>NC_068940.1:39022403-39633139 GCF_026419915.1 Harpia harpyja | reverse complement strand
CAAAAACCTGTATTATTTTGTTACTTGAAAAGAAAGTGAAGAGGGCCTCCTCACTCACTGTGTCTCCTCAATTCCTTGTCTTCATTTTCCGACATCTGTCTTTGGAAGCATCTACAGCGAGTAGTGATTTTCATTGGAGAAGCTCAGTATTGATTAAAGTTCTTGTGCATTACAAAAATATAAAATGGCATCTTCTTATCTAAGTGTATTGTAATATGCCTTGGTATATGGGGAGGGGGGAGTGGTGGGTGTAAATCATTACAATTCTATAAGCAGAGAATTGTGGTGGGTTTCTTTCGTATAACTATTGTCAGCTGAGCTTGGCTTGTGAAATATTTGGCTGGCAGTGATGTGTTAGTGAGTAGGACATTTCCATCTCCTCCAGTTCTGGGCTGAGTTTGCATGCTAGCAAACAGGAAAAAGAAAATCTATGAATAATTTGGAACTTGCTAAAAACCACAAAATCACACTATCATTTGTACAAATAGCAGTTTAAAAGCGCAGAAGGGCTTGAATAATGATACTGGTCTGCCTATGTAAGCAGTGTGCAGCAGAAGTGATGTAAAAAAAAAACATTATTAATAGTAACTTTTGCTGTTTCATTTGTCTGGAGACCAAACTAATAGTAATCTGTCCATGCTATGTTCTACCCAAGAAACTATTGGTTGTTGTATGCTGTGTTAGCTTTATTGTTTCTTTAGGAATGCCTACTTAAAGAATATACTGCTAGTGAAAACACTTTTGTATCTGTTGAAGGGACAAGCTTTGGAACCCAAACAAGATTCATTTCAAGGCCAGGAATCTTCCGTTATGATTGACCAGAAGCCTTCCTTATATGGTCAGCCCTATCAAGGCCAAGGGGCAGCAATGCCAGGAGGTTTTAGTAACATTCAGGGACAACAGCCATCCTTTAATTCAGTGATGAATCAGATGAGCCAACAGAGCAATTTTCCACTTCAAAGTATGCATCCTAGAGCAAATGTGATGAGACCTCGAACCAATACACCAAAGCAGCTCCGCATGCAGCTCCAGCAGAGGCTTCAGGGGCAGCAGGTAATCTTTTGCTCCTGTGTTTAACACTTTCTTCTTATTTTGGAATGGAATAAGGTGCACACTGAATTGTGTTGCTTCACGAATATGAAAATGGACATACAGCAGATGTTTGAAAGGACGGGTCTTTTGTTTTGACAGTGCTTTTCACACTGAGAACTTAATGGCTGTAGGAGTGAAACAAGCTTTATTAGGACAAGTGTTTCTCCTTCATCAGCTTCCTTAGCTACAGATTGGATTGGTTCCTGCAGCACACAACATTATTGCTACTTAAAACAGTACTCTTGTACTATGTAGCTCTGGATGATCTCTTTATCCCTGTTAAGATTTAGTATTTTTTCTGAATCTCACCGATACCATTAAATGGGCAGCTGCATTTCTCTTGAAAATCAAATGTTACTTCTTTTTGACTGTGTTTTCTAACTAACCATTTGGGCTTACTGAAATACGGGTTTGCTTTGCATTTATTGATTTGATGTCATTTGAGGTATTTTCTTAGGATGAAAGGTGAGAGAGTAAATAACAGCCATGTAGATCTTGACACTGGGTTGAAAGCACTGCTTAAAGAATTGCTGCATGATTTCAGCTTTGAATTCCCCACGTGAAAATGCAGTCCTGATATCAAATACAATGTACAAATAAAACTCAGAAAACTGAGATAGTGCTGTGTGACATGGAATGGCAAAGTTTAATCCTTAGGAAATACTGTGTTCTCTCTTGGTTGTTCTGTGTATGCCTTTGGGGTTTTGTGATGGAGAAGGAAGGAGACAGAATTTTATCATTTTAAGCAATGCTAGTGGTTATACTCTTCTGCCCAAACATGATTTGGAACAAACATGTAGTCTGCTATATATTTATTCTTAAGAAGCGCTAATTTCGAGGGAAGGTTAAAAAAAAAAAAAAAAGAAAAAAAAGGCCAGTTAGCGTTACATTGTTTGGAGGGTTTTTCTTTTTGTGTTTGTTCAAGCTGCTTAACCAAATAGTTTGGTACTTTCAGGTACATGAAACGCATTGCACTTTATGGATTCAGGAGTTTGTAAGGAATGTTTTTTGGAGGAGTTGCCATTACTTTGTTCAGATACTGGTATTTTCAAGCTAATAGTGCTAAAATGTCTTTTTCCAAGTTTATGAATCAGACCCGTCAAGCGCTTGAAATGAAAATGGAAAATTCAGTCAGTGGTAATACCTCAGTGATGAGACCAGTTATGCAGCCACAGGTGGGATCACAGGTAAGTAATTATTACACTAGCCATCTGAAACAGTAATTTCTAAATAGACACATCTTTTTTACACATCTGTTTAGAATTTGGACCTTCTTTCATGGTTCCACAGCATTCCTTTTTGTCTTGTTTCTTCCCCTGTACAATTAAAATATGTGGGGTTTTTACCTCTCTTGTAAGTAAGATTTCAGAGGGATCTGTTCATTAGGTCATGCTATCAATGCAGTGTGCTAATAGTCTTTCCCATGTAGGATATGATAGATAATCTACTTTATCATTTGTTTAGCACTAATGACAACTTAATGAAAACCTTTGTCTGATATTTTGACGATTTTTGTAGTGGCTGTGGGTTTTCTTAATTTTCTGTTCTGGTAATGGGTATGCTGGGTCTTAAAGAGTGTAGGTGGTTTGATTGACATGATTTCATTTGGAAAAATGTTTTCTAATATGATTTTTCTTTTCCTTGGGGGATAGCAGCAAGGTTTTCTTAATGCTCAAATGGTGGCTCAGCGTAACAGGGAGCTAATAAGTCATCATTTTAGACAACAGAGGATGGCAATGATGATGCAGCAGCAACAGCAACCTCAGGCCTTCAGTCCACCACCAAACGTGACTGCCTCAGGAAGCATGGATAGTGCTTTAACAGGCCCTCCAATGGCTCAAGTTCCTCCACAGCAATTTCCCTATCCACCTAATTATGGTACTAGTACTAACTTTTTTTTTTTATCTGTCTGGTGTTCTTTTCCCTTTCTTCATTTATTATTAAACCAAACTACCTAAATACCAATCATTCTGAAAAATGGAAAATACTGCTAGAAAAAAGGATGACTTTTTCCCTTCCCATCATTGCAAGAAGATAAACTAAAAGTGCTAGGTGATGATAACTGAAGTATATTGTCTGTCCTTTGTCTTTTAAGGAATAAGCCAACAAGCTGATCCTGCATTTAGCAGAGTGTCAAGCCCTCCCAACCCAATGATGTCATCAAGAATTGGACCCTCGCAGAATCCTATGATGCAGCATCCTCAGACAGCAACAATGTACCAGTCCCCTGAGATGAAGGGCTGGCCGTCGGGAAGCATGGCCAGGAGCAGGTGAACTTCTCGGTTATAACCTGTAGCTCAAAAATTGCCTTTCATTTTGTGAAAAGCAGAAGCTATGTTAAATAGCTTGTAGTAGGCAGATTTAGAAGAGGGAAAAATAATTATATCTCTAGTGTCTGTATTGTCCTTGATCCTGCTCTGGTTTAGGAAATAGACTGATTAAATGTATCTTATGCTTAGCTCCGTTCATTCATATTGGACCTCTGCAATCTTTGTAACTGGAAGCAACATTCAGTCTTTGAATATTGAAAAAATAACCTGGGGGGAAATACAAAAGTTCAGAATAGTATTAAAATGTACAGCCCTAACAGAAGCCTCCAAAAAGATTACAACAGGAAATGCATACGCATAGTTCTGTGCGTATCTATAAATTCAAAATTCCTTTTGGGAGGGAAATTTCTGTTTCTACATTAAACAGATATTAGGTAGAAACAAGTAAATGTAAAAATAGTTTTATGCTTCTGGTGACTACGTAGTTCTTCTCTTTCATGTGTTGACAGCTGGTGCAGAGAAGGCAATATATGAATGTGTAAACTCCTTGGAAGGTAATTTTATTTGTCCTTTTGTGCTTCAGTTCTTTCCCACAGCAGCAGTTCAGCCATCAAGGTAATCCAGCAGCATACACTATGATGCACATGAATGGCAGCAGTGGCCATATTGGACAGATGAATATTAATACAATGCCTATGTCAGGGATGCCTATGGGTCCAGACCAGGTAAGTTGTACATAAAGATTGATGAAAAGATCTGTTGACACTTTTCCCATTGAGTACAATTTGCTTCAAGCCATTCTTCTGGCACAATCCTGTTCTCAGTTATCCTGTTTTGTTTGTATTTACATCTGTGGACGTACCATTTGCATGTCCCAAGAGAGACCTTATTTTTGATGATGCTTAAATCAAATCCATGATGAACCCAAGCCATATGCTGTGATTAGCTGTTGACTTTGAAGTATCGTAGGTAGGATCAAGGCTTAAACTGCACAAAGGATGCTTAAATACTTCCAAGCCTTGAGAAACCCCAGAGAGCAAAACATGGAGATTGTGAAAAGCATTTTCAGCAGATGTAAAAGATTATATATAGTAGCTCTCATGAGTCGGACCAAGAATCCTGGTAGCACAGTATCCTTCTGGCAGAAGCTGATGATGATACTTATCATTATAGTACTTTAGAATAGTTTGTGTATGCGTAGCAAGAAACTATGGAAAATTAGGCCCCTTATTTAAGGGAAGAGTGAGCTAATAACAGGCACTGCACAGAAGGCTGAAATACTAAATGTATTTTTGCTGTAATCTTTCCATAAAATACCAAGGGATGGGCAACGTAATATTGAGATAGGCTAAATTTATTCAAGTAGAAAATACCTAACAAAATTTTGTTTAAGGTACCTAAGGAAGCAGTCAAAATAATCTGAGGACTTCTGGGGCATGAAGTAAGGTACCGAAGGACCTTGATATAACAAGTACCTTTTATAAAGAGAGGAAAATGAAGGTCAAATGTCCGATTTTCCAAACCCACACATCATACAGTGAAGATACCCAAATAACGTGTTTAGGAAATTCTGGGACAGCATTTCTTTTCTACAAATTTATCTTCAAAGCAGAGCACTAAAATGCTATTCTTCTGCTTAGAAATTGAGACATTGACTGTCAGTACTTCCCTCTTCAAAATGCAGTATGTTGACCACTTTTTTCAGCAAAGGTATTTTTTTATTTTCTCTGATGATTGTTTCTGCTTTTCTTTAACAGAAATACTGCTGATGCCTAGAACCACATCTTCAAACAAGAATGTGCTGTATTAATGGTGCACTAGTATTATAAAGGAAAGCTACGCATTCTTCATGGCAACTAGTACTGGCCTTACGGAAATAACTGATTTTTCCTGTTAATCACCATACTGTCCTAAGTTACTTCATTCAGAGGAAAAAAAAGAACAAACAAAACCCCACAACAAACAAAAATACATTTTAGCAGAAGTAGTCTCTGTATTACTGTATATTGTGGTGTACAGAAAAGGCCATAAATATTTTTGGCGCTCTGCCTCTAGAAATGTGAATTTGGCAATGGCATTTTAGTAGATATGATGGGTAGACTCCTGGTATACCTTATCTATTTACTGTAGCTATCCAAAGCCCTTGAACTACAGGCAGACAAAAGTGCCTGGAGAAGTCATGGTGGTAAGAATTTTCTGATTTCTCTAGTAACAATATCTGACAGAGAATGTAGTTCCTAGCCTTGACTCTTTTATATTAATTCCTGAATATAAATGCTGCTTTTAATCTCTTACCCCCAGAGTCAGGATTTCCCAAGCAAAGTAGCAGTGCAAAATGAATTGGCACATACTAGTCCAAAATCCTGTCCATTGAAGCCAAGGGGTAAAAAGAGAGGATAATAAATTTAAATTATTTAAACACAATTGTGACTAATATTTACATATTGATGTGCAGCTGAGTGCACTTTATAAAAGACTATATAATGGATTAATGCAATATCTTTGATAAAGACTTAATATGAAGGTAGGGTGTACTCATGTTCCTTCTCAAACACAATCTCTTAAGAATTATTTGAAAAGACTGCATAATGTAATGTTTTCTGTGTATGGAAATTAGAGCAATAATCTTTCACCTTTTTGAAAATAACTTCAGAAAACTCAAGGCAAGGCACTGCAGTCTGAATCAGAATTTTGCAGTCTTTTTGTGAATAAATTTTGTAAATATGATCTTTAAGATAATGTATTATATATATGACTTTTGTAGGTCACTAACTCATTTTTGCAGAGTTTGTGAAGCTAAATATTTAACAAAATTGATTTCTGTAAACTCAGTGTAGTTGAGGTCCAAATAGAATTTTTTTTTTTTAATTAACTTTAATGACTTTGAAGCTGGGTGACTTTGGCCCACATCTTTCTCTTCTTTGGTCTTCAACATGTCATTTATTTTTACATCTTTAACATATAGCTTTTTATAAAAGACCAGTCATTAAATGCTTTCTCCACCTGTGAGCACTTTGTTACATTTCTTTTTACATAAGGCAATTTGACAAAAAGGCTCTGCATTGTAAGATGTTATCACTTGTCATGATGGTCATGTCTTTCTATAATATGTTGCCTTTTCAGTTGATGAATCTGGATTGTGTCTTTTTTGGTCAGTTTTAATGAATTCTAAATGTTCTTCAAAAAAGTTTGTCTGTTGCAAAATATTTGTTGTTACATGACATCCAGAAACCTTTAAGGATATTAAGCCACACTTTAACCAAATGTCTGCACCTCATTGGATTGTTCTAATAGAAATGAATGTATTTTCTAAGCAGGTTTCTCTCATATCAGTATTTAAGTCTGGTTACAAATTCATTCATATTATTTGCTGATAGGGTTGTTGGTTCCCCCCGCCCCCCCCCTCCTGGTTCCTTGAAATGAAAAGCCCTTTGCAGTTTTTCCGGTTTCAGGCAGTTACAATGAGTCAAACCTCTAAACTTCCATAAGGGATGACCCAGGAATGCTTAAGATGTGTGGTGCTTTTGTTCTGTTGTTCACTGTGTAATGGAAAACTGACTTCTCCAAGTGAGTAAAAAAAAAAAAAAAAATCTGTGTTCTTGATTGCTTCTTCTTGGTACTGTAAGCAAGAGCTGGTTTTTTTGTTCAGAATATTCAGTGATCTTCCATTTTAATAGAAATAACTAGAAATATTCTCAAAAAGTTCATCCTTAGCCTACGGCCAGTTGTGTTCCAAAGGGAATGTAGATTCAATCAATCTACTTTATGCAATCCTGTCTCTGCAATTAATACTGAGTATATAGTGGTAGTATTTATTTGAAACCTTCAGTCCAATTCATGTGTGTTTTTTAATGCAAAACTTTTAAAAGCCTAAGGAACTTTTATCTTCTTTTTTATTTCTTAGAACATATCTATTTGTTGAGTAAGTGGTGCCTACTGAAGTTGAAAGGCAACAATCCCTTGCTTTTTATATCAAATCAGAGTATAACAATCCTTATATTTTGTAGTTGTTCATTATATTGATGGAAACTACAAACCCTGATTGCTTTCATTAGGTGAGCTCTTAGACTATATACTACTTTATACATTGTGCCCTTTTAATTTTTTTTTAAATGAGTGATTCTATTTATACATCTATGTATAACTGGTATGACTGATGTTATAAAGGATCATCATTTTCTCATCCGTGTTTAGAATGTTGGAGCTTTCCAGTACCTACTTTTTTGCTGAATCCAAAGATTTTTAGTTTACACTTGATTAAGGGGGGGAGGGGGGGCATTTTTAAAATGCATTGATGACATCTTTCTTGGCAGCACTGATCATAAATACTACATCCAGTTTGAAAATCTTACCTACTGCAGTAAATAAAACTGACCTTGAAATTTGTTGACATTTAATATCTCCACCAATTCTGTTTTGATTCTGTAGCAGCAGATTTTTCTGAATGTTTGTAAAAAGAGTGTAACATTTTTCAACAGTAAGAGAAAAATTAGCTAGTATAACCACCTCTGATCACTGCTGCATAATGAGCGTCATTTTGCTACATGTCTCTTGCTCTTTTGATCACAGAAACCATGTTTTTATAAAATTCACATGTAGTATTTTTTTCCAATCTTGGCCTAAAATACTGCTTTTAAAGTTAGAAAATCAGGACCATTTTTCAGTCATAAGACAAAAACTATTTGAATGTTGTACCAATTAGCACACATTTTATTTTAGAATTTATGTGCAGACTACCAGATGACAGAATGATACAGCAAGTATGAAACCATGTAATTCCGAGAGCAATATTTTAAAAAATTCTCAGGAGAAGGCATACAGTATTGAGAATTGCATTTAAGTTTAGTTTACATTGTAAGTATTGCTTGAAATATCTGTATCTTTATTTTACAAAACAGAAAAATCATGGGGACTGATTTATAAAAGAGTTGGTTGTAAGGTATTACTGCTCTTCTGATTTTTGTGTTTGGATGTTAATAATAATGTAAATAAAGGTTTCTATTTAAAATCAGATTTTGGTGACACAGTGTATTAGCTGTCTAATACCTTAAGGCTGACAACTGTATCCTGGAAAGGTCAGAGAAAAATCCAGTGCTATTACTGAGGAAAGCTATGTCTAGCAACTGATTTAAATTTTTTCCTAGTTGGCCATAAAAGCTAAGGGAGTAACAACTTAGACCTTCCACCTATGAGACCCATTTATCAACTAAAGTTACATTAACATCAAGTGGCATTTATGTCTTTTTAAACTTAAAATAGCAGTCTTTAGCAGAGCTGAAAGGAGAAGAGCTGGTAGCTTTCCCCTTAACTTGGCAACGACCTACCTTTCATAAAATAACAGCTGCTTCTTGTGTCACATACAAGTCCCACAGCTCAATATTTTGTATAAAGGGACATGGTAACTTTTCAAGCTTCCGACTGGTATGAAACAGGAGCAGTAGCACTGGCCATGCAGGATTTTAACAGTCACACTCTCATCTTGTCAAAGACTATAGGCTGAACATAAAAAAAAGGTAAGTGCAAATTTTTTTTAATCTAACCTAGTATTCTTTCTGCATATTCACTGGGAATGGTAGACAGCTAACACTTTTCTCTGGAAAGCAGCAAAAAATGTGTTTCTATTGGTGAGTTTAAATTCAGTATTTTTTACTTATTTGTATTGATCCAGGATCTCATCATCTAGCAGATGTTTCTGATAATCCATGAAATCTGTAATAGGTTATAAACAAAATCTATGACTAGATTAAGACAGACAATGATACATTACTTCCATGGTTAAAAAAACTCGCAAGAAAATTTTGGGAAGTGTATTTGACTCACATGTGATAAAAATACAAGCTTAAGCCTTGTTTTACTACATAGCACATACAATGAACAACCCCACTGCCACTTTTTGAGTGGGTTTTTTTTTCCTTGGTTCTTAAATTCAAGTATATTTTTTTGAGTATAGGGGTGTGGTACCAGAGATCTGTATCACTTGTGAAGTAATTCCACTTGATTTTCCTAATGTGCAAAACCAGGAAGGGTATCAAAATAATTTCCATGATGTATTTTTACACTGTGTTTCTAGAAGTGCAAGTTAGGTTTGTGTTTTGAAAAGAAGTACCTCTTGTTAAGAGTGAAGGCCACAGTTGGTTGAGTCTGTCACATGAGCTCCTTCCTGCATGTGCCTTTAAAACAGGTAGCAGATTAACATGAAAAAAATTATAAGTACAAATATCACTGCTAGTGCCTGTACTACAATGTATTTAATAACGTCTTTATGAAAATACTCAAATAGACTCTGTACACTGTGCTTCCTTAGTAAAATGACGTTTTTTTCCCTTTAAAAGCCTTTAAACAGTAACTGTCATTCAGAACATCTACTTTTGCGTAGACTAAACTATAACTAGATTATTCTTTATTGGCTACAAGTATTGAACTTCTTGCCTTTTTTTAAAATAAATGTAAAAGTTACACTACTAAGCAAATGCTGCTTTCTCAAAGGAATTGTTTTGGTTTTGAACATACAATATAATATTACCACATAAAAAAACTTCATACAAATCTGATTTCATTAAAATTTAAGATGTACATTTACTGAAATTTTTCAGTACTTGTAAAAATGGATAGATTCTGAAATGTACTATGCAACATTAAGTAACATTTTGAGAAATGGTGTGTGGGCATTCCACTATTTTTATTAACAAAATTCTTCACAACCTGAAGGAATTTATTTTTGAACAGTATATTGATCAATATTTACACAACCCCTCCAAAAATCTGGCGTCCTGTTAGTCAAGATTTTCTCTAATTTTCCTAGAGGTCTCAATAGGATGGACAAGTAGACATAGAACTAAAACGTATCCTCAGAGGAAGTTTGAGAAATATGATGGTGTTGAGAATACTCAATGCTGTTCAGTTCCTAAATCTCTTAGAAGTTCTTTTCCACCATTACCTTTACCCCGTTAGAAGCAAAAGCATCCATGTTTTCTAAATCTTGCTTTAGAGTTACGCTTGGCTTTGAAGTTTTTCTCATGACAACTGAAGATATAGTTGAACTGAAAAATGCTTTAAGTTTACTTCTGCTGTCTTTGTGTACCCTTTGCCCCCGGGATGGCAATCCTCTTTGGGACGCGGCTGTATTTCCTCTTCTGTCAATTCCTGGATCAGTATTAGTGGTGTCTTCTTGAAGTAAAATGCCTTGTGAAGCAGGTGAGGTATAATCCAAAGCAAAAAGCAGGTACAACAGTGGATTTGAGAGACCTGTATTTCTGACAGCGTTTCCCGTAATTTCACTGCATCTATTTAATTCACTCACCAGTGCAAACATTCTAGCTATTTCAGCCTCAAAGTTTATCCAGTCCTCCAGGCTAACATGATAATCCCTTCTGAAGTCATACAACATTTTCATTTAGTCTGTACATGAATTCAAGTTCTGGCCAGTTTGTATCCTCATGGAGGTGCAGCGGTTGGGGTAGGTTAGCCCTCCCATCCTTCCCACAGTTGTCCTCTTTAAAATAAAACAAACATGATTTAGTGTATAACATTCTAGTAGGAAGTAATTAGATATTTTTAATGGTTCCATGCAGGAAAAAACAATTTAAACACTGTGGACTACCTATAAAAATATAGCAGGTATATCACAGAAACAATCCAACTACATTTGAAACTTCAATCTGTTCAAAACTTGTATCTCATTAATTCTAGCTTCATTTTGGTTCTAAAGCCGGTCGGGGATCAATTCAACTGCAAATCCTCTTGGGTGAGTTGAGAATGCTAGACTGTGCCTGTTAAGGTACTTGTACATTTTTTTTCACTGCACAATTTGAGACCACCTTATGATTTTTAATGAGCTAAAGTCTCAGCCTTTTTAAGGGGAGATTCAGAGACAGTAAACGGCATGGCAAAGGTAACTATTTTTCATGTCTCTAAATTTGTATCTCACCTTTGGGCTCTGGCAAGTTGAGAACTGAGTATCATCTTCAAGTTTTAAAGGGCAGTTAAGTAAGCAAAAAGCAGTTTTAGATTTTAGTATGTCAGAATAAACCAAAGTGTACAGATCTCTCTTGCAGTCTACTCTGTGTTCTAACGTGCTTTTTTTGCTCACAACACGTGAGGCTGCGGTTGGATAAGTAGCAAGAAAATACAAGATACTCTCTCTACTCTGAGAAATTACAATCAGTTTTGTTCTTTCTGGATGGTGTGAGAGACCACTAGGTAGCTGCTACAAGTTTAAATTTAGACAAAACCAACATAATGGTCTCTAATTTTTAATGGCAGTTAACCTTAACTGGTTTCTTCAACTGAGCATCCACCTTTGCTTGAGTTTGAAATTGCCTTGACCTTAATGTGCTTAGATTCCCAGAAAACATGTACCAAGAGGTTTTGTACAGCAGTAGTTCCCTGTAATGATGGCAGTATCACATTTCTTGCATAATTTAGAGGACTTCCCACTCAAGCATTCCATGAGACTAGATGATGATGTTAAAAAAGGTGCTGCATGCAAAAGGAGAAGTGAAGGAAAGAAAGGTAAGTAAAAGCTAATGCTTTTTGTAAACTGCTCCCAACTCACAGTGACTTGGCAGATGATGGTCTCTTCACATCTGGCCACTTTCGACGCTGAAACTGCCTAATTTTCAAGCAGCAAAAGGAGAAAAAAGTTAACCATCACCAAGAAAACCACCAGCACTACAGTCTGAAAGATGAGGAAGAAGAAGAGTTTAGCCTGAATTTTGACTACAAAGATTAGAAAATGCTGTAATATTGAAATAGAAATAGCTCCAGTGTTTCAAAGTAACTGGGGTGGAAAGATTTTGCAAACACCATTCCAGGCAGTGTCTGTCCACGTGGCTTCCCAATCCCACACTAACTCCTTTAGCATGAAGGTAGTACTTAAGAATAATAGTTTAACTTTTGGTTTTTTTAAATGTACCTGTACTGCTCGTAGCTTCCATCTTTAAGTCCTAAATGAAGAAAAATTAACAATGTTACTAACCATTGCCTGCAACAGAATAAGGTATCAGGTAAGGCACAATTTTAAAAAAGACCTAAGAATATTAACAGATTAACATGTATTGGCACAATAAATATTACCATACATGTTAACTGGAGCTGTTATTTTTGTATTTAATCCCTTATTCTAGATAAAATAGATTGTAAATTGGGATATATATCTTTGCAACTTTTCTGTAAATGTCCTTCAGTGGTGTATTTAAATGCTGAAACCTGTTGATTTCAAAACGTACAGCTCTGAGTGGTGCATATACTAAATAAGACCCAAAATACTATTTTGGGCTTTGGTGGACTCAGGTAGGTAACAGTATTTTTGGGGTGGGCATCTTCAAGCTCTGAAGGCTATACATTTTTTAAAATAGCATTTCTTATGTCAACTTAATTGTACTAAGGGGTATAAGAAATGCAATTTAAAAATAAGAAATACAAGTAACTGTACCTTTTGGTTTGCTATCATCGTTAACCATAAAAAAGAAAAAAAAAAAAAATCACAAGCACTATAAAAACCAGATCCACTGAGTAGACCTAGAGAAAATTTAGGGCATAGGAAATGATGAAACTAACCTAGAACCAGAGTAAAGGCCCATTTTGCTTTTTGGAATTTAAATCCATAGTTACAAGAGCACATCTTTTGGTAGCATAATGCAACCCCTTAGATGTGCTGTTATTTCACAACTACCTTGCACTAACACAGGGAAAGCTGATCAGCTTTAACTTCAAAAAGGAGGCTAGTGCTTAAGTTGTTTTTAAGCCAGTTTACCACAAGGTTGCATGGACTGCACTGTCTCTCTGAAGAAATGTTGCTAAAAATCGGGCATTCAGTTGGAATGCTGAAACTCAACTGCCAAACTGGTTGCCCACAGAGGTTGTGCAGTCTCCATACTTTGAGGTTTTCAGGATGGAACTGGATAAAGCCCTGAGTAACCTGGTCTGACCTCAGAGCTGACCCTGCATTGAGCAGAAATCTGGACTAGATCCAGAAGTCCCTTCCAACTTGAATTGTTCTATAAGCTTGGTAGTGGCTATTAGAGTATTCTTTCCCTCTTTCACCACTTTTGTTCCGTCCTCAGCTCCTTCCCCTGCATCTCAGCAATACTCATCACTATACTATTTAAGTATCATTCTTCATTTAAGAAACACTACATAACACAAATTGAACAAAGACAAAAATTTGAGCATGCAGCCATCAGTGTCAGCAGGACAGTACTAGTGTAAATAAATACTAAAATCCTTTTGACTGATAAAAGTTTCCTAACGGTAAGAAAGAGCCCCATTTCTTTTGGGGAGTTTTTGAGTGTAATAAATAGGAGAGGCACTTACCCAGATCCATGTTCCTAGTTCTTGGATTGCATTGTTTATACCCTTTGCAGCTTCTTAGTTCCATGAGCTGGACATGCAGTTGATTGAGAACGTCTCTATCTAACGTATTCACTGCATTAATTAGCTGCAATAAACAGGGGTTCTTGTTAGTAGCTACTGCTCTGTAGTTTGGTACTTTTCGTATATGGAATACACGTGGTTTATTTGTAACAGGAAAGAAGCCAAATCATATTATGTTAAATGATTTAGGCCTTATCTACATCCTGCACGAATACTGCACTATTTCAAATTATCATCAATAAGGAACGATGATGTATTTCTAGAGCTGTTCTATGATCAGGTACCTGATATGGATCAGTATTGAGATCAAAATACTCCAAAAATCCAGTAGCAAATTCACAAAACAGGAAGTTGTGGGTCTCGTTGATTGTCCTCAAACACCAGTATGTGTTGTTGTTGGCACTGGTACAGGCACAGAAAGGGCCCACTGCAAATTGAAGCGTTATAAAGACATAAAGCTACATGCTGCTGTCTTTAGCACTGTTTATTACTTTCTGTTTATGGTATTACTTTATTCATAGACAGTTATTCTCTCTTTCACTTCTGAGCTCTAAAGCAGAGAATGCCTTCCAGCATCAGCTTCTTGTTCTATGCATACCTAACCCACATGACATGGCTAATTTAAGCAACATCTTGGCTAGTTGCTTTCCCTGTCTTCTCTGGTTGGGAAACATTCCAGACAGTGAGATACTACAGATAGCTGTACTGTACACAATATTTGTAGGTTTTTATTTGCAGGTTTGTTTTTTTTTTTTTTTTTAAACTTCCTTGCCTTTTGTGTCAACACTGAACTGGAGATTATTTAGTACGAGGAAGACTGTGTGGCTTTGGCTACATTGCTAATGATATCGATAACTTCTAGTAACCCAGCATCCTTAGCCCAGCCTAGCCAGTATTCGCCTACCTATTACTTAGTTTAAAGTATCCTTACGTGTCCACAGGGGAGCAGTTTGCCAGTGTTGGTTGTCATGGGTGAAGCAGGTCAGACCAGGCATGCTGCATGTGTCATTATTTTTTATTCTCTTGAGCAGTTTGCGCAGTTTCTTCTTTCGTCTTTGCTCTCTAAGCAGCCACAGCCTGTCTTTCTCCTGTAGGGCTTTCCTGCACACACGAAACATTAGGGTCATGCAGACTCTGTTATACTTGAACACACCTAAAAAAATGAAGCAGCTAATAAAATAAGCTGCTTTGAGGGAAAGAAAGAACCGGTATTTTTTAATTAAATGACTTCTCTTCCACATGGCTCTGGACAGACTCTGCAATTCAATGACACTGGAAAAAAAAATTGAAGCCAAAGGCACTTGCAGGCTTGCCTGAAGTCTGTGACATGACATTTCCCAAACCAGGAGCCTTACCTCAGAATTTAGAAGCATTTCAACATAAGCTTAGTTCCTTGCCCAGATGTCTGTGTATTTATTCTTTTTAATACAGGCTAAATTAAATCGTACTAGTTTTACTTAGTTTGTAACTGGTCTGCATGGACCAAATGTTAATGTCTTTGCATTTCTTCTATCAAAGGAACAGGCCTTCACTTACTTGAAAGGATGAAGACTAGATCCCTTGTGCCTCAGTTTGCTTTTGTGTTTTGAATGGTAACTGAAAAATAAAAACAGCATTGTTGATGAACAACAGAAAGACAATTGCTCCTTGTTCATACCACACTATCTTACTGGATTTGAAGCAGATTCAATCCAGTGTCCCTTCTCCCTTCAATTTATTCATTCAGGGTATGTAGTGAATACAACGCAGCCTGGCTAGGCTGGATTAGGCACTTCTGAGCCTTGTTGTGCCTCTTTCTTTCCTTAGCTCATTTGTGCATAGTGACATCTGGTGCCCTAATACGGTATTGCAATATGTATCCACAAATTATTCCAGCTACAATTTTCAATTCTAGTTGTCATTGGTTCTTGTTTCCCTACACGGGGCAGATAAAATCAACGGATTTATAATTCAATTACAACATTTCTTCAACTGAATATTCACTAATTTGTTCAGATGACAAGCTCATACCACCTTCCTGCTGTTTTCCTTCTGAAAGAATAGTACCAGTTGTACTTCGTAGGGTTGGGTTTTTTTCTTCATTGTTACTAGCTACAAGTTCCAGGAAAACTTTAACAAGATGCCTGGAACTGTCCCAGCAATAGCAGTGTCTAATAACAGATTTTGAGATATGGAGGGTGTAAGCAGACATACACATTCTAGTGGGTGGCTCTACTGTTTTGGCTCTGCCTCCAGAAACTCTTATAAGATTTTGCAGAAATTTCCTTTCTGTATAGTTTGCAAAGTTAAAAAAAGACAAAACAGCCTTAGTCAATGGCAGTATTTTCTGACTGATAAAGTTCATTATACTACCCACACAAATCAGCAAAGACAAACTAAGTTCAATAAATGTTATTTTTTTAAACAGTACATCAGAGTTAAGTAAGTTAGTTGTGAGACTAAAATTCCCTTCAAAACAAAGCAGAGCTTTTAAATTATTAATGGTACTGGGACCTTTAATAATTTAATCCTTACAGCAAATTAACAAGATTATTAAAGAACTACCTATCTTCAGTCAATTTTTTTATCTTACACAGACACCGGCTATTTCATTAACTAATCGTAAATGCTAAATCCTAATTCAATGTAATTCTGCAAACACTTAAACATATATAATTCAGATGGATAACTTCATTGATTTCAGTGGGATTATTCATCTGAATAATGCTATGCACAAATACAAGTGCTTCCTATATTGGGCCTGAAAAATACAACATTCTTTACATTTACTATAAAACATTCACTAATAAAAAGAACTTCACTGTTACAGTATATATTAAATAAAGTCAGTTGTTAACATCAGTTTTGGAAGTGGTGGATTATAAATCAATATAAACTTTCGGGGGATTTGTCATTCAGAATGATACCGATTTCTTTTTAAACACTTTTTGCCATGGGTTCCTTGTATGGGTTGACATAACCCAAGAAACTGATGTTCTCTGTATTTCAGTGATCTGTTGCTGAAGCTATGTTGCAGAATCCACATGGGCCACAAAGACTATGTACCTCATGTCTGTAAAGCAGAGTATGCTGCGCCTCCAAGGATTTAAGTGTTACGCTCAGAAACTCATTCCCGTTATACCAATGAGACACAGAAATATTGTCCACACCCTCTCATAGAGGCTACTTAGTTAAAGCTGCTTTAGCCACAGATAATAGCATGGCTGCCTTGTGTTTTCGAGTACATTCAAGTACGGCTTTTTTTGTGATACTCATACTGTGGCTACTGTACTCCTGGTGACATCTGGCTCACAGCAGCCTCAGAGATTGCTCTGTGATCACTATGATCAGGAGAAGCTGCTCCTGGTTTCTTTCTGAGCAGCCTTCTCAGAAGCAAATTCTGTTTGGGTTAACATTTGATTTTGAAAGATTTTCTGCTGTGCTTAGTTGCAGAGCAAGAGCTGGCTTGCTCCCCTTCTTGCTTGAACCTTCTTTCCATGGGCTGATCCTACAGCCATTTTGCAAATATTTGGCTATATGAGAAACCAACTATGCAGAGACCTTAATGCACAATCATTATTTTAGTATTGCCTGTTGCACTTAAAATTCGCAAATCATCTGCACCAGGGAAAAAAAGATCTTGTGCACTAAGTCAGTGGTGGTTACTAAAATACAGTTACTCTGCACCAACTGTTAAATTCCTGCTTCTCCCACCTCACATAGCTGCTAAATATTGCAGTGATTGCATCCTATGAGATAATACATCCAGCCTTGAAAAAATTGAATGGGAAGAAATTCTCTCATCTCCCCACCCTATTATTCCATATGCTTTACACAATATTCTTTTTAAAATAGATTTGTGTAACACTGCACCATATTGACAGTTGCCCTTGTGGAAAGCAAATTTTCAGAAAAAAGCCTTCAGCTTAAAATACTAATCTCTGGTATCCAATAGCAGCAATTTCAGTACAAGAGCATAACTAACTGGTTTATAAGCCATGTCACACGTCCTGTTACATCACCACTTGACACAGAGGCAATTAAACTCCTGCCTGGCAGAAGGTGAGCCTTGTACTTCTGCAGCAGTCCAGCTCCTCCAGAAAGCATTATACAAGAGTGTAGTAAGTAGGCAACCAGCTAACAGATTCTGATCTTTCCTGTGAAGACATAAATCAGCTACAGTTGCACACTACAAATAATTACTCCGAAGTACACAATACCTTATCTTGTTACAATCACACTCTTCAGGTCGCTTCTTCTTCAGATGACCTCTCACTTCCCTCAGGTTTTTTATTTTATTCTGCAAAGTTTCAATCTAAAAAAAGTAAAGATACAGGTTAAAAAAAATACGGTGGGAGTTAGTCTTATTCTAGCTTTCTCAAACCCATTCTATTGTCACCAAATGCTTCCCCTTCACCACCTTCCCTCACTCCCACCACTAACAAGCATTTTCAGATTATCCACCTTTCCAAAAGGAAACTACAGCAGGAGGAAACCTTGTTGGTAAATTTGCCTGCTTTGATTACTGAAAGTGGAACATGGCACTGGGGGAATGGGAGGGCACACAGCCTCAGGGTAGACAACCACTCCTGGTTCCATTGTGATTTTTCCTCTTGTGCTCTACAGCACATTTGCAAGGGGAGAAAGGTTACTCAAAGGAAAATGAAGCTCTTAAATTTCAGCCTGTTATGAACCTGAGAAGGGAATGGGGAAGGACTGCTCTGAAGTCCCCTCTTCAGAGCTTCTGAAAAAGAAAAGCAGCAGTTGGCATGGCATGGCATGGCATTTTGCAAGGCAGTCTTTATCAATGTCTGGCCACTTGGGATGTGGACTAGCAGTTAATTGCGCCATCCACACAGTTCATTTTTAACTGCCTATTTTTTTCAGTACATGAAACTCCTGCTTTCATTCAGTCCAGCTCACACACAGCACGGCCCATTTCCACTCAGATGGGTATTACAGGCTTCTACCTCTTTTCTTTACACAGCAGAAAAAACAAAAAGTAATCTAGTGTGAACAACAAAAAGTCACTGCAAAACTACCATTTGACATCAGTGACCATAAGTCTAGCAGAAGCACATGGCTGCTGAAGCACAGAAAGGACAGAGCGTTCAAGAAAAATACACAAAGAATCCAGCCCTGTGACACTAAATCAGGAACACAACAGGACAGAAGTGAGCTCTCATTTTCTTTGACACTCCATATAGTCTACATTTTCTGAAGTAAAAAAAAAATTAGAAGAGTATGGCAATGTTGAAATTGCCCTTTTTTAATCCTAGCAGAGCTATTAAGTTTTGCATTATCTACCCGCCTTGGTACATGCCAATCTGTACCATAAAAGGGGCCCAACAAGTTCTTACATAGGACTTTGCTGTGAATTCAGGTAATTTGGTAAGAGATTGCAGGAGGTCCTTTCTTTATGCGTTCCACCATTATCTGGTCCTTAGAAGACTGCCTCTTTCATACACAACATGTGTGAAGGGTTTTAGCTTATATTCTTCAATATTAGTGACAAAAAATGTTAGATGAAGATTTACTGGCAAATTTCATAGGGCAAATTATCTCCAGGTTCTTCATATATACAAGCCTAAGAAAAACCAATTCAATTCCAAAGTGCAAGGATTAAGAAAAACACAAGCAAGCAAAATAAATAATTCTAGAAGCACCAAAACTAATGAAGCTCACTTTTCCTTGGGCTTATATTTGACAGTTGAAGGCCTCTTTTTGAGAGGTACACTGGGGAGCAGGGCTAATAAGATACGAAGAAAATCCAGATGAAATTTTTCCCAGAATGGGGACACTTACAAGTCTCTCATTTATCTCATAAGGCTTATGACATTTCTCAGCTGTCCCTTCAGTTGCAGTTCTCTCCTCCACTCAGCATCTTCTCTTCACAAACTTGTAATAACTTAATTATCTCTGAAATATCTATTCTGAAATCAGCCAGCAAGTTCAAAAGGTTCCAGGGAGGGACAAAGACACCCAGAGGCAGACAGACACAAACACAGTTAGCATGATCCTATCAGTCCACAGAAAACCATGCTAAAAACACACACTGAAAATGCATGACTGATAACATCACTGACCTCGTGGTCAATATGAAGTTTATGGTCCTTCCAAGCTTGCAGTGACCTATACAGATCTGTGTCACACTGAACAGTATCATTCTCCAGGATATAGCACCTTGGCATGGAAAAGCAAACAATGGTTATTATAGTGGATACACACATACACAGCAATACAAACAGCTGGTTTTAATAACACAAATCCAGGACAGATGAGAAGCCAGATTGGAAATGACATGCAGAATTCAAAAAAACCAATGTTCATTCAAGAGAATAAGAGCATGCTATGAGCCAGGAAAAAAGTTTGGGTTTGAGTTGCCATGGAAATTTTTCAAAAGTAGAAAAATTCGAGGAGAATATTCCTATCAAGCAGAACCTGTTGACTGCTTAATTTCTATACGTAAATTGTGCTGCATAGAGTTCTTGCTTATTCATTAGGCTGTCTACGTAACTAATATCTACTAACTAGCAAGCACTGAAAGCATTACTCAGAAGCAATTTCCCAATGCATAATTAAGTGATACAGGGGTAGGGGCAAGGATAAAGTACTTCTTTATAAGATGTATTACTACACCATAAAGAAAAAGGGGAAAAAAAAAAAACCCAAGAAATTTTGCTGTTTTCTACAAAAGGGATAAAATTTTTCAAAGATATCTCCCTGACTTCAAAGGGAGATACCCTCTGACAATTTTAAGTGCTTATGTTTCACTAACTTCTAATGCAACCCAGGTTTCAAAATTCTTTCAAAAACAAACAAACAAACAAACCCCCGCTTGACAGATGTACCTAAGAAGTTTATTAGGGGTCAACGAATACCACGTAGTCATCTTTGAATACTTGTTTAAATTAAAGCTGAGTATTTTCAATACTCCTTTATTTTCTTTAAACCTCCTCATGCATGTTGTCCCATTGCCTTCTTTTCTGCAAGTGTTCCTGGGGACTCCTCACGAATTATGCATAACCTTCCTAACAGTTCCTTGTATGGATCTGGAATTCACCCAGTAAGGCAGCAAAAATAAATTTAACTTGTTCCAGAAGCACAAATAGTGATTTATGGGTCCTGAACATTCATGAGAGCTGGGGTAAGAGGGCACAATTCTCTGATGTCAACCTAGCTACGTTTCTTCCTATTAGCGAGCCTTTAACCCTGTAAACAGAAGTCAAATGGAAACCACAGATTTCAACAGCAGCTAAGTGGCTCATGCATGTTTACATAAGCTAGCCATTAAACAATTTAATGCACATAATCAGTAATGATTGGTGGATTTCCTAATAATTCACCAGTGGAAATGGTGACTAAACTAATTAAGTACAGTTGAAGATATACCATCAGTCCCTAGACCTGCACACTGAGGAAAAGATTTTTAGCTATTAGAGTGCCCAGACAATTCCCTCACCTCTCTCAATATGTTCCATTTCCCAATGCTCCTGGTCCATCCAACTTCATTCATAATACAGATTTTCCTTTCCTAGCACTGGCTACAGAAAGCTCTCAGAGGCTGCTTCCTCCCTTAGGACTGATTTGGGTTTGAAATACAAAGCAACCAATGATGTGAAACTAGGTCATACTCCAATTAGAGCCTTTGGTCTTCAGACAGGCCAGGTTACCTGCTGCACACTGAGATTTCCTTAAGTAGAGCCTCTCCTGGTTTCACATAGGTGTACACACAACTGTTGCAAACAGTTTTGCTTGTCCTCACTGGAAACATGCACTGATCAGTGATTACTGTCTCTGAAGTGCAGAAGACATGAAAGCACTGTTGTAGTTCTTCAGTAGCTTTATGCCCCTCTGTACATGACAAAACTAAAACAAAACCGAAAGCTGTTGTACAGATGAGAATAAGAATTTTAGTGAAGCTAGACTGGGTATCCAAAAGGGATGCAACATACTTATCACAAGTTAACACACCCATTTACGTAAAGCAGCCACTTATGCAGCAAAAGCTTTTAGAAATATGCCACGTGCACTCACCTGTGTGTCACTTTTATTAGGTTAGGGGCTGAATACTCTGCAATACCACCAGTGCCACTGTATTCCCCCACGTCTTTATCTTCCTCCTCATGAAGAATAGCCCTCTGCATCTTGTGCCGCTTGGTGATGTTTCTTGGTAAGACAGGTTGGTATCCATCCTCTAAACCCAAGTTATAAACTGCTCCATCCAGTTCAACAGATACAGAACGGATTGAGCGATTCCGGACATAGCTTGGTTTGTATTCTGCATGGAAAAGAAATTGAAAGGATTAAGAGGGGGAGAAACAGCCTGTTACAATTTGGTCCTCTTTGTGGTTCTTGGGAGAAAAAAACCAGCCCATACTGTGACATTTAGAATTAACTGGATGACAAATGGTGTTTGTTGCAGCTGTTCTCTGAGCTGCTGCCTCATTACCTTTTGCATGAAGAGAAGGATACCTTAGGGCATGAGAGAGAGGGCAGATATGCAAATGCACAAGGATGGCAGAGGGGAAAGAAAATGTACTTGTCCAACATCACGTTTAGAGCAAACAGCTCATTCAAAGAGACTCTGCTCTTCCCCCAAGAGTCACTAGATGGCAGTAAGTCCCTAAAAAAAACTAACCATGACAGTTCACGACAGCGAGTTCTCTATTGTTTTCTACTGTCCACCGTACAATGCTCCACTGCTAGGATTCCTGCAACGCTTCCCTGAAGTGGTCCCAATTATTCCCAGGGTTCAACCTGAGCCTTTTCTCAATTCTATGCTCATTCTTTAAGGTAAGATGCTTGATTTTTTCAGGAGGGGTTAATATCTGAATATTACTTTTATCCACAGCTAATTTTTTTCTTTGCAATTATTTTCCTGATGTGCACTCCCTCAGACTTTGCTTCTGCAGCCCAAAGGCAAAATTAAACATTTGCTATGAATTGTCCCGGCCCAAATCCCCAGAGCTCCTCTTTCGTCTCATCTGGAATAGCACAAATATATCCTAGTTATAGAGTCTAAATTCATATCTAAACTTCCCTACTGTATGATGGGGTCCATCTCTGACCATATTTCCTGCTCACTGTCAACGACTGCTGAGAGTCACTCATTACACTAAGAAACATAATCATCTCATTCCTTGAGAAAAAAGCACAACTTAAGTACCACAGCCTCTTTTCTCCTCCCTGCCCAGTTCCTGAGTCTTTGCTCTGCATATGTGGTTTGGAATCATCTAAGACATTACTGGAAACAATTCAGTCCCTTGGCTCCTCCAGTCACCTCTCCTTTACACAGAGCTGAAACACACAGCACATCTCACAAGAATGGGACTTCTTTCTGCAATCTGGTAAGGGAAAAACTCAACCAATGTGCCAAATGAGAAGACCAATCTTTCTTGCAATCCCAAGCTCCCCAGAAAAGCCAACTTTCTCTATGGGACAATCTCCCCAGCAAAACAAGGAGGGGTAAGAAAAAAAGGAATGGGAGGTACAACAACAAAAATTGACAAAATAAATATTCATGTCAATTGGCATGCTTTGGCATTAACACAGAGTGACTTTTTTCAAGAAGACTTACATTAATTCCCAATGGATCGCAAGGTCTCAAAAGCCGTTTTGCAGACTGGGAAGAGAAATAAACATCTCCTCCCACCTGAAACTGGTCCAAGCACTATATTCTTGTCAGCGCCACACACAGAAAGTAGAATACCAGCTGGATTGTCTGGCTTTGCACATTTTCCACCTGTGGTTCAAAGTTTATTGCTGATACTAAGCCAGGTGAGTCACTGCTGAAGGGAAAAAAAAAACCCAAAAGACCAACCCTATTTCAGGCACCCATTCAGGAAATGTTTGACTAAATGAGAAGGAAAACTCCCATCTTTTCAGAAGTAGGAGGCAGTTCCAAAAAACTACACCCTAACAATTATATTCAAAGTATAAACTCCCATTTCTTTAATTGTTCCCTCATTTCATCTTGTTAAGCTCAGCCAACTAACAATTTACCTTCCTTACAAGTCTAATATGCCAATCCAGCATGTTGGACCTCAGCAGATAGCTTCAGGGAACTGTCGTCTACACACGTTCCTGAAGAATTAGAAGCCAGGAGTTACTCCTCCCTTGCAGCCAAACTAACCCAGCCTTACAACGAACAAATTGGTCTGGAGTGAGACAGCTCATGAAGGACTTGTTGTATCGCTTTACCACAACATGCTATCCACAGTGCTGACTGTGATGAGTACCAAACTCCATTATTTTCAGAGGAAGTGGTTAAAATATTTAATAAGATCAATATTCATCTGTGCTGTGCTCTCCCACCTGCGAAGTGCACTGCAGGCATAAATACCAATGTCTAATTACTTATTAGTCGATCCTCTTCCAGGTTTAAGTTTTACTCTCCAATTCATTTACCTCTGTACACAACACACAAACAAAGTAGATTTAGGGCTGTTAAGTATTTGGTCCCAAACACCTATCCCCCCTTTTCCAAGTTATTAAAGTCTGGCTTTGGTAAGCTCTATGAGTCCCAATGCTTCTCTTCCTCTGGTCTTACAGCAGCCAGCTGTCTTATAGATGGTACTGCTAAAAAGTTGCATCCTCAGAACTGAGTCTGGAAATGGAGTCCGGAGAAATTTAAGCCTAAGAAAGCTACATTTCAGTGCCCCACTCATTCAGCTGTGTCCTCTTGGACAACTTGACAAGCATGCTTGTCTTCATTGGAGCCTGAAAGGAAGTACGCTGTTCTGGTCCAGATTTCCCCAGACAGTCTAGAGACTCAAACACACCTGATTTTTTTACAACTCTTTTTTGGTAGCATCTCAGGTTTCAACACTGTCTAGCGAAAGCACGAACTGCAGGATCCAAAGTTATTATTCAACCAAATAAAGCAAGGGCAATGTTGTGTTATAAAACCATAAACTTCATATCTGACACAAACATGCCCAGCCTTCGGTTTATATTTAATTCTCCTCACATCCTCATCACTCAAGCCTTATTACTTACTTTGCAGCCACCAAATTCACGATTTAACACTGAGATAATTTGGAAATAATAGTTCTCTCAGGGATAACTGAGAAGACTGTAACCAACTATAACTACTATATGGCATTTTCCCCAAAGCAGGGGCATGACTGCTCAGCAGGAACACTGCAGAAGACAGAGAACTCTTGGTCTTCCCTGTTGACACTTACTCTACGTAGGTATTTTGGATCTGATGTATTTTCCAGCATCACAATGAAGATAGAATAAGCCAGTATGCAAGGATTCTGCTTCTACGCATGCCACGAGGAAAATATCCACCAATAGCCTCATGAATTCCTGCTAGGTATTTCCCAGTAATGTCTATATATTTTCCAGAATTTTGTAGAGAAGCAGCATTTTCTTCTATAACACCAAAGTAAAATTAGGCACTTTGAAGTCAAATTTTTGAAAATATCTCAAGTGTCTAGAAATATGGATAAAGGTTTAGAGATGTTTTTTTCTTGGGCATTATGTACCTAGGGATTTTTAGAAATCTTATTTTGAATCTATGTCCTTAGATACTTCAAAGAGGAAAAAAAAACCCAACCCCCAAAACTTTCTTACATCCAGTTTCTCACAACAGCCATTGAAAATTATACATCAAATGCATTATCTTTAAAGCAAACAATGTTCAGGTTTTGGGGGGTTTGTTTTTGTTTTTTTTAATAACAAAGAAGGTAATTTTGCTCCAGCATTGAGACTACCTCAAAAGAAAAATGAATGACATGAAAATTGGAATAAAAATGCACTAGCCCCTTTGTACACACTTCTGTTTGTTGTTTACAGATCTGTGTGGTCTATCATCATTTCTCTACATGCAGCTTAATAACTCCTTTAATCACATGCACTTGTTCATCACAGGAGGAGGAGATCAAATCCACAGCAAGAAAAACATAATAGACCACAACACAGCCGAAGATTTTAAGAGCTCACTATTACTCTAAACTTTCTTCCTACTGCAAAGCTTTGTTTCATCTTTCTTATAAAAGAAAAACATACTGAAGAAAATAAAGAGGACACAGAAATGCAAACATTCCTGACACCCAAACCCATATATACCAAATATTAATGCTTATGTGTTTCTACCACGTAAAAGCTTTGCAGGCGAGTTGTGTATTTGTACATGGCCCAAATGGGACGTACATGACATGACCCTGTTTTGCAACTGACTTTACTCAATTTAGAAAACATTTTTGCCTGCTAAATGTCCTGGTGCACCTGACGATGGGTCTAGACCATGCCTACGTTAGAAAGTAATTATTTTATCAAAACATTTGGTGCTCCAGCCCTTCTCTATCAGCAATTTAGTCTGGTCTTTTAGACCACACATTCTCACTACACATGACTGGTTTTAGTCTTTCTGAAAGACCAATCCTCATACCCCCATTAGGCTTTGCAACACACTTTATGCACCCTAGAAGCAGGGCATCCAATTTAGTTTTCTGCAAATGACTGTATATTAGAATCCATCACAACCGCTCTCTGCAAATCCATCTCTAGTATGCATGATAGAAGGGAGTGATCAGGGTGTTCCCTTCAAAACTACACTATTGCTTTTAACTAAAGCAGCATTAATGTGGATGTGACCCTAGTCCAGTTTGAAACTTATATTTTCTATTTAGCTATTGTTCAATCTGATGAATAGCATTTACTGGCATTCAACTAGGGCTGTAGTATGATCCCATGCACTCATCAAATTCTGAGAGGCAGACCCCAAAGATGCCCTCAGAACTATGCAACCCAGCACAGACTGCACTTTATCCCAAGTCTCATGAAACAGGTCATAAAAGTCCAAATACACATAATGAGTATCCAGTTCACCCTCTTACCATTCACAATCCAGTGACCCAGCTTTCTAGGTAAGCTGTTTAGAAAAACCTTGGTATGTTACCTTGACTTGTATTGCTTTGTGCTCATTTGCATTCAGTGTGTGATTTATTAGATAAGTGCATGTAAAAGGATAGCCAACATCAAATTGAAGAGTCTATGTCAATAGGTCCAAGCTAACATCTTCCACTGTATGGCACACCCTGGATGCGAGCAGAGGGAAAAACAAAGCATCTGTGGAGTCAATTATTTTACGCAAGACACAAGCAGTGGGAACATGATTGTCAAGATCCTATCTTATGTTGCTAAAGTTTATGCCTTATGGTTCAATGACGCAAGTGAGCTGAAGGGTATAGTATAAACTCTGCCTCTTCTGAGCAGAACATAGGGAAAAAAACCACCATTCTGATTCCTCTGCTAGAGGGAGCAACCTTCACATTTTTTACCTCATCTTCCTTCATACATAAACTAAAGGTAATTATATACTTAACCACCTCCTCTGGATGTTGTGACAATTAGTTAATGTTTAGGAAGCACTGATGAAAAGTACTTAAGTAAGTGTTAAGTATTATCAGATAGCATTATGTTGCCTTCACTTAAATTGTTTTCCTCTTCTCATTTAAGTACCTTCAATCTACTTCTGTTATTTGTCTCCCCGTGACTGAACTTTCTTCTCTGTGACTTCAAAAAGTTAATTGAATTGCAAGTTCTAGTGTTATTTAAAGATTATCTGCTGTGCCACATATTTAAACAGCAAGTATAGTTGAGTAATTTCATCCTGGAACCAATAATTTTTTTCAACTAAAAATTAGCTTAGTAGGTACTAATCAGCTTGCAAGGCAAATATAATGGGAGAAAATCAATTTAAACTCTCTGTTTGAAGCTTGTGCCAGGTCATTATACAGAAAGACTAATCTGCTAAATAATTAAGGCTCTGTATTTGTGGAGTGAGACGAAAGAAACTTTACAAGTGAATAATAATTCTGTGCTGCCATTTCCCTCTTTAATCTATAATTAGACTATGTACTTCAAATATAGATGTTAGTCTGACTAAGGTTTAACACAGAGCCAGTGAAATAGGGTTTCTGAAAAAGCACCTGATCTGTGCCAAGGAAACTAGAAACAGAGTCATCCCCTTTGGACGTGATCTCAGGTTAAAAGTCAGCCTTGTCTCTGCTGACTGAGCACAAGGAAAGGATGTTAGAAACAAGCGGCTTCTGTAACAAAGCACACGCATCCTTATTAAAAATAAATACTGCAGTAACGGCTCCAAGCATTGCAGTACCTACTGAAAACTGGAGTATTTGCTGTAAAACACTGTTCATGTTTCATGGCCTATATAATGATGTGCTACTTGCCACTTCAGTGTTTGTACTGCATTTCCCAGTTTTGAAAGACATAAATATAGGACCCTATTTTGGATCAAAACACTCCTCTTCCTACAGAGAGAGATATTTTCAAATCTGATTGTCCAATATGAGGCACATTGTTTCATAGTTAGATACACAGTAAATATGCTGATAGAATTCAATGCCCATAAAAATCAGGACAATTATGTGTGTTAGGGAACAAAATCATAACAGTTTTCTAAGGTAGAGACAGAAGATACAGTGGGTTCACTTACTTTTCTTAGAGAAGAGTTTCTTTCTCCGTCCAATGTGGCTCAGCTTGTATTCGTTCTCTTCACAATTGCAGTCTTCACTATTCCTGTTGTAATACTTGGGCAAAATATTAGAGGTGCCTTTGCTGTTGCCTGCAGCTGCCAAGTTTGCCATTCCCTTGCACTTGTGTAGCTTGAGCTTTCCACTGGCATCTTCCACGCACTGCCATTTCTGGAAGAAAAATTTCGTCACTAAAACTCTGTCCCAACTGTGCTTTGTCTAATGGCCCTCTCCAGCAATCTATCAGAGATTCCTTGTTGTAGTAAGCTGGGGCTCATCTATCACCTACTACCAAAGCAGACTTTTTGTAATCTTCCATTTTCAGACAAAACAGGAACTCTTTGGAACACTCTTGCATCTGTTTCTGATTTTGTTTCTTGGAGGCAGAACAATGGGAATTTAACAAAATCAATACTACAGCTAAAAATATGGACGTGACAAGTGACAACTTTCAGAAGCATAACTGTGGCATAAACCAAGGACGCTCAAGCCTTGTCCACAGGTTCAAAAAGAATCCTTGCCTACCAGCAAGTGTGTTTGCCAGGCTGGCAGGAATCTATGCCACTATTATGCCACTAAAACAGCACCAAGCTCCAGGCCTGCATATAATCACAGCCCATCCCATATTCTACAAGGGAGAAAACTTCTTGAAGGAGTCTCCTTCTCTTTAATAGTTCAAATGCCTGATGGTGGGATGATTTTATCCAAGTTGTGGGTTCCTTTACTGTAAAGATCTGGTCTGAGCTGGTTATCTAGACTCATTCTACAGTCAAAGAAGAGGAAAAGTCACATCAGGGTATAATTCACTTCATCCTAAGGTGGCCATATAAAAGAGATAAGAAAAAGGACTGCCCTGCAGAAGTGCCTGTTTCTCTTCACTGACCTTTAAAAGGGTTGGTATGACTGGATCAGCTATGGAAATCTGTAGTTAGATGAGTTTATCTCCATCTTGAGTGTTTCTCTTAATAGCTTTTCCCATTCAACACCCTTGGGCTTGACTAGCAATCGTGAGCTGCACTGGATGCCTGCAAAGTGAGAATCTCCTCCCTCTTCCACTCAAACTAAAGATCTCATCTCTAATCTCCAACTCCTTCTGTTAGTCAAAACCTGAAGTAATTTGCTTACAGCTCCCTTTGTGCTGCTGTCAGAGCTGTGCCAAGGGCGAGGGAGTTTAGCCACCTTCAATCTGGCACAGAAGTTTTACCCACTTCCAGACACATCACAAAATAATTCCACCTACTCCTTTATTTACCAACACACTACTAGCTACAGAGCTAGGCTTTGATATACATAAAAAAACCTCACAGTAGCAGTTGCTACTGCTTTCAATAGAGACTCTCGGAAACACTTCAGCTTTTTGCTGAGTCTTGAGAGGCGTTCCTCTTTTTCCCTGTTACAAAATCCTAAGTCTGTGCTCCAGGACTCACTGGAATATTGAGAATTTTCCAAATAAAAGAAGACAAGGAAAAACAGCAACAGCTCCCAAGTGAGATGATGTTTTACAGCAGCCTGCCGCTCTACAAGGGAGATTCAGGCACTTCACCTCCCATAGAGAGGTGCGCCCAGGCTAGGACAACAAAGCCTACATTCTCGATTGAAATTCACTCCATTGTTTGCATGACAGCAAAGTAAGAAAACAGTATCACTGTGCTTTTATAATACAGAATTTAACAGGAGTCTGAAGTGAACTGGCAAGTTACATTGGATTTATCTATGTCCACGGGAGATTCTCTCATTTAAAATGACCAGAGTTTTATGGTGTGTCCACTTATTTCTTCAGACAATTGGATAGTAAGTCTCCTGAGCTGTAATTACTTCTTAGGTGCAGATATTGTGTCCAGCCTCCTGTACAATCCAAGCCTTGCACTGATGCAGATAAACACAGCTTAACTTTCAGCACAAGGAATCATAGCAAATCAATGAGAGATACTGACATAATAAGACATTTGAATCAGAATCTTTGTATGACTGTCTTCATCTGTAAAGCAGGACACATTTACTTAGATGAAGTGTAGAACAAAAATAACCTTTGAAGAATCAATTGCTGAGTTTTAGTTTTATTATTATAACATTGATTGATACAGACTGAGGTTTGAAGCAAAAGTTATTTTACTAGAATAAGCAACGGTTTCTTTCGCAATGAAAAAAAGATGTAAAAATGTTTGTTGCTGTTTCCCATTCCAATTCATCTGAATCTTGTTTTTGAAAATATATGAACAAACTGCTTTTTCTGCTCAGTAGAGCTCTATGCTGTAGGTGTCTGACACATGAAAAATGAAGATTCAACAGAGGGCAAGTTAAATGCCATGATGAGAACTACTGTAAATAAGTGCTCTGATGTATGGCCCCAAATACATTTTCTCTATTTCTTTCATCTCCTGTCAAGAAAGTGATGCTCATTTTTCCCCTCCAGGTGAACTGGAAAAAATCCTTTAATTTTTGGTGCAGTTTAAATCTTTCCAAGGCAGCTGTATGCTACAGTGAAAACATCTTAAAGGCTTTGCTAGAAGGGCACACTGTATGCATTAACAGGCCCACTGCTGAACGACTGCAGTGCAGAACTACCTAAATGACTTTAGAAGCAAACATTGAACACATGGGGGTGGAAGGCGGGGAAGGAAAGTCTCAAGCTTCTACTTTTTTCCCCAAACCAGATATGGACGTGTGTGAATGTGTCTGGGATTCAACAACTTACCCTTGGTCTGCTTATAGGCACAAATGCCCATTCTCTAGGTCAAGATCACAGCTATATCAGTTGCAGTCATTTCCAAAGGATGCTTTCAATCTTAGGGAAAAAGGGTAGTAATTACAAGGGAACTGTGCATCCTCTGCCTGACAGTCAAGAAGCTTTAAACATTGTGAATTCTGGCATTTTAAATTGGTTTCTAGTGCACAGCATACCATCATGCAGAAACTTGTGTCAAATCCTGGAAGCAACTAAAGTATTTTATAAGAAGTAATCACTTAAATAATTAAATACCTATATGAAGAACGCCAGAGTGCCCCAGAGATACTTTGGCTCACAGGTACAAATGATAACCATCTGGCAGCAAAACGTAATTACATGTAAATAGTGGATTAACTCAACCAGTAAAGAAAACAAAGTGCCCTTAGTTCACCACTTGCCCCCAACTTTTCAGGTCTTTTCTTCATTAGGCCAAAATATGTGTTCCTAATTCAAGTTCTATAGCTTATAACATCTCACAAGAGCTATGTCCTGAAAGGGAGGGCAGTTTAACACAAACTAGAAGTCAATGGAAAACCCAGACTCCCCCACAATCTTCATTCCAGCTCATATCAAAACTCCAAAGGAAGAACTTTTCTTTCCTCCTGCAAAGCCTTGCAGAACAGCTACTCAAGCCATCAAATAAATGGCTTTTGCAATAAGTCCTGAAGCCCATCAGGCTCAGGTTGTGCAAAACTTTCCAGACACCTCATTTAATCATTAAAGCTGTTCCAGCTGGAGATTTCCCACCATCTTAAGGCAGGCCAAGTTAGCTGCTGCGCTTGTGCTTTCTGCCACCTACTGTGCTGGGCTTGTTCTAACACTTCTACTTCATCCTCTACCTTACCTCCCACTGCACAACACATGCTACTCAGTTATTTATGTGCAAAGCAGAAGAGTCTAGGCTTTAGTTTAATGGAGAAATCAGTGCTACTGAACAGAAGTCTTGTTCAAAGATAGACTGCAAAGGCAAAAAAAAGACAGTTTGTAACACACATTCTCCCCTCCAGCCCAAACTACCTGCTATATATATCAACAAGAGTAAAGCAGGACTTCAGTATCTATGAAACATGAATCGTAACAGCAGCAGTTGTAGACTGAACAGATGCCCTGTTTCCCCCCAGTAACACTATTTACCTTGAACATGCAAATGACCCCTTAGCAGAAAAAGACACGTTGTATTTTTCTGTGTTAAACCCCCATTATTTCCTTCACAGCCCCCATCACCATGAAGTGGTTTTTGCATTATTGTGCATCAATGTCTTCTTACCACTACAGCAATCACAGATGTTAATTCAAAGTCATTACTTGAGGCCCCAATCAGAAACAAATGGCCATGACCTTCCCTGTAGGATTTTTTCCTACAATTCACTCATTTCCCTCAGCGAATCTCTCTCAATTGACATTGTTTTCTTTGGGGGAAAAGGGCTTATCACACAAGCCTTGCTAAGAAAAGATTCCAGTTGAAACATACAGCTTTCAGAGCTGAGCCCTAAATCATCATGCTGTGTCTCATCAGCTCCTCTTTTTGTTAAGCGAAAGAGGTTCCATTCCCTTTTACAGAGAAGTGAAAAGTGAAACTGTCTGATCAGTTAAGCTGCCAGCAAGGCTCCCTCCCTCCCTGTTTTAGGAATATAAGCTCTAGGAATCAAAGTTTCTGCAGGATAATTAAGTCCTCTGTCCCTGCCAGCAACCTGACAAAAACACTTCAGCAATATATATCATCTTTAGTTTATGCGTATGCTTCCTGAACCCCATCCTTGCTGCCACATTGGATGGTTGAGCTAGAAACAAACTGCTTTAATGGCTAGAAATATTCTAACTTCCAGTCTAAACTGATTTATGAGTAGTCGAGATACGTTTTTTCTTGTATGAAACAGTACAGTTATAGTTTAGTTAGTATGAAACAGTTGAAGTTAGTTTAGCTAGCTCTTTTCCTTTGCTGTGGTTTGTTCCTTCTGTTATATTTTACTGAGCTAATGAGGACAAAACAGCAAAATCCAGAGAGAGATGCAAGCCCCTTCTCTACTGCTTTTGCTGGCAGCTTGTCCTACTGCTCAAATGTTACAGGTTTCAGGAAATAGTCAACTTGATTTTCCCATTGTTTGTCTCATACACATTACTACTACTCTGTTCTTGTTGACTGAAAATAATTGGCTCATGTCTTCTGTATAACACCTCTTAGATTCATGCAGACAGATTCCTCAGCTATTTTTTTGACTGAATATGCTCAGTTCCTTAGCTCTTCCCAGCAGGTATTATTTTCTTAATCTTTTAACATTTTTGTTGGGTTGTTCTCCTGCCCCTGCCCCCCGCCCCCCCCCCCCCCGTACCTTCTTCCAATTTTATCCATTGGCAAAAGATGAGTTCGGTTTCCTCTATTTCATGTCATCAGTACATAAACAGCACTACCTGTTCTTCATTCCAACTGGACATTATTTCATTATACTGACTCACGATTTTTGGAGATTTGGACCTCTGGGGTCTCAGCTCAATTTCAGTTGTCACACACTATATATCACTCAAACCTTAAAATTGTAAGATGGATGAACAATTTATTGACAAAAAATTTGGAGTGCTTTTTAGTACCACAAACTGCAGCTGAAATGACGCAGGTGGGACATCAACTAGCATGCAGATGAAAAATCAGGTATTCAACTAAATTTAAGATTACAATTATATAAGTCATTTATTATTAATATAATAATTGGATTGTGGTATCAAATGGTCCCAGCTGCTGTGTTAGGTACTGCAGAAGCTAAGGAGTGAGTGCAGCCTAAGCAGAAATTACATTAGTGGTGGAAGAAAAAAACAGTAGCACCAAAAGCGGAATTGATTTGTCTGAGGTCCCACATCAAGTCCGTAACAGTTCTGAGACTGAAGCCAGTCTCCTGACCTCCAGTTCATCATCATTTGAACTAAACTACACTGCTACTCCTATCAGGATATTTGAAAAAAATTTGGGTTTTTTATTAAATGTTGGTATTGATTTTGGCAAGCTACTTGCAACTACTGTAATGACAAGGAGTTTAAAAATCTCAGTTAACAAGAAATGCAAATTTCTTGGTTTTGTGAAGCAACAACAAGCAAAACAACCCATAAGTAAAATAGCCTCTGGAAATCATTATAGGCTATTTCTGGCTAAAGGAGGAAAACAGTTTTGTTAATTATAATTCCTGATAAGGAATACAATCCTTGAATAAGACCCTTAATAAATCATCATGATTTTAATTTTCATGGTTTGTTGCTTCCTAATTTTATCAGTTTGAAGGCTGATAAAATTTTTAATGTATGAAGTTATCAACAAGTCATTTCTTGTTGCAGTCACATATTAAGAACCAGATCCTGAAAGTTGCTGAGCATGTGCAACTCGCACTGGAATTCAGGAACTCCAAAGATCCGCCTAAAGAGCTATTAAAATTATCTGGACTCTAGCTGGCTGGATATGCTTCACTTATCAACAGAACCTAAATTCTTTAGTAACCTTGGGATATCTCTGCTAGGTACAAAAGAACCGGACAACTACCAAGGATACACAGATCAAAAACTTTCTTCCCAGTTTTTAAAAAAATTCCTTATAAAACCTGACTTAGTTTCCCAGGTCTGACTAACGTAAGTTCAAGCTACAGCACCCTCAGGAAAAGGAGAAAATGTAAGTAATTTTTTCTACTGCTCCACCCTTGGCACTAACCAATGGCTAATGATGATTATGGTGGCAGGAATATGAACTGCTGCAGGAAAGCACACATTGAGCAGAACAGTTTTCATCACTGCTATGCCATGCTATGTCAGAGAATTGGGGGGACCAATTGAGTAAATGACATGCTTTTACTTATGATATCTTCATGCCGGTTACAAAAGAGAATATCCCTTCATGATCCTGGTACAGCACAAAGCAATCAGAGGAAAGACTGTGTATCAAATCTTTCATTTGCAGAACATCTGAAGGAAACAAAGTGCAAATTTTTGCATTTTGAATGTTCTCCTGAGAAAACTGTCATATACGATTATATTTTTAATGCTATTTAAAGGCAAATTCTACTTGTATCAGACTTGCACATAAATAAAGCTTTGAAAATAAAAAGTACTTGAAGAGGAAATAATGTGAATTCAGACAACTATTTTTCTTCATGAGTTAACAATATTATTGTACTATGCCAGGTCCTGCTAAAGACAAAAGTAGTATTTTTTTAAATTTCTTTTTTTACATGTACAGCATAGATTCCCTATAGCATTCGGTAGCGCTGCAGGTATTACATGTTTAACAAATGTGCACAAAGTTGGCAAATGACTTAGAGGGAGATTCTGTGCAGCTGTTGTTATGATACTGTGGAGTTGCTGGGGATACTCTACAGAGCAATGCTGATATCATAATTGGCTTCCACAAAAGCACATTAATGCAGGCCGCCAGATAAAAGTGGGTCAGCTTCCACTTACCAGCCAGTTTAGAATGAAAGGCCGAACTACAATGAAGAGAAAAAATTTGTGTGGAAGCCATTAGGTACTAGGATAAATGTTTTTTATTTCATGTGGGAAGAAAGAGCTCATCTCTTAAATCCTTGAATATAAATGCTGAGCTGCTCTTTCAACTGAGCCTACAGTCACCCTTTGTTGGATGCAAATAACTTAACACAGACCAAACCCTACCAACCGAAAAAGAAAACATGGCAACACAGAGTTTCCCATTGCACTCAGAAGAATTTACATATATGAGTGTTGCCAAAAAAATCCCACATAATGGACTCTGAAACAAGGTTTTAAACAGCATGAATAGCCTCATCTCCATGATCCTGGTGCGTTCTTATCAAAACGATTATAGGTCAAGGAGGGTGACAGAGATTTGCAAAGGAAGAACATTTTGTGGTGATAGAACTGTATTCTCAAACTTGCATGCTCACAAAGCAGAATTTCAAAATCTCCATCTCACATTCAAACCTTTCTTTACCTCTCCTTTACTCTAAGCTCTGTCCTTGTCTCTTCTCATTCACTCCCCTTCTGAGTCTTTGTCCTCCATTTGTGCTTCTTGTCTCCTGCTCACACTTCATATTCCCTGGTACTGCTCATACTTCTCTGCGCATGGAACAGCAGGTCCCCAAAACTCGTTTAAGTTAAAAAGAAAGAGTCCCAATGACTTTAGCAAGCTTTCACCTAATTCTGACCCAGACTTCTCATCATGTTTGCATCAGGATGTGAAAATTCACCTTTTGCACTGAACACTCCAGATACTGTTAAATGCACAATAATAAAGTGTCCTGCAGGCTCAGGAGAAATTTGCTAAATAACCACTGTATCTGTACACCATAAACTCCCCCAAGGCAGTAGTATATTATTCATTTGGGCTCATTCTACTTACTATGCAGAGCTGTGAACACCACCAGCAAACAGACAACACCCATTTGTCATTTGAGAAGTTAGTCTTGCTTCACTCTGAAAAGACTTTTGGGTGCACCCATATTTAGACACAATTTATCCCCAAATAAGCACATTCATCTCCCACTATTCCTGCTGTCTAGACAGACTACTAGGACATATTTTCTAGAGCAGGGGTTAGATGGATTGAGATTCCCTTGAGAGCCCTTCCCAGACTCTAATTGACTTGATTGTTAGGCAATTTTTCCTGATGTCCAACTTAAATTTCTTTTTTGCTCAATTTCATCCTATCACTTCCAATTACGTCTGACTGAACTGCTCAAAACAATTCTTCTCCTCTCTGTCTCCTGACAATGAGGATGCAGCACACACATCTCGTATTAGCACACCTTCACTTTGGAATTTATTGGCAATTCTGAGTACATAGTTGACATTTTATGCCCACTTCTTACAGATGTCAAAGATATTTTATTATCCATGGAAGCAAACATAAGCCTGTGAATGTGTGTAGATGATACAGGGCCTTCCCCCTTCCTTCCATAACTGAGACGCGGTAATTACAGTAAGAAAGCCTGAATGTAGCTAAGTTACCTTATGCAAAGAGACAGCTTCGGTGACAACATGGACTTGGAAAGTCTCTCTTCCCCTCTGTTCTTACAATAATGTTCAAAATAATTGGGAGGATGAAGACAAAAGGAAGAAGTTGAAACATCTCTCAAAGGGAAAATACTGATGGAAAAAGAAAAGCTGTATTTCCCCAAACTACTTACTGGATGATGATGTAGCAGAAGCAGTGACTTTTTCCCCAGTTTCTCAAAGAACGTTGCAAATTCAAAAAACAATGGCTTGCTCCCGCCCATCTAAAATTTCAGCTCAAGACATCTGACAACAATGAAATACTGCACAAAATACTTAAGTTCAGTATTTTTACGAAGAACAGGACATTATAATCTCTCTGTATACTAAATCTGACAAGCTACAGGAAAAGAGCATCTGGAAAATGCTTATACATACAAATTGGATCCAATCACCTAAGGAACATTGGACTCATTTCACAGGTGCACTGAACTACATGATCAGTAGAGCCAGAAGCAGGGAGTCTGGCCTCTGACAGTAGAAAATGAACTACATAGCCTAAGTAGCCCATTACTATAGCCTTGGTAAGCCATTCAGATCATGTCTGCAGGAATGGTTATATTCCACAGACTGACTCATTCTGACAGCCCTCTGAGCTGCCAGGATATGAGGTAATGCCAGTCTAATAACAGACACATTAGCATGTGGTCCCATCTACTTTCACCCCTTTGCCCACATATCCACGGGCAGAATGTGTTACAGTCCTCGGAATGGGGTACTCTGACCTGTACCTGGATGAGAAAGCAATGGCACAGAGTCAATTTTGCCATGTTTCCAGAGGATGAGAATTCCCCCAAGAGTGGAGAAATCTCTCCAAGAGTGGAGCTGCTGGAGCTAGCTTTGCTACGCCTTTGCACTGCTTTTGGTAAATTTGCAAAACCTTCTCCTGCACCGAGACCATGTATTGGTACTACTCTAAATTTTTTTGCCTGAATTTCTTCTACATAACTTGGATCTAAAGTGAACATATTTTCATATCTGCGCAGAACAGTTATGTAACAACAAGAGAAATGACACACAATCAATGAGCTTTGTGCTCATATACACACAGACTGCCTGCAGTCATAATTGCATGTGTGTTTTTACAGTATATTTTTGTTAAGAGGAAGGATATATTGAGTTCACAGAATGTTAGTTTCCGTTATTATATGTAATTCCAATAACAACAAAATGAGTTAAATTAAGAATTCAGAGCAAAGTGAGCTATATGTATTTGGAGGAGGCCAATCTGTTAGGTTCATTGTAGCTTCTCGTCACTAATGAATCCCAAAACACATTCTATTTGGGGAATAAAATGTTAAAACAGCCTAGACAGTTCTCTTAACAGTAGTCAGGAATCAATACAGAGGCACTCGAATCAGCAGCTTCCTGATGGACAGTCAATCTCATAAATGGTGTAATATGGTTTTGAGCAAAGGCCACAGAATGAGCCATTTGATGTATAAGCTGGCATTGATGACAAGGTGAAGGACATTGTCACAGTTAAGGTGTTAAGCTTAGCCCAACTACAACTGCTTACTTTCAGTTGGGGGTACAATGCCCTACCTGGCCAAGCTGTTCACAAGCTGTTTGATACTCAGCTCGCTGACAGAGGTCTTTCACACGCTGGTATTTGGGTAGAAAGTTTTCTTCTTGGGCATCTACCTTCTCACTCTCCCTCTTATGCAGCAGTTTACTGGAGAAAAAAAAAAAAAGGTTTATTTTTGCATTAATATTAATTCCAAGATATATGTACAGTTTGCTGAAAAGGCTCAGAGGAGTAGGTTATCTGCCAAGTCCATAGCATCACTGGTGGCCAAAACTTAATAGTCCAGCAGAAACTAGCACTTATCATCATCTCTGATAACACACAAGCTATTCATATCATGCCCTCAGGGAGCGTACAAAAACATGCAAAACCAAGACAGTGTGTTTCGTGTCTGATTGGCAGGCAGTAACAACAGTTGGTATAAAGAGAACATATCCTCCTCACGCTACAGGGCTGCACTTTGCAAACCCTTCATGCCCCGTGTACGTATTAAGTCAAGAGGCATAGAGAGAAATGGCCAGCAGATGAACACGCAGAGAGGAAAGGTTGTTCATACTCCCATGATACAAGCAGGAGGGTCAGGGGGCAGCAGCTGAAAGAAAAACGGGATGCCTTTCCATCTCTCAATCTGAGTAAAACTCTCCTTCCCCCACCCCAACAGCACATTTATGCAGGCTGTGGGCAAAGGCCATATATTCCCTCCTATCACACAATCACTGCCATTAGGTATACTGCAGCCGTGTCTCTGCTGGCACAGCTAAATGGCTTTAGGTCTGTGGCAAAGTGCTGCTTTGGCTTTAGCTGTTCAGTATCCTTCTATTTAAAAAGACTGGGTTTTGTGATTAACACTTTCCTTACCCTCTTTCCACTAGGAATGAGTCTCTCCACACCTTCATCTTTTTCTTTAAATGGAACCTAAGAGGAAATGAGGAGAGGAAGAAGCAATTCCCACAAAACCAGTAATCAAGTCATGCCCCAGTTTTCTTTCCGACCCCCAATTCAGATGAGAAACATTACATATAACTGCACAAGGGAACATCCAGCTTTATGAAGCAGGCACATACACCTCTCCAGTGCAAATCATGAACAAACAGGACAGATTTGTTCCCACAGGGACAAAACCCACAACAGATTCACACATTACAACTATTTCAACATGAGCATGTTTAAGGCACAGGGGATTAACTGAATTGTCCTTGATCACAAAGGATCGCAAATTAAATCATGATTTCCTGACTCCAGTTTGGGCTCTTAACCTGCACACTACCCACAAAGTATCCTATTCTAAAGCAGCTGCTCCTTTTCCCCTCTCCTTCCACCCAACTGCTTGTAAAGCTAATCTCCTTCCTCCCTCTTTCTGCTGATTTCCTCTAGCAAGCATCCAGACTAATTCTCTTCCTCAGACTTTTTCCAATGAAAGTATTGATGGAAGGTCTCAAATAGTAACTGTGCAATTCTGAGTGTTAGCCTGTCTTTATATTATAGTCTGATACAAAACCAACCCTTTCAACTCAATTATTTTACAGTTCATTCAATATGAAATGCTTTGCTACAAATGAGGCCACAGAGACATTTAAAATCTATAACTCATATAGCTAAAGACCTTCATGTGTAGCCCTCTCACTGCTACACAGATTACATTTAGTATATCCAGATGCCATATATGCCATATGGCTAGTAGATGAACCTGACAAAATGAAAATAAATAACTGAAGTTAGTCACATATTGATAAATAGGTCTTTAGATTTTCCGGTAAATGATGTACTCATGTAGATGGTAGTTTTATTATATTTTCCTTTAAACGTGCTGCATGTTGCTGAATACTTGCTCAGTCTCCTGTACAAACACATGCATGTTTCCATGCACACTTCCATTTCTTACCTATTCACTGGTCTCTCAGAATCCAGAAGCTTTAGAATGGATTTACCATCCATATCAGAAGGAATATCCAATCCAGCAATATCTAGAATTGTAGGTGCAAGATCAATATTCAACACAAGGTGAGGATTCCTGAAAAAACATATATGAGAACCTGGTTTAAAGTCTATGCAATGATACCAAGCAACTCCAGCTCTTCCACAGAGACCAAGGATCTGAAAAGTCTTATTTTGTGACATCTGCAAAGAAGAAAAGAGGACACAATCCTATTCCTTTCCATGAAGGGAATTAAAATGTAAAATGTAGGCAAGTTGCATAACCTCAAGAGGGACTAATATGAAGATTCAAAACTTTAGCAGAGAGCGTTTTTGAGAAAGCAAAGTAGTTCATAAGGCAAAGTTAGTTAATTATTGCAAAAGAGGGTTCAAAAGTCTTCAAAACATGAGAAGGCATTGGAAAAACTCCTTGGGTGTCTTAGAGAATCAAAGTGTCTGCCAAACATGCTGATGACTATTAAAAAGTAGATTTGGCAGGTAGCACATGCTTCATCTGTTTCAAAATATGGTATAGAAATAAGTACCTCAGCTCATATCAAAGCAAGCATGTTCTGAAGAGAATGTGAAGAGAAATATATTGCTAGACACTACAGTAAATAACTAAAAGCTGCTGTTAAGGTAGAGTGTGAGACAAAAAAAGGATAGGGATCAGGAAAGAAAAAGCAGAGAGGAAGCAGTTATGGAACAAAAAAAGAAAAAAAAGAGAGAAAATAAAAGAACAGCTTTAATTGAAATAATATCAATCTTCCCAAGTGCACAATTATCCATTCTGAAAACACTTAGAAACAGACATGCCCTGTTACTTAGTTGAGTATGGCATATGCTCCTCAGCCACCACAGTTAACAGGACAATATTTGAACAAAAACTGACTTCAAATTTGGTTAAAATATTGGCATCAACTCCCGAGTAGTACAGACAGCTCCTATCCCCAGACCCCTTGAACTGCCACAACTAAATATGAGTGACTTCATGGATCAGAGCATCTAGTTGCACAGAGCTTGGCATTCAGTAGCTAAACAAATGCCCAAATTTCTAATCGTGCGACTTGGTTTTACTATGGGTCTGTTTTTGCAGAAGTGTTTTCGGTTTATGTTGAACCTTACAAACCTAATTCAAATATGTCTGTGACACTGTTGTGTAATTACTCACAATATTACATATATGCATACTGTTTATCATCTGTGTACTATTTCTTTTCCTTATTTCTTTAAAAAAGAAAAATACGAAAGAAGGCACTCAATTTCTTAAAAGTGGGGAAAAAAAAAAAAAGGAATGTGAGCATACTGCTATACAGATAGTCTTCTACAACACTGAACATAAAGAATCACTGTGCTATGATTTGCAGGCACAAAGGAAGGATGGGACCAGATGGGCTGCTATACATGTCAGTGCAGAATTCTAGCTCAAAATACAGGACAGAAGAAAGCTGCTAAATTCACACTAATTAATGAGGCACCATTTAAAAATTACTACATTTTTGAGCGAGCGAGCAAACAGGCACTGACAAGAGCATGGATGATGAATTAAATTGATGTACCTAATTTGATTTTAATTACTAATAATTGTGGTGTAGCATATTTGGTAACAGAAATGAGAGCTTAGTAATGACTTGCTACAGTGACTGCTATTAAATCTTCATTGGTATCAAAAGGGAGTCATGACAATTACTCTGCAGGAAAAACATAAGGTTCACACAAAACATTGATGATTGAAGTTCTAACGTTTAAAGAAAATCAGGCTGAAAGGGAGGATCAATTTATTATCTGATATATTACCCTTCCAGGTTATTTTATCTCGTTCTTCCTATTTGTTATACTATGATGGGTTCTGTTCTGTCTGGCAGGCTGACTCCTCTGATTCTAACAGAAATATTTTTTCATCTTCAGAAGCCACTGAAAAATAACATTCAGTGGGAAGGTTTCACAGCTTTTACGTATGTCTGGGTGTAAAGATCCTTGAACCAGAGCAGACATGAGGTGGCTGGTCTCTAGCATTGCATGTTGCAGAAAAACTAGCTCAGTCCACTTGGGCCATATTAGCATTGCCTCTCTAGTAAGACCAAAAACTGCAGTTGAAGGGAAAGAGAGCATGCTCTTAGAAGGCTAATCCAGCTCACTTGAAATTCTGTGCTGCTGCAGACAAACTTCTTTCAGTGATGAGGTAATACGTTTAATTCCACCTGAGGAATCCCTCCCTGCTCTTTAGAGAAGTAATATTGTTTATTTCACATGCATAACTGCTGTAAGTAAATTAGACACAAAGCGCAATATCTACAGATTTTAACATTTTTGTGCCTACTGATAATATGAATCAGTGAATTTAACCAGCAAATGGAATGAGATTTTCTTATAACTATTTGCTACTGTATTACACACTAGACCTGTTCCTCTGCGGTAAAGAAAAGAATTGTGTGTGGAAGACTTTGTGTGTGTTAATTATGCTAAAACATGCACACTGATACAAATAAAAGGCAGCAAATTATGGCACTCTGTCCAAAATCATTACTTACATGTAAATATTTGCTATTGAAATAATTGCTTAGAAAGTGTATTTACATAATTTCTTAGCTGATCAGAGCTACCATTTTAATTAACAGTCATATTCTGCATGCTTGCATGCATCCGACAAACAGCCCTAACCATGTAATCTGAAAGGATGAACAAAAAAGAATGTTTTGTGGATGATTATATATGAACTATACATACATTCGTCTTCATAAACTGAAACAAGTGACTCCACTTTAATGTTCAGCAATCATTATCTACTGTGGCAGTGAACATTATACAATATTTGTTTTACCTTGAAAATGTCATAGTTATGTGTATTATTTGCACCCCTCAAAAGGAGGCAAATAAGCATTTCCTAGATTGGACATATTTCAAAATGGCTTCTTCAACTTCATCCACAAAAGTGTAGTGGCTTATGCTGCACACCTACGCAAGCAAAAAAGGCAACGACATAAAACCTTGACTATGTTATACCAGCCCATGCTATCAGTTCTGCTTTCTGAGTAGACATATTTTTCTGCCAAAGATGAGCAGGAAGTCAGTCAGGATGGGCAGAACTTTGTGCCTCCATCTGGATGCCAGGACAATACAACTAGAAATGTGAACATAAAGGATTTTTCTGGTTGCTACATAGACATACACACACAATAGCCAAGAACTTACAAGGACCCAGCCTCCACATTTGGACCTCGGACATAGAAAGGAACTCTGATATCAAACTCGTATGGCATGGACTTTCCTTTCACCAGCCCAAACTGCCCAATATGATAACCATGGTCTGCTGTGTATATTATATACGTATTGTCCAGTTCACCTGTTTCAACCAACGTATTGTAAATCTGAAAAAAAGCAAAAAAAAAAAATGCATTCCACTGAATAGTAGTGTATGTAGAATATTGGATATAATTTTCTGCCTATATGTAATATACAAATAAATAACAACAGTTCAGGATGGCACCGAGTTGTCACAATGAACCATCCTTAACAATCCATAATCACATCATAATTTTACTAACTGAATATTGTGGCTATTACAAGGCAAACCTCTGTTTTCTGTTTTAAGGTAAACACATTAACATGCCACATTTTCAAAAGTGTTTGGGTTCAGTATTTTGCATGAGAGCTGTCAAGACAGTACTAAATACAGTAACAGAGATAAAAGTTTCAAGCTGATAAGCACCTTTGAAATTTTCTCTCCACCTTTAACTTTTTCCTGCAGCAAACAATTTTAATAAAATGACAGCATTTTGAATCTCACACTTATTTAAGCAACACTCAACGATCTTGCCTTCAGACAAATGAGTCCCCATTACGCAGAGTATTTGCAAAATCTCTTCCAGATAAATATCACTCAGTCATACTCTCTCACTATGGAGAATTAAGAGGAGCTTTAACTCTGTTTGTGGTTGCTTCTATAGATTTACATGAGAATCTTCATGTGAAATGGAACAACTTGAGCACCAAAGATCAATTTTTATGTGACATTTTCACTTGCAAAGGTACAGAGGTGGTGGGGCACCACCGAAGTGGTGCCTCACACAGATCCAGAACACATCAGCACAGAAGAAAACAAACTCTGTTGTTGTTGCTGTTTTCGTTTGTTGGTGGTTTTTTTTTTTTCCTGTTCTTTTTGGGGTTGTTTTGTTTGGTTGGTTGGTTTGGGGTTTTTTTATTTATTTTGAAAGACTATTAGATGCATATAATTCAGTAGAAAAGATCAGGCTAACTTGGCGATTACAACTAAAAAAACAACCCAACTGATTTTGCCTGCAGTAAATCACCCAAAGTGAAACCATTTTACTAAATAGAAAATCAAAATAGTGTAGTAAAATAGCTGATCTCCCCTAATGCTGCTATCTGATTCATCTAAACAGGTTCATTAATATGAAGTAGAGATCAGACTTGCCTGAATCAGTAATTATAAGACATTACTAAAAAGTTGATGCAATGCCATCCAGATAATCTCATCTTTGCCTTACCCGACTCCTCTTATTTTATGTTCTGCCTTTTTTGAATAAGAATGCCAAGAGATAAGCAGTAAATTGCGACACCTTTAAATCTGCCTTCTTACAACTGGAAACGCATTCTTTTTCAGAGTAGCTTTTAGCTAATTCAGATGTTTCTGTTCAAGACACCCAGCTTGCACTAAGAGATTTCACTGTTGCATAATGTAGACTTAATTAAAAAAAAATAATCCACCTATATATTTATTTACTTCTAACATTTAACATCCTGGGCCTGGTTTACCATGGGATTATTCCAGTTAGGACTCCTGTAGCAACACCTGCTGCTGCTGTTGTTCTCTCAGAAACTCAGCGTTACAGGATCAAAATAGGCCCACAGTTTGGTAGTTATTTCCAACAGGTCGTAGGGTGCCTCTTCGCTATCAGATGATACAGTTTTAGAATTTATGATGTACATTTTTTGAGGTGATCCCTCCCTCTTCCCCTTAATCAGTAGTGGCTCTGTGGCAACAAATCAGCTTACTTCCACCACACAACTCACAGTACCCATCTTTAGAAGATGAAGATCCTTACACATTGAATGGAGAGACAAAATCCTCAGAGGTGAGAGGATTACACACTATTAAAAAATCGATGCAGTCCTCCTCCTCCTTCCTTTCTGCTTATCTTCACATACAGCACAGCTTGGAGCTTAACTCAAGAAAAAAGCACCTGTTTAGCCCCCCAAAAGTGACTACTAATCTTACCATTTCCATAGAGTCATCCACAGACATGAGTGTTTGAAGGCGCTTTCTCTGTAGCATGTTAGTGAACTCCATGTGTATAGGTTTCATGGGACCTGTATACCTCATTATCCAGTGCTTGTCTGGGTTTGGAGCATAGTTATAACTGGGAGTGCTAAGGAACAGAGAGAAAACCAGAATGTTTTAGCAGTGTAGAAAAAAGCCATAGTAATGTATAACAATAATTTCTATTTGATCAACACTACAGGACTTACTCTCTGAGGTGCACAAGAAAATATGAGATTTACTTGGGAAAAGTCTTATACTTTTATGTTCTATATGAAAGATTGGAGAATGAAAACAACTCTGTGGGCAATAAAATCTATTGAAAGAGTAAATATACATTGTTTTTGCAGTGTCTTCAGACTAACATGGATACATTTCAAGGCCAAGAGATTAGCCTCAGAAGTCTAACTCCACAAGTATGATCTGAATGAAGCATGTACTATACAGTTCCTACTCATGTAATTGCTTTGCTTTCACTCTGCCTACATTAGCACCAAGTATTATGACTTGTGCAAGCTGTTTAACAATAACTATAGAACTTGCTGAAAAGGTTCTACTATATTCTTTAGCAGCTTTTTTGAATTCAACACAACTGGCTACTTGAATACTTTCACACTCATGTACCCAGAGGAGCACAGGCACCCTACCTAGTGGTATCAAACTGCATGTGAGCTCATGGCAAGAAGTGGATACATTTCAAAGACCTGCCAAGAAAAGCAGGGGTGAAGGGAAATAGGACTGTATTTTGCAGACACCTTCCAGCCACCAACTCCTTTGTGATGATCAGAAACTTTAACTAAAAGTCCCCGCAAAATCCCAAGAGCTGGATTCAATGTCCTCCCGGAATCTTGCTGTCCCTCCAAGTTCTCGTGATCCTGGGATCCTGGGACACCATTAAAGTGATGAGGAGAATTATCACTGATTGTCCATAATGTCATGTTGTTGGCAGTTCGAGAGATTGCTTTTCTGTGCATAATTATATTGCTCTAGGTTAGCTGGATCTAAACAAAAGTTTTATTCTGATATATCATTACCATGATGTTGACTCTCTGCATCACCAACTCACTAGAAGGCTATGTTATAGCTTACATTTGGAAGACATATTATTTTTTACCTACTATATCTATTCCTAAAATGTTTGTTATTAAGATTGAGAACGACCGTTATCAATTTCTTCTTACCCTGGCTCAAACACATCACCTGCAGGGTCTAAAATATTAAAAATTACTTTTCGCAAGTGATTTGTTGAGGCTTCCGTTTTTCATTCGCAGCAATAAACTCAGTCTATGCAAATGTGCAAGCCGAGAGGGTGACACAGTAACACAGGAAAAAATAGCAAACATTCAGTTATTTTCTTCTTCGCAACACACAATTTCCTGATAAATTCAGCTCCTATTTGGCAAATATCTACTGTTGTTTTTGGGTATGCAAGAGAGCAGCAGGGTAAGTTATTAAGATAAACAATAGTAATATAAGTTGAAACTTCTCCTCGAAATACTGTGTATCTAATGTATCTTTGAATATGACAGGCAGTCGTAAGAGTTTTAATATAAATATGAAATTAATAATCTGACAGTGCAGTGTTTTATGCCAAAAGCCTCTCTCAGATGCTATCTGAAAAATGTGCGTAGGCGGCAAATGGAGGCTTCTTCATATAGGGAGGAAAGGGCTGGTGTTTATTCTCTCTGTATTGTTAATAGCCTCTTGAATTTCAGAATGTTATTGTGGCTGAAATAATGACATTGCTCCTTTGAAAATGCTGACAGTTATGGAAACTGTTGCTATGTGATGCCCAGAATGAATAAAAAATGCTTGGCAAACTCCTTTTCAGCTTACTTTGTGATTTCCTGGCTAATTTGAAACCTCCCGCTGTTTAATCCAACCAAAGCCCGTGATTTTCTTTGATTACTACAAATGTAACCCTCTTACACTTAACAGATTTGTCTGTCTTATGGGAAAAATACACAAATATAACATTCCTAGAAGTTGCTTAAGATAACCTCTTCAAATGTACTCAGAAGATAAGTCCTAGTCTGACTGCATTTGACCTTGGAAAACATGGGTGGTAAAATGTACCTTCTATAGAAATAACATTTCTGATCACTGTTAAACTGCCCAGCTGTTGCATTCTCTGCAGCTATCAGTATAGGCAATAAAAAAGGAAAACCAACTACGTAGCCTAGGGATTTGCTATGTGAATGCTGGTTGATGTGAATGATTTTCAAACACGAAAAGACTGCAGATGCACACAAAAAGGAGGTCTATAGAATGAGATGGAGAGAGACTGCAGTATAGGGTGGAATGGGCCTACCAGCTAGTATATGTAACAATAGAAGCAAGACAACAGCATAAATTAGCAACAGAAGTACATACTAGAGTTCCCAAGCAAAGTAGTACTGTGATTGTCAGTCTATGCTAAAATCCGTACCACTAACTTTTAGCTATTATTAGCAATGCTACACAACACAGTATGCATGTCAACCAGTGTAAGCATTACAGTCATATATTCACTTTGCTTTGTGGATGTAGCTCAATAATCTGCTTGAAGACTTTGTCAGCGCTGCCACAAGAAGAGGTACAGAGACATGCCACATGGTGCACTGCCTTCTGATTCTGGGACTAGGCAGACTTTGTTCACGGTTATTGTTTACTGCTTAAGGGCAATTCATAAGAAGTGTTCTACCTGTGTTCTGATCCTTCCCTACCATATCCACATGACAATAAAACAGTGAGAACTGCCTACACCCCTTTATCATTGACAGATTTATCTGTCACTGAGGGATTCTCTGGAATGTGGCAACAAGGGAAAAAATGGAAACTAGAGAACTAATTTGTACATACAGTGATGGAATACATTAATCTTAAACCCAGGCCAATGAAAACCCTTACAGATTACTATTATGTAGTGCCGGGAAAATTGTTTAGAATAAGACTGGCAGTTTCTTTGCACAAGATGTACATAAAATCCTATTTTATGTTCATATCCAAACCTAAACCACAGTTCCTTAATCTACTAAGATAATTTGTTTCTTTACAAGCAAAACTTCTTTCCACAAAGTGACGCTTCTTGAGTAATTGTTATCACTGTAAGACAAGTCACCTACAATTAAAAATAGTTTTGTGTAGCTACTTTATAATCAGGAATATAAACCTAGTTTGTGTGAAAAATAAAATTTAAACTATGAGCAAAAGAAAAATAGATGTTTGTATTTTTCTTTGCTGGCCTTCCTCAAATCCTTCTACTCTTTTTCCTTCAACTAGCATAATTAAATTGCTACAGAATGCTGCTAGATGAATGATTATCATCTCTGAGATGCGAACGCCTTCCAAAGGAACTTTGAATAAGACTGAGGTCAATACTGGGTATAAGCTATGAGAAGTTGCTCATTTGGCATTTCTGTAATTTTCATTTCAAAGAAAATAAATGAGCATAAGATAGCAAACAAACACAAAATTCTGCATTGCTGTAGATCTAGGACACAGATTCTCTTTGGTAGCACAGCACAAAATAATGAAATATATAATTCTAAGTTACGCAATACCTAGACAATAGAACAAAGGAAGCTTTTTCTCTCAGACTCTATTTTAAATAAAGCGAAAAGCTCCAGTGGATTTCACTGGACTTTGGACTAGTCCTGAGCAGCTTTGGCTACCAATTAATTATTACTTCCATCAGTTCCCAGTTCCTTCACAAACCCAAAATAAAACAGAATTCCCCTTAAAAATAAAAGGGGGGAGGGGAGGCGGGGCATGTAGGAAGAAAGTTACAAATCTTGAATATCAATGAAGGCATGAAACCAGTAATAAGAGAAATATTGGAATGTTTTCAGGTGTGCCAAAAGGTGATTTGGGAGAACGTTCATTTTATCAGCATGCGAGGAGATGCCCGTAATGAAGCATTACAGAGCTGTACCTGTAAAATGTCTCTGTGCTATAAACAAGAACCATCTCATCATGGAGCTTATGAACACGTTAAACTCAGGAACTGGGTGATACTGCTTTTGGGACCCATTCAAGACATTGTACTGGGTCATGTATACACATACCAGCTCATTCAGAAATAGCTTGTCTAATTTGGTGCTGTGGGCCTGTATTTCCTTTCTTTCCATATGTGAAAACAGGAGTAATAAGTATTGCATACAATGTGATTTTTGGTAATACCCGTAATGTAGTTTATACGTAAGGACAGGGAGATAAGAGTTTCTTCCCCTGAAGAGATTACAGCCCAAGAACCAGATTTTGATCCCCCTGCTCAAAATAAAACAGAGCTTTACTTCCCAAATAGGTTGCAACAATGTCCAATGAATTCAACATGAATCTTGCCATTTATCTCAGTGAGCTACAATTCTGAGTTCTAGATGCAGTAGCCATTCTCAAGATACTTGTACTAGTCTGAAGAGGTAAAGAAAAAAAATCTCGAAACTCCTCTTATACATTTGTGACAAACTTGTGCCAAGAGTAATTATGAAGCAAACATTGTTTCCCCAGAGGTACCCAGGACTTCTATACTCCTGAACCTGGAAAGGAAAGGGGTTTTATTTCTCCTTACATGTGTTGTGAGGCATTAGGAAAGAGATGTGAGTACTGAGGGGCTGAATCTTCAGGGCCGTGAGGAGCAGCATGGCTTATAACCATCAGTACAGGCCTGTGAGGGTACATCTTCTTTGAGATTCTGAAGAAGGTAATACTGTCATTGGTAACCAGATCAGTTAGGTAATCCTGTGAATAGAAGTAAAAATATAATGAGATACTTGAAAAATAATTTCCAGTTGGGGGTTGAGATGGGAAGGGGAGGTCTGAGGTATCGTAAGAAACGGGAAAAAAGAAGCTATTTCACTCAGAATGGGAGGAGGAGGGAGTAAGTTACAGATCTTAAAACTTAAAAACTAAAACCTAAAAACCTAAAACCTAAAACTTAAAAACTAAAACCAAATCATTCTTTCTTCACTGCCTAGAAATATGAAAAGCAACAGCTTCCTCTCAGAAATGAATGACATTAAAGAAGATCAGATAGGACTCTCTCTTCCCAGAGTGTGTAATTACTTTATGAAGATCACAATACTAAATACAATGACCAGGTATTAATAAAAAAAAAAAAAAAGAAAATTACAGGTCAATTTCTTTGCTTTTTGGTGTCAATATCTTCAAGGTGTATAGTCCGACCTTACATCATAAAAGTGCTTTGAAAATCCAAATGGCTTGATGTTCACTTTTCTTAACCTCCCTCTGAACCAGAAGTCACTGAAGCTAGAGGATGCTGGGCTATTTGGACCAAAAATTTAATTCTATATTCCAGACACAGTGACAATCCAATAGAGATATAGCTCTATCAAATAAATTGCTGAGAATTTAGAAAACTTCCTTTGGAAGATATGGATTATCATTCTATTTTCTAAGAAGTATCATTACCATTCTTTTGACATCTGCTGGAGCTATATGGATTGAAGACAGTATTTTTAATGACAAGTCATGTTCTCTCTTAGGCTGCATCACAGCAAATGCTGCAAATACGAGTAGGATATGAAACTGCAGCTTTAAAAAATCAAAATAATAACTGTCATGTCACAGCTCAATGTAAAATCAGACTAACATCTGTCTCTGGTCAAGTGAACAAGCACAAGGTGTGGTACATATTGGAATGCGTCTCCTTTTAAGGACAGCTTTCTGTCCATGGTTCAGACACTTACTCCTCTTTACTACTGCCAATGTCCTTGATCTGAGAAGTCAGCTTATCATTCATCAAAGGAAGCCTTTTTCATTGACTGTATTTACTTTCCACAAGTTATTTCCTGTGTATCCCAGAACAAGGCTGGCAAAGTCTCCATTTATAATTTTACACATTGGTTCCAACATGAGACATGTCTGTTATGAAACTGCCATGATTATGACTGTTATTGATAGATATTTTCATTCATGAAAGCAGCTGCAAATAAGCATAATTCCATCAAAGTTAACTGAACGACCACCATTCATTCATAAGCATATGCAGGGGAAGGGAGAACGTACAATAAGCCAGACCAAAGCAAAACTGACTTCTGAACATACTTTCAATACCTGAGACCATACTCATAGCTGAGAGAGAATACTGGAGTGCTCTCAAAAATGCACTGACGTTTTTCTAAAATGTGCCTGCTCTTTAAGCTGGTTAGTCACTTTCTTAAGTGTGTAACTCATCTGTGATTTAGTCATTACAAGAGCCTAGTTTCCAGACTTCATTTTGAAGATGAAGGTTTTCACCTGGTCAAAGTGAAAATCATTCAAATTCAACGTTGCAAAGCCAGTGTTTACCAGGCCAAAAGACCAAACAGAAACATTTCCCTTAATTGATTTCTTTTTTTAAAAAGCTCCAGACTGTAGAGGTTGTAGTAGACTGTGGGAAAGCATACAAAACTAAAAATTCATCTAAAAAAGTCGACAGAAACTGAAAAAGAAAAATCAAAGTAGAATGTATCCTGTTAGAAAATCTGAAAGAATTTGCAAAGATTGGATTTTCAGAGGGTGAGTGCTTAGCAGACGCTTTGGAGGACAGAATCAGTAATGTTTTTTTCTAGTTTTCCACTGGCACAGAATGAACATTAACTATGTCAAGTAGATAGGGCTAAAAAAATAATTGATTATATTGTCCATTGCTGGAAAATTAAGTATCCAGCAACAGAAACGGCAGGAAAGACAGAGAAGCGGTCTTGTATTTCAGCTTCTGTTTGTTCATTTGAACTCCAGTGTTAACATCAACAAGCGCTGCTGCTCTGCACACTATCATCTGTTTATTACCATAGCTGTGTATTATGCAAGAATATGAAGATTATCAAAACATTTATATTTTCATCAGACTTTATTTATTTATTTATTACCAAATTCAGTAAGAAAAACTAAACCAAATGAAAACCTAAACATTTTCAAGGATTGCATACACAAAACAGAGCTGAGGATATTGGAACATAAAGTTCTCTGTTGGCTCCTTGGTACAATGGGGAACAGTGCCCTATGAAATCACTTGCCTGACATTGTTCCACGTAAGATATTTTTACATCATAACATTTTTGGTACATGGCTGTAAAGATTAGCTCTCTCATTCTTCATATATCAGAAGGGAAATAAAAGACAAATAATTCTGTACATCAGTTGCTCCTTCCCCTTAGCAGCTGGTGATAGAAAAGGAAACCCTAGAAGCCTGTTAAGTTTTATCTTTCAACACAAAGTATATTCAATTAAAAATGGCAAATAGGGGAGGGGAAGGGGAAAAAAATGACACAGACATCAACCTTTTAAAAGAAAAACTGACTGTGAGCATGTTGCTAATGAAACACAAATGTGGAGGCAGGATTTGTGCTCAGTAAAAGAAAGCAAACCATATCCCTGTTAAGCAAATACACCTTACAAATTAGTATCACTCCAGAGGGAGTCAACTTCCTGTTACACACTACTTAAACTACAGCAGTTTATGGATAAATTTATTTATCATCATACTTCAGAGACAACTCAGGGCATTTTAGGAATTCACAAAAGCTGGTTCTTTTGGAAAGGTAACCCTTTTGGCTGAAATAAACATACTCCTGACTGCAAACAGGTAACTGTTTCAGCTATAACATGTGCTAGATGAGGAAAAAAAAAAGATACCACATTTGACAATGATTATCAAGCATTTTAGTAAGTTTGGCCAGGGCTTAAAATCCTTGCAAGGATATTAGGAAACATATGCGCCTGTAACATTGCATGGAGATATAAATTTAATAGTTAAATTCTCCACTCATTCAGAATTATCATAAGATATACCAAGCTATTATGAATTCTCCATCATATTATGGCTGTGAAAAAAGTTCCTTAAACTAACATAAAAAGATGGGTCTAGCTGGAGGGAACTGGATTCATATCTCATTTACGCTTGTGTAACTACACTGGAGTCAGTTCTATACCAGGGGAATAGATGAGAATCAGACTCAGCACACAATAATTAAAGTACAAAGCACAGAAATAGTTATCATGCAGCATTTCAATCCATTTTCACATCTTCAGCTCATAACACATAACAGTCTCAGGACATTTTGTTTGTTTCCATTGCTGCTAACAACGTTTTCAGTAACATGACCCTCTCAGAATGGAAGATAACGAAAAGTCCAAATACAATGCCTATTGGGTTGTAGCTAACGTTACAGACAGCAGCTTTCAAGTACGAAAAGAATTCTTTGGTTAGACTGAAACCATAAAGTGCAGCTTTCTTGCAGTCATGTCCAAATGTTAAAAAAACAGAAATAAATCAGTAAGACCTACCCTCGAGTAGTCATATCCATGCTTCTCCTTCACTCCATTTCTACAGAGTGTGTAATTGTAAAATCGAGAGTTTTTAAGTAATCCAACCCATTCTTTCCAACCAGGAGGCACATAGGACCCATTGTATTCATTAAGGTACTTTCCAAAGAAAGCTAGGGGTAGAGAAAGCAGAAGCATAGTAAGAAGGTATAACAGAAACAGTTCAAAGACACCATATTTAACCATATTCTTTCCATTCTGTCTGAGAGGAGCTTTGTTTTCTTCATTCTGATACATTTAAGATAAGAGGTAAGTTCTAAGTTTGCATGTGTTTGTTTATTTCAGAGCTCCATAATGCAGATCTTTTGATTTATAACCTGTGTATGAGAGAAACTGGACCACAATTACCATTATATTTTCTTTAGTGCCTGATACATTCAGAGTCAAACGAACAAAACACAGAATGCTTAAAATAGTGCCAGTTGCCACATTATCTCATCCTACTCTGAATCACCCAATTTAGCTACATTTTTCATTTTGGTTACACCCACTTAAGCCACCTCCACCTAAGGAACTGGCAGAAGCAGTGAAGTCACTAATAGCAGGCTGGCTTGGGAGAAATGATGACAAATGAGGACCATAACTATGATGAGATTTTAAACTTGCTGCATAGAAGAAATGAAGCAGCAGCCTGTTTGGCAGAACAAGTGCAGAATGAGTACAAGGATTCTTACAGAACACAGCAGGCATTTGAGCCATCCTCTCAGAAAAGCTATGTATATGCTAGCCTTGCTCTGTAAGCCACAAGTGTACAGACACAAATTATTTTCCAGAAAACGGTTAAGAAAAATGAAAGGCATTAAATATCTATGAGAAGAACACAAATTCTCTAAAGTACATGATGTACCCAATGATGCTTTCACACTGTTCCAGTAAGAAAATACATAATTTAAAGGAACATATTTTTCAGTATTAGTTTATATGTTATATCATCACTATGCAATTACAGGATAAATTATACTGGAAGACTCCATTCATCTAGCTAGTTTTTTTAAAGCTTAAAGGCGAAATTCTGCTTTTGGGTTTGCAGACTGCACCACGATTCAGCATCTGACTTTTCGTGATCAGAACTCAGATCTCAATTTTTGAATGGTCTAGCAATACAAGTTAGCATTACCATAGTGACTAGCACAAAGATCTCTACACTTGTTCCACTTCTCATTACAAATATTTTTAATCCAGAGGCACACAGTGTCTGCAGCATCTCACACTGGCCATCTACCAGTGAACATCTGTGCTTCTGTAAGGACAATAGAGTATCCAAGATACTGTTCTTAGACTTAGATTAAACCTCACCACATAATCTATGGGATTTGAGCACACAATTCACAGTTTCCAGGTTCTTAAAGATCTTTTTTTAAGCTTGCAGCCTATACTGTCTGATGCTGCACCTTCTTGTGCTTATATAAATGCAAGGAGTAATACTGTGGATAGAGTAGAACAGGTTTTCAGCCAGTGTAAAAAGGGCCAGCCTCACTGAAGTCAATGGATTTATGTCTATTTGTAGTAGGCTGAATATCTGTCCAAAACATAGACACAGTGAGAAACAGTGATACAAAACAGTATGTGAGAGAGCTCCGTATCATTACCTGATAGTAATAGTGTTTTTCTTTTCTAAAAGAATAGGAAACATGATGTTAGCAACATAATTATATAGTGGAATGGAATTAAATAAATTCACAGGGATTAAGTACATGGTGTACTAAGATCCAACTAAAAGCACTTAGGTAGAATGCAAAAGCATATTTTGAATCATCCTCCTCAACAAATTTCAATGGATTCAATTAAAGTGCGACGTGAGCCAAGAGAAAGTGAATGTTTGAGATCTTTCAAAGTGTTTGGAAGAGAAGAAAGTGCTGACAAAATTAAGATCTACATGACTGAAGATGAGGACAGCACATCTATCGAGACACAGTTAATAAATTCCTTAAAATTGCACTGTGCTTTCAAAATATTTTGCAAAAGCTGGTAAGGTGTTATGCTATTTTACATACATGAGCCACTTACAAAAGGGTTAAGTGACTGATAAGCATGCTGCAGAAAAGAATTTGTTTCACTGTCCTAAAGTACCTCGTGACATATTCTTTAACCACGCAAAGTAAACTAGCAGCAATGAACAAAGCAAAATCTACTCCACTGTAGATGAAAACTATCACATTACTCAGGGACTGCGTTTATACAGTATATACACTTTTTCAAATGTTCATAAAGCAAATGAACAACTTCTAATTTTTAAAGAATGACAGGCAACTCACAGTGGTTATGGGTAATAAAACAATACAGATGCACATTTTTTCTTGTCCTAGTAACAAAGAACACAGGTTTGAAACACTGACCACCGTCTACAGTAGCAGGCATGCACAAGGCAGCCCAAAGCCTTTTGTCCCCCATTCAACATATTACATCCAAACAGAAATATATTTGGCATTTCTCCTCACGGGAACCAACCCGTTCCTAAAACCTTTGGCTGAGCCAGCTGAAGAACTCAGGAAAGAGGCATTCTGTAAAGAATTACTTCATTGTTATTCTGCAGAGGCATTAAAGGAAAGTCTGGCGGAAGTTCCTTCCAGCACCTTTTGCATACTCCCCATTGTACATTCAGGATGTCTTTATAATCTTTCATGGATGTCAGAGTGCTTTAAATAATTTTCTCTGCTGTTTCCAATCTTCCATTTCACATCTTTTTCCTTTCCACCTCCTTCTCAGCTGTTTAAAGGCTAGTTATTAAAAAACTTTTAAATGCCACTCCTCTGCAGTACAAAATATTGGGTTACAATAAAACTTTCTTGATGCTGGTGAAAGATTTTGATTTTGTGTTGTAAAGATTCTCTCCAACACAATTTTTCCCCTCATCAGATTAGTTCACCACCAGAGGCAGCTGCTCACTAGAGTACACATGCCTTTGGTACATGCAATTTCAAACCGCTCCAAGATTTCATTAATATTCACAGAGGCTGCTGTTTGATATGCTCAGCCACATTCCTATATCCAGTCTATGAAATGATCATTAAAAAACACCCAAGTGGCTGTTTTTAATAAATGTGTTAAGAATGTGATTTTTCCTTTGCTTTAAACACTATTCAGCATAGTTTCTCCTAAGACTACATAAAACAGGATATGCAAGAATTGAGTCCTTTGTATACTGTTACCACTTCCACAGGGGTTCATAACCTTCTAAGGTTCTTTTGTCAGAGTCTCACCCTTCGATGATAAGCACCTGGAAAATTCTTTGGTATAGAGTGGAATTTTTACAAGAGGTTTTGTTTTTTAAACTCTTCCTGTAAGGAAAAAAAATTGCCCACACAAGAATTTTCCCTGTGCTATCAGTTAATACAAAGGTCTGCTCTGAATGTAACACAACCGCAGATATATCAAGGCCACAGCTCATTGCTTAAAAAGCAGATCTAGCATATTGTCAAATGTAGTGTAAAAGCACGATCAAAAGAATGGACGTGAAGGTATCATTTACCACCACTGGAAATGTTCAAACTAGTTCTATCATCTATCTGTATCATTTACCAAACTCTACAAGTTTGTTGGGTTTTTTTTTCCCCTTTTTTTAAACACTGATTTTTTTCCTAATACCTACCTAAAAACACTTAACAGAACTAAAATGCATCTACAAAGGATATTCACAAAACTTTGCATTAAATTGAAAACTAAGATAATTCAGGATGCATCAATAAAATGATACAGGGGATCATTCATCCCTTTTTATTCCATACGGACTGTCCACCATTGGGAGTGGGATATAACATACCTTCTTCAGTTCGCAAACTAGAAACAGGAATGCAGTGGAAGTCAACAGAGTAACCAGTGTAAAACTGCCAGATCAGATTTAGACACAGAATTTCAGTCTTTCGTTCAGTTTCCTTGATTTGGCAGCTCTGATTCTGACCTTAGTTAGTCGTCTGTTTAGACACAGTTTTGTTAACTACTGGCCAAGATCACTTATCCATTCCACTAATAACCTGTTTAACAGTATGATCATAGTGTTTATCTTCATTTTAAATAAAGAAGGAAATCAAGAAAGGAATGTATGAGACAAGTACTGGTAATAACTTCCTGACAGTGTATGTTACATTCTGTTGGGAAGCAGTGAAAGATAAAGCTCTTGCTATACGTAAAGCCAAGTCAGGGTATGCACCAGGAAAATATACTCCATGGAGCAACATTAGCCTGGCTTCAGGGGGACCTAATACCCTTTTCCCCTACAAGGAGATTATTGAGAAGACAAAGCCAGGCTCTTCATGGCGGTGCATGGTGAGAGGACAAGAAAGAACGAGCAGAAATTGAAAGAAGTGAGGTTCAGCCTGGATTGTAAAAAAAAGCTTTTTCACAAAGAGAAGGGTCGAAGAGTGAAACAGGTTCATCAGAAACACTGTGCAATTCCAGTCCTCGGTGTTTTTCAAGACTAGACTGGATAAAGCCCTCAGCAACATGGCCTGGGGCAGGCTTTGAGCAGGTGGTGGAAGAGAGACCTCCTGAGGTCCCTTCCAATCTGAATCAGCCTGTGATCCTATGACGGACTAGGTGACTTATGAGGCCCATCTTCAGTTAAATATACACGATTCCAGGATTTCAGAATTTAGGAATATATTTGTAAATATTCATGCTTTCATAATAAATCCTGAAGCTAAGAAAACGTAAAATTCAGCTTTTTTGTTATTCCTGGCCAGTAAGCTCAGTATTTATACCACACATCCCTCCTCCTGGAGTCTTCTCTTCATATCCTTCATGCTACTTAGCTGTATCCACCTATTAGCACCCCATTAAATTGCACTTACCACCAAGACTGTGAAGTTAAACTCATGCTTTAAGCTATTAACCCTCTACATTTAAACATGAATGTTGTGCATTAAGTACTTTAAAGGTGTATTTAAAGCACTGTTTTTCCTGACATATTTCAACAGGCAACTTTCAAGGTATTGACTTAGGTTTTGAGCTGTGAGTCTCAGCCGCTCATAGGGGTTTGTTTACACCTCTAAAATCTTTTACTCCTATATCTGATACCAGTTCTCCCCAGCTCAAAGCTGAACAACAATTAGCTACATTTGAGCAATCCCTTAGTTTTGGACTGCAGGAAGGTGCGGGCATTTCTGATCTTATTTCTGCTGTGTATCTAGCAAAAATTGCTTTCAGTATTTTTTGTCTTCTAAGAGACAATCAGAGGAAAACAGATGAGAAAGCACTCTCAGCATAGCTAAGTACACATGTAACAAGCAGTAAGCACAAAGGTCAAGCCAGCTTTGCATTCACATCATGGTCAAATATACTCTTAAACTGACAAGGTACAATGGAATAAACCCAGTGAAATTAATAGATTTACAGCAGAAGTATGGGGGTTCTGAGAAAAAATCCTGCAATTTAGCATTGACTTTGGTTCCATGGGAAAGATTTTCCAAGAGACATCAGTTCTCATTAGGTATCAAAATAACTGACCAGATTTTCCAAAAATCAGTAACTCCTAAGTGCTGAAGTCACTTGAACAAAATGGTCCCAATTGGCATCTTCAGTGACAACAGGAAATATGATGCTATCACAAAGATTACAAGATACAGCCTTAGTATTAATTCCTCAGCAACTGCAGTAAACTTAATGGGTTGCATAAAACATACAGTGAGTTCCAGGAAAAGGGGGGCTTAAGACCACATTTTGTTCTCAGATCCCTTTGGTTCCATCAGTTTCAGGATGCTAAGGAAGACTGGGGTCCGAGTACTTTTTGCTATTTCTTTTCCTTTGTATGTCTGCAACAGTCCTTGAAATGAATTCATTGAAATACTTAACCAGTTAGACTAAGGAGAGAAGTACAGATGTATACACACACACATTTTATTTTAGTCTATTGCACACGATGCCCAATTTTTCCCTAACCTATAGTACACTGATAGCACAAAATTTTCTTCAAGATCACATGCTCCATGCACCATCACAGAAACATAAAAAGAGTAGTACTAGAGGCAAGAGCCTTCACATGCACAGCTCTTCTCTGTAACTGGAATAAAAATTATCATTACAATTCATGAAACATAATAGTTGTAAAAACCACGTTGTACAGTGACTGGTAACCACTGCAGTTAGAATAGCCTACAGGCTTTCTTGTTATGCCAGGGGACTAGTCTGATATCTAGCAGGACAAAGACAATGCACTGTAATCTTTATGACATCTTTGTTCCTCTTCCTGAATTTGCATTGCACATTCCTCAGTTGTGGCCAAGGATCAGTGCCAAGATCTATTTAATGAATCGGGGGAATTGGCTGAAGGGGAGCAGATGAAGCCAAATAAAACAAAAGGGCTCAAACCAAATATTTTGAAATGGTCAACAAGGAATCAAACTGAAGAATGCTGATGGTGAGCCAAGTCTTCCTTGTCCTCAGGTAAGCAAACTCCCAATGGAATTGGGGCCAAAGCCCCCTTTCACTAATGCCTATGGCACAGGTTACAAAAGTTTAAACACAACTAGAATTGTAAGGCATAAATATCTTTCTGAACATCCTTCTCACACACACCCTCTGAAAGTTAAAGGGAAAAAAATCTAGAAATGGCAATCTTCATGTCATCAATCTCACAATTCAGGACAAGATGACTTAGTGTATCAAAACAGCATCATTTCCTATACTGGGCAGTGCAAGAGAAAGCAGGAGGGCTGGCTGGCTGTGTGGTTTAGAGCACTACTGCACAACACAGCTCACTATCGCTAGTCAGTCTGCTCATATTCCTTCATGGCTAATCCTGACCATTCAGATTTTCCACAAAACGTTTCCCAATGTCAAACTCACCACAACAATGATACCTTTTATTAAAAATTTACCATGGGTATCATTCCCCCTTTTATGTATCACGGTCACAGAAGAATCTTAACCTTTGCATTTATCCTCCTCTCATCACATGCAACAGTTCCTCCTCCACGCATAAAAACCCAAAACCTCCCCAACAGAGGGTTGTCAGACCTTTTTTAACAACAAACAGTCTAAGAAAAAGCTTATCTAGTGTAACGCTGAATCTTTACTAAAGTACCAAAGTCTGCACCCACACTATTTGGGCCAACTCCAAAAGAATTTCATTTAGAGCCATTTTGTGTATAGGATTTGAAGAAAACCCGATTGCCAAGTTTCAGGGAGCTACCGAGATATGCTGTACAAGAAGAAATATTTGCTGTATTTTAACAAAGCTGGTTTTTTCCACCTAGCAGTAACCTTGGAAGAACACTACTAAAAGCATTAGTTCATAAATAAAAAAAAAAAGTTTTACTGAATCCAATTAGGAGAAAAGTCCAACCCTGATTCAATACAGTCACAGAATTCCTCTCAACAAGATATTCACTGAAAGAGAAGAAATCTAGGTTCTACAGTAGTTTGTCTGCACATTTACCTTTTACTTCTGACAAAAAAAAATATATTTGACTTTTTTTTTTTTAAATAACCAGTCACCTAATAGTCCTGAAATGCATCCATCTCAAAAACATATATAGTCCTCCCACGCCTAACATATACACAAGGATGGGAAGTGCTATTATCTCTAACTTGGAAGACAAAACAAAGGTGTCAGGGCAGTACTCATGCTACTAAAACATATGAAAAGACATGAGGATGTTCCAATGCAAAGAAATTGGAATTCAACTTCCAGAAACTGGAATTAGAATCTATCTGCAAAGTTTTTATTGTAGGCACTGGTAAGTCTTTGAAATCATCACTGTTCTCCTAAGCACTTTATTAAAAGATGGCATACAGCTTATTCTATCTATTATTCTATTATTATTATTCTATCTTTGAACTTCTGTATCACTAAGCTTTTCCAGTGCCCACTAAATTATAACCATGTGGGCCACATAGAACACTCACACCTTTGGGCATATAGGAAAGACAACTTAGGAAAACTGTATTCAGTAAATTACATTACTAAACTAAATTTGATGATTTTGAAAGACACCTGCAAAAAACCCCAGCATTCTAGAAAAGCAAAGAAAAAATAATGCAAGAAGATACCCGAAGGACTTAAATTGCTAGCTGGATAAAACAGAAGATCTTAAATTGGACTGAGGAGGGAATCTCTTCTCATTTCTGGCTGATAAGATACTTGATATTGAACACAAATGGCACTGGAAGATGAAAAACTTCATAAGCTAATAGGTTCCTTTATTTTGCAAGTACTGCCATCCTAAAAGATCTAAACTCACAAAGATTTAAAAAATATTTTCATAATGTGAAAATATTCTGTTTAACTTTTAGCTGTTTTGAATGCTAGGAAATGATAATCCTATTTTTGAAGAAATATCAAGCTATGAATTACTTCTTGTTTGAAACGACAAGTCAATACGACAAAACCATTACACTTTAAATGCTAGAATTGGCATGGCATCCTATCAGAAGAGTACATTATAGTAGGGGGAAAGAAAAAGATGACGTGTTTCTTACAATCTACAACATTCTACGTTGAAAACAGATAGATTTAGGGGAAGAAATAAGAGAGAGGGTAAGAAGAAAACAAAATATGACTGGAAATAAGGGAGCCACAGACATTGGCTTATTTCTGTAGTTGTGGATGCCTTCATCTCAGACTCATGGGGAAGTTTTATTGGCTTGCAGGCTATCTTGTGGATTTTACTCAGTGAGTTATTCACAGAAGTGTTTATATTCCTCTCTTCAGGATAGTTAAAATGTGCATTAAATAACATAAAGCTACATGCAGAAGACAGGTGATGAAACAGTAGCTGTATAGATGAGTTTCACTTCTACAACCTCTGCATAATCCTCAGGAGACCACAGCTCTACTTAATGTGTTCTCATTTTAAGTTATCATACATTATAATATGTTTGAAGTGAAACTACTGACGCTTAGAACTCAATTCATAGAAACAGAGGGAAAGATACATGCATGTTTGACTTGAAACCAACTTATAGTATAGAGCTGAAGTTAGAGCTCTGAGGGGGAAAAAAAAAAAAAAAAGTCTTTAACACACATGAGGCAGGAAATCCAGATCTGTCTTTTGTTTGAAAATGTCACTCATCAGAATATTTGCAAGATATTCCAGCTCAGTGGATTTGGGCTACACATCAGGACTCTTCTTGCATCCCTTCCAGCATAGATCCTTAGTTTCCTTTCGCAGTAACTGCTATCACAATATAGCCACTATGCTGAATCTTTCTTTCACACCATTTTCAAATCTGTCTCAAACCATCTAACAGATGTCATTTGACAGACCTTGCTATGATAATATTTCTACAGAGAGAGCAAAAGATCTAAGGAAACTAATTTACCTTCAAGATAAATAATTCAGAAACCTGATATCCAGTTTTGAAGAGTCACCTAAATGTCTTGGAGGTGAATATCATAACACTTCAGTTCCTAATCATGCAAATCGCTTCTAAAAATTAAGTTTGACTCTTAAATCACTTGGTTATTATTTTCAAAAATGTCCTTCAGTTCTTCATCAGCTGCAAAACCTATCTGTCCTGCATATAGGATATTACTTGGACTTGGATAATCTGTTTTCTTTATATGCATGTAACATGACAGAGAAGTGGTGCAGCATGGCATAGTGGCTAGGCACTGGAGTGTGAATGAAAACTTGCATCTCTTCTTAATGTTGCTCTTTACCTGCATATGACCTTGTAGAAAATACTTCACTATTCTGTCTCTACTTCTGGCTACCCTTTGACTCCTTAGGTCACCAATTATTCCCTACCAAGCAATTATACACAGAGATCAACTTCAGTTAAGTTTTTAAGTATTTCCATAATAAATAATACCCACCAGCAACTATTGTGGAGAGCAAATTCTACAGCAGGGAACTGATAATCTATGAATTTTTCTTCTGGCATTTATCTAGATATTAAAATCTGGTCACATATTTTTCAGGTTCATTCCTCCCTTAATAAACATTTACCAATAGCCTTTCTCCTCTTTCTTACAATTTAATGTTAAAATCATTTTAAAATGTCAAAGGCTCAGACAGCGAAGTGGAAAAATAATTATTTGAATGCAGTCAGCCACTGTATCTTCTTAGTCTAATATTAATGGGAGGAAATGGAAGATTGTCACTGAATTTTAATGAATTGATTAGTTAATTATTGTAAAGCCCTGTGAAAGTGCTAAGAATGATTATTACTTTTATTCCCAAGAAATTTTTTATAATGGCAGAGATGGACCTCCCACAATGACTCTTCTCTAGGTTCAAAACACACGACTGGTGCAAAATGGCATTTATTAATTTTTTGCATAATTCAAGTATGGACTTACCATCAGAGTGAGATACTGACATATTTCCATACAAGTAGCAGCTTTTTCCTTTGTTAATAGGTTCATTTAACTGAATAGGGTTAGCTGTACTATAGGCTACTGCTCAACAGGAACAAGGATGGTAACTTAGCCAAAATGTATACTGCATTTGCTGCATACTGAGCCACATTAAGCCCTAACATAAATTAACAGAACTCTCTCAGAAGGTTCACTGAAGCAAAAGTGTCTTTCTGCCAGGCTGAATTTGGCCCACCATCCCTAATTCTGTTGAATTTAGTAAGATAAATATGTCTTTTCATTCCCTGACTGCAGATAAGGATGACAAAATATTCTGGAATCAGTCACCAATTTTAAGACCTAATCATTCAGCCAGCCAGGCAAATGGAAAAGAGAAGCTTTTCTCATTAAGTAATGTCTAAGGGAAAGTTTAAATCTGTATTCCAATAAAACATCTTAGTATTTGTTGCTGCAGGACCCAAGCATGCAACAATGCATTGTGCATTTTAAAAGCTGCCTCACAGAAAGAGATGTGTATGTTCACGGAAAACTGAACCTTTTTTTCTGTAAATGTTTACACAGGAACCTTTGGCAGCGAAATTCCCTGACATTCAGAAGTGTTTGTAACAGAACGTCTTTTGTTTCTTTTCCATTCTAATAATCTCCTGCTTCAAGTTGAAGTACTAGCATCCACTATTTTAAGTTAGTGACGATTCAGATGTTGCTTACACTGACTTTGCTAAAGATTAATTCATCAATTAACTTGGTTTGTTTACATAAACTGTTCTTCTTGCCTAATTTCCCACAATATGTAATAGGACAATGATGTGAGCAGCTCTTCAAAATCAGACAGATTGCTTAATATACTGAGATTGGGAACTTGTCTACGTGTTGTGGCTATGTAATGAGAACACAGCCTTTCAGTCGCTATTCATGACACCAGCATTTTTTAGATTGTGAGACAGGTTAATGCAGAGGAAGACATACCTGTAATATCTACTGCCTCAATGGCTTCCATTGTAGAAGAAAACCCCATCCTTTGCATTATCATGATACTTATTTTAATTGATCCACATGAAGTGACAGTGAGCCCTATGCATGATGGTCAAAATCCTGACTGTTAAAGCCAAAGACAGAAATTCCCTTGAGCTCAGCCTCTTCCTTTCATCTCATGACCAACAAAGCTGGTCAAACTTTTTAAAGTGCCAAAGTTGAAAAATATCAACCTGACAGCCAAGGCTGAAACTGAGAAACAATTATAGGAAAGTCACACCTTTTCCATCTCCTCACATTTTTTACTTACAACTTGTGCAAGAGAAACCTGCACCACACTGCTCCCTCCTGCCTGCATACTACCAGCACATTTCCCAAAGGTGTCAGCAGCAGCACAAGTCTGTATAGATCCAAAGCACAAATGCCACTGTCACAGGGGAAATACTACAACACATAAAGAACTGTCCCCAGCAGAATCATCTTTTGCAACAGAACAAAACGCAGGGAGATCACAATGAATAGAGAAGAGGGCAAAGAGATGTGAAACGAGCGGCAGAAAGAAAACTGGAGGGAGGGTTAAGTGAAGTAGAAGAGTACAATTTCTTCCTTTGAGTTTAAACAAAAGAGAAAAGAGAAGAGAAAAACACAAGGAGAAGGCCTGGCTTATGAATGAAGAAAAAAACCAAACTCCCTTCCAAAATAGTAACTTTCTTACTCCAAGGTTGTGAACTTAAATATAAAAGCAAGGCTTAAAAGACTTTATTCCTCATGGCCTCTTTTTCTTCTCCTTCAAAAAAAAAGGGGGGGGGGGGAGAAGGAGGACATCAAGAAGCTAAACTGTATGTTTGCAGGGCAAACCAGTACTACCATGGAACTCAAAAAAATAATAAAAAAACCCCTACAAATGAACTCCTGTGCTTTCCAGATCGTCCTTTGTTCACTGCAGTCATGTTCAAGGAAGACTCCCCATTTCCGAGAAACTGTATTCATAATCTTCAAAATACTCTCCTTAGCAGGTTACTTTTGAAACTTGAGAAACTGAGTGAACAAGGTTCTAAAGTACAATTTCCTACTGTTTCTGAAGCAGGTTAATTTGATCAGATCTTGGGGGGGGGGGGGTGGTGGTAAAAAAAAAAAACCACCTTCTTACTGCTGATGTCATTCATAGTGGGTAACTCAAGACTTTAACCAGAGATCACAAATGAACACCAGCCTCCCATGACAGCAATTTCCATTTAAATTTGTCTAATAACATATCACATTTAACTACATGAATGAGGATCTCGTTTATACCTGGAGATTGCTTTGTACTTGTAAAAGTACTATTTCTGTGTGTTCCAATAAATGTAGTTTGCAAAGTAAGAGAGGTAGACTGAAAACGTAATATAGATTCACTAAGATCTTGGGTCTAAATTTAAACATTAAGTTAATGTAAAAATAGAAAACATAGGAATACCAGGACACTTGCAATAGCTACGCAAGTTAGTAGAAATTGCAGGTGCTCAACATATAGTCACTAAATATAAAAATTATTACAATAGACAAACATCAGTAAACACAAAACAAATAATCTATGAAGAATAAAACATTAACCTTGGTGCAGTACTTATGTGATCATTGGTATTAGTGCCAGGAATGATAAATGGAGGGAAACAGCAACCAATTAATAAAGTATGTGCACTTTCCCTAATTTATTTCTTTCCAGGTTAATTCAGGTCTTTATTTTAGACAAAGAAAACAAGGAAATTACCTATTCATTTTAAGTCCAAGACTTTGCAGCAATAACATGTAAAACTCATGTAAATAGTTAGAAAGAAAATAATGATCTTATTGTAGTTATTCAAGATTTATATATACTAGTTTCTGGAAACCTCAAATACTATAAATTCAAAGAAAAAAGAAGTATACTATCAATAACAACTATACTACAATATTATAGTATGTATACTATAAATAACACAAATAGAACCAGGTTGATGCCTGTTTCTCATCATGACAAAAGGCATTAACAAGAGAAGTGACAAAACCACTGTAACGGGCAAGGACCTAAATCTCATGTCGAGAATGCAAGAAAGAAATAGGTATGAAACACCTGCTACATATTTTCTGAAATCCTTTCTACAGGATATGTGTTCCTAAGGAGCACTGCATACAAAGAGGATCATTTGTTTCTCAGGAGTACATGTGATCTTGCTGATTATTCTTCAGTCGTTATTTATCCTAAACACCTTACTGGGAATGGACTGTCTAGAGAAACCAATCCAGCTGACAGCTCTGCCCCAAAGCACAGAAGGAACAGTCCCTTCGCATGTATTCTTAGTTTGATATATCTGTTTTATGAAAAATTCAAATCACTAATTCCTTTCCATAGCATCTTTCTTGTCTGTTCCGTGCACTTCAGGTAATTGCAGGGCATATTCTACATGTGCTACACCTTTGGTTCAAACATGCACATTACTTTATCCTTCCCAGCTTCTGAAAAAATCCCCCCCCCCCCTTTTTTTTTTTTTTTAATTTAATTTCCTCAAGTAAAAGTACAAGGAAGCTAAAACTACACGCAAGACTGAAGCTCTGGCATTCTGCACTGCTGCAGTCCATTACAAGAACAAATCAAAATATTACATACATTAGCCTCTGTACTAATAAGCCTAAGGAAGCTTTCAGATGGAGCCAGCATTGATCTTACCTGTCCTGTATCCTGTGTTGTTGAGGTACACTGCAAATGTACGCGTTTCATGCTGAGTTTGCCAGGACGGAGAAGAACAGTTCTCATTGTTAGTGTAAGTGTTGTGGTTGTGGACGTACTTCCCCGTAAGAATAGAGGAGCGAGATGGGCAGCACATGGGTGTTGTCACGAAGGCATTGATGAAATGAGCACCTCCATGTTCCATGATCCGCCTTGTTTTATTCATCACTTGCATAGAACCTGGAAGAAGAAAACCACCTTAGAAGATTTTCTTGTTTCAGTCACAAGAGCTAACTAAGAGCTCATGTGTTACATCAGAGACCAGAATGAAGCACAGGTAGTGAGGGCACTGTAATCTCATAGTGAGCCCAAATCTAAAGAGATTATTCTCCCCTACTCTAGTGAAGTTCTCCCATTGTTTTAAGAAGGACCAAATACTGAAGTTTTAAGTTAAGATTTGACTCAAACCTGTTGACATAGATCATAATGCTTTTTAAATTTCTCTCTCTCTAAGCTCAAGATTTACCACTGTATCTGCACCTCTGTGCAGCCTTTCTGGAGCCACTAGTACTGTTCCAGTAGCTGAAGGCAAGAACCAGCATGAATTTTAGGCTGAGACAATGTGGCCTGAGGGTGAAATTCACTTTGTGCAGCAACCCTGACCAAAGTTTGCATACTCCTTAAGCATTATTTAATCCTCGGTTTCAGAAGATACCGGATGCACTGCCTTTTGTGCCAACCTTCTGCAAAAGGCGGAGGGTTGTAATCATAGAACCACTGAGGTTGGAAGGGATGCCTGGAGACTATTTAGTCCAATCCCCTGCTCAAGCAGGGTCTGCTAGGAGTTGTTCTCTAGATAAAATGTTCTTTTGCCCAATGTGAGGTATTAGCAGGTATTGATTTCTGTAACTTTCAATGAACCAAAGACAAAGTAAAGCCCTCATAATAATTTCCGTAACCAGCCCACTGAGCTCTATCTATCCACTTGATCCATTTTGATAATTGTGTTACCTAAAACTCTCTAAATTTTCTTAGGCTCGGTTCTGCAGAATCAGATTTTTAGATGACTACTTGGGACAGATAACACCATGTAGTTTATAACCATCATCTAAAAACAAGCAAGCAAGTTTCACTGGCAGGGACCTGGATGAATTGGGGTAACGGGAGTAAAAGTCTTTTTGCCAACAATTACTAAAAGCCACACTGCTGCTGTGTGCAGAAATGGCTGTTCTGTTTCCTATTTAAGACAAGGCTTTGGACAAAGACTGGATCTTTACCAGAGACATCCACCTAGCTAAATTTGGATCCATATCAGAGTTCTTCCTACATGCAGAAACGCCAAGGATCAGAAGAAAAAAAGACATTTGGTTTCCCTCATCCATCTGTGCCTGGTAGTTAAAACTGCATCAGGGTGAGTTACACTTGATCTAGGAAGAACTTCCATTTTCCAAAGAACTTGTAATGGTACCTGTCATCAGCATGACCTTGCAAAGGAGAGTAAACCTTTCCATCACCAACCCTCCCTTCTTGTTACGAGCAGGGAAAGTCAACAGACAACATGGAGATGAAGGTATGGGTTCATGCTGGAGTAGGGTTGGGGCTAACTTACCCAACGTTGAGTTGGATTAATAGTTCAGCTTTAATCAATGCATCCTGCAACCATCTGGCACAAACTATATGTTGTTTCTGTCAATAATGGGTTTAGGTTTCTTCTAAGCTCTTTAGGCAGGGATTTCATTATGAAATTGCAACAGTAAGTTGATTTGATACAGGGCACATTGATATAACCAGGAGTCAAAACCTAGAGGAAAAATGGCCATAAGCCATATACGAAATCCGACTCTCTGGCACCATGAAGGAAGGTTAATTGCTACTCTAGGTCATTTCACCTAAAAATTGCCATGGTATTAGTTTTCTTGAGATCATTTTGTTGGAACGAATATAAAAATGAGTGTTAAAAATCTGTTTGTGCATTTCTCAGGTCAGAGCACCTGTCACACCACTTTGTGACAAGAACCAAGGCAGGTTGTTGCTCTCCCCCGTTAGAACTTGCTAAACTTCACATATCAAAAAGAAGTTTCTGAAGAAAGCAAGATTTTTGTTTCCATAACTATGGGATAAGTGTTAGTGCTCAAAGGCACTAACAGTACAGTTAACAACTGTAACAGTCAATCATACATTACGTGAGCCTGAAAACTGTGGATGTTTCCTCTGTGTTGTCTTATGAGCTAGCCCAAGCATAAATAGGCAGACCGAAAGAATGTTTTGTCATCCCAATATTAAAATATAATTTAACAACCCCTTTAAATGACAGAGGCATCTGTGCATAAATAACAGTACATGTTAAGACTCCCCTTGGGGACAGTAACCTCCTTTAATAAAACTGCTGTAATGACAAGGCCTGATATATCAACAGTCTTTAATACAAAAACATATGATCTAATCTGCTTCCCCAGCTTGAGAATTAATACAGAGTGACAGATCAGTGGAAGGTAAAAACCCAGCATACTCTTCTGTACAATCTTAAATAGGCCAGCTTTAAATATTTTAAACAGCATTAAACCAGCCAACCAAAACTTATTTTCTTCAGCTTGCCTCCAATGCAAACATAAAATTGTGAGAAAAAGTAGAAATTGATCCTTCTGTGGCAGAAGATTAGTTATGTGTTAATCAGCAACTGGAACTTCACCAAATCACTTTTTGAGTTCAAAAACCTTCTGGGGTTTCATTAGTGGATGTACCAAGGGAAGTCATCCTTTGAAGTGTCAATACTTAATTCAGAAAGTGTTACCTGTCTAAAACCACTGAAAATAAATAAAAATGATTTAGTAGTTAAATGTGAAATTTTTAAGCTATTTAAAAAATATATCCATTGGACTACTGTGAAAATATGAAAGTTTAATCAATTTGATGCATTCAAGTTGCTCAATGAACAAAGTGAAGCAAAACCTAGGCTGAAATTCCACTTGAAATTTGTGCGGTATCCATAACTTTGCTTAGTGTGTCTTCACGGTTCACTTTAGGGATAAGGCTGATATTTTGACTAATATTAATGGAGAAAATATACCAGTTGTTTGTGAAATAATATTGACTTTCTCATTAGTTGTGTTTTGTTGTCAGAGGTCATAATTTACATGAGTTTTAGGGAGCTCCAGCTGTTGAAGAACTTAGTATTAAGTCCCAAGTGACTTAGTTTACTCTGAAGCACAATTTGAGAAGTGGCATCCATACACAGATAAGTTAACTGAACCCCAGAATGTTAATTAACTGTCCCCTAAAGCCTTCTATTTTTATCCTGTTTGACCCTCATTAGACACCCTTTTCACATCTTCATTTCCTTTTTTTCCTTATATTTAATTTTAACGAAGCTCTAAGGCCCTAATCTCCATGTATGATAACTAAGAAAAATTATCTTCCATGCCACTTTTGTAGTTTTTCAGAGGAAGGTGTAGGAACATACAAGTCATCTCTCAGATTCCTCTAATGTGGCTGAAATATCTTCTAAATAATCAGATCTTTCTCCAGCTATGAGATAATGAAATAAGCTGGTTTGTTAAACCACAGCAATATGGTAGGCAAACCTAATTAAACTGGAGATGCTGAGTCCATCACACAGGGGACATCAGCATTATACTAACTTGGACTTAAATGGCTCTAATGGGGAAAAAAAAAGTCTCTGTTTCTAATTAATTCTTTCTCCTCGTCAGTATATTCCTCTTTATATTCTGCTTGTCAGTACAACTCTTTTGATTAGACAGTCAACTGAGCATGTATGTTTCAGTGGTACTTGGTGTTCTCATTTGTCTTCTCCCATTTGTATCCATTACAATTTACACTTGTTCTCCTTCGACCTGGAGATTCTGCATCCTTTTCATCAGCCCCTCATCAGTCTTTTCCTTTTTTCAATACAAGGCTGAGGTTTGGTTTCCCAAGTAAAACTCATGATTAACAGTAGCACAAATTAAAAAAAAGTTGTACTCCTTTCCTGAAATGATGACATTATCTTTCTGGTAAACTCCACCTGCTACTGGTACATTGTTAAATCTATCTTAAATTAAATAAGGGAAAGGCTGTTAAGAGCACTTGAAATTGGGTTGTCTTCCCTTTTGCCTCAAAAGTAGCCACAAAAGAACAATGCAAGCTACAACACCCATCAGTTACAGAATATTCTTAGCAACAGATGAAATCTTAGTTACGCACAGCTTTCTCTGCTACACTTCCATAGCTTCCAAGTTTTCCTTAGCTTTTATTTGTAATTCACGTCTTGTTTTCATCTTTCTTAAATGCATTAACCACAATCCCACAAATGGCAATTTTGATTAACTTGGACAGCTCACCAGACAATAGACAAGAATAAAAATTAATTCAAACAAATATTGGGGTCTCACAAAGCCATTAGTGGCAAATGATGAATATCAAATCTCAGCTTCATCAAATAGATTTTCCTTAGTTAGATCCTAATTTGTGTGGACATATGCCCATTATGCTTGAAATTGGAAAGCATCAGATTATCAGAGAAGAGAAATATACTGCCCAAAGGACTTAGACAATTGCATCAGGAACAAGCAGGCTAGCATAAAATAGAAGATGATAAATTTTTTAGGACCACCTTCTGAGCCTGCAAGATAATGTACTTAGGTTCTTTTGGACATACATTATTGAAACTGCTTTATTTGTGATCCAAATAACCATTAAAAAAAAAAGTGACAACAACAACAACAAATCTTCTGATCCTACGAATTTGAATTAGATTTGTATTTGGTGGGGCTACTGCCATAGCAGGCTTTCCAACCGCCTTTGAGAAGAATGTGACATCTATGGTGCTGCAGACATGCAGTAATACTGATAAAAAGGAACCATCTGTAAGAATACTGCCACGTTGCTGTGATTAACTTCTCAACTAGATGAGTAAGTGTGTAACTAATAGAAGTTGACTAACTTTACTATTGTGTTCTGTTTCTTCTGTGAGGTCTGTTTTCTAATTTTTCCCATCCATACTAGAAATTTGATGCAGTAACTGTCAAAAAAACCCACCAGACCACACATACACAAGATCTCATCTTTCAGATGATCCAGGCTTTATACTCACCAAAAAGCGTATTTCTAATGCAAAATTATTAATCTAAACTAGTCCGTGTTAATCACTTCTCCTAACTACAGACAACATTTGGTAAATATAAGCTTGTTCAGATAACAGAACAAAACCCAAACTCTTGTCAGTTAATTCATTATTCCAGATCATTAGGCAAAGCATGTGTTTAATCTTCATCTCCTTTCTTCAACAATTAACATAGCGTTGAGTAACACAGTAGAACCTTTTCATACAAAGTAATTTTGGTCAGTCATTAACTACACATCTAAATGGACAATACCAAGAATAGTATGACTACGTTAGGTAACATTTAAGTAATTAAAATTAAAATTGTATATGTAATGAATGTCTGCAATTACACAAAAAAATGTGGGTAATTACATGGTGCAATAATCACTCATGAATTTAAACCTACTGCTTTGGCCTGTAGCTTCCCAGGTTGTACTTGCAACTGCCAGAAGCATAGTTTAGGTGTCTAGATGAAGACAGATAAGCAGGAATCTCATATTTCCACAGAAACAGGAAGTTTGACATTTTGAGACTAACGTCTGCTGTCCTTGAATTGCATGCAGACAGAAAGTATTTTCTACATAAAGGTAGGTTTAAACTTTTGCTACTTGTTCTTCCTATAATTTTCCACACTGAAAAAAAAAAAAAAAGATAATTATTTTGAACGCAAGAATCTAGCTTCAAGGAGAAGCAGCGCCATACTCGTTAGCTAAAATTCTCTTTATGTTGGGCTCTTACCAAGTTCTACATCCTGATCATCAGTAAGAACAAGGATGATGTTTGGGCGGATGTTTCTACGGTCTCTTTGAAATCTTCCCTTCAGACGCTGATTTAACAGGAAAGCTGAACTTCCATCCAACAGTGATAAAACAGTCATCATGAATAATCCAAGGACAATACTATGCTGTGCCATATTGTGCTGATTTAGTGTTCTCTCTGAACAAGGTAGGTTAATGGCTTCTATTTCTTTTTTGTTTGCAGGTCTCCTATAAGGGAGAGGGAAACAAGTATTTATTTATACCTTGACCGTTCTTCCCCACCAAGGAACAGCAAGGCTGTCTTCAAAGAAGTAAAAAGCAATATACTTGAAATAATCTAACTCCTAAGAAAAAACCAACCAAACAACAACACAGCAACTGAATGTTTTTCTAGTGCCAGCTAGAAGCAGAAACTTGAAAAATTCACAGTTCATAAGCCGTTACCAACACAGGCAATGAAGTTTCACTCTGTGCTCAAATTTGGCAGCAAGTTAAGGATTTAGCATGGTATCAAACTCTTACTTTTCCTTTGCTACTTATAAAAAGCAATCTTCTTCCTTAAAGTTCTGGGATGTTTTGAGATGACATTTTTGTTTACTGCATCAAAAATGCAGATGTTGAAGAAAAAAACCCCACATCTACCCATATTTTTAAGCAGGACTGTGGTAAAATTTACTGAGTTAACAACACATTTGCGAATTCATACAGGATCCTCAGATAGAAGACTTGTTATACACTGATTTATCTTACAAATTTCATTAGAGAGCAGAGCTGCCCAGATCTTGGAAATATGGTATGATACTGTTTGAAGTCTACTACAGCTTTGATGTTAGTGTGATATCCCTTCAGCATTTCTGTTCGTTTCCAAGATTATTTTTTTTTTAAATATCATTATTATTAATGAACACATTTGAAGGCTCGTTACTGCAAACGTTTGGGAACGGATGCACCAGAATAATTTGCACTGCCTATGACTTCTCTCCATCATAAATACAATGCCCTAAAATTGACTCGTTTGCAAAACAGAGCATGTCTAACTGGTACTGCTCCTGTTGATAAGCCAATAAAAAATTCTTAGCAATTCCCACAAAGAGATTCCAAAAAATGAATAAGCACGCTGAAGAATTTTTGAAATTATAGTTTTGCTCAGTGATCTTCTGGTATAAAGGGATTTTCTCTTGCTTTTGGAAGTCAAATGAACAGTACAAAACTGTACTGAAAATATCAAGTACTAATTATTTCATCAGATCCAGTGATCAATGAGTCAGTTTTTGATGAATTCCCTGCTTGCTGCCTGCCTTTTCCTGGACTGTTGCCAATGATCTCTTGTAATGCAGTGAAAAATCAATTAAAAATGACACAAGGGAGACTATCTGCTTTTTGTAAAGACCAGAAATGCCTGAGTAGAAAGAACCTAGCGCAGTGTGTTTTTACCCAAAGAAATACATTGGCTATTCTGTCCCTAAAGCCATTTGGGAAAACAGTTTTTCCTTCAGCAGATTATTTCATAGTCACATTATTACTTCATCTCTGTTAGTATCTGTTCTTTGAGATAAACTTTGATTAAGAAAGTTCTCATGCAATAGCAAAACCACTGGTCTGAAAAATTATACTCGGCTTCTATGCTTATTTAAGAAATGTGTATTGAATTTTCATGTAAGTCAACAGATACATAGCTATAGTATGATGCAATATTTATTAGGGCTGCTTTCCAAAAATGTACACTAATAGGGTTTTGAGGAAATGAAAAATCCTTCTTCCTTACTAGTCCCTCCAGTCAGTTTCACAGACAGGTGAAATTAACTTTTATCGTACAAACTAAAAATTGATTTTAAATATCCTAGCACTTGTTCCAATGGGTATGGAAAGAGAAAAGTCTAACTTCCTAAGTTTACAGATACAGCTTTAGTACCTCTGCTGCTGCTCAGAGATTTGGCAGGCTATAGCAGAAGGAACACCGACAAGTCCTATCAATTTTCATTCCTTGTACTCAGAATTCCATCTGCAGCAGTACAACTGGGAAGAATCATGTCAGATTCAATGTGTTGCTACTGTCCAGAGTAGTCACAAGTAGCTTAAGAGGCAAACCTGGATCTGTTTCAAAAGGGGAGGCGGGGGTGGAAGTTTAGCAGGCACATATTCCTGGACATCAGCTTTGGGGGGAGGGGGTAAAGAAATGGCTTCTGCTCTTCAGAAAATACTCCACGTATACTTCTGTTTAAAAAAAATAAACTGACAACATAGGTGTTTTCATTACACACAAACATTCTTCTGGAGGTCTAAAAGTTAATGTGTTTTTTTTCTGCTCTATACTAGCCAATAGCTTCTCGAAATAATAGCATTTACTGACTTTTCTTGCAGCATTTAGAATGCTGTCCATTCTTGTTATATCTGCTCATAACTACATTCACTGTAGAGTATTATGCATATAACAGTCTTCCTTGTGTTTTTTTCACTTCTTTTAAACAAATGCATGGAAATAACCTCACGACCTCATTGCCTCTCTCCCCTCAGCCTGTCTTTTCCTCACAGTTTATTGCCCCTCACTCACTGCACTGTATCTAAAAATAGAAGTTGTCCCCAGCTCAGACAGCTGTTTACCTACCTGTAAAACACTTAACGCATTTGAGGATGTACATAAACTGCTACTCCACAGCTATTTTATCCACACTTGTATATTTATGGTTAAAAGAATTCGTTATCTCTGAGAGGATACTGCAGGTGGAGGAGAGAATTTCATGTCAAGTACAACAGACATCTTCTACCAAACCTGTTACTTCTTTCTCAAGCTCCTCCTCAACGAAGATTTTTCAACTATTCTGATGCTTTATGTTCCTATTATTATCTGGGTAAGTACTGCTGGGAACCAATTCAAAACATGTAATTATGTGCAAAACTCATACCAATAACTAGGTAAGAAAATTAAGGCAATTTTAGAAAATAACCTATTTCTTGAAGTATGTTTTCATAAAAGACAGACATGCCACAACTAACAGCATATATGCAGTAAAATCTAAAAGCCAACTTTAAATAGTTCTCAGAATAGCAGCAGAAGAGTCTCTTGCATGGATTGCCAGTGGTCAAATATAGATTGATTTTTTTTTTTTTTAACCCCTAGCCTTTGGTGAACTTCAGGGAAGAAATATGACATGAAGTCTCTATTAACAGTTCTTTCGCCATTTGTGTCAAGAAGTTTAATCTGCAACTCATAGATAAAGCCAGAAGAGTTCCACAGCAGTGCCCCAATCTGCCTTCACTTTTAATATAGCACCCTCTCCAGTGATGCATTTTCATCTGAGCGGTACAGATGGTCCACTGCTTTATGTGCCTCTGCAGGCCATCCTCCAATATTAAAGACGCTTAATCTGTAGTGGCTCTCATGAGAATTAGGTATGCCTCTTATTTTCTCCCAGATTACACATATGAACTTGACAAGTCTGGTCACTCCTGTTTTATAGGAAAGTGCTATCAGAAATTTATGAAATGTTCTTCAGCTGGGGCATCAAGCTGAGCTTTATTAAGCCTATGAAACCTCCTAGCAGGCTGCTTTAGAGAAAGTCTGGTCCTCTTATTTTCTATGGTTTACGGTTGAGTTTAACAAGTCCCTGACTCCCTTCATAGCCTGAATTAGATACAGCTGCCTCTTTTTGTTCTTAACTCCTGCTAGTATGGGGAATGAGAATAGAGCCAAACTTAATTCTCCTGTGTGGCAACACAGAACATTACACTAAGTCACATTATAAATGTTGAAGAGATAAAGCCAGACTTCAGTACATTTATTCTATTTATAAAAGAACGGAGCCAGGTTCTGTTCCCAAGTAGCATTTACACTAAGGAAAGACTTATTTTTAATACTGCTGTCAGTTATTAATGTCAGTTCTACAGCAGCACAGGGAGGATGCACAGGGATGACCGGTGTCAGTTCTACCCCCGGATGGTATTTTTAATATGCTGTTGATCAGTATTGCTTGGCAGAGATTAACAGGCACTGTGTGCAGAACCAGTAGTTACTGGTTACTGACAGTGGCTTGCACACACTGGCGCTCCCAACCTTGCTAATGCAAGTCCTAGCACAACTGTCCCATGCATAAGCCCAGTGCAACTTCACTAAAGTCAAATAATTAAGTTATTCCAATATAATCAAGAGTAGTATCTGACTTTTCCTGTAACAGAAAAGGTACAAACATGTAACAAATTAATTCGTGTATCAAATATGTAAGTTAATCCTGCTTCGAGGCTAATTCTAGAAAGCTGTTTCTAGTTATGTTTACATTAACTGATTTTTTTTTTTAAATAAGCATAATGCAAAACACTAAATACAGAATTGGTATGGCAAGCTCAACTCGCCCAGCAGCCACCATGGAACAGGGTAACAGCATGTAAGCCACACAGTGGAACTGCACAATAAGGGAAAACTGGTTAGCAAGAAGCAGTGCACACCTGCTCTAAATATGGCTGGAGCCAATACCAGGTGTATTATTTAAGCAGACTTAGGTGTGCCATTTGTCCAATGTTTAAATTCATTGAAATACATGGTGCTGGAGTCCTTACCTAGCAACCAGCCCAATTAAAGCCACTTTGCCAGTTAAATAGATTCAGTAGTGCTGCTGTTCTTTTGAGTCACTCCTATATATCCAGGTTTGGTTATGGTAACACCTTTTTCACTGAAGCTGCCAACCATCACGTTTTGTTCGTAAGAGATAAACACCTTTTTATATGTGGATTGGGAAGAATCTTGTTTGCAATCAAACAAGATTCTCAGGGGAAGGCTGGTACCAACATTACTGCTGTAATCTAACAACATGCTATGTTTACTTACAGTTTTGTACTTTCTGATTTTTTTTTCCCCAGGCAGTCAAAAACTTATGAGAAAGTACAAAATCAAACCCCCAGTGCTAAATGTGACTCTCAAAGATTACAGCTGTGCTGACTGACCTACACAAACTACAGCTAAAGTATTTTTATTTGCAAGTACCTACAATTCTTCAGAAGTCAGGAACAGAGCTTCCAGACTTGTAGAGCACTGAATTACTATTCAGATGTATTCTTCTGACTCGCTTTCCTTATGCTGGTGAACTCTATACCAAAGCTAAATATTTATCACAGGGAAGCTTACTTGCTTTGCAGAATCTCCTCCCTATTCTATAACTTTATTTTAAATAAAATTGAATTATAAATTAGTTATAAATTTCCCTAGGACTTGATATTTTTAAAAGTGTTTTAAACAGCACAATATACTTTCCACAAATGCATACTATTATTTCTGTTCACTGCTTGATTGTTATTATTAGAGCTTCCCAGTAATACGCACAAAATTAGTTAGTCCTCAGATAGGTTAAATTGCTATTTGGATCCCCCAAATCCACAATAATAAACATGCTTTTCTGCACCACATGCAATGATGACCCAATAACACCTTGAAAGAGATTAAGAACTATTTCCCTATTATACTTATTATCTTCACATATTTATAAATAATAAAGATACACAGTCTTTGACTTTAAAGATAATTATATTAACTTGTATTAAGTACAGCAATAACCACAGACTTTCACTTCTGAGAATACCAGAAGGGAATGAATGCAAGTGCTTTAAGACAGAAAAAGTAGGCAAGAACAGTTACCATTACACAACTACCTTCTACCAAGCAAACAGATTGTTTTGTAGCCACATGCATCAGAAGACTCATGCTGCGTACATACATACGCAAACACATACAGGCATCCAGTACACGTATTAGCCGTATACGCACGGTAATTTGCTAAATGAGAAGCTAAGTGCTACGGCATCGGTTGTCTTTGGAAACTCTTTTCCGCACAGCCACAACCGGCGCGACTACCGCTCACCGACCACGGGGATACCTCCAGCGAGAGGCCGGCACGCACACGACCCCTCCAGCACCCACCGGCACCAGGACCGTGCCCTCTCCTCCCCCGCACAAGGGGGGCGCGGCCCGATCCCCCCCAGCAGGGTTAATAGCTACCGGGCTGGCACCGAGCGCCCACCCTGCCGGGCCGGGGCAGGCAGCAGCCTCGCGGCCGGGAGGGCCGAAGGGCGGTGGCGCTCCGGGGCAGCTCCCGCCGCACCTCCCGCCGCACCAGAGCGGGCTGGCCCGGGGCAGCGGAGGTGCAGCTATCCCGACGGCAGGACCGCATCGCCTCTCCTCCAACCTCCGCCTGTCCGGTACCCGGCGCCTCTCCTCCGCTCGCTCGCCCCTGCCTGCCCTCCCAGCCCCAAGCCCCCTTTCTCGTAACGCCTCATTCAACTCCCAGCCCCGCCCGTTACCTATGCAGCAGGAGCGCGGCCAGACCTGCTCGCTGCCTGCTGCATTAGACCCTCCGCCCAGGCTCCCCGCTACGGCAGCCCGGCTCGGCCTCCGGGAGCCACGGATGCGAGGGCACCGCCGCCCAGCCGCTCCCGGGCTCCGCGCCGTCCCTAGCTGGGGAGGCGGGCAGGAAGGAGGACTCCAAACACCCCTTCCAGCGCTCCCTGCGCGGGCAGCGCAGCAGCGGCCGCCGCCGGCGCACACTCACCCGCGGAGCTGGCGCTCAGCCGTGCTGTGCTACGGCCGGCGCTCTGACAGCTCGCCTGCGGAGCCCGGCGGGGCGGAGAAGAGCATCCTCCGGCCGTGGCGCCGGGCAGAGGCCGAAGCCCGTTTCCCGAACAAGCGTTTAGAGGAAGCGTTCGGGCGCCTGCTGCCCCACCTCTTCTTCCTCCTCTCCCTTCTTCTTTTCCCGTTTAAAAAGTTCATTTACCTCGAGGATCCTCCTCCCAGGATTGACGCAACGCCCCGGCGGCGCGCAGAGAGGAAACCTGTTCCACCAGCCCCCGGCTCGTTCAAAGTCCGGCGGCAGCCCCGCGGGCTGCAGCTCTGCCCTCCAGGCAGGAGGCGGCGGGGGCGCAGCTCCGCACCCCAGCGGGCAGGGGGGAACCGGCGAGGCCCCAGAGACAGCCCCCGTCAACGCGGAAGGGGCGATGCTGAGCTGCCGCTGGGTGCACCAAGCCTTTGTAAGCAAAGGGCGATAGTCCACTGAGGTGTGGGGAGAGCGAATTAATTGCCCGTCGTCGTTTATGCTCTTCTTGTCTCCTATTGCTAGCGTTTGCCCCGCGCGGCTGACCTCCCCCTAAGCGCTGCTGGGCTGCGGAGGGAGGTGAGAGACTCCAAAGCGGCTGAGGGGCTGGGGTCTGCCTGGGGCCCTGCACCGGGACACCTGTGGCAGGAGAGCCTGACGACTTCTTCTAGTGTGCTGGTAACACAGACCCCATTCCACTTGTGCGGTTGAAATTAAAGGACTCAATATTCATTAGTAGTTAAGAAAAGCTTAACCAAGCTCTTCAAGGTAGGGACTGTGTTTGCAGCAGGAGCCATCTACACTGCTTGGAACCACTTACATTCTACTCCTGGAATTTAATAGTGCTTGCATAAATATCTAAACGTAATACTTCCAGTGGATTCTTTAAGGACCTCTTAAATACATATCTTTCAAAGATACTGGTACATTAATATGTCAACAGAATGTAAGAGTATGACATTTTCTTCTAGCATTTCCATGTTGAGAGTGTCACACATGCAACACAGGTTACATCAGAACTTCCTGACAGCTATTATTACATCTGATAGTGAATTATCCATGGAGTAGGCCACAGATCACAAATTCCAGTGTGTCTGTAAGTTTTTATTTTGAATTTGTATCTTTAAAATATGCATTAGAAAACATATGTCTGAAAACAAAAAGAACTTTAAGCCACTATTTTTATCATAAAATGATGCTACAGTGAAAATGGTTTATGTGGTTGAAAATGGACAGGATATAGTTTTCCTGTGCAAGAACAACAATCAATGGAAGAGGAGGAGTAAGAAACAGGTTAGAAAAAGAAGATTCTATCATTTCCCTACTCAAGTCAAAATACACACTTAAACAGCTGCAGAGCCAGTGAGGAAATACAATGGTTCCTGAAAATGCTATAGGAAAATGACTAGCTGTAGTTTTAAGGCAAAAAGCCAGAGCAGAAGAGACTCACAGAAAGAACTATAGAGTTCTAGAAGTAAGTATTTTGAAAAGCAATGCAAGATCTATCTATCTATCTATATAAATACTTCTGTTCCACCTATGAATTATCTGGATTTTTGCTTTAAAACAAGCATTGCCTCCAATGACCTAATTCGGACTTTGCTGGAGAAGGCTAATGGTGTTGAACCCTTTTTCATTGTTGGCTACATTCTTGGCTACACATAGACTGACCCTAAATTAGCAAAAAGTGAAATGGCACAATTCCTCCAAATACAGCTATTTCACTACTAAGGTACCAAGTATGCTCCTATACTGACAGGAATAAACAATACAAGTGAAACACTTTATGTCAGTACAACTGCGTCCACACTAGGGGCTGCAACAGTATAACTGTACTGGTATAAGTAAACCGCTCACTAACAGCAGGTTACACTAACACAAAAGCTGTGTGTAAAACAGGAGCTACATCTTGCTAACATTTTGATAAAATTGTTATATCGCTTTCTGAGATAACATTTGACCTTTTTCTAGTGGCTTTCATCTCACAATAAAACAATTTACAGACAATTTTTACAACACACCTGTGAGCTATGATGTTCTGATTCTGCACATTTTAGATATTAATTAGTGTCAGATAAGGCAGCTGAGTCACCCAGAGCCAAACAGACTTTCAGCAACAAGGCCAGGACCAGAACCAGGAACCCAGCATTCTGCTGTCCTAACCACAGGCCAACAGTTTGCCATCTGCAATATACAACCTTTACAAACTATCTCTAAAGGGACTGCAAACAGTAACTACCAAGCCAAAAGAAAATACAAAGTTTGCTACACAGTGGTCCACATTTTACATTGGAGAAGAAAATGGACAAGCTCCCTGTTTAAAACATAATTTTTCTAGAGCACTGTAAATGGGATTTTTCATTATAAGACCTAATATAAAGCTACCTTGTGAATTTTCATTAATATAAACTACAAGCAACAAAGATGTATTAGTGACGTTAGTATAGCAATCTAAATTTGATTTAACATCACTGGAAAAATCTGTCGCAATAGATTGCTCATTTCAACAAAAGGGTATATTCACCTCACAGTGAGTGCATGTAATTTCCATTAATGTTAATGGGAGTTATGCAAGTGCATTAAGAGGATAATATACCCCCTGGTCTGAGACAACCCTGCAAAGTGAAAGGTGCTTCCTCTTGAAGAGAATGGGGTTTCCATCTCATGCATTTCAAAAGAACTTGTTCTGGCACTGTTACAAAACAGGATGGATAACAACTATTATGCATACTTGGTGAACAGTTTCCAAAGTTAAAGCAGTTTAGTGATTTCAGCTAGTTTTCCTATTGCAAAAAATTTGAGGGATATAGATACATTTAAAACACTGTGGTTTATTTGAAGTCTAGGGCAACAAAATCATGTGAAATTACTGGTAAAACAAGAAGGTCTGAAAGCCTACTGGTGCAATGAGGAAGGAACTTTTTAGGTGTCTACTTTTAAAATAAAACAAACTCTTTCATTCACTACCTGGAAAAGGATTCCATTGGTGTACATAGATCATCACAAAGGATCAGGAGTTCAAAAGATAAAATGAAGAAACAAGATCCCTCCCTTTCACTCCCACACCAGAGCTTTTTCACTGTGCATCACCAACTAAATTTCAGATTTCTCTCACAGTATGCCATTGAACAGCTTCGAGTTATTTTACTGTACCTCAAATAACAAGTGTTGCCTATTACCTAAATAATTTGTCTAAAAAAAAATATGCAGGATATACCTATTAAAATTAGGAGAAAATAGACATGCAGGCATTTCTTTAAATATCATCACACATCTATCTGCATCGTTAGGCACATAAATCCCTCCAAAAATTTAATCTACAGTTTCTCTGTACACCTGACTTTCAAGTAGCTTGGCACAGAAAAATATATTGAACACTGCATGTTGGACTGTTAACTAAACTATGGATTTGCACATAAAGGGGAACCACTTTGATCCAGTTGGCAGGTAGCAGGGATCCACAACATTATCTTTTCATCAGTTCTGAGACAACAGCTGAAACTCAAGGGTGTAACAAGCACTCATGGGGAACTCACCCCCCAAAATGGAGCACAACAGGAAGAGCAGCATGTCAGCGATACAAAGAAGCAACTTCTGGGAAACAAGAGGACAGTCAGAGACAGTCCAAGTCATTAAAAAAACACCCCCAAAATAGGAGATAGGCAACATGCTGCGCAAGGCATGTCTTTTTCACTGTTGCCAAATACATTGTGCTTTCAGAGCTCAAACATTGCTCTCTTCTCACATTACATGAAAGAGAAAAGAAGGGCTGGCTTTCACATTTTTACATACTTCAGTCAATGCCTTCCAACTCTTCTTCAGACTTGCTAATCTTTACAGTAACTCATCATATGTAAACCTCTCAAACCATTAGTCATTTAGATTTCCCCTCTCTGCTTTTATATTTTTTAATGTATACACACATGCTCTGAGCCATTTTTAAAGACCTAGAAATAAAGCCAGCAACAGAACATGAGTCTGATCTCCCTTGCTTTTCCTCAGTGTAATTTATTACAGTAATCAGTCCAGAGTTATACTAATTACACTAGTCAGAGCCCTTATGGCAGTATGGAGTTTAATTTTTTACTTCTTTAAACAACTGCATTTCAGTTGCATAAAATGTGTAAATACTGCTTCAACAACAAATCAGAATGCTATTAGAAGGCATAAACAGCACAATGTGCTCCACTCCTTGATACCTCACATTGCATGCATTTTATATCACAGACTCCAGATCAATATGATTTTGTGGGCAATTGCTCCACTCTTATCTTTTAAAGTCAGGTTGCATTTTCTATAAATACGCAATCACTTTATGCGGGAAAATGGTTTATATGTTTTGAGGTACTGTGAAAATGGAAAAGGGGAACACAGCCAAGAAAAGAAAGGAGAAGGGAAAAATTCACCTTGCTTGATTGATCCAAATGCTAAGCAAAGAAATGCATTATACTCTTCTGGGTGAAAAAATAAAGATTAAGTACAGTACACTGTATGAATTTAGTTACAACTATGAGTTTACAATGTGTCAAGGCTTAATATAATTCTAGTTTAAGACTAATCAAATGAATTTTGATCATAACACACAACAGTGGATGCAAGTTACTTAGCAAAATACTGAAGCAGCAAAGATGATGGGGAAGTTGTAACAGTAACAGAAGTAAAACCCCAGTGCACTGACAAAAGTGATAGCTTATCTATTTGGACAACAAACCCAAACCAAATCTTTCCTGGAAAGCCAAACAGAAATTCATAAGAAAACACTATTAGAATGATCCTGAAGTTCACATACAAAATTAATATATGTGTTCTGAGCATGAATATAATTAATAAGGTTCAAAGATGCATCTGAAGATCTATATAGAGGATGCAAATTCAATGAACTATTGTTGGTCACACAGCCCATATAAATAAGAAAAGAGAACAGTTGTGAAAAAAGCAGGCCTCCTTTTTCCACATTTATAAATTACCCTTAGAATAGCTGCTTGTAAGCCAGCAATGATTTAATAATTTATTTTAATAAAGAATTTTTCTTTTCATAAAGAATTCAGAATTTTTTTGTATATCCTGATCTAATTTTCCTTTGTAGGCTTTCAACACATTTTAGGAAGATGCTCAGGCTGCCTCCTGTTCTGATAGCTGGATGTTGAAAATGTACGGATATGGAGCAATGGGACAAACAATGTATTCAATTGATTATTAACTAATGATTAGCTGCCATCTCAGCATAAGTTAGTATGTGATGCAAAACGTGAAAGACTATTATATTCACTTTTACTAAAACTTCTCTTAGAAGTCAATAATCACTGCCCTTATTAAATAACATTTCCTAAGAAAATAGTAAAGTACGTAACGATAAAATACTTGGTGCCTATCTAAAAACAACTATGCTCTGATTTGAAAGTATTAGAACAGAAAAATGTATAATCAACTGATACCAGATAGAGCGAGCAGCAGGCCTCACCTTAATGTAACACTACAATGGCCACTTTTTCTGTGGCCCACTGTGCATTTAACGTTAGTCAAGGATCTATCTGCGTGACCACATTATCTCCATCTATCTCCAGCAGAGCACTCCTGGCACCCTGAATGGTCACTGTCATGTCCTGCCTTTCAATAGCTCCTGAAATTGGAGCAGGTATCCAGTGTACGTTATATACTCTTCGCCATATAAAGGTTTGGGTTGCGGTTTTTAGGTTCAGGTGAATTTGCTGCACCTACAGCAGAAGTACCTTCGCTTACAAAGACCTATTCTGTAGGCACAAAATCCGAAGGGATGCAACTGGTCTTCACCACCATTAGGAAAGCTACAGCTTACTGTTTACTTACTCTGCTTTTCATTATGTCTTCTAATTATTACTGTTTAGCTATTCTCCCTCTCTACCTCAAATAATTTTAATAATAATATAGATATCTGGATCTGAATATTTATATATTCTAAGCCAGACTTCCAATTGCACAATTTTAAGAAATATTAGGAGAGCAAATTACACAATTGCCAGCATTTCGCACACACAAAGAAGGCTAAGTCATTTTCTTATTCGGTTGCCTCAATAGCACAAGTGAGGCAAAGCTTATGGTGGGATGTGATACCTGTTATTAGATCAACTGCTACACGTGGGAGGGAACAGACACACCCTCAGGTATATCAAGCACTTCTTGAAGTCTGAAATAGAAACAGCAATCTTCAAAGCTAAACTGCTCTGAGTTTAACTAATGTGTTAATCAAGCCATCTGAAAGAAAAGTAGCTCATATCTCTGATATAGGGAGGCTTGCTAACAAAGAAAGAGGAGACATAGCTTAATCTGTTAAAACAAAGAAGTAACTCATCTCCTGAAAAACATAGACTTATTACTGAGGTGGGAATACAAGAGAAATCAGAAGAGAGGTTAAGAAAATTATAATACCTATAAAACCAGTATCTCTAACGAGCCCATAATTTTTACCTTTTAACAGAGTCATGAATTTTAATATTGAAGCATATCTTTTGAAGGTGCTTTGTAGATGTCCCTTGGGGGTCAGGACTGATTCATCAGAGATGGAGTGGTTACTTTATGAGAAATGTTCACCTACCAGTCATTGGCATCTCTCACTTATTGATCATCTGCAAGGACCTTGGGGGTTTCTTGATGGACTTTCTGTAAGGTCATTTGGTGGGTTTGGTTATGCAGGTTATTTCCTCTGGGGACTACGGAGATATATCAGCAAGTAGATATGCAGTTTTGAAAGTGTTATGGTAGCTTCATTACTCTCAGTACAGGTAACATGCAGTCATTTGAAAGATTTAATGCATATGTTATGAATTCTTAAAATACAAATTATTATATTTTGAAAAAGTTGCTTTTTAATTACAAATCAACAATTTCTCCCCCCCCCCCAAGTCCCAAGGGCAGAGATTATTTATATAATGTCTAAAGGACACTAAAGCCATCCAAATGCTTTCTACTGCATTCAAAACGAGAAAAATACTGAAACAGAAACATGTCCCACCCCTGCTAAAGAATGCTTTACTTTTATTTCCAGAAAGTTAAAAATAAAGTTGAATCTACATGTGAGCTTGAGCATCACTCCTCTACCTTTAGAGTTTGCAATCTCCTATAATGAAATGACAATTAAGATTCCTGCATGCAAGAAAACCCAGATCATGACTACAATACTATACTATTAAGAGCTACTGAGTCAGTGGTCTGAAATGTGCTTTGCAAACCTGTTTCTTCCTCCTCTCATCTTTTGTGTTAAATTTTTTTAATACATTTGTATAAATAGATCTGATTTTTATTCATCTTTCAAAAATTTCAGGCTGATTATAGAGTTGTCTAAAGCGCTAAAAATAAGTCTTCAGCTACTGTCTGTGTTCAGAGTCTGTGCAATTAGATCCTTCTTTCATACTTTATATAACAAGATAAAAGATTCCAATTCTGTAATCTGACCAGCATTCTGGTCTTCCACCCAATTATCTTAGTTTCAACCTTTTATTTTCTTTCTATCACATAAATACCCATTTCAGGTGATTTATATCTGTGTTCTCTTCATGTGTACAGCATATTACAAGATCCAACTGAGCCGCATTGCTATTCAATACCATAATCATAATTTCTCTTTTCATTTGAGAAAAATACTTAGCTCTATGTAATTTTCTCTAGATTCACAAGCAGCATCCTCTCTATTTGCCATTTAAACCTCCCCTAACTCTTCATCATTGTAGGAGCATCACTGGCTACAACTGTATTTGGCATAGAACAAATTGAGCCTGATTGGTCCCTCTAAACATCATTTTGTTTTTTTATTTTTTTATTTTTAAACATCACAGCTGCCCTTTCTGGCTTAGGATACATATTATTTCTGATTTCAAACATTCCTTAAAAATTATGTCTGATCCTGAATTCAGAGAGAATTTTATTACTAACTTTAGTAGAAGCACAGTCTATATTTCTATCACTACAAAGCTTCTGCGTTACCAGTGAGCAGCAAATTACAAGTCAGATATCTTACACATAGTAAGTCTTATTTACATACCTAAAATGGAGTCAACTGATTTTTCAGGAGTGGTTAGCACCCACAGGAAACAGTTCTGAAAATTTATGTAGCTTTCCTTAGGTCCTGAAATTGTAGCTGAATACTCTTGACATTTGGCAATGCAACCTTTTTATTTGTACTTTAGTTAGCTTTACATTATTTGCATGCCTCATCACTCTCATGGTTGATTACAGTAATAATTCTTGAGAAACTTGCTAGCCCCAAAGTGTAACAGAGATCAACTACCTCCCCTGCCAAATTGGAGTGTCTGACATGAGAATATCTGAGTGTATTTCTTCAGGAATTGAAGAGACTATTTTTCAAGACAAGACTGGATGCTCTTAGCTGGAAAAAGTCCTTGCCAGACACTGAAAAGTTGATATGTAAATTGTAGATGCAGAGCAAATTGTTAAAATGAGTTTTTAAACTCAAAATCTATTTTTTCAGATTTGGCTCTTAGGTTTTTCCTGAATAAAACCATGTAGTATCAGCAAAAAGCTCCTGGAGGTACCTATGAAGTCACCACACAGATTTCTAGTAATAACAGTGGTAAAACCAAAAAAATTAACTACTATCCTTCAAGTATGAATGATGGTAGAGCGCCAATCAATATTTATAGTTCAGTATTAAAATGTTTTGAATTTTGTTTACTAGCAAAGAAATAGGTCAAGACAAACTTCAGGCTTAATCATTTCCAGCTGAATAGATTTTAAAAAGGCCAAAATCTTTCATGAAGTGGAATGTTTTACCCCAGGAGCTCTGGCTGTAGTAGTATGTAATTCCAAGGCGGATTTCCTACTCACCAGCAGATTTTTGGCTTGCATATTTCTAAATGCACACAAGATCACACACCAAATTTTGTTCTGACTTGCATCAATTTAATACAAAGTAACTGAAATAGCCTAGTGTATTTTACCAAGAAGAAAGTATTTTAAGTGAACAAAAAAAATATTTCACCAAAAGCACTGTGACACACTTGCTAAATGAGAATCTATTCAATACTCCCAGTTTTATGATTAAAACCTCTAAAATGCCTAGAGCAATTTTAATTTTTTAAAAACTATCTTGGGCATAAAATTCTTGCAAAACATGGTGGTTCCAATATCCAGGATATGGAAAGAGGAGAAATATATGCAAATAATATCCCAGTCTCAGGCTCATCAAGTCAAAATCAAAATGAGTTATATCAGGTAGCACCTGTTTAGAATGCTTGCTTTTAAATGCTGCATGAATTAGTAGATATTTGAAACTTAAAGCAGTGTGTTATCTGCCAGAAGGAAGCTGGTAATCCTTCAAATGCTAACAACAATGGAAAACATGTTAATCTTTTATGGCCAGTAATATCTCTTAAAATAATAATACCCCCCCCTTAATATCTCTTAAAAATCATCTTTATTTGAACCATACTAAAACTGAATGATAAGAAGTTAGAAGTAATATTTCTTCTCCTTGCGCAGATCTTTCAACATATTGTTTATGCCCTACAAAGAGACTGTGAAAGACTTTTCACCAACAATTGGGATAAAATGTCTCAAAATATAACATGTTTATTTTTACTTATTTTTTTAATGTAGATAGATATCTAGTGTATTAAAATTTAAAACAGTCAAAAGCAAAAGCACCCAAATAATCTTTCAAAATGTGGAAATACTTCTGTTTAAAAATAGTACGCACAAAGAAAAAAAGGTAGCATTTTGAAAGTGTTCTTAGATTTCAGTCAGCAATTTGTCAAAACCAGCCTGAAGAGCATAGAGATGAATGACATATATTCATTTGGTATAGTCAGCTGCAGTTTTTAAAGACAAAAATATTAAGGTTGGAACCTTCTCCTCCCAGCTAACTCCTCCTCCTGCTCCTCCCCCACCTGATAATTCCCCTTTCTCATCCCACTGCTATAGATATGCCTAAAATAAACCCTTGGATCTGAACTCCAGATAGACAAGGGCCAGAATTTGTAGTTTGCAGCTTTTCCTAAAAACCAGCCAATTCCACACACCTTAAAAAAAAAGTTCCCACTTGGAATTCAAATCACTAAGGTTAGTATTGTTCTAGAGCTGTTTTGGTTTGGTGGTGGGAGTTTTTTTCTGCTATGAGGCATGAGTTTTTGACCATGAATTTTAGTTTAGAACAAGATTTTTGGGCTGAGCCTCTTCCTTTGCAGCTCAGTGTAAATTCAGCCTATATCAGTATATGAACTGCGCATACCAATCATCCAGAACAAGCCCATGCAGATTTACCTGGATGAATCTAGGTACTTTAAAAGAAATTCTGCAGAAAGAAACAACAGGAAAGCTATTCCAGAGTTACTACTACAGACTGCCAGATCTGAGTATAAGGTGTGAACGGCCAGCCATTTCCCACTGTATTTGATCTTTTGCAACCCAAACTCTAAGCCTGCTCTTTGGCTGACTCTGCAGAACAGTAAGATGACAACTGCATCAGGACACTATATTATCATATGGCAGTGTAGTTCAGATCTGAGGTAATTTTGCAGTTAAATTAAACTTGACTATCTTTGGCTTTTTCTAGATGAAAATATAAAAGTTATAATTCTGTTAAGATTTTTAGCTTAACTGGTTTTGCATATCTTACATTCTCTAATACTAGCTTCTTACCTATTGCTTTTCATAATTAGATCTCGAAGGGTTTTACAAATTAGGTATTGAATATTTGTTATACTGATTGAGAAACTGAACTGTAGAAGGGTAAAATGGCTTACTCAAGGTCAATTCAACAGGTCAGTGATCCATCTAGGAACAGACATCCTGGGCTCCAAAACACTGTTCTATTTGCCAGGTTAGCAGTTTCCAACTTGAAGCCCATGGACCTCTAGGGCTTCGCAGATTAAATCTCTAGGCTACATAATATGTAATCATTTGCTTTGCTTACCATAGTTTCTATATGTGCATCAGAACATATGAACTATCCTGTGCTAACAGCTCTCCTTGATACTCCAGCACATGGAAGATCTTTCAGATTAGTGTTGCCAATGAAGGTCTCAGACAACTATGCTCTGAACTGTCGCCCACTTAGGTAACTAGAGCAATAATGTAGGGCTATAGACAATACACACTCAAATAATGCTATTGAGAAGCAAGCATATGAGGACCACCCTGTACTCTGGAGAAGCCTACAGGGCAAACAAGTTACTATGCGTGTGTACATGCATCTGTTGAGTGTCAACTAAGGTGTGCTCCAGCACTTACTGCAGTGGGCAATATGCACATATGTTTCTGGGGTGCAGGATGAAGCAGAAGAGGGGGAGAGGGAGAAGGACAAGGGGGATGGTGGGGTACAGTGTCAGAGGAGGTAACAACCTTCCCATGCAACACACAGACATATACACCAACCGGTGTTAAATTAAAACAGAAACACTCCTTAATGCAACCTTAGTAAAGCAGTTCATACTTTCCATATCTGGTATTCTGGATTGTCTGAAGACTCAGGTAGACACATCCATATTGATGACAATGCTCAAGTGCTCAATTGCTCAAGAACCATGAAGTAAGCAGTTAGAACAGGAAGTCTCAAAGAATAAGTAAATAACTAGGATTCTGATATAATCACATAACTTCAGTTACTTATAATTTATCCAAGCCCCGTCCAATTTGTGAGGAAAAAAAGGCAAGTAGGAAAACACCAATGTATTTATGATGGAAAGTCATGATTCAGGATCTTGCTAAAACAGTCAATAGGCAGTCTGTTTACTTTGATCCCCCAAGGATCTGTACTGATTTTGGCTAAGATGGAGTTAATTGTCTTCAGGGTAGCTAATATGGTGCTATGTTTTAGATTTGTGATTAAAACAAGTGTCTACAATACACTGACGTTTCAGTTATTGCTGAGCAGTGCTTACACAGCATCAAGGCCTTTTCTGCTTCTCACACTGTCCTGCCAGAGAGCAGGCTTGGGGAGGGGCAGGACACCGCCAGGACAGCTGACCCCAACTGACCAAAGGCATATTCCATACCATATGACATCATGCTCAGCAGTAAAAAGCTGGGGGAAGAAGGAGGAAAGAAGGACATCTGGAGTTATGGCATTTGTCTTCCCAAGCAACTGTTATGTGTGATGGACCCCTGCTTTCCTGGAGATGGCTGAAGACCTGCCTGCCGATGGCAAGCAGTGAATAAATTCCTTGTTTTGCTTTGCTAGCGACGTAGATTTTGCTTTACCTATTAAATTGTCTTTATCTCAACCCACAAGTTTTTGCTTTTTTACCTTTCTCACTCTCTCCCCTATCCCATTGCAGGGGAATGAGCAAGTGGCTGTGTGGGGCTTAGCTGCCTGCTGGGATTAAGCCACAACAGGATCACAGACACCAAGCCCAAGAACAAAAAAAGATGGAAAAAAATTTGCAGCTGAGTGCTCAAGATCCAGAAGAAAATACTATGTTCCAACTGAGTCCCTTTCATCAGTCCTTAACTGATGCCTCTGCTGTAAGAGATTTTAAGAGACTAAAACATTTATTAAAACTTAAGCATAATGCAGATTTATCTGTTGCAGAGTTGATAATAGGCAATGGTGATAACTCACAAAATTTGCATAGCTATACCAGTTTGTACCTAACTACAAACTGCCTTGAGGATGCTGACATACCTGTCATGCACTCTCTTCAAATCATTGAGACACTCCACTGCCGCTAACAGCATCTGAAGTTAGAAAGCACTGCTCATCAGTTTTTACCCTGTGATCAAGTTTGAACATCAGACAAACCTCAAGGGCTTGTTTTGACTTTTGAAAACACTTCTTTCTTAGACTAGACCCTTTTTCTTCAAGAAGCACATCTTTCCTTCCCTTCTCAACAATCTCTGCAAGTTCTAATTTTCCACACACATTCCCAGTTGTGAGCATGTGGCTGACAAATCTAGAGGTACAAACCACAAGCTGAGTGCTAGAAAACTCTTTGCTGCTGGAACCATGATTAAAAAAAAAAAAAAATCTACTGAAATTTAGGATGGCCTGAATGGATCAAACCAATAACAAAAGGGCTGACTTTAAGCCATTCTGCTAGTTCAGACATGTTAAAAAACGTTGTTGGGGTAACTTCATCCCTTGTGCTAGATCAGGTGTCATTTCTCCCATAGTTCACCAGAATAAATCATGAGCTTGGTTCAGTCTGGCAAAAAGACAGATCTAAATCTAGTTTATACTTCCAGATAATCCAGTACTGCACAGATCTAATCTTAATGATCACAAATGCAATCTGCAAATGTTATTCTCCTTGCTTTAAAACAGAGTTAGGTAGTAGGAGTGTTAACATTTGCTTATCAAACCTAAACACAAGGCAAAGAAATGGAAACTCTCTATTTAGCAGGCTGTGTTACAAAGCAGGAGCTCCTCAAACTTTTTACAACAGTAATCTCATAGTAAGCCTTCTCAAAAAGTTTATAGAACATATTTCTCTTCTTTCAGTTTGCAATGTGCTGATCTCCTTATCCTCTCACTGGTAAGTCTGACAAAAATGAATTCAGAGAAAAGTTCATTAGACCTGCCCCAGTGACTATAACAGTGATGAACTAAGGTAAATTAGAAGCTTAAGTTTCTTAGTAGCTTGATCAGTTTAATGGAAAGGAACAATTAAATACTGTGGCAAATAGTTACAGCATGGACACAGACACTATTAACTGAAGTTGGATTTTTAAACCTTAAGTAACATCAGAAGCAGCTAGACTACATAAGATACACATCAGTCCCTGACTGTCCCCTTTCCATGTCAGCTCTGTGACATAAACGATCTGTTATCTCAGTGATTTTCCCCATACCACTTTTACTGAAATAGACAACATCATATAAATGGTCCAACTACACTGGTCTGAGGCAGTGTATGTGAAATTGTAGTTTATGTTTAGCAGCACTATTATGTAAGAGTAGAATAACCAACCTCTTCAATTTTTACAACCTGAAGTGTATTGCATTTAAAAATAGTCTTACAGGTCATTCTACATCTGTGTTTATATGATGACAAATTCTTCTGTAATTTCAGCACTGAAATATTTTGTCCCCATTCTGACACATTATCGTAAAGTCTCAGGATTACAGTAAGGATGGCTATTCCTAGGGGCATAATATTAGCTGCATACGAGATTGATGTTGGTAGCTACAATGAAGCATAACAGCACTATCTCTGCAGATAACAGAGCATTAGAAGTTCTCTTGCTGACCTACAGCTCTAAAAATAAATGCTGAGTGACTTGAATAGCTTTGCAGCAGCTCCTAAGTTAAAAAGATTGAACTACAATAGACAAATTAAATAGAGCATTGTGAATTCTTCAGGTCCAATTAAAATGTGTATAATTTGAAGCTTGCATTTTCACATACTTTTGTACATACTGATACTCAGACAATACTGCAATTCAATATTAAACACACATATGAAGCTACACGACAAACACAGGTAACACTCAAGTCTCATACTATCTTGATTTCAATGAAGAAATGTTTTTAAAAAATTTGGACAATGCTCCCATGCATTTAGCAACTATTAAATTTTAGTAACTCCATAAATCAACAGTGATGCATCCTGAAAAGCTTTTAAATACTCTCCAGCATCGTTGATATTTACAACTTTATTAATACTTCTTTTTACCTTTTCTGACTTAGTAGTACACATGGGAAGAGTCTTACCATGACTTACCACAAAGGTCAAGCAGATTATTAAGTAACTAATTCTGGGGAATTGGATGAAGTCTGAGTGGGTGCCTCAGTGAGCGTCTTCAAGCAGGAAGATATGTGTTTATTATGATTTTAAATTATTGCTTCAGATGTTTATGACCACAAAAGGCACCTTGTTCTCCCAGTACTCTTCTAGAATACAGTCAAAAGTAACAGAAAGCAACAATCAAATCTGAGAAACGGCACAGTAACACAAAGCAATTTTCAAAGTTGATAGCTACTGGTAATACACAGAACATCAAATTGTTTTCATCTCCCTCTTAGAAAGCTTCCTTAAAAAATTAGACCTGCAGATGTAAGATATTTCATACCACTATAATGTGCACTGCCATTCGGCTCACACTTTACCTCCTTGTCACATCTACTTTCCCATAGTTCAGAAATTCTTTGGGATGCAGTCTGACTATCTGGTACTGGACCCATTCCCTCAGTTGTCTATAGACAGTGGGAAAACAGCGTGTTCTAACATCGAAGGCAAGCAATTGCAACAGGAAAACCAGGCTGAAAAAATAAATAAGTATTCCTAGACACAGAAGTCAACTAGACCTAGATAAGTAAATATTCCTAGGAAGAAAAGACAACTAGATCTAGATAAGTAGGTAGAGGAAGTAGTTTATAGCCTGAGTTTCCTCCCTCCAGTTAGTCATCTTCCTTAATTCAGTCAGCTGAAATAATATGTATGATTAAAAATTTTCTGTGAAAGGAAGAGGTTAGGAAAATAGACAGTGTCAAATACACGCTCCATGGTTTTAGACTACAGAGAATGTACTTAAAAGAAAATGAATGGAATACTAAAGTGTCATCTTAGTTTACACCTACCTATACTGCTGCCAGTATTTCTTCATATACTTCATGCACAGCAGAAAACTCACAAAATCTTCTCTGCCCACCTGATGTGATCTTGCCAATACAAAAGTATTACATAGTGGCATCTAAATAGTGACTTACTACGTTCTTCTGTCAGCAAAGTTTTTAAAGAAGCTCTACTATAGAAGTTCATAAGTAAGATTCAGTGTCTTTATCAACAGTTTCAGGGGCAAACAGGAAAAAAAATAATGAGGCAAAAACTTGGAGTCTCAAAATTCTAAAGCTCTGGTCCCCAACAAACCATTTTAAGCATATAAGGAGACATGGGCAGTAGAGACTAACCTAAGGCTTTCAAGTTTGACAATTTCAAACTCATTCTCAGAAATTACACAGTTCTGCTCATTTACCAGTTAGCTAAGAAACCGAGTTATCAGTCTTGGTATTCTTGTGACTGACCACTCTTACCCTAATTTTTTCAGTGGGAGTCAGTGTAAGAAGGTTGTCATCTGTTCAAAATCACAGTGTGATTCATTAGAAAGCAGCAATATGTGACCTCTACTTTGAGTAGCTAAGTAACAGGGTGCAAAACATTTGCATGTAATGCTATCCATCTCATTTTACATATGTACCAATATAAATAACCATACACATGCAGAGCATCAGGGAACAAGCTTCAAGAATTCCCGATTCCTCTTATTTTTCTGACAAAACCTTTCCCTGGTGAAAAAAATTCAAATCTCACCTTCATTAAGAACAAAGTGCATGTCAAACTTCTTTTTTTATAATAAAAATCTCATCCAACGTATCTGTAAATCAAAAAACAAATCTACGGAGGATTGCACTGCACATCCACTTCCCTACCTAAACTGAGGATGAACAAGAGAATTTACCTAAAGGACAACTGTTACTTATGTGACAACATACTGCAAGATACTAAGACATTATGCTGATCTGAATGGTACAAGAATCAAACAGGAACAGAATGGTTTCAACACTTTGAAAAGCCGTTCCAAAATTTGAGTCACCTAAGGTCAGCAAACCCAATGGCTACCAGGCTTGCTGTATTCTGGGATATGACAAATGATCTCATCTTTCCAACACACTTGCTCCAGATTTCTAGACAAGTCATAAGTTTACAGTACACCCAAAACTAGTGCACTGTCTGTTAGCAGCACAAAGCTCATATCAACTCTATTTCCCCTGATGTCCTCTCATCTTTATCTGTCAAAGCAAAAGCCTTATCAGAATGCCTTCACAAGCATTTATCCTTATTTAGTTAGGTACTTTCACATTTTCCCCTCTATTCTTATTCTTCAGTTCTGTTCTGCTTTGATTGTTCTCCAGCATATTTGGTACACTGCAAATACTCAGAGTATACTGAATCTATGAACTTTCATCTTAAAAAAAGATGGAAGGAAAAAAAGTATTCTACACAGAGCCCACATTGTGTTAGCTCATATTCTTCCAGTCAGACCTTAATTCAAATTACAGCATTTTAGGAAACACTAGCTTATGGTTTCTGAATAGTTGATTGTCACTCATCTAATATGAAAAACTGTGTGCCATCCTAAGTACCTTTGTCCTTTATAAAAATACTTTTCTTTATTATACATTAATGTAAGCCATTTTTTAAATGAACTACATACCTAATCCCTAGAATACAAGATTCCTCCTCACTTATACACATTGTACTTCGAAACTAAGCAAATTTCAAGCCTTTGATACTGCTTGCACTATTGCTTGAAGAAAAGGCCCAACCACTTAATTTCCAAACTAAGCAGCACCTGAAAAGTAAAAAACATAATAGAAGGTACTTTTAACATATAACAGAATTCAAGCAGCAAGGCTGTAACTAGTATTTTATTCTGAGCTCTGTAGAGCTTAGCACACAAAGTTTGATTGCATACAGGAATCTGCTCACCTAAATATCTGCCAGTAGAAAAGGTGTTAAAATGAAAGCCATTCTAATGCTTATGGCAGCAGCATATATTCATCACAGCAACACACTCTCCTTAGTATGACTTTAGGAAGACCAAATAATGGTTATTGACATTTCTAACAATGAAAACTTTGAAGTTCTATTTCTGTTCATATATTCTCCACTTATGCACTAAATACAATAGCATTTACCCATGCAAGCTCCTTGGACAAACCTAACTGAACAGCATGACCAAGCGGATAGGGTTATACTATTATTTTAAATGGTAAAAAACCCAACCAGGTTATATTTGGTAAGCAGTATATGCTGCTGGGTCCTTTCCTTAATGATTCTCACCAGGATAAGATGCCAGGCATACAGTTTTCTGCTCTAACACTAGGAAGCATACCCACTGTACATCTGTAGCATTTTTTTTCTGTTTCAGTTACCACTGCTGTTCATTTAGGTCACAAGATACAACATTGTGTTTTTAGAGCTGAAGGTTATTTCTTTAGGTAGGTGGATAGCTAGATATAAGTACAGGTTGCAAATGCACTTTCTACTTTAGAAGCAGCTTAATGTGAGTATACATGGGTGCATGTGTCTGAACTGATGCAAAACTGGGAATTAAAAAATCTCTTGAAATCCTGTACATCTCTTGTGAAGTTAAAAAAAAGAAAGTGAATCATAGCTTGTCCTGTGAACCTCTCCAGGAACAAATATCATCACATACTGCACTGTCTGAGGGAGAAATATGGCATCTACAAGACTGTTTTGAGCTTTCAAAGGAAATATGTCCTGACAAGCTCAATAAATGAGCCAAAGTTTATATGCAAGATATTCTGTGAAACTCTAGCTTGGAAAATTCCAGCACAGAAGAAATGAACCCTTTAGCAAAACTGTTCATTTCTAAAACAAATAAATAGGAAAAAAGACAAGAGGGACAAATGACAAAACAGCCAGGTTTATGTATTTGAGAAACAGATATTAAAAAAAAAAAAAAAAAGGAAAGTTTTGGGGGTCATCTTTTTCTTAAGCACTTTAAGGAGGAAAGCTTTTTATTTCAAAGCAGCACAGAGTAAGTGCCAATGTTTCTTTAAAGGAATGAGCCTGATATTGCATATTTATCATGCACTCGAGGGAGTTGCATGGCGAATACATGCCAGATATTTTAGAGAAAAGATACTAATCTGTTTATACTCCTATAAACCATGCTGCTGTGAGCAGGCATAACAGCAGGCATAGTACATATACTGGCCTTATGAGGCAACTATGAAGCCCTACATGATAGACTATTGTCCATACTCTGACTTAGCAAATTCATTTTATATATTGACTATTTCATTATTTTCTTGGTACATCTATAATCAGGAGTCTTGTTATCTTAAAAGAAAAAAGAAAACACAGTGGAAGCCTTGTTAGGGGGCTGGTTTATGTAGAAAGCAGATAATTCAACCTATATCATTTGTCCTCCAGCCTCAGACTTATTGTTTGTAATCAAATTAGATGAGAGCAGAGGCTGCATCGTATTATGCATTTCTGTGGGACTTGGCATCCTGAAGCCTTAATTAAAATAGTCTCTTTTGGCTCTTCTGATATATAAATTCATCATTTAGAAGATAAAATACTACAAAAAATCCTAACAGCTGTAAGGTGTAATGCACCTGCAAACAAAGAAACCCATTTGAAATGCCCTTTGAAATGTACTGGTATTTTTTAGAGTGGAGTCTGATAGGACAGGCTTGCATTTTCGTACATACCTGTCATTTCCAACAGCAGTCACTGTTACCCTAACTGAATCAACTCCTTCATTCCTCATCAATGCACACTTTTCTCTGTGAAGTATGAGGCTGTTTTCATGATTTATTTATTTCAAGTCATTTGGTAGTAGCTAGAAAGTCAATAGGTGCATGTTAAAATGATTTTTATTAATTATTTAAGGCTTCAGAAGATTTTTAAAAAAAAAAATCTTAACATGAATTGAGCATTCACTAAATAATGCTCAAAGAATAAGAACTCCTACAGTCTGTTTAAAAAATAAATAAGGGACCTGACAAGCTAACTTTGAGAATAACCATCAGAATAACTAAGATTCCTAGGAACGGTCTGCCCTTCCTGATACAGGTTCCTACTGTTGCATATTGAGTAAAAACCATTGATATTGGTGCACTGACACTGACAGATAAGCAACAATGAAGATGTATCACCACCCTCTTCTAGCCTTTGGCGTTGAAATAATGTCCATTGTGTGATTAATGGATGCTGCATTTGTGAAAAGGTGCTGTTATCATTAAGGATTTCTGAAACAATGTCTGTTCCAACATGTTTTTAATGCAGCTGAGGTCAGCACTTAAAGATGTCAGCTGAACACTAGGAACTCCTGAAGCAGCTTCTGAGAGACAAACAGTAGTGAAGATGCAGTTGACATTCAACAGCAAAAGGCATCTAGCTTGGAACTGTAACTCTTTTCCTGGTTTTGAATGGGCATGCAAATCAGTAAAACAATATGATGAACTGAAATGAAGTTGGCTCATAAAGAATACACAGAGTGAGACAATTCTAGTAAGATGAGATAAATAAATTGTTATTGAGTAAATAAAATGTTATTGCCTAGGAGGACAGAGCAGCATAAACTGATCAAACGCTCATTCTGCTCCACAGAGAAATACATTAATACAAACCCTTGTCAATCAGAAGTTCCAGAAGTTTTATTCCAGATGAGCTGATCAACAACATCTAAAGAATGAGAAATTTCTTATCTAACAAATTTTCTGTTAGAACTTTCTCTTGAGTATAGCAATACATTTCATATTAAACAGAAGTTTAGACTGTTTAGAATGATGCCAGAACTGATCCAGTAGCAACTTCCCACACAAACAATGCCAACACAAACAAATTTTAACTTGCTTTCCAAATCATCACATCTCAGGTTTTTTCCAGGAATGTCAGTAGGGGACTTGGAGGAAGGAAATTTATTTCATACTTCCTAAGAAATTTCCAGCATGCTCTGTATGCCAACTGCTGAGTGATATTAGTACCTTGCTTGCAGCAATTTTGAGACCATGAGTCATTTTGAGAGGTGCAAGATGAACAGGATATGATTGGCATGGTTACCACATTGTTTGAGATTTCATGAAGCCAAGCCTTCCAAATAAACAGTAAGGGTTCTAACATGATGTAGAAACTATTTCCCAGTATGCACAGAAAAAACTTGCCTTGAGGAGAAAAAAAGTTGCTGTCAAGCAACTTTTGCTGCAGACAAAAGACATAATATACTTTATGTGCACAGGGGAAAGAATCAAATTCAACTTTCACAAGTAATGATAATCAAAAAGTTTGGTATAATTTATCTGTGACTTACCAACACCCAAGACTTAATTGTGTTTGCCCAAGGAACACAAGGAAAACCTATATCCATGTTTCTAAGATGCTTAATTGTAGATCTGCAATTATTCATGACAGAGAAGGTTAATAGGACCCAATTGTTACTGCTACTATTTACCATAGCTGCTAGATGTCAAGACTGACCTCCCTGTAAAATGGTGGTTTCATCACAATGCTCCTCAGTGTGAGCACAGATAAGCAACACGTGATCTTCCTGTGCTCCTGTGAATTCGGATGCATAAAAAGGGGTAGAAGCAGCCTCAGGATAAAGGTGAAAAAGGTCTCTTTCCCTCCCAGTGCATCATATCATGTAACAGACACATGCTCCCACAATATGGAGCTGTTGGCAGAGAAGAGCATACTGTCCTTTGTGGAGTGTCATAGGCTCCCTCCAGCTCCCCACACTTGACATTCAGAGTCAGAGGGTTAAAGACAACCTGTGGTCCTGTACTAAAAACACAGAAATACCAGCACTGCAGAGCAGGAATAAGAGTTAGAGGATTAAAGTCCTCTAACCTGCTCTCTTCCTCTCTGTCTCAACTCTACACTGGTGGTTGTTATTCAGCGTCTGTGTGAGAAAGGACAGTTTGTACAGAATCAGCGTGTGACCTCAGGAAAAGAAAACCCATATTTTTCCTGTTTCTCAAACTTGGAAAGTAAAATATTATATATAAAAAAGATCATTAAATTCTGTTTTAAGAAGTTCCTCACAAGACACTGACAGCCCTTCCAGAAAGAATTGGGCGGGGGTGTACCCCCTCGTGGCAATGTGCAGGATTTTCCCTGGCTAGTTTCAGACAGGAGGTAGTATGCTATTCACCTGAGCCCTGATAAATCAGGGTCACTTTAAAACACAATAAATGTTTTCCTATTTATATGTCTAATCCCCTGATGATCCAGCTGCATAAGGGACGAAGAGTTCATATGCCTTTCATTTGGTCACAGATTGCCTGAAGCCCATTGAGAGGAAAGACAGACACATTCCTTTTGCCTGGTCAGATTCTAAGCCCTCAAAGTGAGGGTCTGTGGAGTGAAAGCCAGACTGTTCTGTTAGATCCCAATACTAGGTGTCACACATGGTCCAAGCATTTGTGAAAAAGTGAGATTTGTGGCAGAGCCTAATACAGAACACTGAAAGAGCTGCTGTGAGAAGCAAGCCACAAGAACTTTCCTCACGATATGAAGACAGAATCTGCTGTCCAATTTTGATGTCACTTGCTTGGCAGCTTTGGTCTGTCTTTGCAGGGCCCAACGCCGCAGTACTTTGCTTTAGGGAAGTCTTCTTTCTGTGAGAATCTTCACATCCAGGTTAAGCCTCACAGAATGGGGCTGCAGCTCTCAGGAGACTTGAGGAATTCCACGTGTCCAACTTAAAAGTCCGTATAATAACAGTGCCCATAGCCATCTGACTTAGCTCCATGCTTTCCCACCTTCTCTGCTGCTGCAGTGAGGCATAGAGGTGATGTACCAAATGGAACGGGGAGCAAGAGTTCTCTAGTCACTCTTCACCTCAGAAGAAAAGTGGTAGAAGCTCATATAAGAAGTCGGTACTTACTAAAATGAATAAAGGTTAAAAGACAAAATGGTTGAGAGAAGTTCAGCTGGCAATTTATTCCACTGCTGAAGGCAGAAAATTTGATGGCCTGAGCTGCAGTATGGGCCACAGTCTCAGAGCCTCTAGCAAGAACACTGGTCCACCTCCAAATTCCACACCTATGAGGGAAGAGTGATGAGATACACTACAGCAGGATACACATGTTTTGTTTTCTGAAATTAGAAATCTGAATTTGGTTTTAATTTTGTTTTTTAAAATAATCTTACATCAAAAGTATCACTGGTGTTAGTTCACTGACTGAGAAAAGGTCAACCCAAGAATGTGTCTGCCAGAACATATTTGTCCTAGCTATGTTCCAAACTGGCAGAAAGACAGAAATAATTAAGGTGGTTCAAATAAATCTAAACTGTCCATATAAACAGTAAATAAATCCATGTGTTTAGATCCCTTCCCCTAAAACAGCTTCAAAAGGCAGCAAAAGCCAGAAATTATGAGAAAGAGCAACTCAGGCACAGAATGAAAGCCAACAAGAGACTGCATGTAATAAAATTTAATACAACGCAGTTCCCATTCAAATGGACCTAGGAGTTTAATGATGCAGCCTGACTGATCATATCAAACATAAATGAACTGCCCAGGAACATAGATAATACCCTATTCAGCAGGATTAGGGAGCAAATCAGTCACAGCCTTTGTTTGCGCTGTCTTCTTTCTCTTTACTGGTAGAATACAGTTTCTGACAGTGCTTTTGCAAGCTCTTCAAGAAAGCTTCTTTTTATTTCTTGCACTGTAGTTCAGTCAAGAATGTTAAAGGGATGGATTAACTACTTGACAGTAATTGGGAAACACCTCAGGATACAAGTTCTGTTCTTCCAAAGAAAAAGGGTTAAAATTAAAATAGCTGATTTTAATGGGACTGAAAGATCAATACCAGACCCCACGGCAAATTAATAGTATGTGTAATAAATGAAAAGAGGTTGGTGCCAGAATGGTGAGAAGTGTCAGTGGGTAAGGGATCTAGGGATCCAAGATGGCTGCAGGCCATTCTGTACCAGCTTCCTGACCTCACTGTGAAAGTGAATTAAATATCAGAACCACTAGATAAAATTAAATGTACAGCACCTCTCAAGTTCCACAGACAGGACACAAATCCTCCAGAAGAGATCTGTGTAAGATAAGGGCATTCCATGTATTTATGGAAGACATACATATGTATAAGATAAGTGGATTCCATATAAGTACTTGGGGTAAGGAGAGCACAAAAGATTAATAGATCAGAGTAAGAATTTCTCTGAAGAGCTAATAGGTCATGGGAAACATAAGGAGTGAAAAGATCTCAATGTTAAAGGATTTTTTTTATAGGGAAGAAGTAAAGAAGCATATACAAGAGACATCATGGTGATAATGAAACCCAGAACAGTGATGATGCATCCCATTAAAAACCACAGGATTAATTTAAGCATCTAGAATGTAACTGTGTGAGAAGTTGGTTCTGAAAACTAAGATAATGATGAGTTCCTGAATTCAAAATAGTTGAAGTTACCCAACACTTCTCATACTAAAGACAGAACGAGTCCTAACACTAAGTTTTAGTTTATTCAAAGGTAGAAAGAAAAAACAGAAGCTTCACCACAGCTCTGTTTCCTTCTGAATGAAGAGCCTTTAAAAGTCTTCAGTTCACTAGAAGAAATTTCTTCACAGAAACGGATGGCTGCAGCTCCATGTCTGTGGAGATGCTGCTCTGTGCTGCACCACACAGTCCTCAGGGACTTCCTGCTATTATGCCTGCCCCAGGAAAAGATTTCTATGCTTCCCTGAGCTTGTTCACACCCACACACTTTTAGCAATGTAGACGTACTTCAGTATATAGGGATGGCTTGAAGATACATTAGACATTACTCTTTGCCAGGCTGCAAATTTAAAACTCTTAAAATACAGCATTTCAATCAAAATCCAGAGCACTGTTTCCTGCAGGAGCTGGGCTGTCCTGGAAGGTTTTCTTCTCCGATATGGACTACTTCTAACTCTGAGAAGCTACAGCTACAAACAGCCAACAAATCTTTTCTAATTATGTAATACTGACACACTCTCCATTTCTGTGTATTTTCTTCTTCTTTGGTGAGCAAGGTAAGGAAAACTGTTCTGTCTCTAGCTAGTCTTCTCCTTCATCAATAGCCAAGTGAAGAATTAACTTGAAACACTAGGCATTGTTGAGCATCTATCATTAACTTATTCCCATTATCCCGTAGAAGATCTAACTTTTAAATTATCTTCTTTGTTTTATATCCTTGAAAAGTTTCTCTTTTCACTCTTTAAACAATATTCCTTTTTTCCGTGTTTTAGTAAGTATAATCACCATCTCAGTCCCATCTTACCAAACTAACGTGTGAGTCATTTGGTACCATTTAAACATTTGAATATTGGCATCCTTGTATGCACATTCATAGTAATTGATACTGGCTATTTTTTTCTTCTCTGCCAAACAGTCTTAATTTTAAACTGTACAAGCAGCACCCAATTTTAACTACAAAGTTTACATACTGATTTCCTTATGCAGCATGTATTCAATACTACAGAATAACTGGACCACAACAGGCAATGATGAGGAGGTAAGATTTCTTCCACTGCATTTTAAACTGGCTGCAGCGGATGCCTTTTTTAGTCCTTGGAAGATTGATGATTCCATTATTTGTAGTACTCAGCAATAAATCTCTGAGTTTAGGCTAAAGTGAGCACTTTTCCCTACTTTGCGTCTTCCATTACATTGTTATTCATCATGTTTAATCATTCATTTACCTCTGACTGCTACTGCACTTGGGGAGGACTGGCACATTATTGATTTTTGACTTCTACCCTTTAGAAGCTGGGTAAAGGGCTTTGCAACTGCTTAATCAAAAGTGACATGACCAGGGCAGGGGAGCTGCAAACCTTGGGAAATAGCAGCTAAACAATGTGCCAAGTTATGATGAAATGAAATTAAGAGTCAACAAAGACAGCAAATTATAATAAACTCAAAATTAAAGTGGATACCCCCAGGAGATCACACAGTACAAAGCACTCCTCTGCCTAGCAAAACACATTTCTGGGAAAGAGGAGACTAAGATTAAGCAGGAAGATTTACAACTTCAAATTCCCACAAAAAGAAAAATGCAAAGCCATGTTCTGTTACAGAAGTGTCAGATAATGTAATTTGGCTGAAGTATATTCTCAGTTGCTTATAAACCTTTTTCCTCAAACAGAGCGTTACTTCAGCACCCCACTAGCAAGCATGCAACAAGAATAACACATAATGTAATATTTTGATAGCTAGCTTATTTTCTGCTTACCAGAAAACAGATTTTTTTAAGAAAGTCAAGAGAACTCCATTTATACATTAAAAAAAAGTGCAGATAAACCCTTAACTTCTGCTATGATATCTAGCAAATTATGCAATAAACAATAGATGTAAGTACAGTTATCAACTCCATATCAACAGCATGGTAATGCTGGTTTCATATTTTAGAAAAGAGGTGAAAAAATAAAAATGCATAAGATAGTGTTAAAATTGTCCAGCTTCTTGTATAACCCAGTTATATGTATGTTCTGTCTTTACAGAGGAGGAACTGAAATTGAGAGGATTTGTGGACTTACACATGAAAGAGCTCAAGCTCCTATTGCTCTTTCCTGCAATTCTCAGCATCTTTTTTTTTTTTTGTGGCCCTTGATATCATCATCTCTTTGTCCTAAGTTATGCCACCCCAACTCCGCTAACCTCAGTGTCAAATATCATGCCTTACCAAACCAGTATGCCTCTTTTTTTTTTAAATATATCTTGATTACTATTTTGCCCACCTGTTACACAAGCAGAAGAAAAATTGTAAATCAAATAAAATGCAAGTAGCAGACATCTCTTGAATTAGTTATCTCACACATTTTACCCTTTCCTGCTCTGGATTTTACCAATCATCTCAGCAAAGGTATGAAAAGAAACCTCTGCTTGTTACATAGTAGTCACTGTAAGGTAAATAAGCACAGGTCTTGTTCATAATAACGGTCCAGCAGTGCAAGCCACGCTGGCCTCTCCTGTTAACATTAAAGCAACCTGTCCATATTGTTTCTGTTGAAAGACATTATGCATCTCTTAGTGATTTCCATGTAAATGTATGTCACCTATATTAACTTCACATTTTACAATAAGAACCCAGCTGATTATCCTGCATTTCAGATATCCACAGCCATGTAAATGCAATCACATTCTGTAACCTTCATCACAGACAATTCAGAACTGCTGTGAAAAAGAAGCCAAACAAGCCTGAGTCAATTTCTTATTTTACAGATCTTGCCTCAAATGAGATAGCTGAATGGAACTAAAACAAGTTCTTGAACAAGGTTACTCATGGTCATAGCTCTTCTCTGAGCTGTAGCACACACACATTACCCTTATTGCACGTAGTGGTATCCGTGCTCTTATTCTGAGACACAGTTTCCAAGTGACTTCAACTCAAAGAATGGATTTAGCTATTTAAATATTTTCCCTCCTGTGGTAAGCTTCTGAATCTTTGACACATGAGATGATTCTAAGAGGTACCATTGCCCATACAAAACATAACAGCAAGATGACCACCACAACATGAATGAGTAAAATTAAATATTTTGGAAGTTGAACAACTTTGTTAATAATTAAGGGACTTTTTGTTAAAAGATCTTTGCTTGGAAGCACAGTTCAAAATTAATTTTCCACTAATATCAACTTCCTCCTGTTGATTTGGGGTATTAACAGAACAAATTTCAGAAATGCTGAGCACTCCAGTGAACATAATTGAAACCACACATGCTGAGCACTTCTGAAAGTTAGGCTAGTGTGTTTCACTCAGATTTTCTCTGTTACCATCTGAAAAAGAGAGGACTACTATTTAACAGATGAATTTTTGGCACTGCATGGCATATACAAGATGCTGCCTTAAAACTAAACATTACAAAAATAATAGAGAGAATTCTATTCCCCAAGTCTCTGCCACACGTAGCATCGTTACCAAAAGTTAAGGAAGAGTAGAGATGTGTGAACGGGAGAAAGAGAGAAGAAAATGGCTAAAGTCATCCCAAATACCCAGCAGAAAGATACTTGGCTGGAATGAACTGTCATTGTTTCAGCGATGTGATTTAAACAAAGCTATGATGGTCAAAAACACCTGAAGGACTTTCAACACGCACTTGCTCTTTTACAGCAAAGTGCTGCCCCATCTCATTTTTCTTGTGAGATGTGATGTTATTGTCCATTTTTTTCCTCTACTTTATTTTGTCTTCTCTCAGTTTTGCTCCTGCTCTCTGCTTGGTAAAACACAGCACAAACACTGAGCCTCATTCTTCACTGGGTTATGCCAGTCTTAAGCTATGGTGACTAAACCAATGAATACAGAAGTTAGAAAACAACACAGTTAGTAATACACAGGTAAATATGATATATTGGAAGACAGTCCGTATGCATGTTGTAAACCAGAAGTCACTGCCCCACAAGTTTATTAAAACCATTTGAAGCAGTCAGTGGACATAGTGATTAAAATGATCTGATTAATAAAGCATATTTGTTTCCCAGAAAGTTCTTGACGAAATTCCTTCAGCTAAAGGTTTTTAAAGTAACTAAGCTGTCATGGGATGAACAGGAGTCCTAGCACATGGCTTAAGTGGTTGAAACAGGAAATGAAAGGTCAAAACAGATTGTTAGTTTACATGGTGGAAATGACCTTTAGAAGGGACCTGTGGGAGTGTGTATTGGGACCCACACCATAAAATATATCAATAGATGTCCTAGAACAGATGAAAAAGTGAGATGACAATGTTTGTTCACGCAACAATTATTCAGGGTAGGTTAAATTTAAGAGAACATTCCAACAGAATTTCATAATATTGAGTAATTGGCAATAAAATAACAGGTGAAATTCAAAGTCAACAATAGAACGTGATGTATATGGAGAAAACCAAGATTAACTATACTTCAGTGAAATCTAAAGTAGATACTGACTTTCAAGACTGACTTTCAGTTGTGACAGACAGTTGCTTTGCACCTATAAAGTCTCAGTCACGTACCCTACATCCACACCACTTACCTGTCAATAACTGTTTAAGCTATGGTTAGTCTGCAGGAAGCAGTTCAGGTCACATGCCAGGTCACATGCCAGTGACCACTCTAATATCTCCAGCTGATGATTAAAATAATATATTTTGGCAAAGGCTACTGCAAACTTTCTAGTATAACTTATTTTGTCATGTGAAATGGGAATACACAAGATGTATCATCCACAGCATGACTTTAATCTGGCTCAAAAAGCTCAGAAAAAATTAGTTCTGGTATGAAAGGTGGCACTATTGCAGGGGAACTATTGTTCCCTGGCTATGTTAATTGAATGGAGATCATAGATAAACTGTTTATGAAAGTGAAGTTGATCTTTTAAAATGTGATAAATGACACAAGAAGCTCAAGAAAGGAAAATCAATAACAATGTATCTTTAAACATAGTATGCATAAGCCTGCATATGTGCAAACAGCGTGGGGTGACTTGCCTGGCAAGATTTTCTTATCTCTGGCAAAAGATACTCTCAAGCAGAGAGGGTCCTTTGGAAGAAATTAGAAATTGAGCATTTCAAGACTGTACCATATATGCAAATTACTAGTAGATTTTCAAAGCCTTGCCCAGTTATACCTCCAAGTTCTCCGCATTGCCCGTTTCTCACAACCTGCTGTATTAACATGTAACTTTATAACATAGGAAAAAAATTACACTGTTGCTAATCCATGAACATCAATAAGATTTACAAGCTCTTATATCAAAACCCTTTAAAAAAGGAAAGTAAAAATATAAAGTGAAAGCAATCAAATTTAGGAAAAACTATTGTTCATACACTGTAATTCATGTATTCACTTTAATTGTATGATTAAAAATATTTTCACGTATGCTTCAGCATAGAGAGTGCAATAACAAAGTACGAGGTATGTATTTTTGAGGGTGTTTAGTGTCCTGGCAGATCAGAAGAACAATTGGTGGAAAAGCCTTCTGAACCCCCCTTGGCCGGGATAAATCATGTCTAGTCACTCTAAAGGACAGCACATGCAAAAACTAATTCGTCAGAAAGAAAAAAGAGGAGAAAATGAAGTTAGAAAAGTGACACAGTTTGGGTGTGGTTTTTTTTTTTTTCCCAATGGAGCTGCCAGATATGCAAACAGAACTACTGATCATATAATCAAAGTTTTTGTTAGTTTTCATGATTGAGCAAGACTATTAAATCAGAAAGACTGTTCCCACAACCTCCTGAAGCCAAACTGAGTCCCTGCTTCATATGGAAAAAGTTTTTAACACACTAAGGAAAAAAAAAGAAAAATAATCTTGTCTTAACCTTTTTTTTTTTCCTAGAAAGGAACTGTATAGTCTTCCTCCAAAATTCAACAATGTCAAATTGCCAGAAAAAGTCCAAAGACACCTTAACATATAGCAAATGTCTTACAAGCTCAGGCAGAGTGAGCAATGTAATTATTGGAGATATTACCTGTTCCTTCTGTAACAAGAATGTGTGTTCTATCTTCTGTGGTCTGTCATCAAGAGAACTGTAAGACGGTGTCCTATAATTGTTATCAGAATCATGCTTTTGAAGAATTTTAAAAAGATACGCTTCATTTATTGTACAAATACTTCATTTGATATCTCTCTCTACCTAAGTAGTATCATTATTTACAGTAATTCTGAGCAGTAGGGCCTCCCGTTGACTCAAATGGAAACATATGGTGCTACATATCTGTAATAAGCAGCCATTCCGACAGGCATCACAAAAATTCAGCATCACCTTCCAACCTTACTTTAATCAAGTCATTTCATGAGCTCTCTTAATTTGTCTGGATAGTCAGACTAGCTCGTAGTGATGCTGTGACCAACTTCAATGCAGGAGTTTTGAGCAAATGGCAGGGAAGTAATAGTTGGCTCCACAGCTGTATGCAACCTGATCAAAAGGATACTGTTCACCAAATACTGACTTAGAAAAGACAAAGTTCTGTATAATTTTTCAGTATTCTGCCCCCAGTTAAAAGAAGAATATAAATAATATGTTTCTCACTAATCACTACAGCACATTGCTAACATTTATATATTTAATTTTAAAATAAAAATGTCTTCATCTTAATAATCCTATCAATTCATGTTCTGCATGATTTTCAATTCCCCCCTAACTGAAAAAACCAGCTCTGGAAGCAGACTGAGCCAATGCTTACAATAACTACTTTTCTCATACTATGTGGCAACGTACTGCCATTTTACTGCAGTGAGATGTTGTGGAGTACACTACACTGCAATAACAGAACACAATTATTTCCCTATTATATTTAATAATTTAAGTAAGTCGAAGCAAAATGCTTAGTGCTCTCATCAATAAGCACCCGTAAATCTCAGCAAAACCAGTTGAATCTGGACTGCTATTTTGTATAAAAAACATTATTTTTTTAATACATAAATAGTAAAGCCTTTTGGTTGGTTAGTTTTTATGCAATTGATTTAATTTTACACTGCATTGCAGAAAATCTGAGCCAAAGGAGCAGGGTGGAACATAGCTGAGATGGTGGGCACGTATTTCCTTTTTGAATGGGTGACTCTCTATTTTTTCAGTAAGACTAGACCACTGCTATCCCAGTGACATATAGGATGGACACATATGATTCATCAAATGCCAGTCAGGAACCTCATCTATGCAAAGCTGTCAATAGCCTCCTGAGCACAGCCAAGGTTTCCGACAACTGCTTTGTGATTACACTTTCATAACTTGGCTCAGACAACAGAAACTGCCCAGCATTCATACTGCTGAAAACATTGGCAAGTATCAGTTATGCGTAGCACTGGCCGTCTTCATAATACCAAGAGACCACCTCGATTTTCCCAAAATGGCTCGCTACTGCCTACTAGAGGGAAAGGTGGTAAACTCACACATAAGGAACAGCAATATGCTTTTTTAAGCGAACAAAAGCAGTTAGGTTTATGGCCTGTTGCCTGCTGTCCTAGGGCAAATAACCTGTCACCACCACTTCTTTACACATTATCCTACATTGCCAATCTCTACACAGTGGCTGAACACACAAATAGTGCTTCACTGAGCCTCTAGAACTGCTATACTCCAGACAAACTCTCTTCAGAATTGTCTGACTTAATTCTTTGTTTCCCTGTTGTTTCTCTCCTTAACTTCTTTCATTCAACATAAAATATAGTTTGAACACAAGAGCCAAACCTATTTGCTTATATGACTTAAAATGATTATTCACCATTCTGGTTCAATTCTAATGATTGACATGATTATAGCTCCCAGCAATAAGTTCCCCACACAGCCTAAAAGTCTGAAAAGAGCAGCAGCAAAATTAATGGAAGCCAGAAATGGAATAATGGAAGCTTGTTAGTTACTTAGACCCCAGAGACCTCAAATTCCACAGTTCCTGGTTGGCATCGTGCATTGAATCATAGAAACATCCAGAGAGAACAAAACCAATGATGAAGTACACTGCATCATACGATACCTGCTCTGACTACTAAGCAGTTAATTCAAACCAGTGCAGAGTTTTGAGGATGTAACACATAAGCAAAGTATTTAAAGCCAAAATGCTGGATATAATAAAGCAGACACAGTTCAGTGTGATAGTGCTAAATCATTATACTTGGAACAAGTAAACTCTTCTACTACACTGAACACCGAGATAACCTCAGAGATAGCAAGAGAAAGACTGCCTTACATTATAGGTTTTAACCATTGCTCAAAGACTAAATAGCCAGAGTCATGGTTCTCAGTGCCCAGAAGGATACTAACTGGTCAAAATCATTTATTTAAGCAAACAGGTACATACCTAATAGAGGCAAACAGAGAGCCCCCTAACTTAGTAATGGAGCAACTAATGTGTGGGTGGCTGCTCTTAGAGAAGATGTAGCTGTACATTTGTATTGCTTTTTCAGTGGCTATACATACATGCTTTTCTTGAGTCCAGTTGCATGCTGATGCAGACTCTGGCATGCAGCTTGGAAAAAGAAAAAAGAAAGCTCATTTTGGCAACAGGAGGCCTTCCTGAAAGCATAGTAACTGAACTCTGACACTACTCAGCTTCTCTGAATCAACAGAGGCCATTCAATTCAGCATCTGCACAGCAAAGCTAATCACATTCAGTGTTTAAACTTTGGAGTAGACAGTGAGATGAATTAGAAATCTGAATTCTTAGCAAGTAGAATAGGAAAGCATTGGTAAGTTTTAAAAAGCCAAAACTTCCCAAGGATCCCTTAGACAAGAAAAAATTGCGATGTTTGCTTTGGAGTTTTAACTCTCCACCTAGTAGACATACATTCTTCCATTAGTTGTCAAAACAAATACATTGCTGTCCTAACACCTTCAGTATTTAAAGTTTACTTTGCTTTGCATATCAATTATTAAAACTTCTGCTCATGAAAGACACCTCCTTTTCAGCATTTATTCCTCATTTATAGCACTATAAATGAACTGTTTTATAAAACAAGCAGATTTCCAACAAGGCAAATTAGCTGAGATAGGTAAATCACTGAAACTCACTGACAAGAAGGCTTATGAATAATTAAGTAGCTGATATACAGCTGCATTACCATGAGCCTCTTATTCAGATTGCCATATTTCTCAGCATGACACAGGCAAGACTTTGTTTCTGTAGTATAAAGAGACTCTTAATTAAATCTTCATTCTTCAGTGTACCAAGATTTATCCTTCTTTATATGAGCTCAGATTATTATATTTAATGCTGAAAAATGTCCATTTTCTGCTTAAATTAACCAGATTTCTGATGGGATTTCCTTACAATTCTTTGTTGTTTCCAACTTTAAAACAAAGTGCTACACATTCTTTAGGTAGAAATTAATTGCACTACTCCGGTTTTCAGAGTAGTCATGTGAATATTATCATTCCTGAAAAATCTCCATTTTAACGTATTGTTAGTATGTTGGAGTGATCTTAACTTGCAGTCATAAAATTCCATGTAATTGCCTGTGTCTTAATGACTTCAGGCTCTGAATACAATCATTGGTCTTTGCACACCGCATGTCACTTTTAGTGCTTGAGTATTGACATTGTGTCTCTTTTAGGTTCTTTGCAGCCCTTTAATGACTATGCCAATTAATAATGCATCATTCTCTCTCCTCTAGCTAATTTTAATTGCTGTAATTTATGTCCCTAGACAATTTTTGCAGTACAGATGTAATCTATACCACCCTGACTGAGTTAGAAGATCACACTCTCAAGGTCCCTAGCAGATAAACAACACAATTTCAAGTTCATAGACATCATCTACAATTGACATCAATTACTGTTCAAGGAAACAAGTCATGACATTACAGGTAACAAACAGATCATTTTTATGTTCTGGAGCAGAGTGGACTTCACCGGCAGGGCTTCGACAATTAATTACAGCTTCACAGACAGTGCTTTATGGAGATACTCAGATACTTTGAAAGGGAAAAATCCACCTAAAATTAGGAAAGATAGAGGTTCTGCACTTCTTCAACAGGGCGAGACTTATACTGCTACATAGATATTCTCAGAAATATATGAGTAACACCTCTGAGGTAGTATTATATTGTGGCATAAGCACTCTAGTTCCTCACTTAAAGCCTGAGACAATGTATAAGATGAGCTGCAGCTTTTTATTAAAACACATTTGCAAAGCTCACAGGTACAAACAAAATCACACAGGAAAACAACCTATGTTTATAACTAATCTCTACTCAGCTCTACAGACAGCCCAAAATGAAGGGTATAACCGTGAATTGTGTTTGTCCCATACTAGATCATTATTCAGTTCCTCCCCTTGCCAGTATTAGGGATGCTTCACAAATCATATTCAATTGTTTCACTTAGTATATCTTGCTTTGATCCACAGCCCTGTAAAGTTCAGTCCCTCTGTTTTTACTGTCATCTCTTATTCCTTTCAATCTACCTCGTCAAAACCATAAAGCTCCTTGTGCCAGTTGCTTCCACTTCTCTTCCAAAGCCAGATATCTTTCTGGCCCAGCACATCACACCCTAGTCTCCCTAATAATCCTCCTCAAACACATTGGCCTGTTTGTCCAAAGGACACAGAAGCATTAAGACAGCCTACAACCTGTATCTACATGCATCTAGCTATGCACAGTATAATCCACTCAATTTACCTAGTAGGGTCTCACACTGTACTGTAATATTTTCTCTTCTCAGTAAGTCAAAACCCATTAAAGATACAATACAAATGTCTGGTTTAGACAAAATCATATTTTCCTTTTCCAAAGATAAAAGGTTCAACAGCAACAAGATTAGAGATCCATGAAAAGAATGTCAAACAGCTAACTTGCTTGCTATCTCATTAGCAAACCGTATGCACTGGGTATAACATATTAGGAGTTCACCAAAACATAATGCTATTGCAGATTACTTGAAGACTATTCAACTCTGCCTGGGTTCAGTGTTGTAACTGAATGGGACTAAAGATCCAGGACATAATTCGTATTGGTGTTATTGATATAAGTACTATATTTCATAGGGTACAAAAACATTAAAATGATTGCCCTCGAGCACAGCAATAGCCATAATTCTTACGCAATAAATATGTATGCTGTTAAACAATCAAATAAATTTACTTGTACAAGTGTCACAGTGTAATTTGTCCCAGTCATCTTTAATTGATCCTTTCTCTTTAAACACAGTGTTGTTTTTTAATATATGGAATCGCTAAATGAAAGATAGAATGAAAAGCAAAACTTACTGTGACTTGCAATGCATCTATCATCATTCAACTTCCAAGTGCCTACTAATGAATCTTTGAAATAGTACATATCTTTAACTAGTCTCTAGTGAACTATATTCTTATATGCCATCTTCAGAACTCATCTAAAATGCTCCATAAATTTACTGGCACACAGCCAACATGTCACATTTCTTTAACCTATTTCCTCTCTTCTATTAGAGTTGAGGCACTCGTTTGCTGTTAATTACTTCTAATAGCCAGAAAGGTGAAAGGGTGATAGACAGGTAGGGTGGAATAGAATCTGGGGTCCTTTAACTACGACTGCATACTTCCCTTAGGAACTTCAAAGTTAAACCTAGAAGCCCTCAGTTGCTGAAGCCCCGCTTCTGTTGCCAAAAAGCTATTTAGGTTGCTGGCAAGATGACCCTCAGTGCTTTCACACAGCTGGCTCATATGCAGAGGATAACAAGCTGTTACTACAGCACTTACTACACTCATCAAGTAGTACACAATGGTATGAACCTGGAGGTTCCCATCGCTCTTCTCACAAACTGGCCTGCACTAGTCTTCCACATGACAGCAAAAGCAAACAAAATGAACCCCCCAAAATCCCAAGCAGTAATAAAACAACCCTCCACCACAAAGAGCATGTTTAACTGTAAATGATTACACTAACATTTAACTATTAATGACTTCCGTTAATGCCTGAGAAATTACTTAAAGTAAGGCTTTTCCACAGTTGATAGCTTAGATTACAGTGGCCACCATTTTCTGGGTGTCTGAGTATCTCAGAAGCATTGTACATGCTAAACTGCAAATGAAGCCAAAGGTGCACTTAGGACAATTACACTGTAAAATGTTATAGAAATGCAAAGTCATCTAGATAAATCAATCCCCCATATTCCTAAAATAATCACAAAATTTTAATCTAAATTGTGTCGCACCTATCTTTCCTTTGTCTGAAATGGTGGCAGTAATGATACCCGATTTCAAATTACTCTAATAATCACAAAGTATTTAGATATTATGTTGATAGTCACTGTAAAATGAACCAAAGTAGTTAATAATTCTGCATGCAGGTTCACTATTAAATAGTGCCTGATAAGCCAGACATCAAGACAAGTGCTGCAGTTATCTGATGCAGTAAGCTCCATCTGTCCTGCCCATTGAATGAGGAAAAACAAAAAACAAACCTTTATGACATTGTCTCTTATGACATTGTCACATATAATGATAATATACTTGTGCAAGGGACCAAATGAAAAGAACACTTGAGTGCTCAACTTTACAAGCATAAAATTAACTTCAAAAGGGGGTGGGTGCGTGTTTAAATATTTAACTACAGCAGAACCTCAGCCGTTAAAACAGTTGTGACGCTCATTCACAAGCAGTTCAAAATTGCAACTCTCACAAAGACATTCATATCTCTTTCATCAACCTCTTTTCAGTGACAATCAGTTTTCACTCTCCACCCCTTTGAGCTTAATTTTCCAGTGAGCAAAGTTGCAGCTTTTGAGGACCATACACTGTGCTGTAACACAGACAAGGAGCACAGACCGGTATAATGAAATTGAATCTGTGCATACAAGAGCAGCACATTTCTCCATGAGTAACTCTTACTAGCAACATTATTGGCTGCAGAAAATCAAGGATGGGAGCCAAATGTACCACTGCTTTCCATTAAAATTCCTATTAAAAAGGGAGACAAAGCCAGATTCCTAGGACAGTGGAGGAAATAATCATAAATAAAGATGTAATTCTACTGAAAGCCACACACAATAGCAAGGTCAGCAGAATGGTGTCTCTGTGTAATTTAGAATTAAGCTTATAATAGGTTTCTCTAGTAGCTCATATGTGAACTGATAAGCAATTTTTTCTTCCTCTCTTGCTGTATCATACTAGGAACAGTAATAAGTATGTCAACCAAAGAAAACATCTAACACTGCTTTACATAAGAAAAAACCCAAAAACCTAAAAGCCCCTTAAATCTACTTTGTTGTATTTCTTTGACTTCTGAAGGATTGAGCATAGCCTCTACATTACTGCCAAAAGCCTGAATTGTAGCAAAGCTAAATCCTACATGCTCCAAATTCCTAAGATTGGAACAGCTATAAAGAAGTTTGCAGCCACTACAACAAGCAGCTGCTGGTGCTGTAAATAATTTTATTTTAATTAGAGAGCTTTTGCAGTGTTTCTCATTATCCATATACTTAAGTACAATCAGGCTCAAAGGCTGTGCAATTACTTCCTTGGTCTACAACATAACTCTAGCTGTGCAAAATATCTACACTGAAACCCCAAAGTTTTGAAAGGTAAAGCTTGCTCATCTTTATTCTACTTCTTGCAGTGGAGAACTTTTTTTTTTTTTCTTTAATAGTAGAGTTGCTCAATTTTTATGACCACATCACAGGGTCTGTTAAAAAATATTAACCAAACAAAAAACATGCACACAAATCCAACCACCAATACACTCCACAACCGTTTATATTGAATATAAAGAGATTTGTTCTTTATAAAATGACATAAAAGATACTCTGCAATAGATTTATAAGGATGCATTGCTAACACCACACATTCAGTTTAAACAAAATTATAGACTCCTGAAACTGACACTAAATCCAAATTAATCAATATTTTAAGTAACTTCTCAGTCATGCCCTAAACAGAAGAATAACATGAAACTTTCTACATCAAAAGTCCTCTGTACAAGGGGTAAAGACACATATAATGGCAACAATGGAGAAATAAAAACCTACCTCTCATATGCAGGAAAGTCCAAGTTCCCTACTATTTATGACTGGTTGCATTTCAATTTGGGCATATTTTGTCCTTTATAGATATATGCTACTATGGAGTGAAATATATTAAAAAAAAAAGTTTCATCAGAATCATTTTGTGAGTACAGACCAAAATCTCTTCGGGTTTGCTGAAAAGAAGGGACAGAAAACCATGCTGAGCAGTTCATCTAGTCACTTCTTAACAAGAAAGCTTCACGTCCTCCTTCTGTGAGGACTATCAATCACCTAACACTTCCAGACGTGAAAAAATGGGTGGCCAAATCTTCAGACTGGCAATGGCACAATGCACCAAGATAGTTACTTCCACCCACTGGATGTTACTTTCCTCTACCTCCTTATGTGCATTTGCCCTGCACCATATTCTTTTACATTAGCATTGCAGGAAAGTAGTAGGCCCTTCCTTAAAACTGTAATTGCAAAATAACAGGACGAAGGGTGGAAAGAGAGAGCCAAGGGCAGAAAGAGAAAACATACCACATTGAATTTCAGAGTATTCAGAAACCAATGAGAAGGGAGTGACGAAGACAAAAGAGATCTCTCAAAATGTGACAGAGAAATCGAGCAGTACAGAAGAGAGGGAATATGAACAGCTTGTCTAAACAGAAACATCAGAGGTAATTAGCAAAAAAGCAGCACAGATGTTTGCTACCCTGCTCCAATAAAAGGTAAATGAACTGATCTTTAAATAGGACATGCTTTAAAGATTCCAACCTGGCCAAGAGCTCAGCTATAGTATTAATTACACCAATCTGTCATCTGAATTTATTGTGAAGACCAGCATTTACGGCCAATGTACTGCAGCAATCTTATTCATAATAGTCATTCTTGTAACATCCTTCCATGAGTCAGACATCTAACAGCAAGACTAACTCCCAGGTTGAGGTATGTAAGAAGAAAAGCATCTAGTGCAAATAGTAAAGATCAGAGAGCAGGAATTTGGACCACGTTTCCATCGTATTGTGCTGGTACGTACTACCAGACTCTCACAGCCCTGGTTTCAGATTTGGACCACAGGTCTTAAACTGATGAGGGACTGGCAATTGTCTGAAAGTTCATGAAAAAGATTCAATATTCCATGTAGAACACTGGACACAGGAGAGACTTCCTTCAATATAAGGCAAATGTGACATGGTTAAAAAAAATTGTATCTTAGCAGATTATCTTGGCAACTTAGAACATTGGAACCACAAACCTGATAGTTTCATAGAGCCCAGGCTATATTCTAGTACTACTTGATTGAGAAGCCACAGTATCAATGAACTATATTTCAGAATTTTAGATCTCTCCTGCCCACACCAGATCACCAATTGTCAGAAATCAATACATCTGTTAAGCTTAATACAGCTACACTGATTTAAAATAATGCTTACTTTTTTCAGGTTTTCTCAGAAAAGCAGCACTTTCTGTAAAGATCAATCATCAGAAAAATACTTGACAATTTTTCAACTGTCTGAAAAATACTTGCTTTGTATTATTTGACAAAAGAAATTTCCTGGAAACTGAAAATAAAATTACTTTTTGCATACGAAAAGGAAACTTTGAGCTCTACTCCTCAGGCAAAACTACTCATCAGTAAATAAACTCTGAACATGTCTACAAATCTCCTCATGGAATATGAGAGTGAATTTTAAGTGCCACAGGGACTAAGCAATTAACATAGTACAAGAGGGTTTTATACTCTCAAGGTCAGCAATTGGTCTTCTATAGAGGAACACTGAGGCAAGTAATCAAGCTTTCCAGTATTACAGCAGCTGTAAAATATTACCGTGAACAAATTGGGAAGTGATTCACTAGTGTGCACAATTTCGCTTTTATTTACACTTCTAACTAAAGCCAACCACTCATTAAAATTAGACTTTAGGAACACATGGAAAATACCTTAATTTGAGGTTTCTTCCAAAGAGACAGTGTAACAGCATTGCTATATTGCCCCTTCTAAGGTAGGGTTTTATTCAAGACATGAAAAACTGTGCCCATTAAGCTACTAACAGCACTCCGTACAACACCTGTGGGAAGGACTTCCATGCAACCATTAACTAGCATTAAGTAAATACTGATATGACCGATTTCTTTGGACAAAACATCAGGCAAAGATGAGAACACCACCACCGCCAATGAAACTACAACATTTTGCAAAACTATCCATAAGCAGTCTTTTATTTCCCTGTTGTAGAACTAGTTTTAGAAAATGCTGCTCCTAACTTTGGCCTCTCAGGCATTCTTTTCTCCTTCAAAACACCAAAGTATTTTTCTTCCTGATATACAGTACTAGCTAGCTTCCTGCCCTACTTTCCACATACAGTTGTCCTACTAGCATTAAACAAGGACTGATATGCTACTCTGCTCACTTCCAAGTTCTTCTATCAGTGATGCTGTATGGGCATCCGATTTAGTAGTGATCGTGCTTAGGGATTTAAAAAAAAAAAAAAAAAAAAAATCAAATCTTGCTGATCTTGTTATTACTAACACAAGTTGAGAAACAAAGATTCTCCACCAGGACAGTCTGCAGTCTTGCAGGCTGCGACTGACACATGCCAACAGTGCAATTTCTTTTAAGTCAAGAAGTCTGCTCCTAACGCATTTTGTATTCCTTATGACTCTCTTTCATAATAGGATAACCTCCAGATTTGGTACACAGGTAGACTTTTCAATCTCTACTGTTACAGACAAAAATACAGGGAGTTATTTCGGATGACACTAGTTATAGTGTTGCGTGCATAAACCTAAGGAAAGCAGAAACAGGCCCCACTAGGGCACCGCAGCACCAATACTGCCAGTGGACTAAATGTATCCGTATACACAGACACTGCCATTTTAGCGAATTCTCAGTCTGATCTTCAGAAGTGCTGAAGTCTCAAACCTGCAGATAGGGGAAGTAGAACTATAAATAGTCAGCACAACAGAAAACTCTGGATCATTAAAAACCTGGATCATTTAAAACCTGTTCAAAGAAGCAACTGTGATTCGTATTATTCACCTGCTGTGGTTTAGCTTTTAAGCCTAAATCAAGTCATCATAAGAATAGGTTGCTTATGTGGAGAGGAAGATTTAAAATTTTTTAATAATAAGTGTCAAGGGAAGTTTTAAAAGTTACCATTCAGCCAATATTATTAATTTGCACACCAAAAGCAACAGCTTAATGTCAGACAAAACATGCTGCTTGAAGGGAAAAAAGGCTTAAAAATTGTCATCATGTTAAGAAATCAATGCATTACAAAAGCAGTTTACTATGATACAGATCCCAGCTATTCAGGTGTCTTGAAGCTTGTATCATAAACAGGACTTTTAACCAAAAGTTACTTTATATGAATAATTTTTTAAACAAAGTTGACTACATATAAGTCTCTTAATTGTAGTCATTCTAGTGTCTATTACAGCAGACATAAAATGTAAGCATTGTTCCGTCCTGAAAAAGAGGTGCAACTACAGACAGCAAACACAGTTATTTAACTACTTTCTACTAGGAAGTGATACCTTGTAATTGAGTACATTACGCATTTGCTAGGGAGCATCAAGATCACTTTTGGAAAGAGCACTGAAAGCTTTTGCTATGAAAAATTGACATATTTTCAGATACATATTGCATTATTTTATAGAAGATTATAAATTCTCCTTATAAGCTCCTGGCTAGCGCAAATCTTTCAATATTTTATAAAAAATATTGGAACCAAGCCATAGTAACCTCTTCACACTTCAGGCTGTTCATAGATCCTATTTCACAGCTCATTCAAAAGGAAGATTAGAAGGACCTTTTCCATTTCATATATTAAATGATTTAATTCACAAGGGATTCGTGTCAACATAAGTATCCAAAAATAGCATGCTTCCTGTATAAATCATATTTTTTCAGTCCGATTAAGCCATGTTGCACCTGCACAGTCACCCACTGCCACTGCCGCTCTGTGTTTCAAAGCATAAACCTTACAAATAGGGAACTACTCAGCCTGAATATTTAAACTCAACTCTTGTTTTCTAATAAAATAAGAAATACATAATTAACTAATTTTATTATGTCATCAATAATAATGTGTCCCCAGAAAGAGGAAAAACCTCAGAAAAATACAAATTTACAAAGAACTTGCATCTTAAAATGACCCAAAGAATTTGCAGTTGTGTTCTTTCAGTAAGGACTGAAACTAATGTGTACCATGACTTCCGCAGAAAGTTACACCAAATATCTTAGCAAAGACTAACAAAAATTGTATGTGTCGGGGGGATAATTATATCAAATTTTGTTGAGCTTTGCTGCAATTTGTCCTATCCTAATGGCAAATACTAGAGGGCCCTAAATAAGTAAGGCCTCCAACATCCACTTTGTCTCCCAAAAGCAGTCCTTCCTAAAGCATATGACCTCAGCATTATATTGATAAATCTGTTACCTCTTGTATCTTAACAAGAACACAAGCTGAACCAGCATAACTGAAAACCATAAATAATTAAATAATGTGCTAAATAACTTTCCTCAACAGTCAAAGGAAGATGTAAACAGTTTACAGCCAAATTCCAGTTTCCAATACTACTTGTACTCTTGGTTTTATTATGCATACTTACAGCTTTTTATAAGCAATATGGTAAACGGTACCCAGCTATTTTCTTGCATTATTACAAAACATATAATACATTGATTAGCCCATAAATTCTATTTACAATTTTTGTCCAGCAGTAACGTATTTCACTATTTACACAGCTGTTGCTATAGTAAATCATTGCAGGAGGTAAACACAAGATACTATATTAGATTCAGATAGTCTGCTGCTGAATTGTCCCAAGAGAAAAGCAAAGAAGAAACCCGTGCTTCCTGAGACTCACCATTTCCTTGTCAGCAAACATATGACAGGCTTCATAGCAATATGTGCATTTCATCTTCCTACAGTGCTGGTTCTAATAGAGGATGACAACCTACTAGTTCTGTCAGCTAGGTGGTTTTGGTTTGGGGGTTTGTTTTGTTTTGGTTTTGCTCAACAGCAAAAATGTCTTAGGACCAGCAAAGCGACATGTCTACTTGGTTGGTACAATATGCTACATCTGATTGGGTTGATGTGTTTAGACAGCAATGCAGTAACATGCTAGCTCCAGAAATTCAAGCACAATGAGTATGCTAACGCCTTGCTTAACACAATTAATGAGCCCTGAATCTGAGCAGGGCTAATTAATCCAGCTGCAAACTTTTCACAGCTGATGACTGTGTGCTCCTAATTTTCTCTACAGAGGCAAAGGGAAGGAGAGGATTGAGCTGGGACTTCTGAAAAGTTGCTGAGAACTTAGAACTGTGGCTGAAGGTGGTGTCTTTGCAGTGTAGAAAAGGCCATATGAGAGTAAACGTAAGTCCACCTGAGCAGCCTTCCACCTGCCAAACAGCAGCAAGAAAAATGCACAAAGGATACTTTTGACTTGTACCTTTGTCTCAATTCATCACTTGTAAAGTGCAACTATAGCCTTTTCCATTCAAAAGGTGCACTAGGAAAATTACTAATTCTTGTAAAGTATTACAGTGCTATTTGATGAGAATGATGAAAAATTTCTACAAAGAAATCTGTATTAAGTAAACTGCTCAGACTATATGCAGTAATTTCTATTCTGGTACTTCTCAACTCTTCAGTGCTGGATTCTGCAACACTACAAGGGAATTGTTCTAACATGTTAGTGGCAACGCTCACTAAAACAAAACTTTAAGCACTTTGGGGTAGAGTGTACTAAAAGTCCTAAGAATAAATAAGAATCTCATTTTTAGCAGTGATGCTAGCAAACAGAACTCATACTGTTTGAAAACATATTTTGCGCTGACTCTCATATCATGTTTGCTTTTCAGAACATTGAAAAGTCACCAGTTTTAGAAATACATTTCATTAAAAAATTACCAGGCATGATGCAGGTCATGGAATTTTAAGCATAAACAGCCTGATAAACTGATTTTCCATTGTCTTGCCCTGTGTCACCTACACCTTTAAACTTCTTGGAGCAGGGAGCAGCTCGTGATCAGTGTTTGTTTACACAGAGAAATATGGTGCCCAAGAAAAAAAGGAGTGAAAGTTTTACACTTTGACAGTGAAAACACTAGTTCATTAATTTGATAATAAAAACACAACTGCATTAATGTCAGAATAGAATTTAAGTCCAACAGTAAGCACTTATTGCATGATGGTGAGGTAAACACCCTAAGTAAATTATGATGCCACAATATCCTGAGAGAGAACTGGGCTTGTTATAAGAAGCACTTTCTTTTTTAGTCATAAGCAAGGAAGCACTGGCTATCACTTGTTTTAAAATTTACGCGGCTTCAGAAACCTGAGTAGCTTTTGCATAGATTCACGTAGCATTTTGAGTTTCTACACACTTTGCAAATAGGGTTAGCACAGAGTAAACCATATTGCCATAACTCTGGATTCCAAATTTCAAATCCAGAAGAGATTTAAAAGGTAACATGCAAAACTGTCCAGCATAAAACACTCAAGTAGCAGAAGTCAGCCTTCATACCTCACAAGATGATATTCTGGAAATAGAGAACAGAAGATAGGTAGGGAAAAAAACCCTGCTTTCTCAGAAATACGATAAAACCAAATGCATTTGTTTAGTTACTCATAGATTCTCACAAACTTGTTGAGCTGCATTTTTACAGAGCAATTATAAATCTTTCATCTTCCTTTCTCCCAGGACATTCTCAAGGCTATCATTAGCTTTTCTTCTGATGCTGAGAGACTAAGATACCTCAGAGAATCAAGAATCTGACTCAGAATGACACAATGGCTGTAGTTGTCTCAATGCACAGCTATGGTATCATTTCAGCATCAAGAGGGATGGCACCGTAATCTGGCATGATTAATACAGTGTCCTGCTTCTTACAGATTTCACGGCTCTGTTTGCAAAATCCAAGATTCCCAAAAGTTTTCCTTGAATTACTCCTAGAATGGAATATGAGATAGCTCATTTGTGTGCTGCATTATACTCATGAAGAGAGCACATGAGCTTTGCCACTGTTTTCAATATCTGTAGACTCCAGCTCAGGGGTCAAAAGGCTTACTACTCTTATTATGGAGCTCTGGAGTAGCACCATTAGCACTGAACCATAACACAGTATCTGAAAGGGTAATGGCAAACAAAACCAGGTGGCTATGCATATTTTCTTTCTTTCCCCATGATGTGTATTCTCAACTTACACGCATAACTCATTTCTCAATTCAGGGATAAGCATGGCTTTCCAATTAGATCTTCCTCCTACAATAGATATTATTTCCAAACCTTTCAGTACAGAAACCTAAGGATATAGACACAATATCTGAGTGGCAATGTTTAGAACGCTTTGTAGGAAGTGTATTTAGTCTCAAGTCTTGAAATTCTAGATTTCCTATAACTACACACATAATGAGAGAGCATTAGGAAAACAAACAAAGAGGTATACAAACCTCACATCAGGAGAAACACCTAAGGAACGAAGAATAAGTATTTTGTGTAGAATTTCAAAATTACTACAAATTATCAAATCCATGTCCAAAACACCCTAAGGAATACATTGTATAATATGTACACATCCTTCGATCCAGCAGTGTAAGTTGAAGAAAATAATTCAGAAGTGGAAAAACTAAGAAGAGTAGCCATTTCTACTTTTTTATGTTTTATTCCCAAGTAAGACTATCTGGTCATCCCTGCATCTGAGACATCTCTGCTAAAAGTAAATGTTGCACATGATCCATGAGAGCTAAGATTGTTTGTACTGCGCATCAGTGGTCCTATCTACAGAAACTGCAGCTAGTCTGGGACAAGATGAAAAAGGATACTCTTCTCAGATTAATAACTGTTTAGGGGAAAGGAAAAAACACAGCTGAGAAAATTGCACACAATCTATTGTATACAAGCCAAGGAGGCTAAACCATTCCAGCAGAAAACAAGAGCTTTTCCTAATGATAATTTAGAATTAGACACAAACAAAAATTTTATTAGCTAAATTTTAGTTTGTATTCTTTAAGATACAGAAAATAAACAGTTAACAGCTTAAAAAATTAAACAGTTCATAATAAAACTGAGATCTTTATTCTCCAACAATATTCTTTATCACAGGATAAGGGGAGATCTGAAGATGGCAACTATTAACATTCAAAGAGCGTTAATATAATTAGGTTCTAAACCTCCTCTTGTTTCATGAGTCTTTAGAGAGCTGCTTTCTTTTGCATCTTTGAAGATGTATAAAAAGGTGCTTTTGTATTAAAGCGAGATTTTCCATCTAAGGTTTTAGGCTGTACTTCCAAAAGTTATAAGACACAGCACAGACTGTGATCAGAACTCAAGCCTGTCGTACGTTAAATTGATCACAACTAGTATCAATTGATAAATGGAAAAAAGAATTCTGATAAGAAAGCTGAATAATGATGCAACTAATAACTAAGACTAGAGAAACTACTACAGAAGAGCTGTATTATTTAAAATATTTAAATGCAAAAGAAGGTCAAATGCATTTGAAATGTACGGAGTAGGTACTCTAACACTTTGCTTAGCCAAAATGCAAACTATTTCTTGTTATTCCTTTCCTATCACCCTTCAAGTATCTATCTTCAGGCATGTGGTAGGGGAGAAAACACTACATCTGTCATTATCTTCTTTCCGAGGCATCACAGCCAGACTGTCGCTATAGGGGATTTCTTCAGAAACTTCAGATAACTTCAGAAAGTTGTCATAAGAACAAATTAACTTCAATTAATCATACGGGTAAACACACAAACTTCCCAACTCAAACCTGTTGTGCACCTCTTTCACAGTGATCACATGTAACCAGAAGATGATATTCTGCAACAATCTGTCCTTCTTGGCTTTGAGGCAAACCTTTGGACATTTCACTTTTCACTCCTTCACGTGTGCAGAAGCTATGCACTGTAGTACAAGCATTATAAGTATTTCACCTTTTCTAACTTCAAGGATAGTTACTATAGGATTCCAAAATAAATTTCACTAGAAGATCATTCAATTATTAGTCAGTTTTAATATTCTTGCATGGGTACTTGTCTGTGAAGTTTCTTCCATCCCAGATAAAATTTTTTACTTACAAACAGGCATTAAGAACATCACATCTTTAAAAGCAGAAGGCCTAGTTTCATTAATTTTTTGGCATGAGAACAGCTATCATGAACTTTATTTCCAGTGCCACAGTTACTATTCACATACACATAAACAATGCAAAAACATCTTAAGTTACCAACATCACAGCTCAACAATACATTATGTTTGCAATTAATAAACCTAACTTACTTCTACTAGAGAAAAATATCTCTGTTATCAAGGTCTTATTACACCAATCTATCTACAGTTTGACTGGGAAAGCATTGATGAAGAAATCTTTACCAAGTCAGTCCATTAAAAGTATGGATCCTGACATAAGGGATCTGCAAGTAAGTATTTAGCAGAATAGTTGCATAAAATGGGGGGAAATTTGTATGATATATTCAATAGTAAATACCATCTATGAGATTATTTCTCAGGCACTTTTTATGTATGAATTTTTTTGGCTAATTTTTATTTAGCATTCATTTCCTCATGATTTCATTCTAAATGCTATTCCCAGTTCCACTTAATGAGGCAAAGAGAGATAAAAGGATGACAAAATTGAGGATGTTTATTAGAGTGTTCAGATTTGTTTACTATGCTTCATGAATATCTTGTCTACAAGCAGAGTAAATTCAGAGTTTAGTCTCTTCTTCCTTTAGCTAAGGAGTTTCAACTTCAGATTGTCGCATCACCAAGATTAGAAATATTTCAGGTATTCTGCAAGCTGTGTAATAACATCAACAGCTGCATGAGAGCATGCAGCCTTAAGACATATCACCTGTTCAAGATGATGTTGCTCAAAATTTGACCATATTGCATCTCAGCTATCAGTACTGCAGATATTCTTGCTCGTGAACAGGATATGCTCCCATCTTAAGTGAAGGTAACTACAGACATAAGCATTCTCCCTTTTCATCCAAGGTTCTTGTCTGTGTTGTTTCTAAGGGTAGCTTTTTACCATGTTCTTCATGATCTCATAAAAATTTCTCCTCTGTTTCCTCTAGGAAAAGACAAAGGTGCACTGAAGTTGTATGTAGCATGCAAACAATACACAGAAGATTACTCTGAAATAAAACTTCGATTGCATACCCACAGCATGCCAAAAGTACCAAAACCTGAAGTTTCTGCTGACGTAGGACAACCACTGATTTCTGTCGCTAGAGCACAACTGTAGCAAGTAGTATGAGAAAGCCAACTAGCTGTATTACTAAGAAACAGAAAGCTTAAGAATTATTAAACAGTTCATCAAGTATTAGAAAGCATGCTCGAACATGGCAGTAATTTGGAACTTAAGGTACTCAGGCAAGTCCAAGCTCAGCAAGATAATGAAGAGTATAGGGGATCAAGTTTCAGGACTGGATTCCTAATGACCATCCTTCTGCACAGAATCTTGAAGGTAGAGGTTGTTTAAGGCTTGTAGCTGTTTTTTGAGCATTGCATTATAGTGTATTAAAATGTATACATATATATGCATACATTTATATTTATATATGTATACATATATGTATACATTTATGTGTGTGTACATATAAAAATACCACCACCACCACCCCCCACACACATATGCATCTTCATCTTTGGAGATTTTCAAGACCAGACTGGAGGAGCCCTGAGTAAACTGGTCTGACCTCATAGCTGATCCTGCTTTTAGCAGGGGGCTTGATGAGACGATGTCCTGAGGTTCCTTCTAATCAGGATTTTCTTATGATTCATACATAAATATCATCCTGCTTAAAGACATTTTCAAGTTCAAAATTCCTTTAGAATAACCAGAACTGCAGCAGCTGCAAAATGCACAGACTATCATTAGCCTCTGATGATGATACTATTTGATGGTAGTATTGACTATGATCAAATAATCAAATCTGAAGCCTATTGTATTCATTATGAACAAATACATTTCTCCTCATTTTCTCAGAAGTCAAACTAGTCAAAGCAGCACAAAGAACAACACATGATTTACGACACTTGCTAAAAAACCCCTGACTATAACATACAGCATAGACTAAGTTTTTTAAAACGGGAAGAATAAAAGAAATGGAATACCTATGTATTACGTGTGATTAGAATAACTAACATTTTTTATCATTTACATAGCTACTGACTAAGCACATTTTTTTTTTTGCTCATGTGAAAGAAGAATTATAAAAGTACTATTAATGTTACCAGTATTATCTATTCCAGCTAATGAACTTCTCAAACCTTTCTGCCAAAAAAAAGGATAATTTGGACAAAATAACTTTAGGAATCCAATATTAAGAATTGTGAGGATGTATTCATTATACTATATTAGCCCTCCTCTTTGGATGTCCAAGCTATGATACTGTATTCAGTGTATAGGAAATGGAATAAAGCTGGTTTTCTCCAGAAAGTAATTCAGGATCACTAATGTAGGAACCAAATTTAAATAGAGGAAAAAGCATCATACCAGCCTGGATATCTAATTTACCTGATGCAACTTTCACTACAAGAATATTCTTTGTGAAGTAATCATGCAATCTGTGATTTCAATACCTAATAAATTGCTCAGATACCATTGTTAACCCTTACTGTGTCATTTTTGTTTCCTCAGTGTTAGACTTCCACACCTTTACATTTTACCATAATTGTTTATTCCCAATTGATAGACCATAAAGTTACTGAGTAGCGCATGTTGTCACCTTTAAAGTTGGGGTTCTTTGACAGTGCAGGGATCTTGATATTTGCAGCTGTTTATTTCTGACAGCTTGCTAAAACGCTAAAGCAAAATATTGTTTCACAATTCTCCCTCACCAACGGACTTATCAATATCTGAGAGGAACATTTTAATGACTTTCCAGCACTTGTATGAGTGGTAGAGTGTCTAATTCCCTTTTGAAATTAACGTGGAAGCCATTTGCTAAGGTTTAAGTTCACCATATGCTTTATTTTCTCAGTCAAGCTTTACAAAAGACAAGTATGTACCATTTTTGGTAGAGATGATTAAATCAGGCAAGAAGTTACCTGAAATGATTACTGGTGAACTGAACCATGAACCCTTCACGTACACTGATAAGCAGTTTAGACAATGGATAGTTTCATTAAGTATAAACCGCAACAAGTCTTATGCCTAATGTGATCATACCATAAATGCCAGCTGAATTATGTAACAAGAAGAGTTATCTAAAAAGAGGAAACTTCCTTTGCAGTGGTAATTACAATCAAAACAATGACGTTAATTGCTTAACCAATATAGTTAAGCAAACCAGAAAGGGTGTGTTAAAGGGCCCAAAACACTGTCAGCCTCTTTTTCTGGTCAGGTGTCACCAATGGCTGTACTTTCTTGCACTCTCTACTCCCCATCTGCCACATATATAATCTTATTAACAATCATGACAAAAGCCATAGATAATTTTAAAGAGAGGTAGATCCGGCCTTGACCTCTGAAGTCCATGACAAGCACATCAAGAAACAGGAACTGTAGGTTAACGGTCCATAAAGTTTAGAAAACACTGGTCAAATACATACCTTCAGAGTGCTGACAAGTGTAAGAAACATAGCTGAGGAAACATACCAAGCTTAGAGGCTGATTAGACACTGAGAAAGGTGCTACAGTAACTATACATTAATTATAAGTTTTCAGTGTACATTGCAGCTTTGCCTTCCTGGATTACTGTGGTAGTTGAGGATTATACCACCCATTTATTCAAGCAGCACTATAACTCAATACTGGAAAGCTTGAGTTTACCAAGTACCAAGAGTTATGAATGAAACTTTTCAGACAGACAGTAAGTTCTTGGATTCTTGTTGTCTATTTTGTGGTGGCAGTTGAAGGCAAAAAAAGAGCAAGAGAACCTACAGTTCTTACAGTCCAGCTATTGAAAGAAGATTTTACTCTGTGCTCCTCATACACCAAAGAAATGGAGTCCAAGCGCAATACATGAGGAATGCCCTCTCATTCACAAGCCTTCTTTCCATCAGCTACTGTTTAGTCATCTTGTATACCTCAACAGTACTAAAGAACTTATTGCTGATTCATCACTAGGGATGGGAGTATGCCGAAATGGCTTGGCAGATACGCAGGCAGGCAGAGACATGGATCTTAACTTCCGTCCCCAGATTGACAGAGTGCACAACAGTCCCTGAAAGTATTAGGAGATGAAACCTCTTCTACAAAGCATGGGAAGACAGGCAGAAGGAAATATTAAAAAAAAAAAAATTCAAAGTATAAATGTATATGTAGATATACATACACACATGTGCACCCCCCAAACACACATTTATCTTCGTTTATACAGACACATATGTGTGTGTCTACATATATACATGCACAATAAAAATAAAACAAGGCTTACATCCTTTACAAACTTTTTTTTTTCCTGGAGTTCAGAAAACTTGTTTCTGTTGTGGATAAAAATTCTTGTACATTTTACTGATCACAGCATAGGACCATTGTAATCTTCGTGAAACAGATTTACCGTGCCCTTGTGTAATCACAGGAAATTCAAATTCAAGCATGCTGCTAGAATTCTGTATTGGTCAGCAATATTTTTTTTCCAGTTTGAGAGCCCACACTGACATCAATCTCAAAAAATACTGCTTTGAATTATAAATACCTAGATCTCCTCCATTTCTGTAACTCTACTAGCACTGAACTATTGTCCTTCCTACCAACCTTCAGATGAGTCTGAGATTAAACAAACTTAATTAGAATTTACTAATTTTGCTTGATACCTTAGTCTTAAGCAGCCATACTAAATATACCACACACAAAAAAAAAAAAGACAAAAAAAAAAGCCATCTCCTAGACAGTCTGCTAGCATTTCTTTACCTGCTTGCCCTCTGTGATCCCCATAGATCTGGTGAGGAAGAAGGGGAAGCATTACAGATCGGAAATTCCAAAGAATTGTTTCTTAAATAGCCCTTCATTATGTGAAATATGCTGTTGTTAAGGATCAATAATTTATAGCACTCCTGTCAAAATTACAACATTCATTCAAAACTTTACTGCTGTAGCAGATTGGTGCCAAAATAGGCCAACTTCAAAAACATCCTAACAGAGTTTTCTTTTGACCCAGATTGACATAGCTTTTTGATGCTATATATTAAATAACTGATACATTCGTCACAAGACTTCTGCCTTCTAGCTGGTTGAAGAGCACCCCTTTCTTCTTTATGGAAGAAAAGTAATTACTACTTTCTGCCACGCCATCTAAAGTTGTCAGTCATCCAGGCATCTCAGGAATCCGACTTCCTCCCATCTATGACAACACGGTTAAAAGCTCTGTCTAGTAAAAATACTGTAGCCCAGATTATTAAGAAGCACAGTTTTTTTTTCTTTCAGACAGTCTTTTTACTGGAAATTTATATAACATTGGAAAGTCAGGATTCATCTAGCACTGAGAAACACTTACTGTCCTTCAACTTTTTACAATTCTGCTGAAAGTAAAAACTTGATTAAACTGAAGGCTATGTGAGAACCAAATAGATTATACACAACCTTTACTGAAATACTATGAAATCTGCAGAATGGCCAACATTTCCGCAGCCAAGTCATACATAATTCTGAAAACAAGGAAGATTATGAAAGCCTTTCAGGTAGAATACAAGCATCCAGTTTTTCCCCTTAAGGGAACAGAGTTTTATTGTAGTTGTTAGCAAGTTTAAATGTTTTAGTTTTTTTTCTTTTACAAGGCACCTTTTCTTAATTCATTTAAAACTATAGGATTCTGCACACCCACAGTTAAATGTCTTCTCTATAGAATTTGAGAAATAAAGTTTATATATATGGCTAAGATTTGAGAAAATATGAACAATTCAACAGCCAGTAACTGAACTGCTGTAGTTGACTGCCCCAGAACTACTTTGTATGGCATACTAATTCCAAAGATAGATTCTATACAGCACACTAGAATTGTTTATGCAGATCACATTTATGATCAAGAGGAAATATGCTCCTAACTTTTATAACTTGGATAAGGTTTGATTAAATCTTTTCACCAGAGTAATGGGTACAGGACTAGGGAACTCAAATTTTGTTCTTCTGGTAGAACCCTTGATCATTTTTATTTATTTGCATCATCAGGGATTCTCTGGCAAGTAAGCAAACACCTCCCAGCAACTGGCTGATAATTTTGAGGTTACAAACTACTTTTTACAGAAGACTTGGCTGAAAGAAGTAATTAAATGCATACTTCCCTTCATATCTTCTGTGATTAAGTTGCATGGAGATAAGATAGAGATCTGACAAATACTTGTCATTCACGTGGCCACAAATGAAAAATATCTTCAGACTTGAAATTCGATTCTGAATCATTGTCTGTATATATTCATCTCAAGATTAAATCTCAGCAGCTTTCACTTGTTACTTTATATGGTTGGTAAGTGTCTTTACCCTAGAATTTCATCACAGAATGCTCATACAATAACAAGTCACAGCAGTGTTATATACATATAAGAAAAACCTCAAGAAAGAGAGAGGTGACATGTTAATGTTTTTCTTCTTTATAAGCCAGGATACATTCACAGCAACACAACGAACACACAACTACAAAAATTGTTAAGTTACAATTATTGCATTCATAATTCATTCTACAGTTAGACATGTGGTACACCTGAAGAACTGATAAAATCTATATATTCACATGTTGCTATTTCCTACTGTTACCATAATGGATTATTATTGCTATATGGTTGGAACGGAATGGTTGCTTACTGCAGTTATGAATGGCTGGCTATATCTAGACTATTGTGATTACCAAATACTAGGTTTAGAGTGATTACCTTCTGACGTTTTTAACATTTTTCTTCTTTGCAGAATGGTAGTTTGATGCATCTCTACATGACTCCACTTTTCCATTATGCCAGACACAGCAGAGGAAATTCACGAATTCACACTAATGATGAGGGGATCATTTACAAAGTTAGTTTGGAAACATGTGATGTGACAGAATTTAATCACATATATTGAATCGTGAAGTTACATTTGCAAAGCCAGGGTCTGTTTTTAAGTATTTCTCATTAGTGTTGTGTATATATCTAGCACTTAAGCAGTTGAGGTATTATATTTGAAAAAGTTGCAAACTTTCAATAATAGGATATTTCTCCATTCTATCTGCTGTTTAATCTAGTATGAGATTAGAATGACAAAACTGTACCTTCATATTATGGGACCTACATCTTATGGTCTCAAAGTTCTACAAAACAACTTCTTTTGTAAGCCATTAAATTAACTAACTTCATTTACATGTGGATTTGCCTGTTACATCCAAACACAACCCCTTTCTTTCCTTCCATTCATAAATGGCCCTCTGCAACATGTCACACTTTTTCAGCTCTGGTCCCAGCTTCACCTAAATTTCCTCAAATTATAACTAGACCAAGAAGTATTACACTTGATTCCAAGCTGGTTTTGCACTAACTGATTAATACATATAAAGACTGACAGAAATTGGCAGACAGAAACTTGTTCAGCTTAAGCTTTCACCTCAAGCCTTTCCCTGAAACAAGCCACTTAACTGACCCACCCAATGACCAGTTTCCAAAAATATATACATTTACAGCTGATACCTCTGTCCCTCTAAAACTGTTTTTTTATTAGATTACAGAAATTATGGACAAGCTAGAATCTTGCCTTCATAACCTCCCCAAGGTTTGATACTGTACAGTAATACATTGCCAAAGGGGTACCAAGCCTCTGCTTAGGTAAAGAAACACTTATTGGTGGGTTTCATGCATGCAAGCAACAGAAAAGAAAGGAGAAATTTAAGATTCTTCAGTTTCTAGATATAAGAATCAAATTCCCTTTCATTTGTCCTGATGCAAGGTCATAAGTACTTTTCTTGACATCTAAACAGTTATACTAGTAAGAAGAGAGTCAGACCTATGTTTTATATAACAAACTTAAAACTATTTACTGTATTATATGTATTTATATATATGGTATGTGAAATGCAAGACAACCATCATCTGGGAAATAACTCCATCAATTGATCCCCTTAAAGACCCTTTTTAAAGGAAGATGGAAGGGAAGAAAGGAGGTTTTTTCCCTTCCTAACCTGTCACATACCACTGCAAATTTCAAGAACAGATGCAGTAAGTAGGGACTTTGAAACCTTGCTACTGTTCCCACTTTTCCTCTCCACTTCTATGAAGCAAAGGGTGTTGGTTAAGCAGTTCCTTGAAACCAGCATCAGTCTAAGTAGATCAAGTAGAGACAGATTGCGGCTGTGAATCTAGTCAGGAAAGAATAGCTACTGGGCACACAACCTAGCACTGAAAGGGAACAGGAAAATTAACAAGCATAAGCACTGGTCTTTACTTTTTGGAACACGAGGCCTGAGAGGGGTAAGAGATGGAGGAATGAAGAGAGAAAAACTATACTTGAAACTGGAAAAGAATGCAGGAGCAAATACATAAGCTTCTAATCAAAGAAGAAAAGATTTGTAGGACATTAAGAGAGAAGGGAAAATAGCACATCTAATCAGAACAAAAACACTGCATTACTCCAAGAACAGCAATACAGTAGTTTAACACACACTATAGTTAAACATAGAGCCAAGAGAACAACAGAGCCAGCACTTCCTTAACAAAGTTGTTACTTCCACAGATGCAGGTGTGTTATACCACCACAGCACTGCAGAAATTAGTCCCAAGAGCTAGAGATATCTTTGTGCACATTTCAGAATGTGCAAACTCCACAAGAGACTTAAAGTTAAGCACAATTATTTATATACACAGAACCTACTCCTCTCCATTGCTCCATACAGCCTGAATTTAATTTATTTATTAAAATGAAATTCTGATCCCTTTTCATTTACACAAGAAAGTCCTGCTGGAAACAAAATTCTTCACTGCATTCTATTGAGAAAGGCTCACATCAGGCCTATGTATAGACAATCTTTGACACTCATACTATATTTTGATTTAAAAAATACTTTCCTTTAGAAACAATAAAGCTACCACTTATTTTTCACTTGTTAAGAGAGTATACATTTTTTCTAGATTCTCTTTTTATTGAAAATGCTTTGAGCTGGAATCTACGTCAAAACTAACTGAAACTTCCATGCAGGACTGGGGTTTTTTTGTGTGTGTCATTGCAACACTGAAGAAAGCTATTTACACCCATTGTATTTTGGCTATTTCAAGAAATGTAGTTTAGCCATACTACTTAAAAAATGTTCCTGGTGCAACAAATACTACTCATATCTGAGGACAGCTGCATTTTCTTTAAAAAAACCTGATATTAGAATATTTTCAGAGATGAAACAATACTTAATTGGTGATGTTTTCAAATTATCTTTCTGCACACCAGTTTATTTCCCCTTCCTCATCCTTTCTGTATATTGTGACATGTGCCATCATTCATGAAAGTTGAGGGTTTTGTTTTCTCTCTGTCTGCTGTATCACCTATAATCATACAAGAAACTATGACCTTGTACAAAAATACAAAGAAAAACAACTCATGAATGAAATGCCCTCCAGTTCTCATGCACCCAAGAAAGCAGGCATTCAGAGGCGTGTATGACGTATAAGTTTCTGATAGTGACTGATGGTGTCTCTCACATGCTACCTACAGGCAAAGGAAAACATCCTTCTAAGCTTTCAGTCACTCTGATAGAGTCCAATTGCATATATTACCAATGTAGTTAGCATAGAACTGCAAGGAATATAATATTTGCTATAAATCTTTCTGTTACAAGCCAAAAATTCCAATCAATTCTGACCTAAAGGGTCCCTCTCAGTTTTAAAACTCTTTTGTATTTTGCAAGCATACAATGTACACGCTGGGCAGAGTTGTGCAGAATAAACATTAAACAGATTGAAAAAGAAGAATAAAAGGCTGGTATCTAAAGAGACCAAAATACAATACATAGCAGGGACCAACAGAATGTTTACTCAAGCAAAGCAATCAAGAATACAGTTCTTGCACATCTAACAGAACGATCTTGCTAGACTAATTATGGTGACTGGGTATTTGAAGTTGTCAAAAATTATAAGCCAAGCCTAATCATTATGTGCCTTAAATACAGATTCACTAACTTAAGTAGGTTATAAACAGAGAGCTATGCATATATCACTAATGCAAATAATTTTAAATACTGTATATGAAGTTGCCAATATCCATAAGGAATGCCTACTAGTAGAGATCAATGTACTATGAGCACAGAAAGACAAAGTTAAACACATCTAAAGAAAAAAATCCCTAAACTCCTGTTTTTAATCTGTTACTATCTTAAGTCAATCTATTAAAAAAATATATAAAATATACACACATGCACAATGGGTATCTGACAGATTAGATCTACACCCATTCTAGATTCTCAATACCATTTGCCTCTACCAATAATTGTCTGCATATATGTAACATCCATGAAATACACAACACAAATTTTGAGAACTTAGGCTACAGTAGAAGTCCATGGGTAAAAGAACCTGAACTTTCCGGCATTGAGTTAGTTGTGGTTACAATACACTCAAAGGATAACTGTTCAGAAATCTCAGCATCTTCCCATAATGCAAGAGTAAACAGACAGTGAAGAGTTTGGTTTCAAAGTGTGTTTTTCCAGAATATGATCTGCATTATTAGTGCTAAATTGATTCTATATAAAGCACTTGTAGTTGCAAGAAAAGCAGACACTTATGAAGAGAGTTCTGATTGGGTCAATAATATAATTAAGGAACACTAACGTTATTGAATATAAATTTATACAAATAGTAACTACAGACATTATCAATAGCATTGCTTAAATCAGGTTCTAAAAGTATGCCAACAGTACCTACTGTTATCCATTAGGACAAGCATCACCAACTTGAAATATAACCAGTTTCTGGATAGGCATTTAAAAAAAAAAAAAAAACATTATGTCAACGGGATCATCATCTTCTAATCCCGCTCTTGCCCTACTCCTTCCAAGCGCCAAGATGTGATACTTCAGAAAAAGCTGAAACCCTTTATCACTCTGATAATACATGTTCAGCCAAAGCATGCCAGTTTACACAGATGACATCCATCATTCTTTTTTGATTTCTAGAAATCATCAATTTACATCTGCAGATGAGACTTGCCTCAAATTACTTCAGCATTATTGTCAAACACTTTTTTTTTTTTTTAAAAGCAACCGTGCCATACATCTGACAAACTTCATACTGTCATGAACTACCATAGCAGATGAGTCAGTTAGGAGATATATACTTCATAGTCATACCTTATTTAACATTCTGCGGTTATTTCTTTTTAATGTCATATACTATCTTATTCTCAAGCTGGGGGAAAGCTCAGCTCCTTGTTCATATCTGCTCATAGTTCTGACAACTCCCTCTAGTTTTCCCTCTGAGGCATAAAACGTGCACACATGTACATTCTCTCACATCTTTCAGAAGAAATATCCTATTCCAATCTCTGCTACCTTCCTTTAACCTCACACACACACTCCTTCTCTTTTCAATCTCTAATCACAAATGCACAGCTGACAGCCACCTTTCAGTACTGCATCTGGGGATAGCCAACATGTCAGACCCACAAAATGAACTAATTCCTTTTTCTCTCTGACTACAAACAACTCCCCTTCTCTCAAGCTGACAAATTAGGATCTTTTCTTCACATGGTTACAGTCTCTGCAAACTGCTGACAACTCAATGAGAGGCCAACTAAATAAATCATTCAAAATGAAAGAGCTGCTCAAGCTGTAAGTGACCTGAAACAGCTGGTAAATTTTTAAATGCCCACACCCTCCCCTCAAAGCAATGAAATATTCTGTATAAATAAACAGTGGCTCTCTAAACCTGCTGGGCTATCAGAAAACAGGGTTAAGAAGGAAGCACAGGAACTGGGAATCAGCAGGGATAATTAATTTTTTTTTGAAGGACTGCAACACTGCCATTAATTTTCTTGAAGTGTACAGAATATAGGAACAGCCTCAATTAAAACTGATGTTCAAATGCCAGCTGTGCTTGTCTTTTAATCACAGGCTTTGCGTATTGATTTTTATATATATGTGTATTACAGAGTATGATATTTTTATTGTGAAAAATCCTTTAAGAAAATAGGTTCATTTGGGGTAAATTTCAGCATTATTCTGTGGACATTAACAAATGTCTATCATTTTCCACAAGTTGTAACAATTGTTGTTGTTACAACATAAGCAGACATTTGTCTTCCGAAATAGAAGACCAGTTAGAGGCATTTTTCTATACAATGCTGTGTGCTATTCGTTGTTAATTTCTTATTGCAAAGTTTCAGTTTAAACTGAAACATGCTTATATTACAAGATCCAGTGTAGAGCTCCCCAAAACCTTGATGCTAACTTCTTTACATAGCTATTTTAGTCTATGGACTAGATAATATAACATTTGAAGAAAATAAGACAGTGAATTGTGTTATCGATCACATTTTCGTAAACATTTTGGGGCAACTTGGAATACGGTATTCTCTGCAATAAGCTGTCAGTGAGAGGCAGCCACTTTCAAAACTAATGGTGGTAGCAAGAAACTGCAACAGAGAATACAGAAAAAAGAATGACAGAAAAAAAAAGGATTCTATCTTCAAAGATCCTAATAACAGGCAGAACAGATCATTTGTAGTTTTTAGTTTTCATTGTTACCATCAAAAATTTGTTGTTTTATTTAAATAAGAAAGAACAGAGGTATAATCTAGGCCTATACATCAGAACCAGTAAGGATAATCTATAAAATACAATGCACAAACTTCCCCCCACCCCACCTTCATTCCAGTCATCACATCCCTTCTATATGAATACCTGAACAGAAAAGACATTATTCTGGTCGTCTTTAATCTCTTATCCTTTCCAACAATTTTCAGCTATAACTCCTTTCTTAGCCACAAGGATGAAATATGTTTGATGGCTAAATTAGCTCAGTACAAAATAAAGTTCCAATAAGAACAGGCTCTCACTGAACCCAGCAAAAGCTGAAGCAATGCTAGTGGAGGAGAATGGGAGCTATCACAGAAACAGCACATCAGTTCGAGCAAGGACAAAGTGTATAAAATAATCTGCAGCCTTTGGATAACCCTAGTCTAATCATTCCCATTGATTTAGACAGCCAAAACCACCTGAAGCATCTTCCTTCCAGTTCTACATGACAGGACGACTCAGTTTGATCCCCTCAACTAGTAAATAACTACCATCCAGCCACAACAAAACAAAGAGCTCACAGTACCCCTGTTTTGCATCCTATACTGCATTTAGTTCAGCTTCCTCTCTCTTTTCAGGTTGGGTAATAACTTACAGAAACGGACTCTGTCCTATGTTAGGCTATTATTACACAGGCCACCTCTGCTAGAGGAGTAACACAATCTCGTAAAAAAAATTAGCTGTAACAGCACAGATCACATAAGCCACACTGTCTCCTCATTCTCTTTGGCGCATGCTTTGGTGAGTGGATGACATTTGCAGCATATGCTAGACTCATCATACAGAGAACTGTGTTGTACAAGAAGTCAGGAAGTACTCTAGATTTTCCCTAGTAACTTCAATTTACATGTAACAAAGACATCTCTCCATTGCAGTCAGATATCTCTGTTGTACTCTGCATTAGCAGATATATCAGAGACATCAGGGATGCCCATCTTCCTAACAGAGGCTGACTGGATGGAATTAATAGGTCAGACATAATATTACTTCAACTGCACCTCACTTGCAAGGAGACAGTCCATATTTAAGCAAGAGACAGGAGCAATAAATTACAATTTAATTTTGAAGTCATCTTCTGCTTGGAAGGAATTCAAGTAAATGACCTCCACAGGCCCCTTCTAGCCTAAATTATTCTGTGATAGAGTATAGCCAAAAAGTACCATGTAAGATTTCAGTTTACCATAAAATCACAGAAATTTGTTTTGCTGTTGTTTTTGTTGGTACGTACACCACAACACAGCAAGGACTAAGTATTTTGTGCATGTAAAGCTACACAAAGCAGAATCTAGTGCATCTTATTTCCAAAGCTATTAATTGTCACTGATTTTCAAACAATTTCTACAACATTGCAAGAACGCTTAGAAGGAATTCGGAAGAGATCTGGTGTCAAAGGAGAAGGCTTCTCCAGTCTCTTACATTTTTTATTCAGTCAATTAAACACACCTTAAATTTGAAGCATAGGTCATTCAGACTCTCATAATTCACCATACTTGACATACATTAGGCAAGGTCTGGAGAAACATGAAGAATTAGCATTAAAAAGAACAGAGTTCTGGCACAGACATGTCACTGCATCTTCCTGAACTATAAGGTAGCATCACAAATTTACAGATGGAATTGGCTGCAGGCTTTTACTAAGAAATAAATACTGTTCCTCTTCAGAATTTGGTTGAAAATATAAATAAGCATGTCATAGCTTCTTATGAAAGATAAACTCTTTCTATATAGCCATTCAGAGTATAGCACAAGCAAAAAGTGGAATTGAAACTGTTACAGACTGATCGCATGAAACAAGCCAAACCAAATCTCTAGTTGAAGAGATGTTAGAACTGAAACATTCTTACTTTTTAGTTGGGAGCTACATTGGCAGCACAAAACTGAATCACAGCTACTGCTGAAGACTAACAACTTTCTAGCCATACTTTAACCAAGCACAACACCTGAGCTTTGTGATCAGCACAGACTCACATATGAACGAATAATTTTCATAAATGCAGTCACAATTAAGGTAACTTTGCAAGACATAATTTCACATCAAGAAATCAAAATACTGTGTTTTGAGATATAAAGAAAGTAACATCCTCTGCAGAATATATAGATAAAATTGGCATTCATCTCTGCATTAAAATGTTGGTGCTTGGTCCATTTGAACTAACAGACTTAAAAAGAATTGTCTTAAAAGCATATTTGTATTTTGGACATTTTAAGCTGCAGCACTATTATACATACAGTGTGCATCTGCAATACTAATTTTAAAAAAGAGGAGGTTTAAGAGCCACATGATACAAAACAATAAATAAATAAAAATCAGTACAACTCATCTATGGCATCCCATGTATGACGAATAACCTAATTCAGTGTACACAATCGCACCCTCTGCCAGGCATTTGTAATATACAAAGTAACTTGGACTTTTTAACTCATTTTATAACAAGCTGTATTCCTTGCTGTCATTTCTCTGTTGATCTGTTTAATCTTTGTTTTTAACTGAATATATATAGGTAGAGCCTATACTAGGAGAGAAACAGCTGAAGCACATTTCAAAATTTACCATGAAAGTATCTTAGATTTCATATTTCTAATGAACACGAATGCTTGAAGAAAATGCAGTAGGGAAACCTCTGTACAGTTAAGGTATTCTAATTCAAAGTGATCTACCCAGCAGTAAACATGTATTGAAAACCACACATCTGTTATTATATACTGGGGGGATGGGGAACAGTTGGTATAAAAACAAACAAACAACAACAAAAAACACACCACAAACAAAACAAACAAAAACCCACAAAACCCCCAAACAAACACCAAACGCCAAACAAACCACAAACCAACCCCCCCAAAAACCAAAAAACCCCAACCAGACTACACACATATTCCTAATATTATTAGCAAAGTAATAAACAGCAAGAAGCACATTGTCTGAAAGTCCTGTATTATTTATTCCCTCATTCTTAGACCTCTCATCACTTCCCAACACTAAATGCTCAGACTAGACAAATGAAAAAAAAATTTTTTTTTCCCCCCTCTATTTAAAATCCAAGTAAATAAATAAAGGAAGACTCAGAATGATTTGTTTCATATTCAAGACATTTATGCCTGGCCATTAACATTAAGAGCATATCTACTTCAACATCTAGTTCCCTACAAGATCCTTCCCCATCTAACATCCACTAACAGAAGTAACATTAAAATTTATCAGCCATGCACCACATCAGAAGAGATCATGGTCCTGCAACCCACAGAAGTGAGAGTTGAAGTCTACTGTCAATTTTCAGCTGATTTAGAGAGAACATTTTCCCCAAATGTGCAGCACAAAAGTAAAAAAACAAAAAGGCGAAAGAAAAGCTGAAGAAAGTGGCACATAAACACAGATTAAGGGCTAAATTAAACATTATTCAGAAACCGTAATACAGACAGTCCAGATTATTCAGTTCCATTATGCCACTTTTTCAACTCCTCAACCCGAATCTTGTAGGATTATGAACCAGTTTGGTGTCTATACATTCACCAGTCTCTCCTAGTAGCTACATAGTACTAGAAGCTTAAGTACTGTTTACTTCTCAACAGATTCAAACCCAGTAAAAGGCTACACCACACTACAACCAACCCATAAAGAATGTTAAATACTAACTGCTACACACTCATATTTGCTCACTTTGTAACAAGTGAAGCAAGAAGCCAGAACAGGATTTTTTAATTGACTGAAATCAAGGTCAACTGGATGTTTGACTCTAAGAAAATCTTGTTGCCTTACAAAGAACATATTGCTATGTTTCTCAGATAAAAGAATGAAATTATTATTTCTGTTCACTAAAAACAAATACAAACCCAGTCTTCCAGGAACAATTCTTTCCTTTTTTCCTTCTATTTTTAATTGTAGGTTTATACTTCATAATCAAGAAAATACTGGTTTTTTCCAAAGATTTAAACTTAGTAAAATCTATAGATTGTGCAACAAATCTGATTCTAACTGCATTATATAAATACTGGGGCAATGTCAAACACAGCTGCAAGTGTGTAAATGGGAACAGTGTTGGACTGACAACATTCTTTGCACAGTAACCCAAATAGAGGTTTCATACAACATCCTTTTTAGGGCTTCCCAGGAACCATTTTCCCCATCCCATCATATTGTATCAGACTGACTTCACATCACATTGACTTAAAAAAATCAGTCATATAAAAATAAAACCAAGACCTTCTAGGTAGGTGATCTGGAGGAAGGCAAGAGTTGTTGGGTAAAAAGGGGCGTGAGGTGTCAGATATACCCCCCCCTAATACCCAGTTGATGTGGCAAATGTTTAACATGGGGAAGAAAGTTTTCAGTCTCAGTTCTACCATTCTCTCACATACCAGGTAAATGGTTTGCTTCCTCCCCCTCACCTGTATAGCTTCTAGCCATGCTAGAATAGCCCTTACCAACTTTCCGGGTTTGGGGGCAGGTGTTCTATTCTACCACTAAGAACATCCTTTTCAAACAAAAGGAAGCGGAAGGCTCATGTGACAATTACATAAAAGTATTATACATCAAAATTGATATAATTTTTCACAAACTGCTTTACTCATTTTACATTCTTTTCCTGTTGCATATAAAATGATGTTGCAAAATCAAGTTTTATTTTTGAAATAAAGATAAAGCAGATGTTAATAAGCTACTTTAAGTGTTATTCCCACTCATAACTGCCACAGTAAATAGAATTTGCAGTGTTAGAATAATATGTTTTGGGCCTCACTCTCCCAACATTCTCTAAATTGTCATGGATGCTACAATTGTAAAACAAAACATCTAACAGCCCAAAATATTTACTTCAAAGGCATTATATATTATTTGCTTATCAAAAATCAACAATTCCTAAAAACATTTTAAAGCTCAAGGAGGCTGCAATTAAAGGAAGATTTATATGGTATAAACTGTCCACAGTTCCATCCCTAGAGTGTGAAATTAGTGACTGAGGAAAGATTTCACAGGAACTTTATCTGAGTGCAGTGTTATTGCAAAGGATTTGCAATTTTGGTCTCTTTGCCAAATCCTACGTGTTTGCAAGCTGCTGCAGTTATTCATGCAAAGCAACAGATAATCAGCAGTGTCTAAAGCTTTTTTACATTTATATTGAACGTGGAACTCTTTTCTCTCTATGGGTGTGTATCTAATACCTTAGGCATGGCAAGGTCATATCTGAAGTAAGCACTGGGGAAGTTCCTAATGCCACAAGCCTAAAAACATTCTAATAAAATTCTGGAAATCTCTTTGAGTTCTATTTGCAGCCAACATCGGCAAAAGATGCAGAATAAAGAAGGTAGAGTTAAAACTTGAGGTTCAATGTGCAAGTGAATGATCAGCATTTGCATTTTAATTGTTTATAGTCTTTGTGCACTCATTTAATAACACTTCACAGTAAATTCAAAATAATTAATTCCAAATTTCCATAACACACACATCATCACATTGAAACATATGGATTCCTTGTACAAACGACCACGGCTAGAGCAACACAAAGACTGACAAGGCTATTCCCTCCGCTAAGCATGCCTCAGTTAAATGCCAAGTACACATGCATACATTCACTTGTGGCTCAGCCAAGCATCCCAACTCAGTGGCTACAGAGCTAAAAGCAAAGGCTTCCCAGACTTCATTTGTACATTTTACATAGTACTTTACATACTTACATTTATAGTACATCACAATCTCTCCTTTCCTATGCTGTTCAGAAAATTCACAAGCTGCATCTGAAACACAGCATCTGAGAACAAAAGAAGCCACAGCACTGTGCAGCAGCAAGGGAGCAGTGCACCTCCTGGATCTACTAGGTGTTCCTTTAGAAGGCCACACAGTTCAACAGCAGAGGCCTTTCAGCATTATGTCCTATATAGCCCATGTGGCTGGATGCGTGGCATATTCACCCTTATCAGATGATTCAAGACTCATGATTTGAATTAAAAAAAAAAAAAAAAAAAGAAAAAAGTTTTTGTTCCCTTCATTAGCCCTCTTGAGTTTTAATAAATGTGAAATGAACAGAACTCCAAAAGACCCCACACAAACACACATAGGAAGCAGCTTACTTGTGGTACAAGCATCAACAACAAGTACAATAGAGTATATCTGCCTAAATGCCAATTTATTTGCTGAATGGTAAACAAGACAACTTCAAAGAGAAATGGTCTAAAAAGATAGGACTAAGTGCCTTTTCTCTTCATATTGAAGTATCCTAGTGCAACTGTACTGAAGTCACTTGACTCCAAATTAATACCAGGGCAAAAACAGAATATGGCATAAATAAGAGATTAAATTTGGTATTAAACTCATGGACTTAACTGCTACCTCTCCCTGCACCTTCCAAACCAAGAATATTTTTCCATATATCTTCTTTTCTATTTGCTGAGTTTTACTCTGACAGTCAGGTGTTATGGAAAAGTGACATTTGCAGGCTTCAAGTCAGTTGGATGGGGAAAAAAAATTCAAATTATTCTATATATATTCAAGGGCTGAAACTATGAAAACTAATTTGACAAAATTTGACACAGTCATGCTTTATTCTTTCTATAAACATTCTAAGAAAGGTATTGCTTTTGCATTGCTGTGGTTTAGGAAAATGCTGTAGTTTGAGGTAAGTTTCCTTAATCAGTGTTACCTTGAGCATCTCTACTACCTGGAGAGGGCATAATGTCTTGTTAAATTCTGCCTTGAAGAAAAGTGGCTTAACAGAAGATAGTTGAATTCTGCACTCTGTGTTGAAAACTACTTGGCAAATTAACTGTTGTCCTGCTCACAATAATTAGGGAGCACCAAGAAGAGAAAAGAGGAAAGAAACAAACAGTAATTAAAAGCTTGGTATTTTGTTTCAGAGTTTTTAGGTATGTTGTTTAAAAAGAAAACTGTAACAGGATAGATTTCAATACACTAAATATGTATTTAAATCTTGGGTATAGTAATGGAATCAGTATCCATAAACAGCCAGCACTAACATCCTGTATTCCTTACCCCTAAAGCTATAAGGCAATTTACATTTTAACTTTTGGAAAGAAGGTTTTTGAAATTATATCCATCAGGCTAAACAAGTAGATTCATGAATGTCATTAACAGACTATTTACAGTCACATTTGCAAGATCAAAACCCAATTCTGGTTTTTACACATTTCTCTTTAAATAAACATTTACTCCCAAAGTAAGGTACTGTTTTTCCATTACAGCATTTATACTTCACAAAGAATGATTTTCAAGCACAAACATGTGAGATGAGCTTCTTCATACCATATCTATACTACAGAATACTTATGCAAAGTATTTTCAGTCCTTTGACACAAACAGAGGTAGTATCTAAATTCTCCTTTAGTGTCCACACTGTAGGCAGTGTTAAGTTTCCTGTAGGTGTTAATGTAAAAGTGCACTGAAGAAGACAATCAAACACAAGAGTAGAAGCTCTGAAAAGTTCAGTTAAGTATTTGAAATAAAGAACCATTAGGAAGGCAATTTCTTTTCTATAAAAGCAGTTTAGAGAGATTATTTATTATGATATTCATCAAGTATTATATGAAATCTCTTGCAATCATTCAAAATATTTAAAAAATAATCTTTTGCCTTTTTGCAAACAGACATGCAATGAAAGTCATATTCAGTGAACAGCATTTCTGAAATTTCTTTCCGAAATCCTGTTTCTGAAGTGTTTTAGCTTTTTCCTTCATCTTTCTTATGTTTTCATACCTTCATCTTCAAAAGTTGATCACAATTCATTGCACTACATAGTAAAGTATTCAGAAACTACTTGTGATAGATGCATACATGATGTCAGATTGCCCCTTCAACAAGAGGGCAAAACTATTTTTAATCACAAAACTTAATCTGAACACATACCATATGAGAACATTATCCAGAGCCCAGCATAATATACTCAATATATTTTTCTTACCTGGTCTTGAAGGAATTCAGGTTAGGCCTTCAATCTGAACAAGTTCTCATTATACTGGCTCAATAGCACTGACTGCAGATTTGTACAAATTAATAGAAACATCACATACATCTACACAGGAATAACTTCTCTCACTGATTTCTTTTTAAACACAAGAGAAGACAATAGAGAGATATCACTGAGCTTAGGATTTGAAATATCTGAAAAGTATATTCCCTCTCTTACAAGCTTATGATTTGGTTCCTCTCAACCACTAACCAAGAGAAGCAATTCCCTTATAAATTTATGAATAAGGGAATTACACTGTGTGTAATTCCAATCTTCTCAGTCACAGTAGCTTTTTTCCTCTAGCAGTATGAATACTCAGAGGTGAAGTAGGGAAAGGACCCATGGAGACCACCAACAAGTCTGAAATCCTGTTAAACTGCTAACAATACCAAAACTAACAGACCCTGACAGAATAAGCTCATAAACAGAAAAGACTAGGGACTAAGCTGTGGGGCACTGTAGCTCCCTTTGTACATAGAATTCCCTGTACTCTCTGACTGACAGAAAAATTTTTCATTTTCAAGATGCTCCAGTCGGCAAAGAGGGAAGGATTTAATATCTTGTGACTTAAAATTCCTTTTGTTTAGACTTAATTTTCAAGAAAAACAAAACAATGCAGAGGTTGGTACTTTGCTTCTTCCTCTGCCACACAAAAAAAACCCCAAACCCAGGAGAATACAGGACACTTTTTCATCATTTAAGTTCAGGCACAAAGCCACATCGTAACAACACAGCAAACCACAACTTCAGTGTTATTTCTACAGAGCCACATCATTTTTCCCCCCCTTACAATAAGGAGGAGAAGGGTTGCAGTGCCCAGTAGGATACAATGTGGTGGATCTTTTATGGACAGCCTCTTAGAAGAGAGGAAGAAATTGGTTTAACCACCAGGTAGAATATATGCAAAGTCCTATTTGGGTGGCAGTGGTTTCACAGCAAGTGATAAAAGCTTGTACAGTCCTGTCTCAGGAATGTTTTTTCCATATTTAATGTTTTTTACAGGTAACAAGGAAATAAGAACAGATAAAAGAGAACGCCAGTTCTCCCCAGCTGGTAGAGGTAGCTGGTCTCTAGCAAAATTGCAGAATATACCCAAGGTGCACACACACAGCACAGACACTGCTTATTTTGTGTGGCGCTCTAAGCCACCTGGCTGAACAGAGCAAGTTCCCAAATATCTGTTCATAAAAAATTCTCCTCTTCCTCTCAGTGTTGCATATTTCTAACATATGACCATCAAGCAGTGATTTCTTAGGCCATAAAGAGTCCCCAAATAAAACTAACAAGAGCCTGATCAAGTGTCCTACAGCTCAGCAAAACAACCCAAGCTTCCCCACTTCCCTTCCAAACCCACCTGTTTACATGGCCAACACAGAACTCAAGATTGCTGTCAACTGTTTCCATCTGCTCTTTGCAGAGCAGCTGTACTGCAGCATAAGGCTGAGCACCCAGTAAGCTGTTTCTACCTGTTCTTGTTGCTGCCATGGGCAAAACAAAAAATAAGGAAGGATTTCATCTCCAAAGAAAATTTGTGGTAAAAACTTCAAGGAACAGACAGAGCAGAAAGGATGGGTTCTAGAACAGCTGTTTCTCAAGGCCTCAACCTGTAAGCACTAGATGTTCTACATGTCAGAAAAAGTTCAGGTTGTTGTAGACTATGCATTACTTAACAGATGCGTGACGCAGACAATATGAACTGTTACTATGAATGGGTGTGGATAACCATTCCACCTTGCTCTGCTGGTTGTTGCATCCGTGTAACTTCATTTCCTGAAAAAGGATGTATACTTCATAGGTGAGCCCACCCAGTTGCCAGAGAACCCTCTTTGCATCAGAAAAGTGGTATTCAGATCTGCCCTTAGACAAGATCTTAATTATTATTATTATTATATTCAGAGTTATTTGCATAACAGCCATACAATAATAAAATTACACTGGCAGGAAAGTTTGCAACTAATGCCTGTACTGGTTCTAGTTTAATGCAGAAGAGGGGAGTCTCTGGGAAGCTGCCAGCAATAATGTCCTCCTGCACGTTAAGCAAATAGTTTGTTTCCTCCACAGGAGACAGATCAATACTCAAGAAACAAAAACAAAACGAAGAAAAGCTAAAAGCTTAGTCATGTAAATCAGGGTGGAGGAAAAATGAAAGAAAACTCCTCATTGGCATTCTACAACTTCTGCAGACCCCCATGGCCCATTAGCTAATTTCTATTAAAACACACAGCTCTAGAATAATAAATGCCAGTGGCACATTTCTAAAGGTTTGTGGCAACTGAAGTAAACATGTCCCTGTTCCCAGGACACCAAGAGACAGAAAATTAACCAGAGGTTAACTGGGTCATTAGCTAGAGCACAATATAGGTCACTGCAGATTTAATTTAGTTTGTATTCAGCTAAAGAATCAAATACAGCAACCAGTTCTCACAGCAGGAAAACAAGTAACTTATCAGCATGTTAACGTATCTTGGATACCAAGGCACCAAGTCTGTCATAATGATTCATACCACTTTTAACTAATTTCACATTATTTTGATGAAACAAAGTACAGTATATACACACATGCATACAATTTCAATGGTTCTGGATGCAAGTATGCAAACACACATAAATACAGAATATTTAACATTATATACAGTCTGCCTTTCCCCCCCCCCCTTTTTTTTTTAAACACTGGAAAATATTTAAGTGAGCTTTCCCTCCCAAAACAGGGCTGGCAAGGAAGTAATTAATACATGAGTCTAAACAATGTTATGTGGGTTAAGAAAAAGCCCCAAACATTACATTTTAATGAGAGTTTGATCAGGGCCTAAATAACAGACATGTAAGTATTTTGCCTCAATACAGACTTTTATGAACAAAGTACCTCAATGGGTCTAACAGGAGGAGCCCAATAATCCAAACATTGCAAGAATTGGCAATATTAAACAGATTAAATATTTAGGACCAGTTTGTATCCCATAGTTTTGCATCATTTTAGGAAAGTCTGCACTAAAGAAGAGGGTTCAGAAAGACAGCATGAATTATCAAGAAAGCTGTTGCTATATCAGGTTTAATTAAGAGACTACTAGCTTGGTCTGTTAGGAGTACTAAAACTGCCTTAATTTCCATGGCTGCTGTAATGTTTGTAGCTAGTCTCCTGTTCTTAACACTTTCTCCTCTTTTGTTGCTGTGTAAGAAAAAAAACGTCCGAAGTGGCTGCAGACAAGATGCACTAGTAATTACACATAGAAAACAAACAAAAGTAGCTGAATGTGGGAGTGTGTGAATAAAAATTTTAGGTGTAACATGTGGCACTAAAACTTTGAGGTAGATATGAACTGATTATTTTCCTTCAAAGAGGCCATCTTAATCTGAAATACTACCTTTTCAATAAAAGTAACAAGCAGGTATAAAAATCCAGTGTCAACAAACTCCTACTCAGTCTAAAATCCAAAGTTAAAATGAAAAATAAGTCAAAGTTAAATCAGGGCTACACTTGAGAATAAGTTTAGTGACATAGGTATGGTATTTTGATGCAGACCAGTATCTAGTAACCTCAGCACCCGCAAATAATTTAAAGTACATCAGCAAATCACAAGATAAGTATTTCTTTACCAAGAATGACTTTGAGAATTAAACAATTCTGCTTGAATATTTTAGTTTCATCTAAATTGCATTTTTTAAAACTGCATATAATTAATCAAGACCTGAATTACAGAATGAGCAAGCAACAGTTCCATTTGTTCAAACAAGGCATTTCTGCACATAAACACAAAAACTTCTCTTGTTCAGGAAGCATCAATTGAAAGGGGGGAGGAGAAAATCCTCCATTACCTTTAATACTGAGGTTTCAAACACTTCCTGTTCAGCATCCAAAGGAATGATTTTGCACACCCCAGCCAAGCATTGGAGCAAACCTATTTGGTGGTCCAGTCCTTCCATCTCCTTGTAGCTTTCTGAAGAGCCATTTCCATTTACAACAGCTACATTTTCTACTTTAGCTGCGGATATTCTCCTAGCTCCCTTGCAGCTGAATATCCCAGGTAGCATCTTTCCCACACCAACAAGATTTCCCCCCACACACCTGGAAATCTCCCAGTGGCTCCCCCTACATAAGAATCCCACACAAGCACATACCTCAGACACTTAGCTTACACAAACATACTGATCTCTAATGTTACAAGTCCTTGAATTCAGACTATAGTCTTAGTGGCATGCAGGCATTGTAAGTCAGAATTTGAAGTCCTGGAATGCAATCAGCAGACAGCAGTGCTGTGCACTGAGAACAGTACAGACAGCAGGAAAGACCAAAAGCTTCAAACTGCTTTTTGTTCAAGTCCTTTCACCCCTCTCTCCCTTTAACTTCTTGCAGAGATTATTTTAAAACATCTCTAGTTTTACCTCCAAAAGTTATATTACTGTTTTGCAGTAGCATGTGTTTAAGAGTCTTAAAATTGTCACTCCAATAGTCTGATTGTAGCGACTACACCATTGGGCTCCACGATATCTTCTCTATTCCATATTCACAATACTAGCATTACCATTCTCAAGCATTTGCATTCTGGAATGATCAAGTGTCCACTTGATTCTTTGTATTTATTTTGCACTGAATTCCTAAGTTATCATTATCAAATTTCACTAAATTATCAGTCTGCAGAATACAAAGATCTGCCTGAAAATTAACAAGGCATCTCAACTAATTCTTACTACAATTAGCTGCAACAACTCACAGAAGCAGCTTAACACCATACAAAATTTGGCTGTTACTGCTTTTGAATTTGAACATATTTTCTTCCTATATAGTCCCTGCTGGTAATGAGTAGGGCTTAGGTCACATAATAGCAAAAAAAAAAAAAAAAAAAAGAAAGCCTACCTTGTAAACATTGAGAAAAAGGAGGAAATTGAAACAAAGTTAAACTGAATCATAATCAAGCTGAACCTAGATCCAGCTTACAAAAAGTCCAAGTAGCCACACATAACTTCACAATGAAACAAACTAATTTCTATTTCTCTCTAACTCATTGTCTCAGATGAGTAAACTATACTGAAGATTAGAGTTAGAAAGGGTCTGGACAATTTCTTGGAAGTTTTGTAGACATTTAGCAGATTTTGGCATTTCTTTTCCTATATCTTTGCTCTTAACAAAAATCACGTTAAATTCAGGGGGCATTATTACAGTTCAGTACACCATAACATGTTCTGCTGGAGCTTCCCAAAATCTGAACAATTTTTCCTCCTATAGTTAGCATTGCTTACAATACATGCAGAGAAACTAAAGGTGCCCTTCATGGTCTGAGTGCATGAGCTTTAACTAATGGCAGGTGGTTCTTACAGGGAGAACAATGTTAAATCAAGCAAATGTGTACGCGACCTCCCTCCTTAAATATTATTTTCCCACATGTGTCCCAGTATATAAGCTTTCAAAAGTATAAACAGACCAATTCAATTTTCATCTAAACCATTCATAGGAAAAACAAGTGTAGTGTATGGTTTTGGTATTTTCCCTGTCTTAGAAATATTAAAATAGGCTAAGATGCATGTTTTCAGTGACAACACTTGAATCCTCAGATTAAAGATTAATAATGTATCACACATGGTGATGAATGCATGATTCATGAGACACACAAACAGCAAGTTCTATTTAAAGCTTTGTATGGCCATGAATAGAACACTAAGATGTATACACTTGAAGGCAAAATGCAAAATGTGCAATTTGCTAGAGAAAAAACCTGCCTGGATATGGATGCAAGATCATGTTTTGCACAACAAAACGTCTGCGCAGCTAATATATTAACAAACCACTGCTCAAAAAAATAAAGCCGTCAAGCAATAGTCCAGTCTTAGACAGCAGCCATACTTAGTGTCAGAGAGGTTTGCATATAATTACAAAGGTAGACTGCATTGCTGTTTTGTGATTTTCTTAAAGTTCCACCCGCTACAAATTAACCAAGATTTAAAAAACCTGATGTCATGAATCACTTAATTCTATCTTGCACAACTGCAGAAAAGCTCAAAAATCTGTACCTAAGCAGCTCAAAGAACAAAAGCAAAATAACACTATCTGGTTTTGCACTTAAGTGTCATGGATTTCAAACAAAATGTGTTGCTTTACTTTTTTTTTTTTTTTTTAAAGTAGGTTGATCTTAAGGTCTCAGAATGGGATGAGATGGAATAAACAAATAAATAAAACCAAAGCAAGAACTTCAAGACTTTTTTTTTTTTTCAGTTATCTACAGTAAGATTTTTTAAAGCTTATTATAAGCATGAAGCTTTCCCAGAATTCAGAGACATACAGCACCTGCATTAAGAGCTTGTAAACCTAATATTTTCCTTCTCCACTTTTTGCAGAGCTACAGGAATGTGGCTCAGGAATTCTCTTGCTGAAACTCACATCAAGATCCTAATTAAAAAACAAGTAAAAAAAAAAAATCAATAAAGTCAGTGTTTAGCTAAACTAAGTTCTGTAGTGCTATCCATTCTAGCTTCATGACTATATGAATACAGAATTTCTCCAGCACAGGGTGTCTAGAGCAGATGATGTGAAACAAAATAGCATTTAGACATCATAAGTTCCACTATCCAAATCATCACCCTATACAATAAGGTTTCCACACCATATGCTTTAGTGTCATTGTTTGCAGTTTGGTTTTCCCCCTCCTCCAACAGGTGATGTGGAATGTTCAATAATATCTAAAATTTATAGCCAACTAAATTATATTATGTTTCTAAGCCATCTTTTCATAATACAGTAGTAAATCAACCTGTAAAACCAAGTTTATAAAAAGGCTTTCTGGGAAATGAGTTTATTAACTGCTTCAGTTCTTTGCCTACTAAGAGTCAAAGAATCCTTACCATATTCCACCTTGAACAATATCATCTTCACAATATACCAAACACATTCATAGCTCATCAGATAAGCAATTTTAATTGCTGCTTCTTCTGAATACAAAGTTTACATGGAACTTGGAATATATAGTTTAAAATTAACAGGTCAGTCTTTTTTTTTTTTAAAAAAAAACCTAAGTCACAGAGAATCTTTAAGATTCTTCCTTCATCTGAAATGTTATCTTTCAAACTGCCATTTTTCTGACTAACAAAGAATTTCCTCTTTTTTTTCAGCTGCTATCTTTTTGTTTTTCTAAACAATCTTATTCTAATCACAGTTAGTCAACTATCTTGAGGTTAGTTCCATTCTCTTCCTATCACCTTACTGATCCGTACTCAATGAAGGGCTCAGAACTATGAACTACCACCCAGAAGGCAGCTTCAGGAGTCTTTGTGAAAAGCACAATCCAAACACAAATGCTCAAAAATTTTTAAAACAGTAAAACAGGTTCAATTTAGTGAAAAGATACATTTATAGGCAAAGAAAATCCATCAAGGATTATTAATTGCAACAGTGTAGGCACAATACAACTTGTAGAACTTGCTGAGCCAGAGGGACTTCTCAATAGCATACCTCTCTAAGTTTGTTTTCTTACACACTCAAGTGCCTATTATCAGCTGCAAGCAGAGATAAAACACTGGGCTTGACAGATCTTTGTGACTGCCTTTCTGTGAGAATGAGAATGCTGGATTAGACCAGAGTGTTATTTATCTTCAGTGTCCCCAGTACTATTTTCACTTTTGAGATTCCTAAACAGATATTTGCAAGTACACCAATAAAATACATGACAAGTTATTTTCCAATTTATGTTTAAACAGACAGGTACTCCATTGTTCAAATTATGTTATCACCACCTTCAGTATATGCATGATAGCATTGCTTATAAAACCATAACAAAATACAAAGTCTTGAAACAGTTATGCAACATCATTGCCCTAGTTAGTAAGGCAGAAATGGCTAATGTTCCCCGCTGGCCCCAACTGCGTAAGTATGAACACAGCATACCACAACAGTCACTTTCCTAGCTACCTCTCTTCTTTTCCTATCATTTAAAGGGACCAACTACTTAGACATTGTCACACAACAAGTTATTCTAAAGAAGCAAAGGCAAATTAAGTTACTCAGGTAGAAGTCTACACCTTGACATATCAAAAGAATTCACAGTGAACTACATTGTATTGAAAGTGATTTTGATCTCAGCCTTATATTTTCCACAACTTATGTGCCAAGAATAGGATTACTGTAATCTAGTGATCAAATCCTAATTTAGAAATAAAATGACAAGTTCATATCTGCAGTAAACAGTTTCATCTTGGAACTCTGTTTAAGGCTCCTACCACAAAGAAGCTGACATCTTCAGAGGTTTCCACCTAAAATGCAATAACTTTTCTCTCAGTGGTTTCTACAGAACACATGCTTACAAAGGAAAGAGGATAATATACAAGTAGTTTAACATTTTTTTCTTCAACAAGAGATAATATAATGGAACAAGTAAACTCAAGACTATTTCCTTCAGAACACGATGCAACACTAAAGACACATTTAAGCAGGAGAAGTCTGACAGTTACTCTTCCTAAGGCTACTGTAAGAGCAGCAACAGAATCTGGGATCAAAAGTTCAGAGGACATTACTTCCTCAGCTGCTGGTCTTTCCCTCTGCGTCAGCCAAATACAGAAGGTGAATACAACAAACAACTTCTTGAACACTGTTTTGCAATGTCATGGGCTATTCTAGGTTATAACCTTTCTAGAAGTAGCCTGAGATCACTCAAAAGTAAATTAAGTCTAATTCATAGAGGACAATATTTTTGCCTTTTTTTTTCCCCCCTCCTCTCCCCACAGATGATTCATTTCTTCTGATTGATTCCTCTACTGAAAACATTTCTTCAGCTTGTCAGAATAGTGAAGTGCTGGATTACACAATACAATTTTCTGGGAAGCTGACATATGCTCAAACATTTCATTATAATTGACTTGGACTTAACAAGCTTAGTTTGTGTTGTGCAAAATAAATCAAAACTAGACAGATCATTTTCTCCTAGCATATAAGGAAGGGATGAGGAGTAGGAGACATCAAGAGTATAGAAACTGGCATATTGTGGTTCAGTGTTTTTAAATCCTGATCTGCAAATTGGTTTAGCTAATTCTAACTGAGACTATCTCATCAGCAAAAAAAATTAAATAAAAGTGTGATCAACAGTCAAATGAACTGAGTCACCAAGACAAATCCACAGAGCGGATTTTTAAAAAAATCAACTTCTGGAATATATTTTAAAAGAGACCAGACATTTGAAAGTCATTTAACTGTCTTTACCTATGAAGCTTTCAAATTTTATTTCAGGTTTGGGTTTTGTTGTTCCTTTTAATTCAAAAGCATAACTAGAAATTCACTTAATACTACACCACATAACTTCTGCATTCCTTGGGATTTGTGATGTACGTGCTAGACACCAGTGTCAACAAGATACTTAAAATTATATGGCTGACAAACACATGTCTGTAAGGACAATCAGCACGCTGGAAAATTTGGACCGTGGTTTAGGTTACTTTTAAATCAACATCACTTTCCAATAGTTTGGAATTTGTGAGATGTAGAAAAAGGAATCAGCTTCTTAGTTCACTAGACTGAACCCTGACTGTAGTTTGCCTTTCTTTAAGATTTTATTCACACTCTGTTTCTATTACACACTGCACATGAAGAATTAAAAGCATGGATCACTGTTCGCAGAAGACAGACTAATGTTTTATTACCCATCATTGATTAGATCTAGAGGGGATTCCTGAAGAAACTGTCCAATCCATCTAGCTCTCCCAGGCATGCCCAGCTACACTGAGCCATTCTGGCCCCTGGTTGTTACCTATTCTTTAAACCTCCAGAGGTTTCAAACCTCTTTCAAAAAATCTATTCCATATTTGCAAATAAGAAGCTCTTCTAACTATCTAGCCTTAATCTCTAGTGAAACTTAAGGCCATTATTTCTTGTCCTGTTTCCAATGAATGAGGAAAAAGATTATTCCGTTCCTCTTTACAATATTTCATGCATCTGAAAATCCATGTCTAGCCTCAGTCTTGTCCTTCCTAGACTAAACACCAGTTTTTAGTCTTTCCTCATAGGTTGCATTTTCCAGGGCATTTGAGCATTCTTGCTACTTAAACCACATCATCATGTGTGCAGAAAGGGTCCCTCACCACCAGAGTAAAGGAAAAAAGTTATTCTGCTATTCTTTTTTTCAACCTTTGAGCAGCTATTGTCATCTCAAAGCTGCTAAAGAAATTAAAACAGACTATCTCCATATTGGCAGCACAACTAATTTTTAATGCAACATTTCTGAAATGGTTTTGCTTGCATCATCAATGACATCATCACTTGACTGCATTCACTTTTAAAAGTCACATTCTTCTATAAGTCAGTACTTCCAGTTTGATTTCACTGCTCCTTTAGAAAACAAAACCTATTCTGGAATGCTTTCAGTGCAAAATAACATATATGAAAAACATGATTTATTTAAGTGGAAATTCTTCAATAACTCACTTGAATATATATCTGTCATGCACAACAAAGTTTCCAGCTGCCACCACTTACTGTGCTTTGGCTTATGCTGCAGAGCCATCTCAAAGCACACAAACAGGACACTTTTTGGATGAAAGTAAGCTGGAAGATGTACCTTAGAGGCCCATTTAAAACCTACTACAAATGTCAATTCAAATTCAGTTGAAAGGAGCAGACTAGAACTGGTATAAAGAAAAAGACCACAAAACACATAGCATGGATGTCAGGTGCTCAGCACCAACAATCTTGCTCTACAGGGCTGCTTATATTGCATTATTTAGTAATGCAGAATAGCATCTAACTACACATTAGCTGATGAAGGATGAAGCAGCTTAGCATATGCTAATATGTAAATCAAGAGCTCAAATTTAGTGTTAATAATTTCTCTGCTTCTGATAAAAAGTTTCCTTGCCACATAGGCACAGTCTCCATTAAATTTCTTCACACATGCAATTAAAGCAAGGGAGTAACCTAGCTTATCCACCACAGTAATCACAGAAAACATCAGAAGCCTTGGAATTTTCAGCTTCACCATCTTTTCTCTCTGGGTTCTCTAAATAACTTTAAACCTGTAATGCACACATACATGCACACCCTGCCCCCCCCGGAAATTAAGATTATGAATAGACTGCAAATCCTTTGTCTTCCCTTTCTACAGGCAATGCCTTAAGTTATTAAAAAACATTCTTTCTGCTTTGAGATGTCATTCATCAGAGTTGTTGCTTCAGCTTGGCTTCTGCTTGACTGCTCACTTATAGTTCCAAAAATTCCTGTAGCGTAAAGGCAGGGCCAACAGTTAACAACTGCAACACTGCATCATACACCAAAAAAAATTTGTTTTGTTTTGTTACAGTGGCAGAAAAGACCTATTTTATATTTAGTTATCTGAAAACAAATTTAAAAATAAATCAGGTTCAAGTCAGTAGCCTCACAGTATTTTATTTTTTCAGAACACTATGGACATTATATTTTTATATGGTTAAAAAAAAAATAATAAAATTACTCTGGTAGACCAGTAGGTTGGAGAGAAGAAAATAAGAAAGATACTAATTTGAAGGTGGCTTAACTCTGAAATTCCATTTGGACACCTAATTGGTCCAATTTGTAGAGCTCTCTGCTTCCAGTGAAATCAATACAACTTCACTGATATTTCAACTCCCCTCAAAAATTTAAACAGAGATATCTGATTCTATTTATTAAGTCTACAAAAACACATTAACCTGCTATATAAGAGCTAATTCCAAGAGTGCTGAGAATCTGCAAAATCCAGACTACCTGTCTCTGCAGACCATAGCTCAGTTTAGAGATACCCAAACTAGCTCAAAGTAATTTAACTACAGTAGCACCGAGGTCTGCCAAGCAAGGTAAATGCAGAGCTCTGCTCGGGTCACTAACATAGGTACACTACTTCCAGTACTCAAGGAATCTCATTTGGAGCTAGCTTAGTTGTACTGCATTATGCACAGGAGCTATATCTCTGGTGATCCACAGGCTAGATGGATAAGAGTATCCGAGTATCCAAGGCTAGATTCCCAGGAGTATCCACGCAAAAGTGGGGGTGGAGGGGAGCACACAAAAAATAGCAGGGGGACACATTACAATTGAAAACAGTGCTGATATCCTCATTCCCATTAACTGGACTTTTTTGCAGACAGCATCACCAAAATACAGAGCATTTTTGTCCCTTCCCCAAGATACTCCAATGCATCTGTGGCAAATCAGGAAACAGGGTTTGAGACAGTAGATCTAACATGGGGATGCTGCATCAGATCTATGCTGGAGATTTTTCTATGCAAGGGAACTCCTCGTTTCTTGCCTTAGAGCAAAATAGGAATGGCAGGGGACTAGAAATAGCCAATCATCTGGCCTAGAGGTAATTATTTTAGAAGTATTTGAATAATAGAAAATCCAAGAATCAGACACCTGTCACTCTTAATTCAGTCAAGTTCTGCTGCTGGCTCTGAACCCACCCTAACTAATCCAAGTAAAATATCAAAGACCGGAAGAGGAAGAAAAAGCCTTGCTGTTCAGCATGGGGCTTAAAACAGTCAGTGCTCAGAAATGACTGCCTTACAGCACAGTAGAAATGAAGGCTGTAGGCAAGGAAAGCCTGCCCTAGAACTCTAGAAGTTTTGAGTCCCAATTCCTAATGGAATTCATATTGATACTTCATGGGCAGAGGTCATCTTGGCTGCAAATCAGATAGCTGGCTGTCCAAGTGTAAATATTACCCTCTGCTCATGGATGAAACTGAGGAAAATGGCATTATGCCATATTCTTGCAAAGAAATAAACTTCACCAAGCACAATCTGGAGGCAGTCACTTTCTTTGCCATTGGTAGTATTGGCTTCACCTGTGGCAAAGGGTTTTTGGAAAGTGAACAATGCTAAACTACCTGATATTTGACTGAAAACAGAATCAAAGAACTCCTTGCAAAGAAGGTGCTCATGCTTATCCTTCAGGTGCCTGTGTATTTAAGTTCTGTTTCATCCTACGTAAGTTAGAGCCTTTTATGTTGTAAGATTTGTACCCAGCTAAACTGGAATCTTTCTGGCAACAATTCTGCATCCATAAAAGCAGTGGGCTGAAACTCACTAGAGCCTTTAAGCATATATTAAGTTTTCCTGTTAATTAAGGGGTTTAGGGCTTCCTGCATTGAAGAATTTCTTTTATTAGCACTAAGAAGCAGATATTTTAGTTTCTAGAAGACTAGATCACACTGAAAGATGACTGATTTTAAGACAATCTCCACAGCTGCACTCTTCCTGAGATGCATGATGTACTCATACATCCTCATTAACAATGCACATATTTTTAAGTCAGTGCAATGGGTATGAGAATTTCAGAAGTTAGCTAGAACTCAGTCCCTCAGAACCACAGCAGAAATGCAAGTTTTAATGCCTTGAGAAGAACCAGAAAGTTTTCCTACAGGTAAACTCATGAGGCAAAATGCTTTCAGTGATAGAGTATTGGATTTATAGCACTGCACTGCTTATCTTAACATCCAATCATAATTATTCAATGAATGCAAGAGCTTCAGACACTACCTCTTCAAAATTATTTTAAATAAGCCATCAAGTGATAGAAATGCAACAGTTGATTTTATTTTTTTCATTGTCATAAAGGCTTTTAATGAAGTCAGCCCCATATTATTGCATCCCATCATTATTTCGCAGATACGTCTGCCATAACTCACATATTATAAATGCAACGCATTTCATTATGAAGAATGAAAACATACCAAAGAAAGTGGGATTAAACACTTTCACTGCAGTGTCCTCCATGCCATGCCATTCTCAGTCTGGGAACATCTGCCAGGTAAGCAGTAACCTAACATAAAAAGACAAAGAATATTCAGAAGACAGCATCATTTTCATGGTCCTTTAGCAAGTTACCTGAGACTTCTAAGGCCTGATCCAGTTGTCTTTCTTATAGCATCTAAGAGCACCCTCTCAGAGCTATTCTGGAATCACTCCCTTCCCCATTCCGCAAAGTCCTTGCTTTTGTACAGCAACTTTACTAATTCAGTGTTTTCAAAAGAGTCCGATTCTACAAGTTAAGTGACTGGTTGTTGCAGTAACTTCTAAGCAAAATTCAAGTACATAAACACAATCATAATACAAAAGAAATAACATGCTGGAGGTGGTCAAACTCAGCATAGTGACTAGCAACAGAACTGGAATTAGTCTGTGGTTTGTCACAGAATGGTTGAGGTTGGGAGGGACCTCTGGAAGTCATCTGGTCCAACCCCCCTGCTCAAGCAGCTGGTTTCCCAGGATCATGTCCGGGTAGCTTTTGAATATCTCCAAGGATGGAAACTCCACCACCTCTCTGGGCAGCCTGGTCCAGTGCTCAGTCACACTCACAGTAATATGCTCAGACAGCACCTCCTGTGTTTCAGCCTGTGCCCATTGCCTCATCTGTCACAGAACACCACTGAGAAGAGCCTGGCGCTCTCTGCTTTATACCCTCCCTTCAGGTATTTACCTAAATTGAAGAGATGCCCCCAGAGCCTTGTCTTCTGTAAGCTGAACAGTCCCAGCTCTCTCAGCCTTAAACAACTTTGTGGCCATTCAGTGGACTCTTTCCAGTTGGTCCATCTCTCACTTGTACTGGTGAGCACAGAAATGCATGCAGTACTCCAGGTGCAGCCTTGCCAGTGTTGAGTAGAGGGGAAGGATCAGATCCTTTGACCTGCTGGCAACACTCCTCCTAATGCAGCCCAAGACAACATTAGCTGCTTTTACCATAAGGGCACATTACTGGCTCAACTATTGCTCACTCCTTGCTTTGAGAAACACAACAATCCACAGCTTCTAGATTTCCTAAATGTAATCTGCTTTTCAAAGAATGTGGACAAAGACTGACACTAACATCCAAGGACAATCCAAACGTTTATGGTTTCCTTTAGTCAAGGATCAAAAGCACCCTAACCCTAAGAACCAGATCATCCAAGCCAGGGTATGGGTGCCTGAGGTTCCATTTCTGGAAAGTCTCATGCACATTTGTGCCTACACTGAATACAGCAGCATTCAGCATCCTAAATCTAGAGACAGTCGTAAAAGGAACAGAAACTCTACCCACACTTTAAAATTTTTAGTTTAGCTTCTCTGGCTTAAGAATCATCACGTGTTAAATGTAGCTTAGGAATGCTTATTGGGTTGCAACGAAGGCTGATCAACTAATGTTTGAACGGGTTTTGGACAATGACAAATGTTAAATTATTTAGTAATATTAAATCTTAAATATTTATCTACCCCTTCTTTCTATTTATCTTGTCTAGTGCCAGTTGTTCCAAGTTTTCTAGGTTGTAAATTCATGAACAGTTAATCTCAGCAAGCATAACAGCATATTTCCTTATGTTGATGTTACATCACTCCCCATAAACTTAAAAACCGCACCTTATTGCTTCCTATGTTATATCCTGTTTTTAAACTGTTTTGTAAGTTTTTACCGACTGTGTATATTGCAATGACTTACTGGAAGGGACAAAAATCTCTGTCAAGAAGTGTTTGGTTGGTTTTTTGTTTTGGTTTTTTGGGGGAGGGGGTTGTTGGTTGGGGTTTTTAAGGTTGTTGGGGATGGGGGGTTGTTAATGAACTTTATATGTAAAAAGCCCCATAAATTCTGGAACTCTCCAACAATATTGTATTTATATGAAAAAATTCTGGCATGGCTAGTGAGCATACCTGAAAAGATTTGAAAAAATAAATACATACCATAACTTAAGAAGGATCACAGACACAAAGCAGAAACTGTTGTTTTGTATCCTTTCATATAATCTACTGTCAATCTAGAGTTAGGACCGGGGGTGGGGGGACAGGGAGAGGGAAAGCAAAAGTAAAAGCCAAAGAGAACACAGTATACAGCTGGAAGAAACAACTAACTCCAGCATGACTGTGGCAAAATGACAGAAAATCCCAGCTAGCCACTGCAGTAGATTTTTGTTGTAACAAATTAGATATCCCCTTTGCCTTTCGACAACTCACTCAGTAGTCCTGTCACTGGAAGATTGCTTAAGACTCCACATGCAGACAAAACTCTGGGTTTTAAGACTGGGTCCTATGAGGCAGGCATTAGGTTTCTAAGTATCAGTAGCTCCCAATAAGCATCTTAACACCTCAATTGCTGTCTCATGATTGCAGATGCAATGAATGCACACGTGGAAGACTAATGAAGGTAAATATATCAAAACGATAACATTGGTACCTAAGCCTTTGCTCTGAGATCAAAGAGAACAGCAAAATTCAGCACACAGATGATGAAAGAAACAATTCTAGCAAGAGGAAAAGTTATTGAGCATTAAAACCTGACTGGCTGGCAAGCTGATTTAATTTTATTCTTGTCTGAATCAACAAAATATTCTTACCTTGCAATGCAATTGGTAGTAGAAAGTTTCCCACTTACAGATTTTCTCTATATATACACACAGAAAAAGTCAAGTAGAAGTAAGTACTACAAAGAGTTTATTTTTTATCCAAGACAGGAAATCTGTCTTTCAACAATTCTCTTCCCATGTTGTAGCAGATTCCCTCTACACACACACGTTTCTCTTTCCTTAATCATACCAGGGAAAATTAAAGGAAGAAAACTTAAAATATATGCTGAAAGGTAGGAATGGTACTAGTACCTCTTTTGTAAGACATCTTTACAATTAATATTTAAGACACTACAATGCTCCTGTTCACCAAATTACCAACAAATACCACTTTTAGGTTCTTACTACTCATGTCACTATGCTGCTTTTGGCTTCAGCTAGTTTTAAACTGACTTTTCTTGATGTTATTTGCAGCCTGAAAATAAGCAAGCGCTATAAAAACAAGAAGTTGAATCTAACCTCAGGTGGTTCTGTCATACCCATCTCTGCCACCATAGCTGCATTGACTCCATTCTATATCAGGAACATGCAATCAGAGATTCAGCCAAACAGAATCTACAGTATAAACATACTCATCCTGGTAGTGACACTCTAAGATTGAGAAATCAGGGCTAACTGAATTTGGTAAGAAACACAAGCTTAAAATAAGTCTTTCATAGCTGAAGGAGTTCCGTTAACACATAGAGCAGAAATACTTAAAATATATCAAAATACTTAAAAGAATACTTATTCAGAGAATTCTGTACAGAAATTTGATTAAGCAGGTAACTGATAAATGGAGAAAATCTTGGAATTGATTTCTTTTCAAACTTAACATTCACTACTGCAACTCTGCTGAACACTAATGGAGGAATATGGGGTTCCAACAAGTAACTACACTTTCTAAATAACTATATGGGAAGCATTATATATTTACATCTCAGCAATCCAATCAAGTACAACCTGATCACAGAAGGCTGGTTCAAAGAAGAAGGGATCACTGGAGTTCAGCCAGCCTACGCCTTTGCTCCATGGGAGAAAGGAGGTATATAGACCTCTTCTCCCTCTCTGATGTCTGTCCAACCTGTCAAGCTTCTCACAAGGTTTCACAACTTCACTGGGTACTCTACTCCTATTCTTTGAAGTGCAGTGTAGTAGAAGACCAAGTTCACCCCACAAATACAAACACATAGTGCATGTTCATACTGCAAGCTATGAAATATTGTAAGCTTATTATAAGGACCCCGTGCTCAAGATCACTAGAAACAAGTCACACAGCACATTATCTTGTAAGAGGACAGGAGAGAAATCACAGGCTTTCTCAAAGTCTTAGGTCCTGAAGAAAGAAGGAATTCTGTTTGGCTTCTCATCTAATTCCAGGAGACTAATTCAGTCTTCCCTTATTGGGGTAATAATTATTTTAGACCATAGATCATTTTACTCCTTTCCTCTAGATTCCTCCTAGGGACTTCCTGTGTTATGTTTTCAGGATAGATCCTTAAGAGGAAAAAATGCTGATATTTGACGGATCCCAGCAATGTGGGATGAAAACCAGATCCTCAATCTCTAGAAATATAGCCAAAGACTTAAATGAGGGAAGCATTTCATTTCAAGTTCAGCTTTTAAGCATTACTGGTGTAAAGGTGCTCTGTCCATCTCCTGGTATCAAAATATCATGGGGCATACATGATGCTTTCCTGCACAAAACTTGTCAAATTCAGGCTTTATTCCCATTCCCTCTTCTCCCTTTCCACAGTACAGCAAGTGTTTGTTTAAAAATCAAAGTCTTTACTTTTTTGAAGATCCTGCTGTGCTGAAGAACGTTTTCTTGCTTAAAACACTTGTTTCTGAATCAGACTTACAAAGTTTGGTATACAGTGGCACACCTCAAATCCATCCAAATAACCACGAATGTATCAGATTGTGCTTGTCTGTTAGTTATCTTAGCATACCTCAAATTACATGCCTTAATAGCTTGGGAATCATATCCTAGAAAAATTAGCAAGAATCCACATTTGAAGAATCGAGGTAGCAGACAGTGTAGTCAATGGAATTGATTGGTCCAGTTTTGAAAAAAAAAAAAACCAACTGAATTCTGGTTTTGTGTTGTGTTTTGGTTTTACTTTTTCTTTTTTTAATAGGTCTTTAATAATCCTATAGCATTGCTATTTGCAAATCTAGCTTCCAGAGGAAGGGAAGAAAGATATTGTTGCTAGCTAATCAAAAGTTAAATCTTTCAGCTATTTTTAAGTTTTTAAAATTTAACATAACTGTTATTTTAATTGCTTATAATATTTCCATTCTTGCAAAGATTGGCAAAAAGTTTTGAAGTATCTGAAAATTATTTTTGTCATTTTCAAAATGACAATAACTATCAAATCTGTCTGGCTTTTTTTAAACTGCAGCGATATTACAAGATAAAAGCAGGATGAACTCACAATTTAGTTTTATTGTTTGATAGCACAGCAACTTCAGCCATAGTTTTAATGAGATAAACAGCAGTAGCTGAAGTACGGTACCCAGTCACATTTTAGAACGTTGGTGCAGAAGCTAGAAAATTTACTCATGAATTGCACTAGGCAATAAGCTACTGCAAATGCATTATATTGTTGAAGCGTTTATGTTCTGAAGCTGGCAATGTTAGTACTCTAACCTGACACTACAAATCCTTATACAGCTACAGACAGAAAGAGTAAGAAAGTCACAAGGATCATCTGAAACTAGATTAAGCCTTTCCCTAAAGCCACAGTAAATGCATTCATCAGTTAACATGCAAGTTTGTATTACATGTAGTCATCTGATGCAAAGGGACTTAATATGTGAGCCCCTACTTTAATCTCTTGCATAACAGCTGATTAAAATAGTGAACTAAAGCTGTTAATAAGAAAAACATAAGGCAGACTCAAAGTTATCCAGAAGATTATAGGAGGAGTTAACTGAGGCTACAGCACTTTTCTACAGTACACTGCTGCAGTGCTTGCTTAACAAAACCAGGACAAATCCTAATTCAACAGCAGTGCCTGAAAGAAAGAAAGAGACATCAAGATGTGTTAGAGTATGTAAAATAGTCTCCAGCATTCTTTACAGATGTGAAAAGAATATGCTTAGAGGGGAACATTTTTGTCTTGCCAGAGGACAGATTTCCAAAGAATGATATTTACATTTTCCTACAACCTGTAATTTTCTCATTTATCATTTGTCAGGGCCCAAAGACCTTTCACTGCACATAGGATGTTTGCATATGTCTAATGATCCTTTCACCAAACAAATGTCACAGTCTGAATGAGGAAATTAGTTAATATCGCTGATACTGCTAATTTAACACCATCAATATCACACTGTGAACAGCTACAGGACCTACAGGGTCTTGTATCATAGCTAAGCTCTACTGGTTGGAAGTCTGATCTCCAGCAGACAGCACCGAGAAGATAACCCATACAAATATCACATGCGAGGAAATTCAATAAAATTTTTAAAGATTGCTTCGATTCTGTAGTTAGACTACCAGACAAGTGTGACTAAAGACAGATCATTTGATAGAGATTTAGAGGCACTAATTGGAACTCACTTATCTACACTCTTACAGCTGCCTCCACTTTTATCAGTGTGCTAGGATTTGAAGCAGTAAGGAAAGAATCCAATTGGATCACAAAACCATTGCATCATGGTATTTCTAGATGTACAACAAGATCCAAAGATTTACCCTATGAATTAGATGGCAGAAAACACATTACAGTATTGTCTTCAGTTGCAACTATGCTTTTTCACCCTTCTGTATGCACAACTGAGTTACATTTTGTAAAGTAATTTGCCTCTGCACATTGTCTATGAAAAAAGCTTTCTAAGAGCAGAACCATATAATTTTTCTCTAAGCCACTGAAGTCTTCTACATGCTTCCTCTGACAAAGAAAAGATGATGTAAAGGAGCCAGACTCTTTAGAAAGTCCTTCAAATGCTGCTGGTACTGGAACATAGGGGAAAATAAAACTTGATGAAGACTAAAAGGTAAATTATTTTAAACAGAATTAATAGCACTCAAACCCAATTGTGCGTGGAATGTACCCAAAAATAAGGGTGAGGGAAGAGAATTGCAAAGCAATTCATTTGCAACAGCAGGAGTTAGTAGGTTCAGGATGATCATTAGGCATCTATCAATAACAGGTACTTCCATTAGCCTGTTTAGTAACAGATACATATAGAGTATTTTCATTAAAAAAACAAGTTGGTAATTCTAAACATTACAGTCAGTGACAAAGCTGGCTTTTTGTTCTTTCCCTACCCAAAGGCACAAGCTGTATTTTGGTTGAAAGACCACAGGGATGGCAGAATTGGTGATGAATTCGACTCACTGTGTAGTAAAGTTAGGGGAAAAAAAAAAGAAACAAACACCAAAGACAAAAAAAAAAATCACAGAGAAATGCTCTGGAACCAAGGCATTACTAAACAGTGACAACCATTCAGAACTTGCCTCATCAAACTCGTTTGAGCTCTTACCTGACCAAGTTGACTGAATATCTCAACAGTGCAGAGACAATTTTATTAGATTTCACCCTGGTTTGCTCACCTAAGTCAACTCGGTGTAGCTTTAATTTTTGTAATACATACAAACCACAGTGAAATCTCTTAAATTTAAATACATCAATATCACAAGAAACCAAGCTGAACAGCTTCTTCAGAACACCCCAAACTGAGGTCTGAGCCAAAGAAAGCAAACAGTCCATTAGGTAACCCATCCAGTTTTGTACTAGTCTTTTCTTATCATGCACCTTTCACTGAGAGAGACCTTTGTCTCCCCCGAAGTAACAAACCTCTAGAAACACCCATATTCCCAACAACTGACACTCAAAGTACATATCACATGCCTGCCACAGAGAGATTTGGAAGTCTACAGTATTAAAAGGATTTCAAATCCCAGCATAACGAAGGAATAATGTTCCTGACACAGCACAATCCAGAAACAGTCTGCACCTTAAGAAGCTCTCAATTTGCTTCATACATACATAAAATCCCAATTTTCTCAAATACTTGTGATACTTCCTCAGGTGCCCAAGATAACTTATGCAAAAGAAACAAGCTGGAGCAAGAACAAAGCCCTAAGTTTTCAAAGTATATCCATTTTTATGTTTTACTTTTTTATACCAACCAAAATGCATTTTTTCCCCAATACAGTAATATTATTTCCTGGATCAAGTTCAGTAATGTAAACTAGATGTTACTAGGTTCATCAGAAGTGATTTTAGGATTAAAGAGATTTATTCCCCAGATTAAATAAAGAGGAAAGAAAGAAGGTACTATACAAAACCATGTATTGAAATGCCTATTTAAACACTACTAAGAGAAAAATAAAGATGACCATTCATACTCCTTACAGCAGTCCTCTACAAAGTCACTGGGGGTTGCAGGTATATGACTTACTAGAAGAGCACAAAGATTTTTCTTACAATTACTGGAAAAGACAGAAATGGACATTTAATACTACCTTGTTCACTACCCATAAACTTAAATTCAGATGTCAGAATCTCGTCACTATATTTAAAATGAGAAGATCCATACATTTCGTTATTACTTTTGGCGTAAGATACCTTCACACCCAAGTTGAAAATTAACACTATAATAACAACGCAACATAAACTTGTTATTACTTTTCACTAAGACAAAAAGGGAGCAGTGGAAAAGAAAGGAAACTCAACAATAAAGCCTTGTGAAAATCAGCTGATGTTAAAATCCTTCATTTTTTAAGAGTCCTACCAAGTATTTGGTGTGGGAGAAGGATCAGAACTTCAGTTCTTAACGTGTGCACTAAGCTTTATGGTTTTGGTACTTCAACCTTCCTTAGAAGCAAGCTGCAATTTCCAAGACTGCATACTCTTACTCCTTTCACAGTCACAGAAGTAAAATATGTTGGCTTCGGATTCTTATATTAAAGCTATAAAACCAAAACAACAAAAACCCCACCCTAAAACACACTTCTGTCTTTTTGACCTGTGTTCTTCCCTTCCAATGAATGGCAGTAACTCTGGGGTAACATGCAGGGATAACACTGCAAAGAAGGATGCATAAAGAACTTCATATTGTTGGCAGTTCAACCACAGAGAAGACAGAATCCAGAAGAAAAATATTAAATCTATAAGCAGGTCTAAGATAATCTATATAACAGGTCAATTGATCAGGAGTTGCAGATACTAAAAACCTACAAGAAGTTTTGCTTATTCAGTTTCCAGTTTGTAAATAACATCCACTTCTGACACATTTCAGCACCTCTAAGATCCACAATCTTCCTTTCCCAAATAATATGAGAAAACACAAGTTCTTAAATACACTGAATCCATCTATTAAACTGGGTAGTCATACTCAATGACTCTGTAACAGAGATGGTCAGAACTATCAGATCACAGCAGAACCATTGTTTATAGTACTTCCTACCTCAGGGATCAATAATTCCAGCCCTTCACAATGATTGCTGTCTGTCTAAGATCTTCAAATAAGGCAGGCAATTCAATTGCTTTCTTTTTAGGAACTTGAAATAAGGTGCTGCCTATTTCTAAATGGGATGTGTTTCTGGAGCAATGAGACTTCATTCAATATTTATGTTATTTCTTGTGAGGTATTGATATTTACAGTTGTTTCCCCATCACCATAAAGTTATTGCCTTCATTTTAGAATACTATATGCAGATTAGAGACAACTCTGCAGCTTAATAGATACATTTTATTTTGACACTCTCTTCCAACAATCCATTAAATATGGCTAATTAGTACTAGTGGTTACACATCAAAACTTCTATTTCACCACAACCTTCTTAAACTCACTGAATTGTGAGCTGCTATCCTGATTTTACCATGGAAGGTGAACCAATGCTAGAAAATATAGACAGAAATACAAAATAACAAACTAAAATCTAGAATAAGCTCATTGCAGATATTAACTACATAAGAAACTTCTACAATGTTCAAAGCAGGGAACACGCTATCACTGCTATAACACGACCAGGTTACAGATGTCAACATGCCACTGTATATATTTCTTCATTATGAAATCATCATTTAGTTACTTCAGTTCATTGTGCATAAGTTTAGTTAGTAAAAACATTTGATGTAGGAACTGTATCCGTGTTATAAAGGTTCCAAGTGTAAAATAGGGTGTTGTAAAACTAAATGAAGTCCTACCTGCTTTATGAATCTCATTCTGCTTTAAAGACCATTTCACCTGAACAAAGTCTCCTAGATTCTGTTGTTGGATCTTTCACTCTAGTTAATTTTCTTTAGTGTCATTCTATTCTAAGCGCCAAAACAAATTTCCTGCCACAGCCAAACTGCAGAAAGATGACATTATTTCAAACACTTTAAGTGGAAGTTTTGCTCACCAGGATTTGGAAAATAAGAACACAGATACACACCCCTGTATTTTTACATATGCATACATACATATATACACACACACAGACACAGAGGTGAGTCTAGGTTAAACTGTTGAACTATTGCATTCACTTAAAAAAAAAAAAAAAAAAAAGAAGCCTTACCCACAAGTGTATACACAACTATGCTAATACAGAAAATAGAAGTTTGCATTTAACTGTGGTACAGACCACTGTAGACACTAACATGCAAATATCACATAAATCTGTGCATGAGCGATCCCTGGGCAGCCGCACAATACAAGCATACATTTCACATATTACGAGAACACCAGAACTCAAGTACAACTCCTTACAAGAGGGAAGATAAAAATTTCTGTTTACTGAGACATTCTTACTGCCTCAGAAGCAACACTCCTTTGGACGCTGCTTCTTGCTGAAGACCTTTACACTTGCAGCATCTGTAGTTTTAGAAAGGCATAGTTATATCTGATATTGAGACAAGTCTGGAGTAACATTTTTATGGAATTCAGAAATATTACACATCTTTTCTCCTCCTACAGAGGTCAACCACCAATTAGCTGAAATCCTCCCTTGTCAAACTTGCATTATCATTCCAGAATTTATTCCTATGTACCATTTGGGTGAGGGATGGGATGGGATGTTGAGGACAGGCAGAGGAGAGGCAGTTAACCAGCAACAAACTCTATTGAGAAATTCAGACAATTTCCAAAAGTTAAACAAAAATCCAAGTCTGTAAGAGACTAATATTAATGGGGAGGGGGGGAAACAAAGCAAAACAAAAAAAAGAAACCAAAATACACCCCACTCATTACAGCTTTTCAGGTTTCAAATTAAATCATGGCTTGTACTGGAATGAACCCAAGACATTCTCAAAAACATGAGCATACCGGAACATCCATTTTTATCTTGGAATGTAGGCCTGTATCTCATTCTCCAAAATGTCCGCTCCAGCCTGAGAAATTAGCCCAGCATATTGATAAAAATGAGAATGTGTTCTGTCATGGATACTGCAACAGACAATTTGAAAGGCAGGTCTTATCTGCTCTTCATGGAAATCGGCAAAGGAACAGAGCATTCTTCATAGAAGTATGATCAAAGGTATGGAGCATTCTTCATAGGTGTATAATCTTACCAACATCTTTAACCAAAATTCTCTGATGGGTTTGTAGCAGTTCTTGACCTTACTTTTACTCTATTCTGAACTTCACAGTGAGGCTATGTCTTCAGGTGGCCAAGGAAAGGATGTTGAGAGGAAAAAGGAGAAAAAAATATTGTGTGTCTCTGAGGGGGCACAACTATTTGGAAAATATTTTAATCATTCTGTGCTATCTACAAGACAGCAAGAAGTTAGAGCTGTCTGGAATTCAAATTAATTACTTCTAAAAACAATTTTGAAGGGAAGATAAAATATAAATTCACACCCTTCCCCAGTTGTAGAGTTCTTTGAGATATTAGATATTAAATCTAGCATCTCAAAACCATGCATCTGCTATTACACAGCAAAAGTACTTGATTTATTCCATCACCTTCTTTCTCATTCGCAACAGAGAAGGGTCTTACTCATATATCTAAATCACTTATATTCACAAATTTGATATCACCAAATCCATTGGAATTTCTTTTTTGTAGATAAGCAGCCATAATTCTTCTCACCTGGGATCCTCATAACAGAAATGCTTGGAAGGAAGTCACAACAGTGGAATACATAGGCTTTCTTAAAACATACAGAGCCATAGCAAAGTATCATCTACTCCAACTTAACATTTTGTTTAAGGAAATAATATTAGCTACTCAGGTAGAAAAACTACAGACATTTTCCTAACCATTTAGGAAAAACAATGGAGGATCTAGTACTGAAAGACCAAAGTAATAAAGATGGTTTTATATGGCAAGGGCAAACACTTTCAGCCAGAAATTACCTGAAATAAGACTCGTTGCAAGGAATCTAAAGAAAAAAAAAAAAAAAAAAAGTGTTACATAGCCAAAACACAAGCACAACAAAAAGGGTTTTTTGCAAGTAACAAAGTCCAGGAAAAAAAATAAGTCCATTAAATAATTTGAGAATAATACTATATTTTCTGAATGACATTAAAACAAACACATACAAAACCTTCCACATTCAAACCACAAAACATCTATAGTAGGAAAACCCCACCATGCCAGGAACCTTGCCTTTAATTCCATGATTTGTGCTGAAGAGAGTCCAGAGTTCACCTGAACTCCCTAATACAGATTAAAAATAAAGCTGTCCTATTTATACTAATATTTTGAGTGTTTTCCTAAATCTCTTTCATATTCCATTTCCGCACCCACGAAAACCAAGCAGAACAGTTGAGGTAAAATTGAGAAACACGGTAGGGGGATTAGTTTAGTTTTTGAGCAGCACACTTAAACTTCTAAGTTTCACTGCTGCAGGACATGTTATGAAATGCAAGGATCAATCAAATCCTATGAAGAAGATTGACTTGGAGGACTCTCATAATATGTTTAATCAAAACAACATCCTTACATGTGTCAGTTTTACTTCCACATAATGAGAAACTCAAGAGAAACACTGAACATTAGCGGGGACAAACTACAGGAGAATATCTTGATGTAAACTCATTAAAATTATATTTGGAGACAAAAGAAGGAAGGAGAATTGTTATGCATATAGCTAGCAGTAAAACAATTACTCCAGTTGCATCCTTTAGAGGACTCTTAATCACATTATACTCTAGTGCGTAAGTTCTTAAAGCATGGCTCGCCATGCTTTACATCTCTGACATGCATTGAGCATAAAAGCTATTGCACTGCAGATTAATTTTGGAATGCAGCTGACACCTAACCAATTAAGGGGCTTTTCACAACTACTGTCTGGTGGCATAAGAAGACATTCACTGTTAATAGCAAAGACATTACTTATTGCCACAGTAAAAGTGAAGAAAAAACATCATATTTTCCTCAATAATTTCTGTTTTTAATCTATTAACCTTAACATTGGTCCCAGAAAAGCAAGAGCATACATGCGTTCATTCACATGTTTGCAGGTTGGAGAAAGCAAGGGACATGACGCAGACACTGCACCTCTGCACGGTCTCACATCCCTACATAACGCTTTAAAGGAGAACAAAAAAAATAAGCTAATTAGAGACTTACCTACAGCTCTACCACGTCTATGCCTGGAGCCCTGCAGCCTTGCAGTGCTGTTGAACAGCCCAGCACAGGACTAGGGACCAGAAGTTTTTAGCACAGCCCATGTTATTTTCCAGCTCAGCCACTGCCTTCACTGCGTGACCTTGGGCAAGTCGCTTCCCTCGCATCTGCGCTCCCCACCTGACAGTCTCCCCCTCCGCAGAGCACCGAGGATGAAAACCCGGTAATTATTCACCGCAAGTGACTCTGCGCCAGCGAAGCCGAAGCTGGAATAGAAGGGGCGGGGGCGGGGGGGGGGGGGGGGGAGTGGGGGTTCCCTCACTTACAGGTGATAAAAATCTCCCTGACATTGATTCAGTCTCCCGCCCGGGGGAGGATGTCCCTCCACACCTTCCCTGTTTCCCTACTGTACGGGTTAAACCGGAGGAGAAGCCGGCAGCTCCGGCTCGCCCGCGTCAAGAGCACGCAGCAGCCGGGCTAGCCGAGCCCTCCGGGCCTCCCGCCCCCACAGCCAGAACCCTCCCGGCGGCCCCAGCCCGGCTGCGCACGGAGGCGGCGTTACTTACAGCACCCGCCAGGCGGAAAACTCACAGGTGGCCCAGAGCCGCCGGCGATCAGCGGCTGAGGGGCGACCTCCACCCCGGGAAGCCGGTCGCCTCAGTACCCGCGCGGGAAGGGAGCAAACTGAGGTGGGGGCGCTGCGCTGCGCTCCGCTCCCCGTCGCGGGGCCGCGCAGCTCCGGCCGCTGCTGTTGCCCTCCCTGCGCGGGGCCGGCTCCCTCCCGCCCTTCCTCCCGCCCGGCTCGCGCCGCCGGCCAATGCGGGCCGCGGCGAGGAGCCGGCTTTAACCATCTGTTGCGAGGCGCCTCCTCCAAGCGCTGCCGCCTCCCTTGCCGGGGGGCTCCCGCCCAAGCACCCCGCCGAGGAGGTGGGGAGACAGGAGAAAGCTTTAGGCCCCCCCGCAGGAGCTCTTTGCCCTTCGCGCCCTCAGGGGCCGCCGCCGTTACCCGCCTCCCCTCCCCCACTCGCCTCAGGATCGCCGGCCCCCGCCCCCTCAGCACTGGCGCCCCTCACCTCAGCGCTCTCCTCTCCGCACCCTCTACCCCTTTCCCCCGCAGCACCCCTCAAATCCCTCCCTAGCGGGTGGGCGCCTTCCCGCAAGCCCCGCCGCCGCTGTGGGGTGATGGACGAGGAGCACGGCTGGGGGTGCCCTGAGAGCGCTGCGGCACCACCCCAGACAGCCCCCCGTTAGGAGTGCCAGGTGGGGCAGCGAGGGTGTGCCTGGGGGGGGGGGGAATCAATTAGGGAAAAAGAGGTGCGTGTGGGGTCTAATCTTCCTCAGGTTTGTGGGGATAAAGTCTTGACCTGATAAAACTTCTGTACTTCTTGCTTCATAATCGGGGTTCACTACGTGGGGTGTCAGGAGGCCGGTGGTGGTATTGCACGGAGAAATGTGCCTCATCCTGCCTCAATAGGCATAAACCAGGGATAAAATCTGTTTTATGTTTAGACTTCTTCGATATCTCCAGTGGACAAGCTGTTCCAGAAGAGTCAGAAGTCTCTTTCACTATTTAATGGTTTTAAGTTTTAGCCTTTTGTGTTCCTAAATTGAAGGTTTTTCCATGAACATGAGGATAGTCTATGCACAGGGTCCCTTATTTTGGGTCCCTGTCTCCACACCAGGTGGTAGTAGTTCAGATGTTTGCAGTGCAGCCATAGTTCCTGTTTTACTTCTCTGTTTATATTAATAATTTCCTTGTTACAGACCTCCCTGATCATGCTTTTTAATCAGGTCCCTACATTTTCAGTTGATTCTCCACAGAAAATCCAGGGATTGAGAAGCTAACTGTTTTCCAACAAGTTCCAGGGTAATATTTTTATGAAGGTGTGTCAAGAAAATGATGCAAGTTCTTTTCAACTTTCAACAACTTGAAGTTAAAACAACCTTGAGATGCATCTGTGGAAAGAAAAAGATGTGTTAACACAAGTTCTAAAAGAATTTTTGTCATTTTTTGAAACTGTCAGATTCTTATTTCTCACCAGAGCAATGTCATTAAATTATGGGTTTAAAACCAGAGTATGGACCAGATATGATTTGCAGGACTTGCAGGATTTGAGATATATTATTATGCAGATTCTAAGGTTATCTTTTCCTGTTGATGTGTATGTTGTCCCTAGCTGGATAGTCTTGTAATTAAATTAATCACGTCCTTTTCTTTTATTACAAGAGAGTATGATGTGTGGAAATAAAGTCAGCCACCTGTATTCCATACCAATGCTGTTATAAAATGGCTTGTAAATGGTACAATGTGTTACTCCAGATAGATGCTTTCAAAGATGGGATACATTTCTTACCCACTAGGAAGGCTTTATCTTTGCATTAAAGGACCTCAACACAGCTGAGATTTCTCTTACTTTTACAAAAAAAGTCTCAAAAATACTCAAATTGAAATGATTTGGATTTTTCTTATGGGACTCCAGATGCATGAAATTTTGCCCTCATGTATGCATGTAGAATGCCTATAAATCTGAAGGGAGAATTTGTCATTACAAGATATTTTCAAGGAATGGTTTCTATATAGTCATAATTACTAGAATGACAAATTACTCTTACAAAACTATTCTCAAGCCTAAATTATTCCCATATATATTCTAATCAAGGCTCATCATAATAATTTTGTGAGCTATTGTTTCTAACATTACTACAAGGTTTTATCTTACTATTCAAAGAATGTTGGTTTTATGGGTTTTATTAATACGTAGAAATTCCATCTAACATCTTAAACCAATTGTCCTAGGTACCAAATATATGCATAAAAAGATGCTCTTCACCTGAGTGCTTTGAATGCCATCACCATATATAGAAGTCAAACAAAGGATGATTGGAAATAGAACAATCCATAGGCAAACAACTGGCCTCTGAAACAGTGAAAATGTAAATAACTTGTTCAGTTGTACAAGAAATCTTGGCAGAATCCAAAAGCATATGCAGGTAAGTGGTGTCTAAGTCCACTGCTGTAATAAACACTGCTGTTAAATAGAAAAAACCTATGCCTTAAGTCTCAAAATAATGTTTCTCTATGAAGTCTTCTATTTCACAAGCAAAATGACTACTGCAAAGACAGTTGCTTACCTTTTTTAAAATATGTATTCTTTCCCCTGGCTCATTACATTTTTTATGACTTATTTGTATAGATTAAAAAGATGACAAATTCTGCATGCATACATCATCAGTATTGTGTATGTCATGAATGCGATTAGGGCAAGATTCAAATAGACCAGCAACATGCCATCAATTCAGGGGTTTTCTTCTGTATTTTTACTTGCTACTATCTTGGTATGTGACCTTGGGCAATTGGTTGAACTTACCTGTGAATCATTCTTTCATCTGTGAGATCTGGGACAGTCATACTTGAAAAAGTACACTTTATTAGTAATAATATTTTGTAAATTTATTTATCTATAACAAATGAACTAGTAAATAACATCTTTGAATATAGACATCCAATCATTATCCATCATAACAGTATTTTCTCCTGCTCCATTCTAAGCAGCATATACCTGGCAGTCTATAGTGCTTAAAATGAGGTTTAAAAACTAGGCAGTACTTTTGTCAAATATTGTAGCAAACATCTTAAAATTATCAAAGATCCTATGTGAAAGTCTTTTAGAGAATAAGCCTATTTTTCTAATTGGTCAAGCAGGGCATTAACAGTGTGTGCAGAGGTAAAGCTGCAAGCAATTACAGTTCAGGAGACCAAAGACAGGGAGAATGAACAGTTTTCCACAGAGTTAACGATAAAGAGCACTGTATCCCTGAAAAGCTTTATGTTTTCTTCATGAAAAAAGATTGCAGTGCCTAATTATAAGAGTTCAATGAGACTAGGGTCTGAAACCTCCAAGAAAACTATTCAAGAACTATTTTGGTGTGGTTTCCATGTGCAGCAGGTGTTCATCGCTGCAATAAGCTCAGAAAACAACATCTCTTGCCATTCCCATACTACTTGTTTTCACTAAGAATTTTGGTTTTAGTGGGTGCTTTCAAGTCACTTCCAACAAGAGATTGTGTGTGCATGTTACATATAGTTACCCTGTAACTTTCTTCCCACATCTTTTCTGTATGCAAAGTCGAGCAAAATGTGATCTATTAGGCTGATGCTTTCAGTAGAGTTAAAAATATTGATATGCATTAGCTGCAATAATCAAATTTTTTAAATCCCTAGTGTCTTAGAAGATCCATTAACCTTAATCAATCCAACACATCTGATTGTGCTTGCCAACTGCCCTTTTCCAAATAAAGATATATCAAGTTACATTAATAGCCACAGTAATTAAATACTAGTGTGAACGCAAAAACAAACCCCAAGATCCAAATAGTGCAAACTTGGGCCACTGATTTAGTTGCAGATCTTGCAGCAGGCTGTTCTCTGAAGTGAACCAGCCAAAACCATGAGAGTGGAACTCGGCATGTGAGCGCAAAGACAAAGTTTGAATTTTAACCCCCTTTTTTTTCCATGTGAAATATGTTAAGTTCCCAGTGGAAGAAAAACCTCGGGATTGAATAAACTAATCAGAAGCATACCTGAGAGCCTTAGTCATAAAGAAGTTGCTTTGTTATAAAGACAAAGCAGATTTGTGGGAATGTTGCCACATTTTATAAACTGTCGAAAGCTGGGGGTTGTTTTATTTTGGTTATGTGCCAGTCATGACTCAGGAACTGTTATGAAAATGAATGTGCTATTTCAAATGTTGCAAGACTTAGCCTAGGTTTAGATAGTGTAGCATATTTACCTAAACAAACAAATTAATCTCAGAAACTGCAGAACTGAAACCAGTTGGAATGTCACTTAGGTGCTGACACTACTGAGAAAATAAAAACATGGATGGACAGTGCTAACCGCTGAAAATGTGGGTGGATTGTAAGTGAAATGTTACGTTCCTACCCCACAGGGCCATGTCTTCTGCTGGCAAACAACTGTATCTGTTAGGGGAAGGGGAAAAAAGAAAAACAGCAATAGCAACAAAGGGTACAACAAGTACATAAGGAAAAGGCTGTCTAAACTTCAGAAGATAAGACAGTTGTCTATTTGACTCCAAGATTAGTCTTTCTGTGTAAACACAGCTATCAAAACTGTGAGATTTTGTATGTTCTTTGATGACTGTGGTAATTGGTAACTGCAATCTCATGTTTCCTATCCCCTTACTCAGAACACATTAAGAGAAATGGATTATAACTCCAGTGCTAACAGGGAAGTGTTCAGCAATAACAATCTGTAGCTTCTAGAGCACTTTTCTGTTTCAAAGGGCTTTGCAAACACTGATTAATTAACCTGTTCTGTGTTCAGTTCTGGGGAAGCATGCACGTCATGCTTCTAACATGAAGACTAAACACTTGAGCTTTGTTATAGCTTTTAAAGCCTCAGCTGTGCTGTGGGGTAGGGTGAGTGAGCACGTGCAGAGGGGCAATACTGGAGTGATAGCTGCTCAAGGCATGCCGTTTGGGTAGCTACAAGGAACATGTTTAATAGCGGTTGTAAATCTTTTCCTTTCTTGAGGTGCCAGATGATACACAGAGGTCGAAAAAGCCTCATTATCTCTTTCCACAAGTTAGGTTTCCTCTTTGATGTGTTACACATAAAGGCAGGTTACTGTGCTGACACAAGGATCACAGTCATCAAGTTCCTTCTGCTATCCACACATGCTCACAAATTACTTCTCTTTTCTGACTTTCCATGTGTGCAAAAGCAAACTTATTGTATTGGTTTCTACATTTAACCTAAAATGGATTTAATTTTAGTCACAGTCCCTTTGTAATGTGAAGTTTCCTTTTTTAAGTCCATTTCATCAAGATACACCTGTCTGGATGCATTCACTTGCATTGACTGCCTTCACTTTATGTAAGAATGGTACTCTGGCTTTGCACCTTCAACAACTTCTGTCTAAGAACACTAATCCTGCCTTTGTCAGCTAGTAGCCTGAGTGATCTGAATGATAGGTATTCAAAAGTTACCCTTTTAAGAGCCTGTTTTCAACATCAGCTACTGGCAACTAAACCAATTTCTTAATTTGAAATGCATAGTGCACTCATTATGTACTTCAAGTATACATAGTTATAATGGAGCCCTGCCAATGATACTGTCTGAGCAATTGTATACATTGCATGTCTGCTTTGATACAGTAGTGAATCTGGCACTAGACATTACAGAGCAGTTTTTTTCAGGGTTTGGGTGGAAGACAGGGCCTGAGACACCTTAGCTAGACTATAGAAGATTTTTTTTTTTTTCCCTATCTCCAGTATGTTGAGGAAAAGCATCGTAAGGAGGAGGAATACATGAAGTCATTTCAGTGGGGAAAAAGAGACAGAGGGAGAAAGAACTTTACATAGTTTAGAAATCTCTGCCAAGTTGCTTGCTGTAGAAGCTTCTGCAGACACACTTTGTAAGCAAAGATTCCTTGGACTCTAGCAGGGAACTGAACATTTTTGAAAAGATATACAGCTTTACACTGCAGGACAGGGTTCACATTATTTACTGAGAAATGGCTGGCTGCCTGCCAAGCTGAAACACTCCCTTGCTAGCATTTCAGCTGAAGAAAAAACAAGCTAAAATAAATACGTCAATATTACTCTATTACAGTGTTTAGACTCTACCCTTCAGATGGAAAAATGAAATTTATTACAACAATAAATGACCCCCTAAAGATCTGAGAACTGCCAGGGCCCTCTGCCTCTTCCTTTCTAATGAAGCTTTGCAATTTCACCAAAGTCAGAAAGTTGTGATTGTACCAATAGATCATGCCTGTGCATACATATGCAATGTGTATGGAGGAGTGACATGCTTTAATTGTATTTTTAATGGGAAGGATCAAATAATTCCATAAAATATGCTACAGGTCTCATGATAGATGATTTCATTTTGAACAAGGCAAATTAAAAATGAGACTGAGAGTACAAGGAATCTGTGAAATTACTCACTGTTGCATATACAGATTTATGCATACATCTAATACTTACATTTGGTATGGGTTGAATGGGCATGTGGCATCTTTTCTGGTTACAAGTTCATGGATCTTTCCTATTATTTGTATATTTCTAAAGTAATACCAAACAACAAAAATGCAATTTCTGCATGCTTAAAAAATGCTTGAGGAATTGAACATGGTTATCACTGGGAATTTTTTCTTATGGTATCTGGAAGTTGTATTTCATGTATACAATGCTACTGCAGGTACACTTGTATGTTAACCAGTGGATCTGTAATTTGCAGATGAAGAACAGAAAGGTATGTACTCTTTAAGTCAGTTTTGAGTTTCACTCTTCACCAGCAGCAAACACTGGTCTACGACTGTCTTCAATCACACAGGTTAATTCGCAAGCTGTATTTAAACACTTTCTTCATGCTTCCTGTTCAAGATCTAAGATATAATAAAATAAATGGTGTAGCTATAGGCCAGGCCACAAACATAGGTTCATAGATATTAAGAAAAGCAGGAACCGTTGTGACAGCTTAACTTGATCTTGTCATCTAGGTTTTCTGGTTATACAGCAGATCTTTCAAGCTTCGCTGGTTACCCCTGTCTCTACTATGACAACTGTTCAATACCACAGATATTGTTAGGTAGTATCTTACTTGTATATGCCATGTGCATTTCTACGTATTAAGTCTTAAAGTCAAACACTCCCTGACCTTTGGGACATGCAGTTTGAACCACAGTCACACCTGGATTTAGCTGCTAGCCTTTACTACTTAAAAATCTCTAACAACAGAACTGTGATTTTCCTTTTTTGAATTAATATCTGGACTCACACCAGACCTGCATTTGTGAGATACATCTCAATATGTATGAAGCTGTATTTGGAATCTCCAGGGTCTTAAGGGTAGTTGACTTGAAGGTATTTGCTTATGCTAGAGAACAGAGAATATATGCAAAAGCGAAATTTCTTTTGGATTTTACTCTTCTCAAATATATGCACTGAATGTATACTTATATATACTGTTTTTATGTTGTAAATTTGTATATAGGTAACAGTTTTCATGGGACAATGTGTGTCTGTATAAACATGTCTTTTATAGAAGGATGGGCAAGTGTCGGGCTGAAGTCAAACAGCTTTTGATATAAGTTAGATTGCCAAGCATAAAACAGGTATTTGGCACAAATGAGACATCACAATAACACATCCTTTTTTTCACATACCCTTTCTTTAGGTAGAAAGCAAGTGTACAGTCCCATGCTGTGCTCTTCTCGCTGCTTGGCATGTTGATGTAAAGCATCAAAAATAATAAACGATTTCAATAGTTTTCTTGTTATATAAAGAAATTCTGATTAAAGAAATTTCTGCTCCCATCACAGTGACATCACATGCTGCAACCCCTAATTGTACAAATCATCAGGTTTTGCCTTTTAATTTTTTATTGGCAGAGTAGAGAAATCCGGTTGTGTATATGAAAGGGGAAGTGACTGAGCTGTGCAGCTTCTAGGAAGCAGGAGCAACAAATGAGAATCCCACTCAGAGGTTTTCATTATATGGTTCTTATGAAAGAAACTACATTGTGGGATAAATGCCCAGGCCATTGTTTGGTTTTTAACCCATTTCTCACTCAGATGAAATCCTACCAAAGTAGTTTGAAGTTTTCCAGAGTGAAAAAACGTGTTTTCGTTTTTGCAGAAGGATCAAAGTTTTGTCTGGAAAATCCGTTGGAGCAGAGGTCTTTTTTATTAAACAGATTTTACCAGATAGGATCCTTTTTCAATGTATGGTGTCATACAGTATACCAAATAGCATTCTAACATCCCCAATAGTTACATAGCAAAAGGTAGTTTAATATGCCTAGCACAACAGCTGTAAGGATCATGATCTTTACAGGCAGAATGTAAACTTAAACATTTATAATTATTTGTACTAATATTTATTTCTATGCTGTGATGGTATAACCAAGAATAACTGGAGAAAATATAAAATTGTTTCATGCCGTTTGCAACCTAAATCTGTATGGGAACTGAGCCCTCACAAGAGGAGCTTTGAAATCCACACATTCAAGTTTGGCCCTAAAATACATAAATCACAGTGTTCTAGCGGCTGAATCGCAGAAGACAATGAGCAAATGCAGTGCAGAGGGATTGCAAAGAGTAACATTATCTAAAGCAGTAAGGATTTAGAAAGAAAACTCAAATTAATTCCTGCCGTTGGGTGCGGTGGATTCATTTCTAGGTTTGATTTTTCTGAGTTGTGACATGTTTGTGATGCTTTCTTGATTTTATTTTAGCATAAACAATAAATCATAATACTTCCTAAATGAAACATTTTCATTTGTGACAGATAATTTTGCAGGAAAATTGCATGTAGGAAAACATCATTAAAAATAAAATTCCCAATCCATTTTGTATTTTATTCCTGTTGAGAGCTAGTTACCATTTGAACTTTCATCCCACTGCCTGAACACACTGGTTATATGTTTATTTAACCTATTTCTTAGCACAATGCATGAGAGAACTGAATATGAAGGAGAACTGCTTATAAATTATATTACATTCTTTTTGGTTGCATCTGTTGTGTTTCTCACTTTGTGATTGCAACAGGCAAAAATTACTGTGGACAAAAAAGAATAGGCACATATAAATAAATCACCTATTCTATATTTCCTTCTGTTTGATTGTAAAACTCAAAAGTTAGCTCTTCGTTTTTATCAACTGCCGTTAAAGTGAGGCTGCAGTGGGGCTTTCTAACAACTGTGGTCAGCTGACCTAGTTGTAAAACCGAAAAATATGGATTATGTCTGGTTGCATATGTGTTTTTAGATTACTCTCTTTTATTATTTGAAGAATGACTCTAAAAATCAGTCCCTCTTCTTTGTGCAACACATGGTATGCCCTTTTAATGTTGGGTAATACAGAGTAATATATCTGAAGCATAATCTAAAAGTTTTGACATGACATTTTGGATTTTCTGGAAAAGAGCAACACAGATAGCAGTACTGACTGTTTTTTGGTTTTAAGTCCACTTCACTCTGGAGTTCATATGTCTTATCTTCAGTTACTCTGTTATTTGCAGCTTTATGATTTAAGTCTTTAACTGAATATAGTCTTCTGATAGTAACAAAAAGCTTAGTGTGACTAACTGCCAAAAATCTCCTAGGGGCTTTTCCTCAATTTTGCCATGACATCTAAGACTTGGTCAATCCAAGACAAGCTGTATTTGTTTAATTTCCATCTTGTTTATTCCTTATAATAAAGTCATGTTCTTTATATCTCAGGTAAGGTTAAAGGAGAAATCCCAGTTGTACTAAAGACAACTGGCATCTTCTGCTGGAGAACTTGTGTATATTCTTCTATTTTCAAAGAATAAAATTTTGTGTAGGATTTTCATTTCTTTCTCTTGCCTCCCCAAGTTTTTATTTATCCCTAGTACACAACAAGATCCTTTTGTTGTTCAGAAATTTATGTTGCTGTATAAACAATAAACACATAGGCTAGCATCATAATCAGAGAAATCCACATGTGTTTTATTTGTTACCTGTAAAAATCCACAAACTCCTTTAGGTCTTCCCTGGAGACATCACTTTCTGATGCTTTAAAAGAGTTTAAGCACATTTTCTTCTGGAGTAGGGATGATCTGATTCACAATGGATTTATTTGGACATTGCATTTTCCATTTTACTCATTCATTCTAACCTTAATAGGCACCTGTTGATTTGAGAGACAGTGAAAAAGCTTAGAATACAAAACTCAGTACAAAAAGAATGGCACAGGAGGACAAAAGAAGAGCAAAATATGAATGAGGGGGACAAAAAACAGGAAAGTCTGTTAAAAGAAATAGAATCTTCAGATTTGCTTATTCCTTTCCTAACATTACCTACATTTATGCAAGGTCACTGCAAACTGTGAATGAAGAGCTAAATGGTAACATTTCTGCTTACATTGAATTTGTGGTGGAAAATTAAGCTCCAGATAAATTGCTGAATAGGTGACTCAATCTTTTACCAGCCTGTTTTTTTGGCAAGGGTCTTCTCTATGTACTAACTGCCATAAAAATGACTTTAGTAGGAAAAAAAAGTATTAAGCCATATCCTGGACTGTGTGCTGGCTCCTTTGCACTAAAAGGATCGATAAAGCTTTCCTGAGTTGGCAGCTGAGATTTCTCCTGCAAGAGGGAATCCCTGGCTGAGGTAGAGCTGGCTTACAGCCACCATGGCTTCCATCTGTGCCAATTGGTATTAAGAAAGAGATCTGGAATATTGTCCTTCAAAATTGAACTTCCCATAGAAACACAGAGACTTGTGCTATTTTCTTTAACTAGGTCTGAATCTTCATGGCTCATCTTCTCCCTGTGTGTGTCCTAAGCATGTATTTATATGCTGTGCAGATAAAAGGACTCTTTCAGCAGAGTTGCAATTTTGCAGCATTTAATAGATTAAATTTCTTTAGAGTATTTATCTTTTCTTTTTGTGAAGAGTTGTTTCTCCCTTTATGTGAATGTTTGACTATTACTGTGAAGAAACTGGGTAGATTTCCTTTGGGAAAACTCATGCTAATTCCAGATAGAAACTTTTTTACAGTTCCTTTTCCACTCCCTATCCATCTTAATATTTTATTTGCAATAACTGTAGTCTATTATATTGACTCAGACACAATGAAGAGTAAGTAGCTTTGGTTTGTTTTTTTTTTTTAAGTAGGGATTTAATGACAAATTCAAATTCCTTTATTTTGAACCTATAACGTGGTATCTGAGCTCACAAAGATACAAAATAATAATCTTCGCATCTTTAGGTTAGGTATATGATCCAGAAGCACATAAAACTGACAATAAGCAAAGAGCTTGCTTTGAAAAAATATAAGTACCAAAGCTTTCACCTGTGTTATTAATATCTTATGTAAGGAGCTGAAGGCACGTTAGAGTTCGTGAGTTTACTATGATGTATGTAAAGGGAGTCATCGTTACAGCAGATAACGTGTAAAAGATTGCAACAACCAGTTACATAATAGATGTAATTTATCCTTTATAATTGCTTCCTGTTTTGACACAAAGAATTTAATTGTTTGTTATCTTGCAATACATATGGTTTTGTTTTAAAGGTTATTTGATATTTTGAACCTGACAAACATTAAGCACTTTTATTTTACCAGTGGCAGTTGACCTGTGTATGTGCAGGCAAACAGTTACATGACTCTTAAATTACTGCAGGTAACAAGTTTGAGAATTTCAAGTGTTTGTGTGTGTTTGTCATTGAGATTCAGAAGACATTTTGGAGGTAGCATTTTCAAGTACCAGATGTTGCGAAACATGTAAACCTGTGTCCTGGAGGGACAGCAAGGAGACAGCAATGGAGACAATTCCCAACTTTAGATGACCCACAAAGAGGAGCTCTCTAAACCGGTTTTCTAAACTATGCTTATTTACTAAACTATTCCTCAAAAAACCCCCATTTTAAATAGCCTCCAGGTTTCACTAACCATCCTGGTGTCGTATCAAGAGCCACTTTACTTCTCTGGGGTGTTCAGCAGTGGCTCTGCATCAATGTATTAGAACCACACTAAGAATTTTCCTGACAGTACAGCACTAGCTGTACTGTGGAAGCACTAGAGGTAAATTTGGTCAGTGCAGGTATGGTAGAGATAAATTTCAATTCAAGTAATTTAACTTTGAATTACCAGCTTTTTCTTTCAATCTTGAGCCCGTGGCATTACTGTACTCTATCCTAGCTTGTAGGTTAGTGGTTTACCACTAATCTTTCAGTATCCCCAGCTGAGCCGTTTAATTGCAGTTCTTGCTCCCTGATGGCCAGTCTGGCCAGGCTGTTGAGAATGGACTCGCATATTAGTGCCTTATGTTCTATAAATATCTTATGATGTTATTACATTGTAACATGGATAAACTAATTTGTTCTGTAGCTGTATCCACTGTTAAAAGTAGAAAGGTTGTGGCACATTATACCATGAGATATTTGGGCCAGATCCTCAGCTCCTAAATGTTGATGTAGCTCCATTTATACAACATACCTTTTCCTGATCTGTGCTGTATTTTTTTTCTATTCCACCTTACATTCAGACACTGGTAATGTTATTGCTTATGATCTGGGCTTTGATGTATTCTGGTAAAAGAGGTGAAAATTTTCTTCACTTCTTACCAATCCCTGAGGCATCTTATCCTTAATGACATGTAAGTGAAACCCAAAGTGCCAAGGAGCAAATCTGGGTGTTGTGGAAGATAAAAATCTTTTAGAGATATCAGTCTAGAATAATTTTGTAGCAGAGCTGTAGGGCAGAAAAAAGGAGTGCTCCTGTAGAGAAATATTTATTTAAAAAAGCAAGGAATTTGGACTTCTTGTATATAGTGTTTTAGAACTTCACTAACTATTTCCAAGTACAGGAACAAACATATTCTGCCATTAACCTGGACAACATTTTATGCAGAGAAGTCCTTGTAACCCTAGCTAAAGCTAATATGGCCCATTTCTATCTACTTAATGGGAGGCTTCTTAGCGTTCACTACAGGTATGTTTGTAGTTTATCTTTATTGGCTTTTGTACTGGTCCAAATTTTAAAAATCATTACATATTAATTGTGGGCATAGATAAACTTCTTTTAATTAACCAGTCAAAACCCATAGAAACCTGTAGAAAAAAGGGGGGCAACGGTAAGTTTTTTCTTTATGCTGCCTTCTGTCTTTCACATAAAGACATGACCTACTCTTTAATATCTCCTGCCAGTCTTTTGAATTAAAGATGTCTTTGTAGTTCTAAGGTGATTTTAAATGTCCCAATCCATTAAAATATTTATCATTAACATCCCAGCCAAATAGTCCTCTTTGTGATTAAAATAGTTTAAAATGTTGTCTAATGGACCCAGAAGGGTAACTTCACTGCGTGTTTCATCTTTGTCAAGCTTTTATATTCTGTGTATTATTCTTCAGAATTACATAGCCAGAAGCCTGTTATATTCCCTTTGCAGAGCTGTTTGATTGAGAAGAAATGAAAATGAAAGAGAAAGATTGAATTTTTGGATTAATACTAGCTACAGATCATCTGTGTTGGATTAAAAAATAATCCGGATACGTAAGCCAAGAGGTTGGGAATGAGATATAGAATTGTTCATATGAGGCTGTAGGATCAAATCAGTTTGACCCAAGTCGGTTGCATCTGGTGATTGTTACTATTTGGTAGTCTTTGGGAAACAAGCTAATGGGAAAATGACTATATAATATAAAGAGCTGAACCAAGCTATCTCTGCACTTTTTATGCTCTATTTCAAAGGAAAAAAAATGTATGTCAGGGATATAGCTAGGGTTTAATGAACTCCAGTGTTCACAATGGCCAAAATGTTGTTGAGCAGACAACATATGTGCTAATCAGATTTTGTGTATAGAACATGAACCCATTTCCAAAAATGTACATGTTTAGGTAGAATCATAAATTCAATTTTAAAAAATCTGTAATGAAAGTATGTATTTGGTATGCTTGATACAGAAGAGTGCAGAAATATTTATTTGCTGATCAAATATCAGTTTTTATTGGGCAAATATATATTTACATTTGTAATTACTTTGATATAAGTGTTTATCCCAGACAAGTCTAAGATAGATTTTGAGTTTCTCCAAATATTTAGATTTATAACATTTGTTTGTAAATTATCAGCTAACTTCATAATAGGAATGCTACAAAGCACAAGTGAAGTCTTGTGTGTATGGCATGTGTGTATATCCTTTTGTCAAAAACTCTGTGTAAGTTTAAAAAGCAGCTAATGCAGTGCAAGAGCTACAAGAGGAGTGGATGACATCATTATGCTGGAAAAGATTTTGAGAAATGAGACTTTATACCTTTGCATGGAAACATCAAAGGATAGAGATGATGATGAATGCTGAACAGGTTTCAGGTTTATTTGATTGTATTTGTGACTTTTTCAAATTTCTTTAAAAATGTGCTGAGTTTTGCTGTTTTGTTAGCAGTTCAAGATCAAATAACCATGGTTTAATTGTAGGCTTTGTTGTTGCTGTTTTACTGACTTAGTGCAGAGGCATTTATCAGTCTAAGGTTTGAAATTAACTTCAAAATGCAAAAAAGACAGTTTAACTCAGGGAAAAGGAGCCTGTAAGCATATTTTCTAACATAAAAGGAATGTTAGGATCTGAATCATATTGGGAAGATGGTTAAATATCTAGAAAGAAATTACCAGATATGATGTTATGCAGCTTGAAACTCTTCTGGAATTTATTTCAAAGGATCCATTTTCTGTAGCATTATTTTTTTGAGAGTTTTTTTGTCAGCTGATTTACTTCAGTTTATACCATTAAATTACAATTTAATACTTTACTAACATGAGCAGAAATGTTATGACTAAAATTACAGTTTATAACATAAAAATTTTAAGCAGCATTGCAAAAACCCATGAATTATTATTCTTGATCTGTTGTTTACTCCTCATTCCTTTCACTAGCCTTTAAATCAAATCCCTCAGATCTAGCCTCTTTATCTCTCATCCCCCCCAAATCATGGCAATATGTTCCAGCAATCATCCCAGATGTGTGCAGTACTCAGAAATTAAACTGTAACATTTTGGATTGTTGCCATAAAATAACGTCAGACTGTAGGATGAAGATTCTTTATAATTTCGAAAACAAAACAAACCTGAGAACTTCATGATTGGATCTTCCAATTTGACCCCAACACCTGAGTAAGTTACCACATATTCAAACCATATTGTTAATTTCTCTACTTGATTGTTATCTTCTTGGATGGAGAATCTTGTGTTGTTATATGCCTGTATAATAATCAGCACAATACCAGCTGCATACCATTCTGCTCAGATAATGTGATGAATTTGATTTTTTTAATCTGTTCATCTTTTTCTCTGTGAAAAGTGGAAACATTGATCATAACCAGTATCTACCAGCAAAAAAACCCCAAACCCTCAACAGTAGTATCTTGTTTATAACTTTACATGGCCCAGAGCATAGAAGTCAAGATTGCAATGGTATAGTTTAAGGCAAGAAGAAACTGGATGTTGGCTGGTGACAACAAAAGACCTCATATCCCAAGCTGTAGCTTTGCTAAAAATCTGAGTAATATTGCTTCTTACTCTTTAATGTTCGGGCAAGGTCTCACCACCACCCCAGCCCCCCAATGTCATTTTGCTGATGTTTCTGCTGCCTTTCAAAAAATCTATGACTGACTGCAAGGTGCTACCTTTGTAGAATACATTCCCAGTAGGATACTAGTGCTCTCCCAGTTTCGGCTTCTATGTTAATTTTTTTATTTCAAAGGAAGTGAGACTTCCACCTATTTACCCATACTCAGAGTTTTCTTGCTCGTGTATTGCTACAAAGTCTATGTTGCTTACTGAAAAGTGTCCCCCACAAAACTGTGTGCCATGTAAGTCAGTCTTTGTTGATTGATGTCATTCACCTCTTTGGAATGATCCTTGTGAGTGCTGAGATTTGTCCTATTGTTTTGTATGCTGTTGAATCATATTGACACCTGTAGCCAAAAAAAAAAAAAAAAAAGAAAATGTATGTCTGCCTCTGCAGCTGAGGTTTTAGTGTCTTTAATGTTTGCATTTATCATAAAGTTTGTAGGCAGTGCTCTGTATATATGTAGTATATTGGACATATTTATTCCCTAAATCAATAGGTAAATTGAAAAACTCAGGGTAATACTATCAAGCTATAGTTCATACTACGGCTTAATTTGTTACACTGTATGATCAGAAGAGTAAGCTTTGAAGAACTGCTTGGCTTTTCCTGTTGTTAACTGGTAAATATTAGCCAATGCAGTTAAATATTTTGTCCTACTCAGAATCAAATGCTGGTATTTCTGCCCCTTTCTGATTCAGTGGCTGAGATGTAGCAGTCTCACCTGAATTCCTTATCTTTGCTTTCTGCTAAAACGTTGGAAAAGAATAGAGGTTCTCTCTCTCATACATTACCTGCTCTTATAAGTTCTCATAGTTTAAGAAATAGCAGTAACTCTTTCCCTACTAGTTTAAGGTATTTTCACTGTATAAGTGAAACATCACATTATGTTAAGTGATTTGAAAATGTGTGGCATCTGAAAGTGTTGCACAAGTTTATTATTTTCATTTTGTAGGTAGAGCTTCAGCTGGTACAGTCAGCAGGGCTGTCAAAAGGGCGATGTTGCTTTTTGCTGTTTCTTAAAGTTTTTTTACTTCTCGTTTATAGTCTTAATGGCTTTCAAAATGTCTTCTGAAGTAGCAGGCTCTTTTATGGCCTCCTTCTTAAGCTGTTGTATACTAGGTTTGCTCTATAGTCTTATACAGCACAGCTCAAACTCTGAAGAAATATATGTTACTGCTAAAATACAATTAATTTTACATTTTGCATAAATTATTGGCTTCATCATTGCAATAAAGTGATGTCACCTATGTAATTTATGATATTCTCCTTGCTCTGTGCCTCGATTTTTCACTTGATGTGTCTGGGAATAGTTAACATATTAGGACTGCTGTCATATTTGGCTGATATTGGACAAATCAGATATTTTTCCAGCTTTTCAGCAGAGGTAATTAATCTGTATGGAGTGCAACGTTGCTAGATTTAGCACCTGAGCTCATTCAAGCATTTCTGCAGAGTCGTGCATTGTATTACAGTGACATACATTCAGGAAGGCATTTTGTTGTGAAACTAAAAACCAGTTTTCCTCACAGGATTCAAGTGATGTTCTCAGTCATGTTTTAAGGAATGTGAGGGAATTGATGTACAGTGTTGTGAAAATTCTGACACATGCTATTTTTTGCCCTTTATATTGACTACTATAATGAGGTCACAACTTTCATCATAATATTAACAAATGTAAGATTTTACTAAAACAGAGGCAATATGTGCAACTAAAACAAAATGTGTATTACTGACCATAAGTTTTTGAGTTGATTTCCGAGTTAGAAAAGTGGGCGATTAGTGCAACATTGCCATACATGTCAGTAGATGTGAAACTTACGCTGCTTATACTGGATTTTTATCAAATCTGGAGGGCAGAATAAAAATTTTATGAACAAATTGAAATTACAGCCCAGACTGTGTTTTGTATGGCCAGCCATGTTTGGTTTTGTTTGAAAGAGCTGCTAAGAAATCCCTTAACAGATGACTCCATTTCAGGGTCCATTGAGTTACTTCATTGGAACGAAACTGCAAGGATGAACCTCATAACCTCTACTACAAATGAAGGCAGTGTGCTGTCATCTTTTCCAAATAGCAGAATTTTTGTGTGTGACTGTATTGCTTCATCAAGTCTTTCGGAGAAAAAAACATTTGATTCTAACATTGAGTCTACCTTAAATAAGCCTTCAAGCCATCACAAAGAAATTCAGAAATACTCAAGAATGATTACTTGGTTCATTTTTTTATATATATATATATACACACACACACATATACATAATTATAGGTATATTAGGCATACATTAATTTTTTTATATATACTTATTTGAACTCTTTTAATTGGACATTGCATATTTGAGAAGACCTGTTCCCTTCTCTGTTGAGAAAAGCTGAAGTGTTAGTCGGAAGTGTTCTCTAGGCTGTGAACGCATATTGTAAGACATATGCTGGGCACTATATAATTATATCCTTTTTTCTTTGTCTTGAGAACTCATTTGTGAATGTTTCTCAGATGATTACTTTTTTCATTACATCTCTTTGGACATTGAAAAGAAGATATAACTGGAGACTGATAGTTCAAAGATCATTAGGTCCAGATTCTGGCCAGTCTGGAGTGTTAAAATATCTCCAGGTGGAAGCAGGAACAGCCAGCAGTTAGTAGATTTATAGCAATCTGATCTGCCTTTGAGCTAGACAATTCTTCAGAAGTTCCCAGTGTTCAGGGCAATTAGCGTCACATCTCCTCATCTCAACATCTCCTTTGCTCAGAAATCATAGGGTGCCTTTGTATTGTTGCACTAAAAGAATTCAGGCATTCTCCTCCTTTCCCTTGCACCTCAACTCTGTGTCACCAGCATGGCCATAGGCAGAAGCTGTGGTGAATGCAGATCCTCTTCAAAAGGTCATTCGATTTCTACTGCTTCATCATTCTTTCTGCTTCTTTCAGGGCTCAGTCACTATGGTTTAGAGCATGATCCCTCCTATGTTCTTTGCTGCTTTCTCCCTGCATTTCTAGCCATACACTTACCTTCTATCCTGAAAATTGACCTTCTGATCTGATACACATAGTTCCAAAATTAAGCCTTTCTGCTACTTTCCCCCGGGCTATAACCCAGTTTGCAATATCATGTCATCAAAGAGGCAATATAATGCCAAGATTCTTGCAGTATTCTGTCAATCCCAAGTACCCTTTACACTGAAGTAAATGAGTGAGCAGCATCTATTATGCTGCATCGGTCTGTGTGATTACCAGGGAGAGTTAATGCATTATTTTATTTTCCCTATAGGATGCCAGTGATCTCTGTTTCACATAAGTATCCTCTGGGGAATGTTGCTGTTTAAACCACAGCCTCAGATTCTTGGTTGGAAAAGTGACAAGGGTATGTATAGGAGCTCTGCTTTTGATTCCCAAAGGATATGGTTGTCATCATTAAGGCTACTGATTATATGCCTTTTTCTTTCAGATTTCTATTCATAACCATAGCATTCTCTCCCCATTTGTCTGACATTTTTAGCGTTTGAGAGGAACACAGAAACTCTAGAAAGTCTTGCAATTATTGTGTGTCAAAAGTCAGTTTCAGATATGCAGTCTGAATTTTAAATGCATTGTATCACTGAACAAACTATCTGCTATTTGTCATTAGCTAGGTCCTTAATTAAAGTCTAAGAAAGTCTGTCTGTTGGTGCCAAGGACTTGCTTCAGCTGTGGCTCTAGCTGTGATATCTAGAAAGATACCCTATTTACTTGGGGTGGTGCTTCGATGTGTGTTTTAGAGAGTAAGAAATGGTGATTGCTACTCTGTCTTAGGAGGATTTGCATTTGTAACCAAAACACTGTGTTCTACAGGTGATCTACAAGTGATTGGATATACTTGCTATATCCAGCTGAGCCTGTAAGTTCTACTTAATGGCAACAAGAAAATAGAAAGAAAATTAAAGAGGTACCTGCAGGGTATCAAAGTGACTGGAAGATGTAGTAGTCACAGTCCATAAAAGTCTGATAAATTACTTGATGAGTTGCACATACTTGTTTTAAACTTATATGTGTGGTAGCTTTTACAGTCTTCCATACAGGAAATGTGATATGAGGTAACTCTTAATACAAAGGATAGTATAATAGTATGTGGTACCTCAGAATGCTATGGTTCTGTTGTGCTAGACTCGGTGTGGACAGCTGGTTAGGAAAGATCATACCCAAATTAATGTGTTATCTCAGTAAATGAGGCCAACAAAAATTAGGGTACACGAAATAATAATTTAAGACAGTGTCATGCGATTCAACAAGTTGGCCAGCAACAGATAAGATCTCCCTTTGTCAGAGACGGGAACTGAACACTGGCTTTATTGTTCCATGTTTTAATTTTCTAAAGATTTAACGTATCACATGTTAACAGGAAAAACAAAGCCTGCATCTTCTTATGGAGATTTTTTTATTTGTTTAGGTATAGGTGAAACACATTATGAAAGGACTATGGCCAGGGACTTTAAACATAAATGGTGCAGTTCTTGGTAGTCACACAATGTGTTTAGTCTTGGGTTCATGAGTCAGGATTTACTTAGACAGCTGAGTGTCACAGATATTTAGAATTACTTCTAGACATGTGGGACTGCTGAACTATGGGAAGTCAAGTGAATAAGTTTGAAAGATGGGAAAAACATATTTAATGCTGTGCATTTTTATTTTAATTTTCCTGACGTTCATTTTAAATGATGTAAAGGATTTGTGCATACTTAGTCCTTGTTAGCTCTAGTTTATGAAAGGTCTTCTGTTGCCAGACAATGATAAGTGATCTGTCCAAAGGCAACAATACACATACAGTGAGGTGGGGAGGATGCCGAGAGATACTGATCGGTACCAGCAGTTTCATACTAGAGATTTATGTTAATTCTTCTTTAGATCTGCAACTCTCATTCCAATTATGCAAAAACACACGTTGCACAGTTACTCGTTAGGTAGACATTTGGCACCATTTCTTGTGGTGCTGATTGAAGACAACAATTTTAAATCAGATTTCATGGTTTTTTTCCAGAGTAAATCACTAGTCACTTTGAATAGCATAGAGCGCCAGGGTGTTTAATGGGAGAAGAAAGGTGTCTTAAAGATAGAACATGCAAGAGTGAAACAAAGCATTTGTAGCTTTCCTGATTTTTTTTTTAGATGTCTTTCACTCTTAGTGAAGCACTAGTTCTTTAGTCAGTCTTGTTTCCTTGCATCCTTCAGTTGGTAGTGATTAAAATAGTAGGCTACAGTCTTTGCAGGTGTAAATTGATAACATTGTAATGCAGCCAGTGGAACTAAGGTAGTACATAGTACCCAAAGTTATGGCCTATTAAGACTGTAAAATTTCCACACATTCCTACCTCTTGACTAAAATGGCTGCTTTTATGAGGCATTCCTGCTAAAATGTATCCTTATCTTTGGATTTCATACACAGTAGAAGGAAGAATTTGAATATGAAGTATGCTAGAACTCTGAAAACTCATATAAAAATCACTAGTTTCACAGTGCATTTAGTTTTACCTGTTAAGTAGAAAATAAAACAAAACCACCTGGGTTACCAGGCTTTGTAAGTCCTGTGAAGGGGATGTTGGGGAAAAGACACAGGGAGTAAGAGTTAAGCTGTAACTCAAAGCAGGTTAAGATTCCTAGAAATTGTGCAACTTCAGAACACTTAAGCTTTGTGCAGCTCTACAACACTGGGCAAATATAATTTTGCAAATGAAGCCATATTTAACGTAGAAGTAATAGCGATATTGATATGGAAGACTTGGAAAGTGAAAACAGACTTAGGGATTTTTTTCTTTTACAAATTTTTTGGCAAATTCACATCTGCTAAGATACCTTTTTAAACCGGCTTGTTTCAAAAGAACTTTATTGTATTTAAAGGAAGAAGGAAAGTGAGTGAAAAAACACATTAGACTCAGACTGATAATTAGACATAGATTTTGTGCTGTTTGTCATTATCAATAGGAAGTCCAAGAATTCTGTTATCTCTGAGAAAAAAAAGGAAATGCATTCCTGTCAGATAACAAGCTCTATCGTATTGCAATCAAATCCTATTGGTAATATGGCATGTTTTCTTTAGTGAAGAAAAAATGGACAAAAGGTTTTTCATGTAACATTTCTTGAGGTAATATCAGCATATGTAGCAAACACCAATCTATTTATGTCATAACACTCTAAATTACAACATTCTGAAATCTTAAGCACAGAGCACTATGTACAGAAGACTCAGGAAACTTTAATGTGTAGACTTGAGGATTTCGCTATTTCTATCTCCTTTTCTTTCTTCCTTGCTTGCTTGCTTGCTTTCATTCATTAATTTCTTTTGTCTCTCTTTCTCTCTTTTTCATCTTTTTATCATTCTTTCTGGAAATAGTTATGTCAGTTCATGCTGGCACTAGACTATGAAACCTCCAGGCACTAGGCTGAACTGACATTTATGACTGCCCCATCAAAGTTCTGGCATGTACTGTTGTTTTGCATGTTAATAAAAGACAGATTACATTGGTCACTCTTTTACTGCATGTAGTCTGGGGAAAGATACAGGGTACAGAGTCTGAATGTGAAGAAGGAGTACATCAGTACTAAAGTGTAGAAATAATTTAAAACTATTGTGAAGTTTAAAAAAAAAAAAAGAAATTAGAACTGTTATATTCTGTAAATGTTATGGTGCCTGTTTCTCCACCTGTCTTTGCTGGTGCCCTGCTGAGGAGCTGAGGTGCATGCAATAAGCAGAAAATCTGAATAAGTAAATAATCAACCTAAGGTAATTTTTCTGTCTGTGTGTTTCTAGATGTATAGATTACTGTCCAGTTAATGCCACTGCATGTGGATCCTTTTGTGGAGCTATTCTAATATAATTGAAGTAGAATTTCTTGAAAGTAGAAAGGCTGCTAGATTCATATTTGCCTGAAAGGGTTTTCTGGGTTGTTTTGCTTAGTTAATTTTTCTATCTATAATTGTAAATTTTAGTAAATTACAGACAGAACAGCTTATGCAGTAGTGTTAGCTTTGGTTGGAATTGCTTAAAAATATACTGTCAGGCTCTCAAAATACATGAATACTGATTGTCTAAGAATTTCATTCCCAGTGTAGATAAAATTACCGTATTTTTATTTGCCTATTTGCAAAGTCCAGTGAAATGAGCTGCAGATGCATAGTCTCTGCCTCTTCCTGCCAATAATGCTGCATATAAATTAAGATTGTTACATTACCAGTGAGCTATGCAGCTGTAGAGTTACAACATTTACCACAAAAGTGCATGGTCCAGAGGGTTAGGAGTGAAAAATTTCTTCTCAGTCTTAATTCTGGTTATGCTAGTGATTTGCTGTGCAATCTTGGAAAAGTCATTTCACCTTTAAATGCTTTGCTTTTCCATGCTAAAATTGAATTCATTATCACAGAGGCATATAGGGAACACTCCTTACCATTTCCGTAATACAATCTGGAGGAAAGTGTTGTGTGGGTCTTTTTTTACTGTGATACTCAAAGCGGGCAAATATCCTCTGTAAAGAAATGCTTGTAACCAGTGATTAAACATGTGCAAATCCTACTTGTCATTATCTTTAAGGAAAAAAAAAAATTAGACTTCATCTCTCTTTCTCTAAGATGAAAGCTTAGGACATGACCATAACCCCTAACTAGCATGTTACAAAGGGATCCAAATTAGAATGGGAAAGATTTTGTGTAAAACTTCAGTATTTAGGAAATCACTTCTAAGATGAGCTATATTTCATAAATTATTTTTCTAGGGAATAAAGTAACTGTTTAAAATATAATAGCTCTACATGTGATAAGGTATTTAGTGGTCTTCAACATGACATTAAATACTGCTGTAGTGTCAGGCAAGCCCTTCCTCACCATTCTTTTGTGGGCACTGGAAAGAATTCACTTTGTATGAAAACCACCTCAGTAGAGAATGCTGTTGCAGGGCACTGCTTGTTGCCAAAGTCCTATAATCAGGCTGTGTCATAAAGCCATGGGAAGCAATGTGTCTGTGTGTTTGCTGAAGAATCTGAATGCTTTCTTTATGCTTTCCTAAAGAATGCTTTGCTATATTTTAGCTCTTCCTTGTGTGTGGTCTGTGGAAGGTTTTCTGAGCACTGATAATAAGTCCTGTCCTGCTGCATCTGGAGTGACTATTATAACCTCCACCTAAACTTGTTGCTGTCTCCTGCTCTTCTAGGTTTTTTCTCTGTTGTGCTGTTAAGCAGGGCCTTTGGATGCTAGGTGTGCTGCTCAGGAGAGGTTTGAAAGAGCTGTAAAACTGACTTTGGTGCCAAAAACTCTATATATTTCCTTATGGTTTTTTACTTGCCTCTGTACAGAAGCTTAATTCTGTTCAGCTCCACTGCTTTTTGTCAAAATGGATTGTGGTAATTGTCAAATCACATACAGGCATTTGAGGGCCAAAGCACTATCTTGTTCATGTTTCATCTGTGAGTAGTGCATTTCAGGTAGTATGTTCAGATCTTGCAGAGCTAGTTGTCATTGATATATAAAATGGCAATGTTCTTACCACTTCCTGTGCTGCAGCACTCCTGATGCTCACGTGTTGTGCCTGTGCTGTACAAGGTATATCCAAAGGGCGTTTTGAACAGACAAAATTGCATTCCTTTGGAAGAATTCTCACTAGCAAATTTCGCTTGAGTGAAGCCTGTTGAGATTATCCTATTTAGATCTCAGTAATGTCTTCTGGTGTTGTTTCCAGATTTGCATTTCATCACTGTGCACATACTACTAGGTAGAAGCCTTGCCTTTCACATCCTGAGGTTAAACACTTAATTGTGCTTTTGCTAGTTTGAGTATGGATTATTGAACTTCCTTCCATTTAATGGGGTCCCATACAGGAGCTGTGCAGAGATCACAGTGAAGTCAAAATGACATTGCCAGAGGGTTTTATAGAAATGAAATCTACTAAAAATGGACCCAACTCTGGCATGTCAAAACAAGCTAAAAAAACAAACAAAACCAGACCTGATCCATGTCTACAAAAATTCCCTGCTATTCCCAGTCTGGCATACCAAACAATAGCTCTTGTTCTTTTGAATCTTGATTTGCAGCTCACCTAGCACTTCCAATATAGTCATGCTTACTCGTGCTTATATTGATGCCTGATATGATGCTTGTACTGATGTCTTGATTTATGACTGTTACAATATGGTAGACCTGTCATTCCCTTCTAATTTGTAAAGATGCTTTAGGATGCTTTTTGGGATACAATTATTATTGCATCTGGAGATATAATCTTTAGAAGGAGAACTGGCATTCTGCTTAGTTCAGCTAATTCTTAGAAAAGTGAAACTTTCAGTTGTTTATAAAGAATGAGATCTTCAGTTACTGTTCTTTGATCTATATGTAGAAAACAAGATAGTTCATCAAATGAGCATGGCTATCCTATAGAAACTGGACATACGACTTTTTATATGATCATTCATGTTAGTTCCCAAAAGACTCGAGGCATAAATTGTCCTATAGCCTTTGCACGTCTTATTTATGAAGTAAAAGATAAGTTTAAAAATGCTTTTGAAAATGTAAGGCTAACAAGAGTGGACCAGACTACTTCACTTACTGGTAAAAAATGTAGAATATTTAGCAAAAAGTACTGCAAGAAGTTATTTTTAAAAAACTGTGGGGTTTTTCCCCTCTGTGTAAAGGAATTGCTTGACTGGCTGTAGGGGGCAAAGTTTGGAGAAAAACTTGATTTAAGGTTGACTGATCATTGTGCAACATACACTTACATATATAAGATACTGCCTGAGCTTTTTACAGATTATTTTAACTGGTACTTTTGCCCTTTGGCTTGACTAACGTTTCACGAACTTTAATGACCTAAATTAATCACGTATGCTACCCTTTATCACCTTCTTGTGCTATGGCATATTTGGATGAGATTCTGGTTTTCAGTAGTACTGTTAATAACATAAACCTGTCTTATCATTGGCAAGCATTACTCCTTTTTGCCAAAATTGAAACTAGCATTTGAGAAAACATTGTAGAGTCTCAGGAATAAACATTATTTAAAAAAACCCAACTAAACAACAACAAAAAAAGATAGCTAGCCCAAATGCTGAAGATTTGTGGGTCTTTTAAGGAAATAGATTTAAAATTTGTATGAACTTTGCATCTACTTTTTTTTATTACTAGGATTAAAAGAATACCGTAGAATTGAAAAGTTAATGCTGTCTGTGACAATGCAGAAGCAATAGTGTTATGTGCTAGGGCTAAAACTACAGAATCTAGGACCATTATCAGTATCTAGTAATTCAGCTGTACCAGCAGAGGGAGCTTATGGTTTTGAATACCTAAAGAAGTATGTCTAGCTAGACTTTCTACACTAAGTTTGCTGTTTGTCCTTTACTTACTTCTCCTCTCTACTAATGCATGTTAGGAGAATAATATAGATAAGGGCAGAACTACCTGAGGCTGTTAGTTGCCTTTGTAGTGACTTCAGTAACTATCCTTGCAAGTCTCCTGGCTAAGAATGGCTACCGTCTGAACAACTTTTTCAAGACTGCATCATGCACATTATAATTGTAATTTTATCTTTGGTACTCCACAACCAGTATACTCCTTGGTAGAATAGTCAGCCATAGGTTGTGGTCTTTCCACAGCCCTTTACGATTGTTTAAAATATCTACAAAAAATAAATGAAAGAATATGCACTTGTATATCAGAGAAACATTAAAAGCATGCACATAAAATTCCAGAAAATTGTGGAGACTATACTATTAATGTTAGCACTATAGGAACTCTATTTGACAGTCAACAGGAAAAACCTTTCTTTTAAGAAAATCAGTCTGAGTTTTTCAGAAGTGGTCAGTTGGCTTTATTTCCTCCAAACTGAACTGGTACTTTATGAAATCAAGGGTAGATCAGTGCTGAACAATCTTCCTTTCAAAGTATAGCTTTTTAAAAGAACTGTCTTTGTAATACTCCACTCATTAATAATTAGCTCATTCTTTGACCTTATTTGAAGGAACTGGATTTTTTCTTCCATGCAGTATTTACCAATTCCATGACAGATGAACCTCAGCCTACACTTTTTTGCTTATTTAAGCAGAATTCCCAGCAAACTGCAGTTTAAACCAAGCCTTTTTCTGTTGTTGAAACCTGTGTGTGGGAAGGAAACCACCATCCACAGTTGTCTTGATTTTCTTCCCCACTGCCTTCCAGGTTCACACAGTGCTTTCCCCGTCTCTCCAAGGCATGATGATATAATTCAACTCTTTCTTTAGCATACAAGCTACAAAATTAATGCAGAAATATGTAATTCTTGCAGTTTTACTGAAAACTGATTTGGACTTACAGTTTTCAGGTAGGGCAGCTGCACTTCAACTAGAAAGTGTGAGTTTGGGATGTATGAATGTATGCAATGCTTGTACGTATGTATGTGTACAAAGATTAATCGTTTGATATTGATTGAATTTACAAAATTATTGTAAACATTTGGAGTGAGAACATTTGCAGATGATGTAACTGTGACTCCTGATGGCCTTGCTTTTAGTAAATTAGCAGCTATTTTCTTGAAACACTGTTACATAGATCTGTATGCCTAGGACTGATGAGGGTTGAGCCGTGTATTACAGCAAAGTATGATTTGATGGCTGTAGGCGTCTTTGTAAGCAGGATGTTTCAGTGTTCTTGCCATGTACTGTACTTAGCTACCATCTATATTCTAACTTTTATATTACATTTACATATAAGGACAATGAATAAGTCAAACTCAATAAAATGCTCTGGGTGACTAACTACAGTCTGCTGGTAGTTCAGTACATAATGAAGAACTATTCCAGTTTTATGTCTGATGATGAACAGTGTGCAGTATACAGTGTTAGGCAAAAGAACTGGTCTTCAAAAACACTGTAGAATAATTACATTAGCTCATTTATGGCATGCTTACAGTGACTGCATTGGATGAGGGTATCTCTTGAAGAACCTAGTGAGCATCGGATTTACCCAACATACCATGTAATGTCACCAAAATGATGTGAAGAAAATTGTCTCTAGTAAAGACCTTAAAATATTCCGTTCATCCCTCTGTGACAGCTGTCAGATGGAAAACAGGACTAAGTAGATATTATCAAAGAGTTGGTATTCTAGATGGAAAAATCTTAATGAGGCTAGCAAGATAACCAGATTGGGATGCTCTGAAAGAACCACTTCATAATCCATTAAGTGTCAGTGACCCTACTGAAGGCTTCATTTTTAATTTTTTTTTTAAGTGCAAAGCTATTTATTGAAATGGTTCTAAAATTTTAATGTAAGGTTATAAAATTCCACTGGTTTTTTTTTGTTACCAAATAGAAGGAAGAAATGTTGGGAGGAAACAGAATTTTCTCCTGAACGGAGGCACACTTACGTGTGTGGATTTACTTGTGTTTCAGGCATTTTACTCTTCCAGACAAGTGTTAGGTAGGGTAAAATGATGATAAGATCACTCTCCATGAAATCAAAGTTTTGTCATCGCAGTTATTTTTTATCAAAGGACAATAAAATTACCAACTGCTACTTTAGAAATATTTTTCTTTCTTTTTGTTCTTCAGTTTATTTAATAAAAGCTACCTACTCTGACTGAGGTGCAGCAAAGCCATGTCTACTACAGCTTGTTTTACTGTATTGGAAACACTGCATCTCCATAAATACAGTGGTTGGTGTCCTTCAACTTGTCCCTATCGCCAGCTTCTGTGACTATGTGGACCTGTAAACTTGAAGGCAACATCTGAATAAAATAGCAGGTCTCTTTGTCCAGACATAGAAAGACATCTTCACCTGAAAGATTTTTTTACAAAGCTCAGTTTTACAAACTCAGCACGGTGGAACCAGTTGCCTCTAATTCAGACATAGTTAGCTGAGCTACATCACCTGAACGTCTCAGTTTAGCAAGTTCCAGTGACCTGGCATATAACAGCTGTATCATGGGTATTTCTTTTTTATTGAAACTCTGTCCTTCACCTGAAGTGTTTGCATTCGTCTTATGCTTTGCAACTTATTTAATATTTTCCTTTCCACATGAAGTGGTGAATTCCTTCCCTTTTTCTTTTAAAAAGCAGCTATAATGACTACATTCTTTTCAGTATGAAAAATTTTCACCTGTTGATGAATGTCAAGCAGCTGAGGGAGAGATCTTATAATCCTTGGAGGTCACTTTCATCTAAGCTTGTTGGCAGAATGAATTTTAATGCAGCTTTAGAATATTGCCTAATCTCCAAATTCCTCCTTATTATGATGCATCATTTTTCATTTAATTTTCATGACCACTTTCAGATTTGTTTATGCATTTATTTACAATAATGTCATATTTTAAGCTGCTAACTAGTCAGATTGCAATATCAGAATGCAATAATTAGCTTGCAATATAATGTCCTTTCTTATTTCAAAAGTTTGGGATTTTGCTGCAAAGGTTATTCTTTTCTCTTTTCAAATAGCCTTTTCATTTTCTAAATGTGTGTGAGGAGTTCAGTATGAAACACTAAAGTAAAGTGAAAGTGGCAATATTGCCAACTTCAAATCTTGAAAATTCATGAGTATGCCCACTCATTCTCTCCCTAAAGCTATGAGATTTAAAAAACAAACAAAGCTGGAATTTTTCTTTTGCTTTTTAGGAATTAAGTATTTGCTGTCTCCCTGATTATACTTTTTTCTTCAACTCCATAGGAAGGAAATTTTAAAAAGATGGACATGTTCAGTAATTGCATGATTCTAAGAACAGAGATTCTCAGAAGTGTGGTATTAACCTGCTATGGTGTAATAAGCTGGCAGCACTGTGGAAGAGCATAGAACACCTGGGCTGTTGTGCTTTAACCCCAGCTGGCAGGTAAGCCCCACACAGCTGCTCACTCATTCCCTCACAGTGGGATGGGGAAGAGAATCGGAAGGGTAGAAGTGAGAAAACGCATAGGTTGAGATAAAGACAGTTTAATAGGCAAAGCAAAAGCCACGCATGCAAGCAAAGCAAAACAAGGAATTCATTCACTACTTCCCCATTGGCAGGCAGGTCTTCAGCCATCTCCAGGAAAGCAGGGCTCCATCACACATAACAGTTACTTGGGAAGACAAACGCTATAACTCTGAATATGCCCCCCCTTCCTTCTTCTTCCCCCAGCTTTATATGCTGAGCATGATGTCATATGGTCTGGAATATCCCTTGGGTCAGTTGGGGTCAGCTGTCCCAGCTGGGTCCCTTCACAACTTCTTGTGTGCCCCCAGCCTCCTCGCTGGTGGGGTGGTGAGAGAAGCAGAAAAGGCCTGGACTCTGTGTAACACTGCTCAGCAGTAATGAAAACATCCTTGTGTTATCAACACTGTTTTCAGCACAAATCCAAAACATAGCCCTATACTAGCTACTGTGAAGAAAATTAACTCTATCGCAGCCAAAACCAGCACATGGGAGAAGGAGTCTGGCCTGTGTTGCTAATGTCACTTAAAGGCATGAGAAGGAAAAGGGAGCTGCTCATAAAACTTTTCCTTCCATGCTTTCAATGCAATAGTCATTAGCTAAGCAGTATCATACAGGTTTTTAGTCAGTAGTAGGCCTTGAGGACAGGCTTATAATATGAGAACAATAACTGATAAGCCCTCCCTTTCCCAGAGTCTATGCTAGCTCTTGAACTGGTATGGTGTTTAAATCTGGTCAAATTAATTGATGTTTTGATAATAAGAGCTACAAAAATCAAACTCTATGGGAGTTTTTTCCAGTAGCTGGCACTGGAAGCAGGATTTGAATCCTGTGGCATTTTCTAGGTGCTGTACAATTCAAATAGTTATATTTTAGCAACTGACATTCTTCCCTCTGCCCTCCCCCCAAATTTGCCAAATAACTCTTTTAGCAATAGAAGCTCATTTACTTTCAACATTGAAAACAAGCCTATCTCTTTCTTTCTTTCGCTGTCAGCCCCTGGGTAGTTTTCGGCTTTACATTTAGACAAATGCAGATTGTTGATTGTGTGCTTCATAACAGAATGGGAATCATGTAGTATTAATGCATTGCAATAATATTTTCAAGATCTAGTTGGTCTTGTTTAAGATTTCTGTTCTCAAGGTCCTTTTCTTTTTCATAACACAGAATAGGAAAACAATTTGTTGAAAAAGATACGCAGTGACATGTTGATCTTTAAAAGAAATGAAGCAGTATACCTGAATAGTAAGTACTAATACATTGTTGCTGTTAATAGATGGCTCTGGCCACAATTCATCACTGTTTCCTTTTGCCAAAGATACATTTTTTCCTATTGAAACCTGTCAAGTCTTCCTGAAAGTTATCCCTCTATCTACTCCTTAGCCATGAAGCTGGCTCTCTGTCTTAATCATATGCCCAACCCTTTGCAGTCACTATTTTACTTGTTATTTACTGGTTCTTCATAGGCCTTTCAACATTTTACACTGAAAAAATACAAACTATTGCTGTGGATGCTTTAATTCTAAATTATGAATATTAGGAATAATATGATTTTATGAGAGGATATTTAAAATACGAGTATAGCATTTGAAAATGCTTACTGGTGGGATTTGTTTTAGTCGAGGCTTAGTGTCAAGATATACAGGATTATACTGTTTTCCCTTGAAAAACTTAGCAATGTGTTGTTAAACATGGACTAAAGAGCTGCTCCTGTTTTTCAAAATGAAAGTCTGGTGTGGGGGAGGGTGTTAATTTTCATTCTATGACATGTAAAAGCTTCAGACAGTTCAAGACCTATCCTAGAACTGGTAAAACATTTTTAAAATGTGCTTTACAGACAGACATGGATATTAAGAGTATTTATTAGGAAAATGTGAATGGCTTAGACCTCTAAACTTGTAGAAGAGGAGGAGATTAAAAACGTGTGTAGCGATAGCTTATCTCTGTCTGTCTCCACCCTTTTTTGGGTATGACTAACTTCACATGCTGGAAAGGACATCACATCCTGTACAAACTATTCCTGATTTCAGAGCATTCCAGCAGCTGATGGCAACATTACCATGTCATTCAGGTGGACATCCTCAGACAGCACCTGTAGCAGAAGTGAGTCTCTCATAATAAAAGTATGGCCTCTAAAAATTTATGGTATTTAATTTTGGTTTTGTAGCTACCCCATTGTCACCTGCTTTAGGGTGTATTTTAATGACAAGCTTCTTGTACCACTATAGTGTGTTATGTCCCATCTCTTGTAATTATTTAACCATGGGTAACACTTTACTGAATTATTAATGTTACATATTGCTTCACACAACAGTTAGTCTCCAAATCCAACCACATGAGTAGTAGTTGCTGTTTTGTCGATTTTGATGACAAAAATAACAAATTGAAACCATAACATTTGTTTACTCAAAGCACACCAGGCTGGTAGTTATCAAATAAGACCTGTATTCCCACCTTAAATTACCTTGAAAATAAAATCAATAGCTTATTTAAACAGACCAAACAAGAAAAAAATTAATTGCCCCTAGAAAGACAAGTTTCATTTAGAAAGAAACTATACTGATAAACTACAGAAGGGATTGCAGGGCAAAATTGGGATATATTGGTCAACAGAGGGAATAAGAACAACAACAACAAAATGCTATTTCTTTATTTCTCCCCCAGTACAAATAGTTCAATAAGCATTTTTAAAATCTAAGGTACATTATGACAGAAATAATAAGAATAAACACACTCATGACTCAGCTGTGCATCCAAAGTAAATTTTAAGTGTTTCCATTTGAGAAGCTATTTTAGAAAATAAAATCTCCAGCTGGTAGAATGACAGCTCATCTATACTTATGCTTAAATGGTAAAAGCAGCGCGATTTAATTCAGATCCCCTCTTTCCTGTGATGAGCCTGTTTCAGAATTCTCAAATAGCCAGTCCCTAGTTACTGTCTTCCCTCGCCCCATTTATACCTGCCCTGTTTCTTGCTTAAGTGAACATTTACTCTGAGATAAAAAGCAATGTCCAGTCCTTAATACTTTTGGGGGAAGGTGTCACTAGCACTTTAAAGCAAAATGATATTCAGCATATTTCAACTCTTTTGGAAAAATCAGGGCAGATACTAATCTTACAATGAATAACTCCAGCAGATGGCAGAAGATCTGACTCCTTGGTGAAATCTTACAGTCTGACACAGTTTCTTCTGAAGTTAGTGACAAAGTTTGCATTTACACTGTTGCCATTGCCAGTGGGCCAACGTCTGGTAGTGAAGTCGCTGGAGGTGTGAAGGTGTGATAGTTGGGCTCACTACTTTAGCAGTTACATTGAAGCTTTGTTCTGTCCCAACTACACTATTAGGAGTTGCTTGCCTAGCTAGAGGAGGGCAAGCATTTCAATTAGTGTGGATTTGTGCCATTTTCATCAACAGCACTTGGCTTAAGAATTCATCAGGCTCCAGATTCTCAGAAAATACTCTTGGAGAGGTATCTGCACTCCCTTTGGGTAAATGGATATAATTCTAATGTATGCCAAGAGAGGTAGAGGATTGGGATTCCCCACCATTTTGTTATGTCCAAGATGAATTCCATATTTGCACTTTATTTTGCCCAGGGATAAACATTCTGTATTCTGGTATAGCAGGTTATGGGCTGACCACCTCAAGCCAAAGGCTGGGAATGCATGTTGGCAACACTAAATCTAATCATCCTTTGAGGGAACAAATGTTTTTTATCTTCCAGGTTTCTGCTGTCAGCATAGATTTAGAAATGCCTGGTTTTGGTTTGGTTTTATTATGGCAGCTTGTGTAAACAGCTGGATATAACTTGCACAAGTGATCTCTATGGACTATGTAATAGAAAGTATTTAAAATTAGAATAAAGTTTGAGCGACTCCTTGATACTTTCCATGTTATGAGGAATCTTCTTCCTCTGATATTTCTTTTTCCTTTATGCAAATCTTATACATTCAGGAATACAGGTCTCAACAATGCTGATCTGTTAACTTCAAAAGCATTAATACATGGATGCATTCTACTCTTTGTTGGTGACTGTCCTGGTTTCGGCTGGAATAAAGTTAATTTTCTTCCTAGTAGCTGGTATAGTGCTGTGTTTTGGATTTAGGATGAGAATAATGTTGATAACACACTGATGTTTTAGTTGTTGCTAAGCAGTGTTTATACTAAGTCAAGGACTTCTCAGCTTCTCATACTGCCCTGCCAGCGGAGGCTGGGAGTGCACAAGAAGTTGAGAGGGGACACAGCAATGATAGCTGACCCAAATGAGCCAAAGGGGTATTCCATACCATATGATATCATGCCCAGTATATAAACTGGGGAAGTTAGCCAGGGGACACCGCAGCTGGGGGATTGGCTGGGCATTGGTCAGCAGGTGGTGAGCAATTGTATTGTGCATCACATTGTTGTTGTTGTTGTTGTTGTTGTTGTCCCTTCCTTTTCTGTCCTGTTAAACTGTCTTTATCTCAGTCCACAAGTTTTACTTTTTATTTCTCTGATTCTCACCCTCATCCCACTGGGGGGGTGGGGGCCGGGGCAGGGAGTGAGTGAGCAAGCGGCTGTGTGGTGCTTAGTTGCCAGCTGGGGTTAAACCACAACAGTGACGTATGCAACTATAGTGTCTACTGTGTTTGCAGGAAAAGTTTGCCAGTGCAGTCCCAAATCCTTGACCAGGTCAGACAGATGTGCTCTTTGCCTTATGATCAGGTGTGATCACAAAAGCTTTCCAAGTGCAAATTGTCAATATCTTTAAAAAAATAAAGTTTCCTCAAGAAAACCTTTACCTATCACAGAAAAGTCCTGAGTTAAAAAAAAAAAAAAAAGTTCAAAGTGTAACAGCTAGTCTAATCTGCTGCTCCTTTTATTCTAATTTTATTCTCCAATTTTAAAGAGCTAGTTCAAAACTTACCCAAGTTATTGGAAAATAACTCATAAGATAAAACCAAGAATCTTATTTGCTCAATCAACCCTGAGTGGTGTACAACCCTAAAAATATGGCATCAGGGGAAGAACAAGATGTATTTTCTGTCCTTAAAATAATTGTAAGGAGCACTGTGCTGGGAAAATGTACTGATGTGAAAATTTCTTGTGCTGTTTTGTTGGAGTGGTTCTTATCCTGGTAGATATTGCTTTCCTGAGCAGTTACTTTACATAGCTTTCACATAGTGTCAAGTATAATGGTTCTGGAGATGACGTCCAAAATTACCTGACAACTGAAGTGAAAAACCACATGATGGAAATGCCATTTCTCACATTTTCCAGAGTGCAAGGGTTGTAAGCTGATTAGTTTCTTGAAGTTTTCAAGTAATTTTATTTTTAGCTTTTCAGCTCATGCCAGTCCCTTCTGTGTGGCACTGAGTACTCCTGATAGATGCCGAGTGGGTTCATTTCACAGTGATTTGGGGATTTGGGCCTTGGTTCTATTTCAGAATTCATCTTGTCTCATATCATTAGCTACAGGGGTGTACCAAAGATCAGATCCCATATATTGTCCTTTCACTATTAATGTGTTTGTTTCACTTTAACTGTAGGTCCAGAGTATCTAGCCTTACTGTTCCTATACATACACCCATATGTTATGGGATCAAGTGGTTCTTTTAGTTCAGCAGGGAGTGTTCTGCTGCTGGTTTGTGTCACTGGCAAAATAAATCTTCAGACTGCTGAATATGTGAACCATTGCAAAGAGAACAATTGACAAAGGACAATTTGACAGTAAAACAGTCAAACGCATTTTAAGAGTTTTAGCAAATCACAGTGAAAGGAACATCATATGGGCAAATAAATACACTACCATGACTGCTGTATTGTTTACAGGGGTAATGTGCAGAATAAGCTTTTTCTTTAGAAAAAATATAGTTCGAAGAGTTTTTTCCCAAACCCATTTTAAAGACATATTTTACAGTGGGTTTTGCCCTCTTTATATGCTTGGTGTTGTTTTCTTCACCCTCTTTAAAGCCTGGCAGCCATTTTCCCTTTTTTGATTTTGTTCTTTGTAGATGGATAAATACTGTATCTTTTTTCACTCGGTTTGGGAAAGAATTGAAATTAATTCTATTGTCTCATTTAACAGCAAACATGTGGTGCATAAAACAATAGAAGTGAAACATGGCTGAGTTAACTCTTTAAAAAAATGTTGTCAGTTGGACTGTTATCATTTGCTTTTTGACCTGTGGGGTTATATTTCCTGAGTATTTGATTAAGTACTATTGTGGTACAACAGAAAGTTTGCTGCTTCACAAATGTATGTGTGCCTTCCAACGTAATTCAACAAAATTATACAGATATCTGAGGTTAAAAAAGGTACGTGAGTTGAGGGGGTTTGTATTCTGTGTTGGACTCAACAGCACTGATTTCCATAGATGGGGGGGGGGGGGGTGGTGGTAGGATTTCTCTTCACCAAAAAGTTACATTGCAAATTGTTCTTCAATTTTGTCTTGCATATTAGCTTTCTCCCCTGCCCATTGACAGCAAAATGTGATTGAAATACACTAATGTGATGGGTTAACCCTGGCTGGACGCCAGGTACCCACCAAAGCCGTTCTATCACTCCCCCTCCTTCTCAGCTGGACAGGGGAGAGAAAATATAACAAAGAGCTTGTGGGTCAAGATAAGGACAGGAGAGATCACTCACCAGTTACCGTCACGGGCAAAACAGACTCAGTTTGGGGAAAATTAACTCAATTTATTACAAATCAACTGGAGTAGGGTAATGAGAAATAAAACCAAATCTCAGAACACCTTCCCTCCACCCCTCCCTTCTTCCCGGGCACAACTTCACTCCCCGATTCTCTACCAACCCCCCAGCGGCACAGGGGGACGGGGATGGGGTTTACGGTCAGTTCATCACACGTTATTTTCTGCCGCTTCATCCTCCTCAGGGGGAGGACTCATCACACTCTTCCCCTGCTCCAGCGTGGTGTCCCACCCACGGGAGACAGTCCTCCACGAACTTCTCCAACATGGGTCCTTCCCACGGGCTGCAGTTCTTCACGAACTGCTCCAGCATGGGTCCTTTCCATGGTGTGCAGTCCTTCAGGCACAGACTGCTCCAGCGTGGGTCCCCCACGGGGTCACAAGTCCTGCCAGAAAACCTGCTCCGTGGGCTCCTCTCTCCACAGATCCGCAGGTCCTGCCAGGAGCCTGCTCCAGCGCGGGGTTCCCACGGGGTCACAGCCACCTTCGGGAACCCACCTGCTCCGGCGTTGGGTCCTCCATGGGCTGCAGGTGGATATCTGCTCCACTGTGGACCTCCATGGACTGCAGGGGGACAGCCTGCCTCACCATGGTCTTCACCACGGGCTGCAGGGGAATCTCTGCTCCGGCGCCTGGAGCATCTCCTCCCCCTCCTTCTTCACTGACCTTGGTGTCCGCAGGGTTGTTTCTCTTACATGTTCTCACTCCTCTCTCCGGCTGCTGAATACTGTCTGTCCCAACTTTTTTTCCTTCTTAAAAATGTTATCACAGAGGCGTTACCACTACCGCTGATTGGCTCGGCCTTGGCCGGCGGCGGGTCCGTCTTAGAGCCGGCTAGTATGGGCTCTCTTGAACACAGGGGAAGCTTCCAGCAGCTTCTTACAGAAGCCACCCCTGTAAACCCCCCCCCGCTACCAAAACCTTGCCACACAAAGCCAATACAACTAAAAACATTGAGCCTTTTCTCTGACGAATAAAGAAATAAATGCCTTTGTTTAGTAGTTGTAGTAGGTGATAAAGCTACCAGAGCTGGCTGTCAAAGAGGGCAGATGCTTATATCAACTGAAAGAAAGTACACCATGCTCTCAAGTACAGTATGGTTCCCTTATTGGAGAGCCTTCTTTCCTGCAGGTCCTGTTAGGAGCAGCCTGTTTTCTTCTGTTTTATGTCAAGTTTCAAAAAGAAAGAATTTTCTCTTCTGTGTCAACCTCCTAACTGATTTATACCATTTCTGCTTATTATTGACAGTATAATTGAAAGACAGATGAGAAATTTTAGGATAAAAATTGTGTGGAAGAAGCTAAGTGCATTGGAAAAAGTTTCATTTTGGACTTTTAGAGATTGCTTGTCATTTTATCAGTTTCTGTTTTGTACCCTTTCTTCATTTCCCTCTGATAAATACTTCTCGCATAGTTTCTACTCCTCTTAATACCAAAACAGAGTTACCACTGGCTTCAGTAGATGCAGCGATTTTACACTGGTCATTGGTCCAAAGTTGTTATTACCTCACTTGCTATTTTTCTGATCTGTAGAAGAAAAGCAAATTAGAGTGTATAAAAAGAGTCTTCTGGAAATTGATCTGCAACTTCTCAATTCTAGGGATTTTTCCATCTGGGGCCGACAGTTGTATCCTGGCATTGCACTTATTTTAAATTTAATGATACCGTGATAAAAAGTGACGCCATTTGGCAACAGCACATTGCAGCAGCACAGATTATATGTGACAGGTGTGCTTTCTGCTGTTTGGGACAAATAATTCCAGTATAAACACATTCTACATGCTATCTGGTAAATATAAGGAGGGAAAAATTTTATTGACTCATCTATAATCTTCATGCATTCAGATATTAGGGTATTTGCGAAGAAGAAAGAGCAGAACACACTGTTTCTGTTCCTTTCTGGCTGTCACCTCTACCCTACAACCTCTTTCCATGCCTGTTTCAGTTAAGCACTGAAACTCCAGTGAAATTATTTTAATTGATACACGTTTTCTGGTCTTTGCTGATTGGTCTCCAATGAAGTTCCTCAGCTACCTCTCCACAGTGTTCTTGCTTTGTGAAGCAAGTAGCTTTAAGCAATCAGCTAGAAGGTATCAAGTACTAAAATCACTTTGAAATAAAGAAAGAAACCTACAGTGCTGCAAATCACCTGGGACTTGTAAGTGGGTAAAACTCACCTCTGCCTAGAGGGCTGGTGTCATTCAAGTCTTCTAGAGTGAGTTTCACCTGATATGGCTGAAATAATATAATTTAATGTAGTTCTTCTAACTAATTGTGCTACACAGACAACTTAATGTTAATACATATAAATTTCTTGGAGCAGGGACTGTAGTTCTGATCCTGTTCTTGGACAGGTCATGGCAAAGCTTTCAGAGAAGAAAGTTAATGCAGAATTTTGCTTAAAGCTCCAATACCAATTTGGAAGCAAAAAAGGTATTCTTAACTTTAAATTAAAAATGCACATATTTATTAAGCTTTGGAACTCCTCTGCAACAGAATAGCTAATAACATTATAATGAAAATTATTATAAAGAAAGCATTCTGCATCTTATTTATCCCTCCAGAAGATATTTTTTAAAGTCAAAACATGTCTGTGAAAGCATGGAAGCTCTTAATTCTCAGAATAAAAATAAAATTCATTCTGGAGGTACTAAAAATACTTTATAAATGAAAGTTGTTACTACTTGCTCAGTTTTAGGTGCATTTTTTCATAAAGTTTTTTCTGTGGGATCTTTAGAAACTGGTTGAAGCTCTTCTTAAGGTGTTAAACTATTTTCACCTGGTCAAATATTGCACTTTCATAACCTTTTTTAAAATTTACTTCTTACAATAGTTTTTGCTTCATGACTTTATATTTTGATGACAGTTATTTGAGAAAGTAAACACATTCCAAGAACAACTTTCTTCTTTTCTGGAGATGCTTGAAAAATTTTTTTTATTTGCCCTCATCTTTGTGTCCCAGCTATAAATTGATATTGGTTTTGATATGAAGGATAAATGTTAAAGGGCTCACTGTTAAGCCTGTGCTGAGAAAACTTGCTCTTGCTTTTCTGCAGGCTGAAGGGAAATATGTCATTTAGGTCTTGACCTTCTGTGGATTCCTGCTCTTTAAAGACTTCAGTGATGCACAGAACAGTTTTGGTAGAGATAGGCAAATTGAAGAGGTTACATAAAGGTTATTACCCTTGTCAGGGACACAATAGCTTAAAGTTAACTTTTTACCCTTTGAGGAGTAATTTACTGCTGGGAAGGGAATGACGACTAATAACTTGTACAGCCCTTAGGTCATCAAGAAGTCACTTAGGAGTTTTCCATTGACTTACTTTGATTTTATATTAACTGCTTCTCTGTGCCTTTGTTAATCCAACAGTAAAATAGATGTTCTTGAAATTTTTCAGGTGTCAAGCTACAAATAATAATTGTAATTATGATTCTTACTGATTCTTTTGAGACAGTTGTGAAAATGCTGTGAAACATTTTTCCATAAGATTTACTTTATAGAAAAAAGTTAAGTCTCATATGTTTAGTTGTAGTTAGCAGAAATAATTTTCAACAGTTTGCATGCCAAGGTCTTCTGTATGCCAATCAGGTAGTTGCACATGAAGTGGCTAAAGAGGAGTATCTGTACTCTGACAACCACGTCAAGAGCTGAACGTTGCTGTGCCAATTTTCATTGACAAGCAAATCCACCCTCCCTCACAATTAGAAAATCAGAATGTGCTTGCAACTGTGTGCCATGACTTGGCATGCTACAGTTCATTCCTATATATGCTCGTCCCTATTGTTAATTTTATTTAGAATGTGTTGTGATGTGTTCAGATAGTGTACATCATTATTATCTGACTCTGAAAGTTGTAAACTGATACGGTATGTAGAAAACTTGTTATTATTACAGACCGTTTCCAAGTAAAATGCATCTGCTTGAAAATTAAGGTCCAGTCTTCTGTTTTCTTTGAAATACAGATAAAAATCTGTGGGTTCAGAGTAATTTAACAGGATTATGAAGAAATTACTCTAAGACTTTCAGACTGAGATCTTTGAAGCCGCTTAAAGAATTTGGATGCCTCATCCCCATTCACTGTTATGATTCTATTGAAGAATAGGAACAATGTTCTGGGAGGAGGGAATTAACCAGGGTTTAAATTCCTGTGTTGCCTAGTTGAACTTGAACTATCCATGTATTCTCTCTGTACCTCTGTCAAATGTGGATAGCTATATTTGTTAGGGTTTGTAAGACAAACTACAGTGTTGACAATATTGGAAGAAGAGCCATAGAAATATCCAAGGGATATCTGATAAACAAAAATTGTTACCTTTGGAATTCAAGATGTAAGAACATTATCTAAGTATTTGGAACCAGCATATGTTATCTATAAACATATGACATTTGAAAAAAAAAATCCTCTAGAGTGGTTGAAAACATCTGTCTGAAATATGAAGATTTCCCAGGAGGAAAAATGTAATTATTCACTAAAAAAATCACATGGTGATAAAATGATATAAAAGAATCTCTCACCTCCCTCCTCCCCTCCTCTATTTTTTAATTTTTTAATTTTCTAATTGTGAGGGAGGGTGGATTTGCTTGTCAATGAAAATTGGCACAGCAACGTTCAGCTCTTGACGTGGTTGTCAGAACTCTGAAATTTGGAGCACTTCCACTTTTTTTTCTTTGATTCTTACAGTTTCATTTTTGCTTTCTACTTTGAATAGCCATTTTACAGAATGAAGTTCTAGAGCTTCTAGAGTCATAGAGCTTTAACTTATTCTGCAGTAAAATGAAATTTGGAATTTAGATCATTCTGATAGAAAGGTATAAATAAAACTACATTTATTTCATGTAGGACCAGGTTTATTAGATAAATTTATAAACCAGAAAGAGAATTTTGACAAATTTGGCTTGAATTGTTGGTTTGTTGTGAAATTGAAAGCCATCTGCATCAGATACACAGAGCCTGATAAATAGTATCCTTTGACTTTTTTACTCTGTGCTTTATTTGACCCAGAAGGTGATGGTTTTTCTATGATTAAAAACTATTATAAAATCTTTCACTGACACAAATAAATTAGGATGGATATCTCCCTTTTTCCTTCTGTCTTCACTGGTTTTTTTGGTTTTGGGTTTTTTGCTGACTAATACTACATACACAACTGTTTGTAGATGTGTGGGAAATGTGTACATATGATTTAGCTGGCATAGTTAGCATACATATTGGTAAAAAGAATTTTGCAATCACTGCTGGCAATGTTTGAATTTCATAATATTTGCCTTGACTTTAAAGATTGCTCATTATTGTGAAGTGTTACATTTGTTCATTATTTGGAATTTTATCACAGTTTTTGTAAACTAAAATCCAGCTTTGACTTTTCTATTCAGTGTTGGAAATCAATGTTTGTTTAGGAATCCCTCCAATAAAGTTTATTAGTAACATTTTTTGGATTTTTTTTTTTTTGTCACTCAGCTGTGTCTGTGTTTTAATGCAGCTGTCTTGGCTTCACTTGTTAATATCATAGAGATTTTGGAATATTCTAAAAATAAAGCCAGACTCTTTCTTGACAGTTGCTTAGTTTATCTAATAGTTCCAAGAGTTGTTCCTGCACATGTCCCACCGATCCCTTAGATGGAAGAATTCCCATGTGTCATACTATGTTTTGAAGCCTGTTATGGTAACTGGTTATGATTAAAACTGAGATGGTCAAAAACAGGATGTTGGACAAATTGAAGAGTTAATGTTTTCAGAACTTTTTAAGTTTGTCATATCCTACTGGTAATAATCCACAGGATGTCCTTAAGTTATTTCTTGCCCAACAGTGGCTCAGTTTGCAATAAAATGGGGTCAAGGCACAAAGCTCTCAGTAAAGCCTGGCTCTAGATTTCAAATATACAAGAGGCCCGATGCATTTGGATATGGACATATTCTCCTGCTAGTGGCAAAGATATTGTCTATCCATTTGTGCATGCAAATCTATGTTGCCTTTCTCCAAAGCTGAGTCTTTCAAATCCGTAAGTTCCACGTGTTCTACTTAAATGGCAGCTGCACGCTCACTGAACGTAGTGCCCTTTGTTCCCTAGACTGGCAAGGGCCAGGAGATATCACTTCCTCTAACTGCTTACTTCTTACTTAAGGATCTGAAATGGCTCCATCAATGCAAGAAAAGCAGTTTATGAACTTGTTCTAGATACAAGAAAAGCTGCAGAGGCAGCTGGTTTTCTTTTCCAAGCTTTCCAAACTTCTCTTCCTTTTTGGTTAGGATTATCCTGTTTTCATCAGTTCTTTACAGTTTTCAGCTTGCCTGTGGTGATTCCTGGTTTCCCAGTGGGTGCTCCAGGTTACTTACACATCAGTGATTCTCCCTTCTATTCCCAGTGGATGGTTTTCCCATCCCTATCTTGTGTTTACTTTCACAGACAACTGCCTACCTGTCCAACCATCTTTCCCCTTGAAATCAGGCCTGCAGGGCCCTCTAAGCATTTATGCAAACAGGTGAGAAGGGGAACTGGCATAAATGTTAATTCACTTCCCTTCTTTCTCCTGTTTCCTAGACTAAAGGTCTGTAAATTGTGCTTGGAATATTTGTAACACATTTGCTTCTTATTAAAAGACCAAGGGTACCTATTACAGAGCAAGCTGTTGGTGGCTGTAACAGGGATAATGACGTACATTGGTATTTAAAAAAAAAAAGGAAAAATACATCTATGTTCATTTCATTCATAACATCAATGCCATTCACCAGCTCTGGATGGAAGCAAAGCTAAATTGAAAGCCCTGCATTATATAACACATGGCAAACTTGCCAAGGTTTCAGACAGCTGTTATACCCAACTAAATGACATTTTTATTGCAGTATTGTAGTCACACATTATCCTTCTCAGAAAATTAGACTCAACTATTCCTGCTATTGAAGTATTTCTCCCTGTTAAACCTTCTGTTCCCAGCGTGGATTACTAGGGCTACATATTTAATTTGTCTGAAATCCAGGCCTTATTATTTAGTAACTTTTTTTTTCAAAACATCTGAGAGATTTTAGTGTTCATTACCTATTAACATTGTGGAGAGACAATCACTCAGTTCATAAATTACTGTAGTACTTTATGTTTAGATCTCTTTTTTACTTTTGGCAGATTCATTCCCTTAGGGTCCAATACTATTTTCTTGTTTAATCCAAATGTCCCTTCAGTTACTGTATCTTTTGTAAAGCTCACTAAATGACAGAGTTTTCATTTATATGAAGGGTAAGGTGCCTTTATAAATACCCAAGTTAATTCTTAAGCAATTACATTTACTGGCAGCAAGATTAATGTATTGTGAATGATGTGAATGTGTAACAAGATCTCTGGGGTTACTCACCCAATCCAGATGCTGCTGGCTCTGGATAGATTATTGCATGTAATTATTTTTCTAATTTATTTGTGTGGGAGTTGGAAGAGTCAGGGTGATGGTTTGTAGGAGTTCCAGGGGGACAAGAGCGTGCAACCAGTGTTGAAGACCAGGCTGTGCCCCTTGAGGTATGTAATAGATACTGACAGAGAACTTCATTTCCTTTGCTGATTTATGTTAACTGAAGGAGCAACTTTCTGATACCAGTGCCCCCACCCCAACTCCAGTTCTCAGCCAGAGCTTCCCATCTTTAAAACACTTGGCAAACATCAGCCTGGTAATGATGCTAACCGTGGTCATTTCTTAATGTTGATACTCTATATAACCATGAAACTAGTTCTTTTATTATAGCTGCTGTACCACTTAGTCTTCCTGTACCTTTTGACTGTCTTGTTACTACCCTGCTGTCAGTTACAGTCATTCCATTGTGTGTTACATTAAGAGTTACTGCATATAAACTGATGTTCCACTGTTGCCTGAAAGCCAAAATAGTTGATGTTGTCATTTTAATGCAATTACCCCGCCCAATACTCTTTCACTATTAATCATGTCAAGCTGCTTTTTGTAAATTCATTGTATCCATCATATTCATCAGAAAGCCTGTTTCTTTTGCTTCCACAACCTTTTACCTCCCCTTATGCAATATAAAATGGATGAATTTTTTTTTATATGAAGTGGATTAAAACTATGCTACTTCTCTTCTTTTTCCAGCTTGATACTTTTCCATCATAGCATACCTATTTTATTTTTTTTTCCCCTGAATTCTGGAGTCAGTATTGACAAGAGAGACATTTTATTCTTTATCTGCTGTGTTACACTGTACTCAATTAGCTGTTTTCAATACGTGCATTTTATACAGAATATAAATCTGCAAATGAAGGTATTGTTAGAACAGTGAGTAAAAGTCAAAAAAGGGGATTATTTTAATTCCTATCTGCAGATGTTGCGGGCTCAGGTTAGATTGTCTTAAAAACAGAAGGTAATAATTCAATCTTGCTTTAAGAGGTTCTGTTTTTCTGAAATTAATAGCAGCAGGTAATAACCAACACCCAAATGTAGCTCTTTGTTTAAAAAACAAGAATCAATTCAGCTTTTGTAAAGGTAAAAGAAAGGAAAGAGCTTTCACTGAAATACTATGCCACATACCATACTTTGAAAAATTAACTGAAATTCCCAAAGTTCATGTGTCATCCCCCCCCTTTTTTTTTTGACAAAACAATTTCTGATTGTCATCTGATTCATGTTTAGAGCAGGGTAAATTCTGGTATTTATATATAACTGTTTTGAAGTAGTTAGTTGGGTAAATTACTTGTCTTGGGTTTTAACTTTTTTTTTTTTTAACTTTAGGATAATTTGATGTGTTGTTTCTATTTCTCTGGGTATTTCATGCCTCTCATCTTTCCTGCTTAGCCATTAAGTGCCAACTTTGTATGTGGTAATGTGTTTAGTGTTAAAAATACTTAGCACCAGTACACCACCTCCCAGGAATCTGAGAGAGATTTACAGCTGTTACTCAATGGAGGTTGTAAAAACTGCTGTGATTCTCAGTTTAACTTGAAACTAAGGCACAGAAGGGTGAAATGAACTGGCTGAAGTCACTCAACAAATCTCTTGCAGCATTGAGAACAAGACTTTGGATTCCCAGGCTTGCACACAAACTTAATTTGGGAGCCCATTCCAGTAGTCATTGAACTCAGTGAAGGGACTCCTGTAGCTTCACAGGGCTTTAGATCAGAGCCTGTGAAGGGGTAATTCATCAGTGGTATGGCACTGCAAATGGCTGCTGTGCTGTAAACCTTAGTGCTTTACACTTCTGTTAAATTGTGAAAAAAAGTCTTTCCTACTGGTCTCGCTTTCTAAACCTCTCATGTTTCTGTTAATCTAATTCCATTAGCAGTTTTATAATTGTTCTATTGCTGGTATGCAGTGCATTGAGATGATATATAACGTGGCTATATGTCTTGGTCTCTGAGTTTTATAGCTGACGTGGCTGTAAAGAATTATGGGAAAGATTTGGATGCAGTTGATGCTGCATTATGTGCCATATCGAAGATATAGTTAACGTTTCTGCTGAAATACTGCATCGTGGTCCCAGGCTATTTCTATTCATCTTGTGCTACAAAAGAGGAAAAGAAAAAAAAGAGAAGGCCAGAGTATACTGAAGTTATGTGCGTTTTAGGGGTCTGTCACACTGTGGGGTTCTTATGTGCTGAAATTGTACAGGTACCATCATCTTGTGCAGAATCCATACAGTTTTCAGTCATCAATCTGCCATCTTACTGATGAATAGAGATTTCAGTACCAGTTTGGCCCTTTGCATTTAATTCTAGTATTATTAAGAGCCTTGGACATACACTGGTGTTCTGCTCTACCTGCCTAGTTGCAGAAGATGAGGGAATCACCTAGAGCTGAGGGAATCCTCTTTGCCATGATGGTAAAGGAAGAGACTTTCTGCAGGCAACTGGTAGAAACATGCTCATTCACATCTTCTAAAACTGAGCAGTTGGTTCTTGCATACATTTCACCTGAATGTGCACACTTCTACTCTCATTTGGGCTTTATATCTGGCTCTCTGTGTAAGGAATTTGTGTGTTGGGATTTGTGTTCTTACTCTTGAATGCATAGCTCCTCAAGGACTTTGTCCCACAGACTGCTTGCACTGTGAATAACTGCCTTGGAACCCCATTTTATGTGATGTTACTGAACATTTCATTGGTGCATGTGGGAAACCTTTGCAGGTGTTTCCTGCTTTTTTTGCTGTCCCATAGCAAGCACATCGTGTTGCAATTTGCCTGTCCTGGTTCTTTTGTGAAAGAAAGGAGAGAAAGATTATGTGAGAAGTGAACTGTTACAAAGCTATTTTAAAATAAAACTGAGTACATTTACACCATGCATTTGCAAAACAGGAATTAATTTACTGCTTTGTATTCTGCCAGGATGAGCAAAGCTTTTTTCTTTTCTTTTTGATAAAAATAGAGGAAGAAAGAAAGCAAGCCTCTGTTCTTGATCTTGTTCATTGTTAGCCTCTGCAAAGTATAATCAAACTAGGTCATACATGGAGCTGTGTCTCAGTCTTTTGTTTGTGTGTGTTGTTATTAAACACATCCTTCTATTTAAGATAAAATAAATCAACAACATAAAGATAAAAATCGCCAGCTTGAAGCTTATGTGAACCCTGATGTCCTGAGTGCAACAAGAGCCAAATGCTGTTTGCAGAAAACCAATGAAGCACAAAATATGGCAGCATGTGTCACTCCCTGTGTGCATTATTATCTCTCACACATTATCTGAGGCACCCCATCTTGCACAGTGTGTGTCTGAATAACCTCCTGCTGTTGAGTGGATTCATGCCTGCTGTTCATTTTTGAAAAGTCATTTCGTACAATTATCCTGCTAAATATTGATAGCTTTCACCAGTCCAGCCACGGCTAATTAAAAGACACACTGTGTAAAATTTTAATTAGGATTCATGTCAGGGTGAATAATGATTTTAAAAAGAAAAAAAAAGAGAGAAAAGAAAAACAAAAACGCTTGGCGTTTGTGGGGGGATTTTATTTATGACCTGCTGGTTTGTTGCTGAAGCTCATTGTATCCTCAGATTTATTTCCCCTCCCAGGTTGTTCTCAACTCCTGATCTGAGGGTATGGAAGAAAAGAGTTCCTAAATGTAAGCCTGTACGTCATACATTCCCAGTAGAAGGCTATATGTTTTCTACTGTGTTGGTTGCTATCCTTTCAATTAATCAATAATGATTTCAGGAACCAGGCATTTCCTGGGAATTGATGACCACTGAGCTGAGAAAAGAGAAAGTAGTCATTCACTTCAACTGGGCTTTAACTCATGGGGAAACACCCTATACATTGTTTTGTGTTGCACATAAGTCATAATAGTCATAAAAGGGGTAAAATATGTGAGAGAGGGAATTAACCTTTATTTTAACTTACATGCCCTAGATTATTTCATTCGCATGCAAGTGAAAAAAGTTATGTAAAATTTACATGCAGATACTTCTCATGAAGCAATGCATAAAATTTTAGGCATTTGAGTGTTAGTTGTCAGCTGCATGGAAGCTTTGGAAGTGTTTTCAGGCTTTTCTGATAATGTTGAAATTTAATGCATACAAGTTTTAATTGAAAATGAATAGAAAAGGAGTGAACAAGTATCCATCAAAAGTAACTTAAAGTCAAAAAGCCACCTACATTGGGAAGATTGTGTAGTGAAATACATTTCTTCTTGGTGGCTGGCTTTGTCTCCTTCACTGCTCTCCATATCAGAGAGGTTTGCATTTAAGTGTTAGTTACAAGTTTGTCCCTCATAAAAGTTATTTTCTCCTGTGCGCTGAAATAACATTACTGAGTCAGTCTTAACAGTCTATGACTTTAGTAAGTATTACTAAAGCACTGCTAATTTTTTTTGCACCCATTAACAGACTTAAATTATGTGCTTTCTTCAGTGAGAAATCTTAAAAACTAGGAGGAGTCTGGTTCACAGGTAAAACTTCTGGATCTTAGAATATTAATGAAAACAACATTTGGCTATAGTTGAGCCTTTCTGCAGAGCCCATTTTTAATACATGATATTTACAGAAGGGTCAAAGGCAAATTTTTCAAAGGACCTTTTGTTACACTTGTGCTGCCAATTTATATATGCTATATTCTCCCCAGACTGTGAGGGAAGAATGTAAATCGTAAGTATTGCTGGCTGGAGTATATGAATGATCCAGAGTATAAGTGATGTGAATCAGTGAAGGGACTTCATTGTTTAGAGACAAAATCAACTAAGTATGGAGAAAAATCAATGTGCATTCATAAAACACTGAAATGATTAGCTTAATAAATATTGGAAGAAGGTGTATAGGAAAGAAAGTTCCAGTGTTAAATATTTGCCAGTTGAGCCTTTATTATTTGTCATTTATTTATAGGTAATTTATTTTTATTGCAGATTTTAGGGGTTCATTCTCTGTAATTCTCACTTGTTGAATTCAGCACCTCCTGAAGCTGCTGGCCTCTTTAAGCTGAGAGTCCAAAACTGGCCCGTTTGATCTGTGCTTTGCCTGTTAATGGAATGTCATCACAATATATCTTTCAGCTCTTGTATTTATTTATTTGATCAAAATATGACCAGTAAATATGAACAAAAAAAAAATAGATCACCTCATGTTATGTGAAGGCTTTGAGTGCACCAATTTATGTATTTATAAATGATGATATTAGACTAAATTTAATCTTAATTTCATATTCTGTTGTGGTTTGGATTTTCCTTTAGACAATATAAACATGATGACAGGTTCCTAATTAACTGATTTACAGCTCTTCTGGAACAAATGGTAATTAATATTCATAAATGTTTGCAACATTGAAACAGATGTAGAAGCCTGACATGACAAAAATGTGTACTAATTTGGAGATCTAAAAAAGCACAATGCTGCTGTGGTTCTCAGTCTTCCAGCATGAAGAATGCTTTTTTTTAAGTGGTTGTCTTCCCTGGCAGAATAGTAACCTTTGCTAATGAGCAGACGTTTGCCACTGTGGTACATCTGGTAATTTGCTCTTAACATGTTGTTATGGAGCAGTAGGGGCCTAAGCCATCAAACTCGTAGACAGTATGTTGCAGTTACCAAGTTAATTTCACCCCATCTAAGTTGGAGGTAATTTTGTAAGGATTACCTACATTTTGTCCATCAGTCTATTCAGTGGGAGTTGAAGAAACATTAGGTGCTACTAATGCAAAATAAGAAGAGATTGACTCAGCCTCAGGAGCCTTTGGATCAGTCTGTAATTGATTATATTTGGGTTCGTCACTTAGATCTGTACACAGGTAACTTCTTACCTTCTGGGTAATAGGAGAACAGGATCCCCCCCCCCAAGATATGGAAAAGACTCGATAGCATGGCTGCTACAGGATATGTAGGGGGATGCAATGTAAATATACCCCACACTGTGGAACCACTTGAAACCTTTGGGTTTTAGCTCTGTGCTGACATGTCAAGTTTGCACAGGTTCCAGATCCTGCAAAGATATTCCAGCTCAGGCACAGCATGACACTGAGTTGTCTGTACATTCACACCATGCTGTTGCTGAGTTAAGAAGCTGTCAGAACTCTAAGCCAGGATATTAACTACCTTCTAGCAAACAGCACTAAGCATATAACGAACTGAAAACATTATACTTCACTATGCCAGTTGTCCTTAATTGTAATTTTTGAATTTCCTGTGGCTGTGAATAATGTTAGATGGTTTGTCCCTTGGAACAGTATTGCATCAATTATTATAAGGAAGTGGAGTTTTTGCAAAATCCAGATAGATAGGAGTTATCTTTACTGAAAGGATCAAAAGACAGAAGCTTTCCTACTCCCACTACAATTTGTCTGAAACAGGATATACAGCAGGCATTGCAGCATGACCATAGGGAACAGCTGTAAAAAGTCATTCTTTAGAATCCATTTTCCCTTTGTGCTGATTTACATATTCATTAATTATATGTGGCATACATAATCTCACAGTAAACTCAGCGTCAATCTGTTGTTTACCATAATTTCATTAAAATATGTGTCACAGCAATGTTAAATCATACTAACTTCATTATTCACTTAATCTTACACCAATATTCTACTGTTAAAATAATGATTTCTTCACAACATTTTGTGTATTACGAATTCCATACTGCTTTACCTAGGCAATCTAGTCAAGACACACTTCATTTTATATATCGTAAAAACAAACAAAACATATTCCATATATTTTCATGGGATTACACCAATTAGTGAAACCAGACAAGATCCATTTTACAAGTGAATCACCTTTCCCATGTATTTGTCATCACAGCTATGGTTAAATAAGCTTCTGCCTAACAAACCCAAAGTCTGTCCTAACTTTACAAAAATCCTTTACAGTCAAGAAGTCCCTCCCTTGGGAGAAATACTGTAAATAGTTATCCTTATCTCCTGTCTAAGATAACTAGAATAAACTTATCAGTTTAAAGCCACTAAAATAAGTCTTAAAAAGTCATATTTTTGTGTGTTATAAAGCTACGTTAACTGCAGCAATTCCTTTACCTGTTACCCATTTTTTGTATCACCTTCCAGCCATGTAGCTACTGTTGGTTCAAGACTTTCATAAAAATGTGGGTTAATACATGCTTTTTTTTGGAGCCAATCAATCTCTATCAGTTTTGAATCTGTTATTTCATAAGTTCAGTAAAGGAATGTGTACCTTAAATGTAATCTATTCATCTAGATTGTTGGAACCACATTAATTCATAACAGCTATCTAACTTAAAAAAAAAAGAAATGGGAAAATTTTGTGTTAACAAGCCTTAGTGGAAACCAAATAGGAATTTGGAATTGTGCCTGGACAGTTAGGCCATCCATGGTAAAACTGCAAATCTTTAGTAACTATGCAATACCACTGGTTTGCACTGTATATTATTCTCTGCTAGTCTTGTTCCACTTAGTAAGCTTCACTGGACACACAGCAGAAGCTGATGGCCAAGGGTTTTCTGATCGGTTTGTCTGGTTACTACCTTCCAGAAATATGTAACATTGGTGTGCCAAATGCATTGTACCAACAGAGAAATTGGGTTCCTGAGACCAACAATTTCTGAAAAGTGCTTTCGAAATTTGAAGTTGTCTTTGGGGAAGCACTTTCAGACTTTCCTTGTAGAGGTCAGCTTCCAGAAAAGTGGCAAAATCTGTGGTAAGTGGCTGTGTAAAAATATCTATGTCTGGATCAAACACTGATAGGAAAACAGTGAGTGAAAGAAATTCAGAATATTAATCTAGAACAAATTCTGTTAAGAAAACGAAATTGTGGATTGGATGAAGTGTTATAGTTCCTAATGATCTAGCTGTTTGTCCTGGTTTCAGCTGGGATAGGGTTAATTGTCTTCCTAGTAGCTGGTACAGTGCTATGTTTTGAGTTCAGTATGAGAAGAATGTTGATAACACACTCATGTTTTCAGTTGTTGCTAAGTAATGTTTAGTCTAAAGTCAAGGATTTTTCAGCTTCTCACGCCCCGCCAGTGAAAAAGCTGGAGGGGCACAAGAAGTTGGCACAGGACACAGCCAGGGCAGCTGACCCAAACTGGCCAACGGGGTATTCCACACCATGTGACATCACATCTAGTGTAGAAACTGGGGGGAGTGGGGGAGGGGGGAATCACCGCTCGGGGTCTAGCTGGGCGTCGATTGGCGGGTGGTGAGCAATTGCACTGTGCATCATTTGTACATTCCAATCCTTTTATTATTACTGTTGTCATTTTATTAGTGTTATCATTATCATTATTAGTTTCTTCTTTTCTGTTCTATTAAACCGTTCTTATCTCAACCCGCAAGTTGTACTTCTTTTCCCGATTTTCTCCCCCATCCCACTTGGGGGGGGGGGAGTGAGTGAGCAGCTGCTTGGTGCTTCGTTGCTGGCTGGGGTCAAACCACAACACGGTTACTTAAGAAATTTTAAGACATGATAGAAAATATTTATCTTTCAGTTTCTGCCCATTAGAGAAAAAATTGGAGCAGTACAAGTAAGTATACTACGTATCTTTATTCAAGCCTGGAAACTTAATGCCTTTAGACAGTATTCATCATGTATTCACCTTAGGCAAAACAAATTAGTTCGTTTCCTACATATTTATGTTTTGCCTGCTCATTATTGAGTAATTATTGTGCTTAATCTTATTTTGGATTTCATTAAACAAGTGGGCTATTATTTCATGCATGTCCTATATGTCAATTTTTTCTTCTAGCTAACACTTAAATTCCATGAATAAAAGGAAAAATCACTTCATCAGGTTCCTCCCTTGTTCCGTCTCTGATATGACTGATGTCTTTCCGTTTACATACATATAACTCCACATTGACATTCCTATACCTCAGAAATGTCCAGTCAAATCCAGTTCCTTCATTTGAAGGATTGATCCTTTATTCACCTCAGGATGGTTTTAGTTCTTGTTTATAACCCAGGTTGGTAATGCCTCTAACTTGGTGTTGATGAGCTGGTATAAAATAATAAAAACCAAAGCCTAAAGGAGGCCACTGTGCTGTATTTACAGTATCCAAATTGATTCTATATACCAGTTAAACAAATTTAAGACTGAAAAACAAAACTCCAAAGTGGTACAACCACTAGCAGAACCTTCAGTTAGGGCAATGTTCTACAAATTGGGCTAATCAAAATTGGCTACAGGATTTAGTTTCTTGTTTGAACTGAAAATTGTTCTAGTTTTGGAAGTAAACACACACTGCACACCTACTTTAAATCTTGTTCATCAGCATATACTGGTTCATACTAGTCTTAAACTGTATACCTTGCCTTATTTTTGTAGGCTCTTTTAGAAGTCCCATTACCCAAAACTGTGTCATTATTTCTACAGCATACCTCCACAGTCTCTCGTTTTGATTCATTTCCTAAGAGGAGATTTTTTCCAGTCTTATAGGGTAACATATTAGCACTTGTAAAATTATACTAGGCAGTATACTCTCCAGTATACTATCAGATCAGTTTGTCTGAATGATCTTATAATATTTGAGGGTCCCAGAAATAATTTGAGATATCTGAAATAATCACTGGACTTGTTGGTAATTCTTGGAAATTCTTGATAGTTACTCATTATTGTACCTAGGATTTTAAATGATTTTACATGAAGAGTTCTTTTGATCACAAATCTTTTCATCTTTCCTGTTGCTGTCCAAACTGTCAACATAGAAATTCCTGGTACACATTTTGGCAACTGGTGAATCATCAGGTTCTGTTGATTCATATTAATACAGCTAAACCGCTTCAAGTCTACTGACGGAATTATTTTTAAATTCTCTATAAATCTGTATTTAGGAATTCCTAGTGCCTAGTTTAGAAGAGATTATTTTCTTATTTCATTGTTACTTTAGAGTATAACCCTTCTATACTTACAATTTCTGTCCTAAAAACCTTATACAGTCTTAAAACAACATCACCATTAAACAAAGACTTCAGCTTTTCTCATTTGTAACAGATAGGGCAGTTGCATTAAAATCAGTTTTTTTGTTATTTGAAAAAAACACGGTAAATACAAAATAAATCCTCTAAATATAAAATGCAGCTTAATCTTCCTTTTCAGTTCCATCTTTCTATTCCTCCACCAGAAGACCTTCATACTTCTGAAAGTGGTAGTCCCTTTCTTGTATGATTTCAGTTGGTTACTATAATAGCTTTTATACATAGTGGTTTCTTTCCTTCAGAAATTTTAGTTTTGTACATTCAAGAGCTGAACTTATCTGTAATTCAATAAGGGCTATTCCATTGGTGACTCAACTTGTACTTGAAAACCATGTAGCTATAACATCACAAGAACTCTAACCTTCCTGTCATTGTCTTGCTGAATCTTGTCAAAAGAAGCTTTTGCTCTAACTTCTGATTTTTTCAGTTTTGTAGCTACTTGCACATATATCTGATTTATATGTTTTTTGTAAGAATTGCAAGTAACTTTCTAATTTTACCTTCTGAAGTTGAAAGCAATTAGTATTCTTTATCAGATATTTAGGTGAAGGTGAGCATGCTTTGCTTACCCTCAAAGGATGGTTTTCTTTGGGAAGCAGTTAGAGGCACCGAATGTGCCATTGGAACACAGGGAGCTAATAAATCCATTAGTGTTCACTAACTTCCATAGCATTTAATTGCTAGTTTTAATTGTCCAGTTTACAAGCCCTAGTATGTCCAAAGACTGGAACTGATAGGGTATATGCTAGTTTTCTGAACTCCCCAGTGTTTTAAAGTACTCTTGAAATACTTTGTAAAATATAATTACTTGGTAGATTGGATCTTAGTTGATTGAAATAAGATCAACTTGTCCTACCACTAGTATGAATTGTACTGGCTATGCTATAATGTTGGTAGCAAGTAGTACATTCATTTTCAAGCAAATGCTTCTACCCATTTGAAGAAAGAATATGCAATTAAAAGAAGGTATTGATTCCTTCTTTTTAAAGGTATGCTGAATATGTTTGCAATGAGGACCTTTTGGTTCCTCACCCTTAAGGGTAACAAATTGGTTTTGATTACACTCTGACCTGTCAACATGAATAATGAAATAATTTTCCCTTATGTGAGAATGGGAATTGGTAATAACTGTTAAACTAATGTAATAGGAATCAAAAGGAATACCAAACATTTATTTGCTAATGCAAGGATTGCTAAATCTCCTGTCAAGCTTTAATGCATATTAATGAGGAGGGCAGTACCTGATTGTCCCGATTGATCTATTTTGCACTTGTTTTTTTGCAATGTCATCAGGCGATTTAACTGCTCCACAGTGGTCAGCTGGGAAAGAATTCCATAAACTTTCATCAGCACTCAAATGGAACAATTTAAGTATATCACTGACATCAGTCTCGCTGATACTGGTTTTTAACATACTTTGGGTAAGTATGTTTCTTTCTCCTCATAACACTTACATTTCTTGGCATTGTCATCCAAAATACAAATGTCAGTTGCAATTGCAATAGGAAAACGAGCAGCAGTGGCAGGATGGAAATGAGTTACCATTTCTTAATGTGGAGTCATTTCCAAGAGCTATCTTCTGGTGGGGGAAAGTCTTTAAGTATTGAGAAATAGAGAGTAATGTTCTGAAATCATAACTCTGGTAAGTTCCTGTTTTGTTGTCTTGTAAAAAGCTGCATTATCTTATGAGAGTTTCTGTAGGGTTAATATTACCTATCAGGACAAGCCTCAGTAGCCATACAAAAATCTTGTAAAGAATCTGTAACAGCAGAGGTTGGTAGTAAGTACCTCTGGGTGTACTAGTAGTCGTTGGAGTAGTTGTCCTGGTGGCAGATTAAACTGTGTCCTATTCTGCAGTCTGCTATGAGATGGGAGAGAGCCCCCGCCTCCCATTGTCATAAGGATGAGTAACTGTAGTGTAGGAGAGCCAGAATTATGGCGTAGCAGGGCCACTTTTTCAGTTCTAGCATCACTGTTACTGAGCTGTGTTGGAAATGGTGAATTGAATGACTCCCTGTAGGTAAAATTATGGCATCTATCAAGTCTGAGTTAAGATATTTTATCTCTTAGTTAAGTAAGATCTAGAAGTATTCTGTGCTCTGTAGAGCAGTGTAATGCACTGTATCTTTAATGTCTGTCTAATAAATCATGTGGTAACAAATGAATTTTATCAGTGAACTCAGTTTCAGGGAAGTCAAAAGTTTGGAGGTGAGCTTCAAGATCAGATTTGGTTTTCTGCTCTTCAGTTCCTTCCTTCTGAGTATTACAAGCTTTACTAGCAGACCAATGGATAAGCTTTAGATTTCAAGGTCCGTTAGTACAAACCAAAACGTTGTAAAACTTAAGTTGTCATACTCACTATGGCAATCAACAAATTTAAATTTAAATCTAGGACACTCCAGCCATGAATTAATAGCAAAGGTAAAATCTCTGAAAATACTGTCCGAGAGGTCAAAAATGGCAGTTAGAGGACAGCACAACTTGTACCTCACTTCTTACATTAACTCAGTTAACATAATAAGAAAAATGTTAGTCTCATGAACAAAAAACAAATGCAAAATTCTATTTTTTAATATAGTAAAAACAAAACTCAGTCTCAGGGAGTAGTGTAGCTGAGAAAAGAACAGAGCTTATAACTGGTCATGGTGCTTTTTTATACCTTTCAGATTTCAGATAAGTAGATATGGGCAGATAATGCAACTACTAGAAAGTCAAAATCATCGAGTTTAAAAGTGTGCATCACAACATCATTATCATCTCAATTCTCAAAGAGGACTCAAACTAAGATTTAAACAAAAGACAGAGTAAGAAAGGAAATCCTTGTTGTAATGAACAAAACATGCTTTAGCCAGTTTACTGGCTTGCAACTTTTTAGTGAATGTCTGATTAACATATTTCTTTAATTTGTTAGCTTGTCAGATTTAAGTCTGTCCCTCTGAACAGTCACAAAATCTTTATTGAAAGAATCAGTTACAACAAAAGTCAAGAGTTCTCCTACTCTCACCCCAACCTATTTGAAATAATGAGCAGCAGGTGTTGCAAGGTGATGTTGGAAAACAGCTCTGAAACATCATTCTTTAGCACCCATTCATTAATTGTATGTATTAATTTAATTCATGAATAATATTTCTTATATGTGTGATATACATAAGTCAGGGTACTTCTGTTGGTTACCACAGATTCATTAACATGCATCGCTGTAATATCAAACTGTTGCTAATTTATTTACTTAACCTCACACTGATATTCTCTATAGGAAAATGAAACTGTTTTGTCTAGGGAAAACACACTCCAATTTTAATTTGTTGACCCACTATTAAGAAAAAAGAATCAAAGACATTTCAGGTCCCTGACTTCACAGGATCTCTTTTGTTGTTCCTCATTTATCAAAGACAAACGCTGGCCAAGTCAAGGGTAAATCACCTTTCCCACGTATTTCCCATCAAACCTCTAGCTTACTAGGCTTCTGTCTTCCAAATTATAACCCAGCTTTTGTACCACCACTGTGAAATAGCTAAGTAGCAACTTAATTGTAGGGATGGTCCAAAGTCAGTATCGGAAACTTTATTAGTTGAGTATTCCTAGCTCTCAAACCAGTGGAGAGGGCTGGCAGCAATTTGGTGTATTGGAATGCTAATTACATGTTTTACTTAGCAATTGTGAGAAATTTAATTTGCTTATCAGGCAGCAACAGGATCAGTAACATGGGGAAAAAAGGAAAGAGCTGGCTCTGCGCACCAGAAAAATTACATTCAGTTCAGTCATGTATGCCAGCTCACAGTCTGATGTATGTTTTTGTAGGAGGTATTTACACAGAGGTTGGCAAGGTGTATGAGGGTTCCATTTCAATTCAGTTAAAGATGAGTTTAGATTCAATCCATGGTTTCTGATTCCTAAGTGGCTCTGGAAACATTTGTGTGTATGTATTTGTTTTCAGTAAAGTGTTTGTTTTTCATAGGCAGGAATACATCAATGGCTTTAGAGGGCAACCTTGTTAAACTTGAAGGCTTAGGAATGAATCCCAGCAGAGCTGAGCAGAATTTTTTTTAATTTTTTTTAAATTTTAAAATATGCAAATCAAATAGGACATCCACAGAGGCCATTTGTATCGAATATCTTAGCTTTGATCACTGTTTGTGATGTCTCATCTGAGGCACAATCATTCATAACTCACAATCATTCATAACGGTTGGACTCAATGATCTTAAAGGTCTTTTCCAACCTAAATGATTCTATGATTCTATAATTAGATAAGCCTCTAACCCTGATCAAGAGAGAGAGCTTTCAGTTATTCCATGTTGCTTCGAATAATTAATGGCAGAAGCAGAAAAGATCACAAGGATCATTCTGCTTTCTTCATAACTCTCTGGTTACTTCTCTGCATTATCATTCCTACTAATACATTAAACTCTTCTTGTAAATCTACAGTGATAATACGTTAAATGCTTTTCCTGAGCAAAGTATTTTATAGTTGTTCTTGAGTGTTCCCTATGTTCCCTATGTTTTTCCTTGTCTCCTGTGCTGAAGGATTCTCTTTTATATTTGCCCTGGGCTGTCACTGAACTATATGTCTTCATGTCATGTACGTTACATTTGGATTTCAAAGGACTAGGCTCTATGTACCTGAGACCCAAATATCCTTGAAACCCACTTTATCAGCTACAACAAAAACCTATAGGCTTCTGCGTTTCTTAGGCACATAACTGCCTCCTTGGATGCCTGTTGTGTGGGAGCTTAAATATCCACTTCTGGGCATATATCAATTTCAGTCCTTGAAAATCAGAGCAGAGTGTCACATTTCTTGTGTGCAATTGAAATATTTTTTTGTTCTAACTTCACCATCAAGACAATTTTTATTTTTTAGGTATTACAATAACAGTCCAAGCTTCCCACTTGGCAGTTTTTGTCAATGTTTCTCATTCCCATTGCTTTGGATCCTTTTCCCAGACTGTGCCCTGCCTGTGTACCAGTGCAGATTTAGGACTGGAGCAATATCACTATGCTACACAGATCAATCCTGTCCACAGACAAAAAGACTGTCGTGCTGAATACTTTGCCCTTTATTGTTCGGTTACCATTTAAAACAGCGGGGAATTAATGCAGCTTTGCTGCTATTTCCATTCTTAGTCAACAAACATACATTCTCTGCTTATCCTTATGAATATAAGCCCAAACTGTCCCATAATGAAATGCAGGAAAATTACCAATTTACTACTGGAAACATGCACTGAATGGCAGGAGAGGTGTCTCATCAGATGCAAAACTTTACCTGCTACATGTAGATTTGCACTTGAAAGAAAATATTCCTTATTCCCCTGAGTTTGTGTTCTGCTGCTATACCTGAGCTGAATGCTGTGAAATTGTTTCTTGTCACTTAAGGTTTGATGTCTTTGGGTCCAAATATAACCCTAACACAATTTCAGTGGGGCTGAAGTTTTAGCCAGCACCAAGTTAGCTCTTGCTATGTAAAAAACCAAGCAGATAAAAAATCCCTATGTCTCTTCCCCTTCCCAAAACCAAATATAAAATAAACTCTTTTAGCAGGGTTAATGTAACTTCTTGTATAAGTGCTGGTGGGTATTACAAATGTTTTATCTCTGAGCTAGAGTACACATTAGAGAGGTTAGCTATAATTTTCAAATGAAGGTACAAAATATTCCTGCATTTTTGAAGCTTTGCTCCTGTTTAGGTCCATGCATCACTATTTCCTATCTATGCTTGTTTGCTGACAGTTTGGTATATCTAAGTCAGTCAATATCTTTCGAGTTAACAGGGGTTTTTCCTCTGTCTGTGAAAAATTGGGATTTAAACGTATTTCCCTCCTGTCACCTGAGACATCTCTAATAAAGTTGTCTACATACCCTACTCGCTCTGGTTACTTTAGCCTTGTTTCTTGCCTGTCATCACAGCTCCTCATTGAAGAGTATGTATCTGGACAGAGGGGCAACAACAGATATATGCTTAGAGTGAAGAATTTCACCATCTGTGGGGTGTGTAGGCAGGAAATGTACAAATTCAAGTATGGAAACAAAAGTGAATAAAAGTCGAAAGGGGATAAAATGTAGACTCAAAAGTTATCCAGAAAGAGGTCAAACAAAGAAGTGAAGGTGATCAAATATGAGGAGAGAAACTGAATCAAGAGATTCAGCTTGAAACATGGTATAAGGCAATGATGATCATGTTCTTGTTTGTCAGAAAGGAAATGGAAAAAAGAGGACTGAAAATCTCTGGGCTGGACCCTATGTGAACCCCTCTGGAAGAAAATGCTGCAGCACATCTGCACTGGTAATTAATTTTAATAATATGACAATAACACATTCATACTGAAGAATGAATTATTGAGTATGAACATCTTTCAGATGAGTATATGTTCAGTTTTATCCGGGGTGTCAATATACTCTAAAAAATATTACTGCCTAACTCTGAATTCCTATTTGAACATCACTGACTGTTTATCTGGTTGTTTTTTTTTAAAGAAAGATTGATATTTTATTTAGTACCATTTCAAATAGGTGTGCCTGCACACATAGCCCCAACATATTCTTGTCAGGATCTGGCACCATTGCCTAAAAATTCTGTGCCAAATGGGAACTGGGTTTGATTTTTTTTTTTTTTTTTTTTTTTGAGGTGGAGTCAGATAATTCACTGCACTTGAGCTCAAACGGAAATTGAAGAAACTGTTAAAACTAATCTACGCACACAAACTTGTACTAGTTTAAACAGTATGACTATTTTTGTAGCTACTCTTATTTCAGATTTCATTGATTAATATGCTTACTTTAAATATGTTTCTAATTAACTTTGAATTAATAGACACAGTCAGATATGGATAGCTGTGTGATAGCTCTGTCCACATTCTAAACTAGTTTGCTGTTTGTGCAGATGAACATGGGGCCGTGGTCAACTAGCAAATACCGCCCCTTTGTTTTAAAACACCAGTGCTAAATCAAATCTTAAATTACGCTTGTATAATGCTTTCTGTGAACAAACAAAATAAATTCTGTTCTGCTTTAGTAAATCTGGAGTTATTCTGCCTATACCTAAATAATGGAATGGTTCTGATTTAAGAATTGCACTTAAGACCTACCCAGAATAGAATGTGCTTGCTTGTAATTGCTTGAATTGGAGAAAAAATATCAGAGCAATGTTGGGGTCCATCAGTTTATTGATCTTAAGGGAGATCACAGGCTTCTGAGAAGAAATTGTAAGAAATAATATGTTCAGAGTATTTTCCCTCTGCATTTTCTCTCAGGGATATTTGTCGTGCAAGATTATTCCATCAAATTGTCAGAAGTGTTCCATTTGGTTAGGTTTTACCTATTAAATGAGAGGGTTAGTTGTAATTGGTTGTATTGGCTTGTTTCTGCTCTGTGCCAGGACACAAGTACCATCAGGTTTCTGCTATGGAATATTCAGTATCTGTGCATGCCACGGAGTTGAAATTTAGATATACGTTTCTGTTTTAGTGAAATTCTTGCTATTGCTTTGCTCTCAGTTGCTTGCTATTAGTTTTTGCAACAAATTTTCTATTTGGTGAAATTAGTTGCATCTAATCAAGAGAGGTGGCACCAATATTTGAAATAACAGTGAGTTCATATGAACTACTACACCTTAGCTGTTATATATTTGAGTCTTTTCCTTCTCTAGCATATATAATTCTATGAATTTTATGGAAAACACTAATTGTTTCAGCAACTGTCTCTATATTTGAGTTTCCATGTTTGCATGTGAATAAACTGAGTAAATCATAACTAAATTTGTTATTACAACAGTCTACATCCCACGTTTATTCTGGAATTATACCTACAGCAGAGCATGAGTTTTAACTCAGAATTATTATGCATAAAAGTATGTGTATGTGTATGTTTAAGAGAGAAAGAGTGTGTAAGAGGATGGTTCTTTTTTGAAAGTAGATTTCTGCATAGATTTCCAGAAATCAAACATCAATGTGAAATGGAGGTTATTGTGCTGTATTGGCTGCACTCCATCCTCTCCATACACAATCACGTACTTCACCTGAACCTGCAAGAGCCATCATCCTTGAGGAGCCAGTGACTGTAATTCAGTTTTTTTATTCTTACTACAGAGGCAGGCATTTTTTTGCTAAACAGTACTGAGTGATGTGTGGTGATTTTATGATCTTATCCAGGGATTAGGGAGTTGGAGCTAAACTCATTTTCCTTAGAGTCACATATTGGCCTCAAACCATGGTTCATGGACCATGCTGATAAAAAGCAAATGATTTTATTCAGTTCGCATTAAATTCAAACTTCAGGCCCTGGAGACCTACAGAAATAATGTATTAACACTTATCTTACAGAGCTGAATTCTTCTAGGAATAGTAATCCTTCAGCAGCAGAGCAGAGAGAATGCTAAGGCTTTCAGGAGTCTGGCATTCTGTCCCGAAGTAGGCATTGTGCTATGAATTAAATTTTGAATTTTGGGAGTGCAGTTTCCAGGGGATGTTGTGTGTGCCGCTCCCAGAGAATCACAGGAATAATATTTGTACATTCTAAAGTTAATTTAAATCTTCATCATTGCTGAAGAGAAAATCAAAAAAGTGAAGTCTACCCCTATTACCTGAGGGAATCCCTTCAGCTTTTAGTAGGTTATTTTCCCAGTGGACAGAATAAGAAGTGGGTGGGTGGAGGGGGAAAAGGGTCTTAAACAGAAGTTTTGACTGATTCTTAATAATTCCACCTCACCCCCCCCGCCCCACTCCCCCATTATAGTACACATGGTAGCAGGATAGTTTATTGGTGATGTGCTGATTTGGAGCAAAGAAGCATTCGCCTCTTACATATGATCCTAAGAAAATTGTATTTTTGCTGTGTCATTCAGTATCACAAATGTACTAGAAGACATTGGAAAATTAAAACCCAAATGATGAGACACACAATATGGAAAGAGGTGGATGTATCACAGAGAAAATGGAAGATACAGGAGCTTCTTTCTAATGCCAAATGATTGTGGAGGAGTGTATTCTGGATCCCAGCAATGAAATAGAGCACATTTTTCTCTGGAGTTATATGCTCATAAATATCTCCAATATTCCTTTGGTCATTGTTTGAGTATTGTAAATTCACAGGAAGATTAATAATGCACTTGCACTGGAACAGCACTAATCTATTTTTCCACCATCAAAAAAATGCACATCAGCATATACAATTCCCTTTTTCCCCAGGTCCCTGTGCTAACCAGAAACAGCTTTGATTTCAGTGCTGGTCACCATTACAAATTGTAATGTTTCAGTGAGTTATTGGACTCTGTTTCTCTTGATCAGATCAATGGATGCTATTCCCCTGAAATGATCAAAGCAGGAATGGAATGAAATGAAAAGATAGCTTAGTGCTTAACACCAGTTGATGTAACTGGTTTGCCTGTGGAAACAGACTGGTTTGTCTAGGATTCCAAAAAAAGATTAAACTTACCAATTGATGATAACTGGGCAGAATACTTATATTTAAAATGCTGCAAGCTATATATTATCTTTGTGTTCAAGAAACCTGCTGGCATAACAGTAAGTATATGGAGCTAAGCCTGGCATTCTGTGTTTATTTAGTTAAAAGGATTAGATGGATCCTACTGTATCTGTATAATTTCTTCATAATTAGGCACAGACTTAACCAGGAGGTATAGGGACCTTGCATTAGCATTCTCTAATGCAGCAGGCACTCTCCCTGTAATGTGAATTGCAGCACTCTGCCCAATACCCACAGTGCCTTCATTTGCTTATTTACCTTTCCTGTTTAAAAGCCAACATGGGAATAAGTTAAAGGCTGATTTCACTGAGACTGAAGAAATGTTAACCACAGCAATGGGGGCAAAGCCATTCTCTAAATTACAGAAAGGAAAGAACATGTCAGACAATGTTGGATAATGGTAACCCCAGAATCACTACAAATATGAACAGTTCTTCATACAGAGCAGAGTCTCGTTCTTTTTGATTATTAGCACTTTAGGGGTACCTCATTCTCTTCTATTAAATTGCCTTCCCTCTGAAAAAATTACAGTATATACTAAACACGCTTTGCAAAATGTGGGGGTTGTTCCTTCTTTAAGGGTAGTTTTATTTTTATACTTTTACAAGGGAAAACATTGGCTGCCTTGTCCTGAAGTTCAGTTAGTTTTGGCATTGAGTTAAAGTTAGTAACGTTTTATATACATAGCTAATTTTTGCCCTTCCAGGCTGGATTAAGATGTCCTGACTATCTGTCCTTAAATAAGATTAATTTCCATTGTGAAATCTCTTGTGCAGGGGCACCTTTTATGTAATTCTTGACTCTCCTGTGTTACAGGACATTCTAGACAGTCCCATATTGACTTTCTCTGCCAGTTGTGTCCATGTGCCTTGCTGGCCCTGGTCTTCTAAAATCTCTTCAATTCTTCTACATTTTTGTTATCTGGTTCCCCAAACTGGAAGCACTATCCTCATTTCTCAAATGGAGTGGAATATATTGCCTCTATGTCTTACATATGACTCCTGTAACAATGACTCCTAGAATGAGATTAGCCTTTTTTATTTGAGCATCGTGTTGTTGATTCACCATAAGCTTTAGATGTTTTTCTGCTGAACTGCTGCCTTGCCAGATGGTCCCCATTTTGCTTTTGTGCATTTCATTTGTCCTTCCTAAGTGTATAGCATTTTACACTTACCTTTATTGAATTTAGCTTTGAGTTTAGATTCTCTCCAACCTGTCAAGATAATTTTGAATTCTCAGCTTGTCCTCTGAAATGTTTGCAGTGGCTCTAAAGTAGGTGTCACAGGTGGATTTTATAACTATCCTCTATTCTTATTATTCAAACTGATATAGAAAATATTTTTTTTGATTGAGTTTAGAACACCACCCAAAGGATCCCACTTGAAATATTTCCACTGTTTGACGGAGGAACATTTCTCAGTGGGTTATATCTCCTCCTTCTGCAATTTCCATTGAGGACGTATACTAGTTCTTTAGCATTTATCTTTTAATACAGCAGTGCTTCAGAGTTAAGCAAGGCTTAGTCCCTAGGTAGTCTTGTACTGCTTCAGTCTGTGAACCATGCCACACGTACATCATTGAATGATAAGGGCTTTTTTTTTTCATGTGCTTGTAATGCAGAATGTTGTACCATCAGTCCTAATTCTAAGATTACAGCAGATGATCCATCTCTGCAAAATTTCTGCATTAGCTAGGAACTCTTGGGACACAGAGCAGAAATACTTTTCACTGGAATTAGTAAAGCATGTCTTTTCTTCACTATTTATGCTATTCTTGATTTATGTAATGTTATGGTTCCTATTATAGATGGGCTACTCTTCAACTGAACAATCAGACATTTATATAGAATAGCCAAATATATAATTTCCTGTTTTATATATGAAAAATATGATGTTTTCACAAAACAAGGAGACAAAGAGGAAAAAGAAGGAACCATCAAGCTACCTGCAGTTCAGTAGCAGAGTAGGTCTAATGTGTATGTGTGGGGAGTTTATTCCATGGCTCTCTTTTCCTTGATACCCTCCTGCCTGTGCTCCCCAAAAGCCAACTTCTCTTAGCAGCCCTTTGTGTCCTGATTTTCCCCTGTTGCCTGCTCCTTCTACCCTAATACCATATTCCTTCTACCTCTTTATTTTATTGTAATTTACCTAATGTGTGCACTATATCACTACATTCTTTCAAGTGTTTCTGAAGAGATAAGGATAATCTCATGTATTTGTAGTACAGGTGAAAACACACAGCTGAGTCAGTTTCTGTGGTTGCAGTTTCAAGTTTCAAAACAGCAGGCTTGTGCATTCACTCTGTGTCAGTATACCCTTGTATTAGGAAACCAGCCAAGGCGCTGGTTCTTATCTTTTGCTCTTCATATCAAATGTGAAGAGGGTAATAATACATGTGCAATGTGAATGAATCACAGGGGCACAACAGGGTTCAACACCCAGATTCACTAAACGCAAGCAACATGCAAGGCCTGGCAAACTGAGCCCTGAGGAAAGCTATAGATTCCAATTTCAAGGGATGCAACAAAATTCAAAACAAGGAAATTCTTGCTTTATGTCTAACTGTCAGCTTTTATAGATGAAGAGTTTCTTTCTTGTTGTGTTCTCAGCTACTTATTTCATCTCTAAACTAGAAGAAATACTTTGTTCATAAATCCAATTTGTCTTTGATTAGAGCACAATAAGCCTTAAGCCCAATGGGCAGAGTTCTCCCTACCTGTTTTCCAAGATGTGAGAGGTCTAAGTTCAGTTTCTTGCTCTATTAGGTTTGAATATTGCTTTTCCAAATACTGAATTAAACTGATGAACTTTCATAGGGTGGATGACTTTTTCTGACTTTAGGACCACCTACCAAAACTTACATATAAAACAGAGCCACAGAATTTTGCATCTCATTATTTGGAGACAGAAGAAGTTTATAGGAAGAAGATCTTAAAGGTTTCTCATTTTTTGTTTTTAGTGTTACTGCTGGTTTCCAGGTAATGGTTGATCCTGCTGATGTTAGTTTCATTAGCTTACTTGGCTTACTTGCCTAGCGATTTAAATTTATCAACAGTTCCTGTGTTGGTAGGGCTTCACTGCTATCACTTGACTTAGTGCTGCAATGGTGATGACACATGAATGTCTTGCAAACTATCTGTGGCTCAAGAGCTGCCAGATGGCCAGCCTTTAACTTTGGGGTCTTTTTGGTGTGATTGTCTGCTTTTCTTTTTTTCATTTTGACGTTAAAATGGAAGTTAAATCCCAGATTTCAACAGGATAGAAAAGCATTTCCTACCCTATTCTGTACTGGAGCCAAGGGATTCATTCTTTGTGAGTGCTTAATCAGTCTGTCATAGAACTTTTTTGAGGACTGAATTCCCATATTTGAGTGTGTGACTTTTTCAGTAGCACTGTTCTCATCTGATCCCCCAAGCCGCTGCTGTCACTTAGCACAAGGTCATAATTTCTCAGTCCTGTTCACAGTGCATCAGTTCACTGGGGTGGAATTAATTTTTCCTTAGCACAATACAGTCTCTACTGACCAGTAGCATGTTTTGGTCAGTGTTAATTTGGATAGAGAAGGATCTGTGTGGTATGTCAGTCAGTATCCTTCTTTTGTTTCACACCTTTAGTTAGATTCTCTCAGCAGCATGAAGCACAGAGGCAGGATCATGGCTTACGTTACGTGTGTTGCAGCTGGTATCCCTTTGGAAAGGTTGCTCTGTCAGCGAGTAGACCCATCTGTTTCATTAGTTTCTTTTCCATACTGGCACTTCTGCCAGAGCTTAGCAGTTCTGACATCATCTGCCCAAGGCTGAAGCCTGAATTCTGAGATACTTGTTTAGCTTGATGATCATTTCTCCCCTCACTCCCTACTTCTCCTGTGACTGTGATAAAAACCATTTCTTAAAAAGCAGGACTATTTTGGAATGTTGATGACAGACTCTGAGAGAAGTGAAAGGGGTGCTCTTTTCTCTATAAATTGCCTGTTGCCCAACTTGCATCAGCAGTTAATTCTGGTTGAAGATATTAATCGTGTTCATATTTCAGCAGTTAACTAGTTGCATTTACACTTACCTGGTTTGTATGTATACTTGAGACAAAAGATCATAAATTAGATGAACAGTATCTGACTGAGTCCACGGGATAGTTTGGTGTACCTCAAACTCTTTAGGATTTCTCAATTTCCTTTAAGAAATTCAAGACTCATTTAAAAACAGGTGAGGGGGGAGGTTAACAGCTGCAAAAACAATGTTGTTGCACAGGAAGATGACAGGGGAGATGAAAGGTAGGTCACTGTAAAATGCATTATGCTCTCCTCTCCCCTCCACCCTCTAAAAAAAAAAAAAACAACAAAAAAACAAAACCACAAACCCACCCCAAAATTAACTACGGTTTGTGACAATCTGAAAAAGTAGCTTGCCTAAAAATTTACATCGTCTTGATGCATATTGAGGAGGTAGGGCTCCTTAGAGAATATGCAGAACACCAAATATTACAACAAGAATTCATGACCAACAAAATGGCGCAAAAAAGATGCAGCAGTAATTGATTTTATGTGTGTGCTTTCACATGAGTAATGATATCCTGCTTTTTATAAAGTTTCTTTCAGAAATAAGTTCTTCAGAGCTTTACAGCAATGATTAGTTCCATTAAATTCTTCTATGAGGAACCAGAAGTGTTGTTATTATTTTACTTATTTTATATGTGAATGATGTAAGCAGTGAATGGTGTAGGGAGTAAATGATGGCTTGCAGAACTGGTAACAGTAACTACATATTGATATCCCTGTTGCTTGCTCTAACTGACACTTCCTAGTGGTAAGCTCTCCTTTTTATGTGATTACATATCTCCTTCCCGGCTTGTCCTTGATACACATGGAGTTTTACTTGCAGTGTTAGCTGTTGGAAACAGTTATTTACACAGAATCTTGAACCTCCGTAAAAATGTTGTAGATATTAGAACTGTTGGGTGGGGTTTAAAAAAGCTCTGAATTCCAAGAATAAAGAATCTAAAATTAATTAACAGTTCTAAAATGCCACTCTAGAGTTCTCTTGTACTTTTTTCCCTAAAAGGCATTAGCTCACAATTTCTGAAAGCCTGAGGTTCAGATAACTGCTGTATAAGAGCTATGCATTGTTCTCATATTTCTGAAGTGCTTAGTTAATGATGGATGTGTTTTTATTACACAATAAGCTAAATGGATGTGAAAGATATTTATGTATGCAACTAAATATCTGAATCAATTATGTACACAGAAGGCCAAAATTGGTTATTTGTTCATAGTAATTGTATATTGCATTTGATTGCTTAGACCCTGGGTGATGTTCATCATCAAAACTTAGATTTAGTACCAACTAGAACTGTACTGGCCAGATCTACAGTAATCTAAATCACTATGCTGATTTACATTAATGGAACATACGGTTTCATTGCCCACATACGGTTTCGTTGCCCTGGCTTCTGTTCCAAGCGGTGAAGCCATACCCGATTGATTTATGAGTGAAGCTCAGCAGAGGCCTGTTACAGAAAAAAACTACTTGAACCTTTTCTCCAGAGGTTTGGAGATCCATGTTTTTAAAATTAATGATACTACAGTGATGGCTTTGAATTCAAACAGAAAACTGTCTTAGAGAAGAAGGAGCTGACAACAATATAGTGCTGACTGCCAGATGGGTACAAAATCGCAAAGTGTTTGCTGGAAAGTCACATTGGGAAGGTTTCATACAGACAGCAGCTGGTGAGATGCAGCTGTGCAATCAGTTCTGCAGAAAAGTACGCACAGTGTTCAGCTCTTTCAGTGCAAAACTAACTTCTATTCCACATGGATCAGAAATATTTACCACATTCTATTATTAACTGGATGCTGATTTTGTGCAGGACCTATTTTGGAAGAAAAGTCTTGCTTTTAAAACACAGTATTCTTGCTCAGCAACAGATTCCGATATGTTTAATTACAACATGTACTTTGGGGGGGGCAGTGGTTAGCCTTCTTTGAAGAGATGATGGGCCATTTTAAGTATCACTGTAAGTGGCAGAAGATAAGATATATTTCTATCAACATTACAAGAGGACAGGAATTGTCTTAAGGTGGCTATTTGTTTTATGACGATCCATAATGAATATTATGTACTTACCGTACAGGTAACATTTAGAAAGACTTTGGTATATCAGTTGCCTTTAACGTCCTTAGGATTTGATGCACACCCTTTATTACAATGACAAGATATTTTGAAATAGGCAGAAATGCTTTGGCATGGATCTAATAGAAATCAACCATGGTGGAACATCACCAGTTGTTGTGACTAAAAGTTACTGCTTTTTCACACTTGAATCTCAGTGAAGTCCAGTAAATATCTTTTGTTCTACACTCTCCAGTATAGCAATTCAATCAAAAACATCCGATCCTGCTTCACAGAAACAGGCGTTGTAGGTTGAAAACTCCTATGCACTGTTGAACCTCCAGCTCTGAGCATGGGATTTATGGTTTACATCTCCAGAGACACAGGCAGTCCTCAGCTGCATTATCTCTGTTGGCCATCAGCCCAGGCAGCCAAACCTCCAGGAGTGGAGAGGATGTGTTCAGGGTCCTGACACTGAGAGGTTCTTTTCCCTGATTGTGTCTCAGAGCACTCTCTCTTTTGTTCTGTGGTTTTGGACACCCAACATGAATACTTGGTTAATTTTATCTCTGTCTAAATGTTTTCTTGTGTTCTGCTGCCTGTCTTCTGTGGTGAGTCAAGAGAAAACTAACTTCCGAAATATATGCTCATCCCATTGTTTTAAAGTGCTCTCATTTGGAGGAGGGAGATGAAAAATGTGTGGCTATTCTGTATTTCTGTATGAGAGAATAGCTGTTGTGACGAATGTCTGTTAGGAAATCATGGATTTCACACTTCATATATGTGTTTCATAGTTTTTCACTGTGATTAGAAAAGTAATTCAGAATACCAGTCAATTCTTACACAGACAGACTCTTCAGATTATTACCAATGTCATACCTAATTGCATAGTGCTGCCCAGCAAAAGCACTCCTCTAGTAAACAAGATGCCCAGTCTGAATTTTCCATCCTGTGTCTGAAGTTAATGACCAGCAGTGTCACTTGGTCTAATGGATTTGAGCTAGAATGGTTAAGAATTCTGAGTTCTTTTTCTAGACCTACTGTGTTCTTTCCACTTTCTGTGCCAATTTTCCTATTTATAAATGAAAAGGTATTGATACTTTAGCTGGATAGGAAGAAGGAGAGTAAAGTCTTTTTGTGTTTTGGTATGCTTGTTTGCTATTTTAAGTCTGTAAATAGGGAACATATTAGTTGTTTCCATTTGAAAACTGGGGAATGGGGAGAGAAAAAAGAAGAAACCATACTGCCCAAAAGTTTTCTTGGTCCTTTTACCTCATTTTTAATTCTAGTTTTTCCTCCAAATTAATACTATTTTGACCTTTTGAAAGAATGAAATGTAGAAACATTGACATGTTGAAATGTTTTAAATATATCAAGAAAACATACATTCTGTGTTCTTTACTGATATTTGGAAGCCATTTCTAGTGAACGGCCTTCTGGAAAAGCTATGGAATAAATTCAAATAAATTCTTAAATTGTAACTAAATACCACTTCCTGCATCAGTGAAACTTACAATTAGAATGACAGTTCTCTGTGAACATGGATTCTTTTCCCAAGGGAAGGTTCCATGGTATATATTTATATAGTAGATTAATTAATCCTTGGTATCTGTGCTGGTGCTTTGCCAGCAAAGTTGAAAAAGGGACAAGAGCTACTGTGATCCGAGAGTGCCAGCTGGGTGTGTGCCCAGAGCTGGGCTCTGTCAGACCCAGGCTGGTCAGCCATAGCTGAAGAAGAATATCATTAGTAAATACTGACTAATGACTTCTACCCTGGGATGACAATCCGTGGCCTTATATTTGACAATAAGAAAAGTTTGTTTTATTGAGAAGTAACTCAGGCATTTTGACTTCTATCTTACTCTGCAAAAACTTAAGGGAAAGTTTTCACATCATCTCCAAGGATAATTTTGTGGTTTTGTCAAACAAAAACTTACAAGCTCCTTTTATTATGCATTATGCAGTCAAAAAATTGACATTATAAAATCAAATTCCTTTCATGCTTTGAACTAATTACTGTGCCCTTTTCACTTTAAGTATTACCATGTCATGAAATTCCTTAGCTAAGTATTCTGAAAAGCACAAAAAATCACGGCCAACCCAAACAAGCTGTGAAATGACTAATGGCTTCAGCTTTAATCATCTGACCTGTCCTTTGAGAGAACATGACTTGGTGTGCATCTTTACTGTGACACATCTCTGGAAGTTTATGGGACATCAAGCATATCTAGTTAGCAATTAAACAGTTTAAATTGCAACATGAAATGCTAACATCTCTTCCTGCCTGGGGGGTTCCTGTTGCGAGGTAGCTGATACCTTTCTAAAATAAATATTGAATGTTGAGATGTTTAACTAGCATAAAAATGTCAGCTGCAAAGCTAATAAATGTGAAATGTTTAAATGGATAAGGCCAACACTGAAACAAAAGTATGAATTCTTCACAAAGTGTCTTTTATTGTCCTAGAAAGGAAGAGTCTTTTATATGTTAAGGTTGGACTAGCAAAATCTCACCTTCCAGTTTTTCCCTGAGCTAATTAGACAGAAGCTGGATGCTACTCAGGCTTCTGCTGCTCACAGAAGCTCATTTTGAAACCTTTGTAATGTGATTTAAAATTCTTCTTTTAAGGAAATTGAAAGCAAATTGAAGCAACAGCTTATTTTTAGGTACCTGCCTGTATATCAGAAAACTAGCAAACAATGAACCCGGTACTTCTTTCTCACCTGAACAGATGGGGTTCTCCTCATTAGCCTCAGTGCTGTCTAATTCTAGACATTTTATTTTCTTGTTGCCTGCTCCTGAATGTAAGGTACTTATTCTGCTCCCACATCACTTGCATGCTGGGCTTAGAGTTTGAAGACTGATTCAAAGTCCACTGACGTCAAAGACCTTTTTGTGTTAATTGCAATACATTTTGCACAAAACTGAAATGTAAGGTACTGTTCATTAGAAACATAAATTGATAGGAAATGAATAGTTTCATCTTCAGAGTAGGAAGCCAGGGGGTGTGTGTTCTATCTGTGACTTGTGAAAGAAAGTAAGACTTAGGCAAGTCTGGTTTATGGATAGGGCAGAGGTAGAGAGGGATTTATACTACAACCAAAAATATATAAAAGGATGTTTCTTCATGAATGTAAGGGCACTGCACTTCACATTACTACTTCATGCCTTCTCCTTATTTGTGCCTGTCATCAAAATGGTTCCAAGCCATGTGTTTTAAACTTGCTTGGTGTTTTGCAGACAGCTATAAATATCACTATTTGTATTATTATTATCTTAAAGAAAGCTTATGCTTAATTTGTATTATTATTATCTTAAAGAAAGCTTATGCTTAAGCTTCTTTTCTTTCATGTCATTACTTTAATTCTTCCTCATTATGTTGGTAATTATTTTGCCAGGAATGCATAATGCTTCCCAAGAATGCATATCTGTTCAGTATTAGTTGTGCACAAAGGTCAGACAAATGTCTGTTGCACCCAAACCCCAAAGTCATGTGAATTTCTGGACAATTTGAAGTATTGAAATTGAAAGGGACAAAACCTAAATTTGAGCTCTTATCTGCAATTACCTCTTTTCTTCTCTGTCAGATGAATTTAAATCCTTTAAGATGACATCTCAGAAGTGAACATATGTTTATTTTTAGGGAGCTGGCTATACAGTTTATTGAATGAACCATGTAACAAGCTTAGTAGGAAATGGAGCTAGATATAAAACAGAACACATAATTTAATAAATGTTGTCACTAAGGGGAGAACAAACATTATGACATGGAGACAGTAGAACAGAATTCTGAGGAAAGAAGAATTGCAGTAGTCCATGTACAGCAGATTAACAATAAATATCTGATTATTGGGTTTGCAGATGTTTGTGCTAATGGTTCAGAGTCTGATTCAGTATCCATCCAAGTTAATGGAAGTCTTTATTTAATTTTCACCAGATTTTTATTAGATTTTGGAAATAGATTTTACATACCTACAGGGTTTTTCAAAGGCGGATACTAACAAAATAAATTAAATTCCAAGAATCAGTCCTTTTGCATGAGCAAAGTGTGTTGTTCCACTGAAGTCAATAGAGATGTCAATTTGTTTCACTTAGGAGCAGAGCAGGTTTACAACCTGTTACTCTGTTCAACTAGAGAGTGTTGTTCAAGTATATTTCTCTATATTCAGGTTCTTTGTATTTACTTTCCTTGATGAGTCATGATGTGGAACACCTTCTTTCAGACTTGTGTGAACAAACAAATACATACACCCTGAGAACAGCAAGAACTTTTAAAAAGCTGCAGGTAGAAGCTCTCTAGGGAAGTAACTTTTGTACTGTAGATAACTAACCTAGAGTAGCTACCTAGTACTGTTTTCTGAATTTGTTACTTCTTTGTTGTTATCATCCTTTCTACTCTCTCATATGAGATGTTTTATTATCTTAATTATATGATATGAACAGAAAGAAGCTTGGGGTGGAGAAAAGCAGTAGGGAAGGGCTCCAAGGGTTTGAATGATTTATTCCCTTTTGCATATCTAACTCTGCCACTTGTCTTGCAAAGCAAAGAGACTTCCATGATAAGGGAATTATTTCTGTCACTTCAGTGCTACAAAAGTAATTTTGCATAATTTTATCTTCATAATTTTATAGCTTTCTTTATTAGGGAAGAAAATAACAACTAAAATGTTAAATGTTGCAAACCACTATCAGGTAGTGTCATTCATTTAGAGGGTCATACAGAATAGGTGGATGCCTTCTCTGTTTTTTGGTGCTTACTGGAGAAGCAGGTATTTAATTAAAGACAAATGAATATGATTTACTTAAATATACTCATGCTTTTAATGAAAGGGTCTAAAGCTTTTATATATGAATGAATATAGTGTTATACACAGGGGCTGCACATATACATTTCTTTCAATCCCGAAGGTCTGTGAAATGGTAGTTGTTTAGTAGCATGAAGCAAAGATATCAAAAATCCCATGTTCAGTTAGTGTTTTGGAAAAGCCCAAGGTGGACCATAGTTTTGAGAATCTGAAGCTCTGAATACTATATCATGAGTGTTATAAGGATAACATTATATTGCTTGTTGCGTAGACCTGTCAAGGGCCTTTAAAATGATAAGCTATTAAATATACAAATTAGTTGCTTTCCATATTCTTAATATTCTTTCCCCCTGTAAAGCATATGCATTAACCCTTTATTTTTTTAAAGCAAACTCCTAGTACTTTACTAGTCCACACAAAAAGGTTTGGTATTTGCAATTTCTAATATATCTTTAAAACAACCTTCCTGTTTCCTTGCTATTGTGAGGACTTTGCATGGCAAAGACTAATCATTTCTATTTAAGAAGGTACTTTACAGAATCAACTTATTTCTTGGCTTGCAGTGACAGCCAAAAACTAGTTAGTGCATCATGGGACTATTTCACATTGAAGGCTAAAGATTTCACAAGCAGGAATGATGAATAAAATGCTGGAATATCAGGAATGCATATTGAAGGTTGTGTGGTTGTGGTAAATGTGTATTTTCTAAAATCAATGGTTTGATTTTGTTAAAAACACTAAAATTCTGGTAGGATATATTGATTTCATATTTCCTCCTTTTGTGGACAGTGACGTTTGAGAAGTGACATAGTCCATTATATTCATGTATTAACAAGGAACAGTCTTACGACTGGTAAAAACCAGCTTAACATGCTTCAGGCACTGAATGAACATGCAGCTATTGAAACAATGAATGCTGGTTTAAACTTTTGCTTTCCTTTGCCAGTTCTGGAGTTGCAATGTGTTTAATGAGATGAACAAATAACTTTGACACAGTTGCAGTGCAATGTGTTTTCCTCTTTCATTAACTGGCAATGAATAAATGTTGAGGGAAATGTAAAATAAAGTTACAAATAATGTATATACAAAATAGCTTCTACAATGAAGCTTTTTTGTCAGGTCTTGGGAATTATGCATTTGTGGTGGTTACACAAAGGGACAACAATGTATAATAGCTGTGGCAACATTATAATCTCATATTGACATTTCAGAATTCTAGAATGTTGCATTTCACCTGATGGCCTTGAATATCATGCATTTATATTTCTTTTTCTCCCCTTGCAAGTTGAGCTTAATATCTATTATTTTACTGAACATTAAATTCAAGTATCAAGAGACACACACCCTGAGCTTTAAGCTATGACTTTACACTCACTGGTCTTTTCTTCTGGTGATGCTGATCATTGATGGAAATGAACTAAACTAGGCCTGCTTTGGTCACTGTGGTAAAGAATTCTCCCTGTTTCTGCCCTGAGATAATGTTGTCATTCCTCACAATGATGAATTCTGTGTAGAATGCTTCCATCACAAGTGCAAAAAGAAAACAGATGTGTTTACATTGTCTCCATGGAGACAAAAAGACACAAGCTAAATTCACACTAGCATCAGGGAGAAGATTCCCCCTCCTTTGTCTTTCAGAGATGGAGAATTGCAGGGAGAATGTTTGAAGCAAACCAGGCAGAATTCTCTGGAGACTGTTTTCGCCCCTTGTCTCTTCAGCAAAGGATTCTTTGTGTGGTCCTTCAGCAATGATTCCTTAATGTGATTCCTTAATCCATCCTGTGATGGGTGTTTGTAGTTCCACTAGGAATTCAGTAAGAGTTTAAAATATTCTCATTTGTATTAACATTTTAAGTAATGATGAACAGGTAATTCACTACAACTTGTTCATTCATTGTCTCAAACATACCAGTTATTTCAATTTATTCAGTGAGCACATGTTATTAGTTGGGAACATTCAGAAGATGAAATGGAGCCATATGACATTCCTTCTGTTCCTTGTTTGGAGGACCGCTAACTAGTTTCCATAGATATTAATTGGAAAATATTTTTCTACCATATTTTTATCCCTTTGCACTTGTCTGTTTTCATGAATCTTTGCAGTCCACCACTGTGTTTCTCAGAGCAACTGCAGTTTGGCCATACGACACATATGACAGAGTTCATTGTGAATGTTTCGAGGCTCATAGTGACTGGGAAAGGGAGAAGTCTCTTCCCTTTTCTGCTCTTTCTCTGGAGACCATGATTTGTTTACAAGTGACAGAGAGCTGAATATATCCTTATAAAGTGAGGCAGTTTTTTAAATAAATAATGTGAAACAAAAGAGCAAAGTGTGAGCATGCATAGATACTCACACTAAGCCAAATAAGTTGTTTTCAGTTCATATGTGTGCATTCAAGCTGTTATTTAGGAATATGTTCCCTAAACTAGAGCTATTTTCAAAAACCTTCATCTAATGGCCAGAGCTTTTTTTTGTTAGTATTTTGGGGAATTAAAAAAATTAAACTCTAAAGAGAGAAACAATGCTGTGATGTCTTCAAATTTTCTGAAAAAAAGATTCTTTTAATAAAATTTTTATTCTCAGTTTTTAGGTTGTGTGCCTTCCAAACATGCATGTCAGCGCATTCCATTGAGAAACAGCGCACAGCCATGTCGAAATATCTATTTTTTATTGTTTTAAAAGCCTAATCATTCACTTAAACAGCAAAAATAACAGTAACTTGGATGACCAATCCCATGGTGAAAGTGAATAGCAGAAAATAGAGCAGATGGTGGGGGAAGAATCCAGAAGCAGGCGTGAGTTCAACAAAACATGTATTTCATAGAATTCTTCACAGAACATGATGTGAATGAATAATTTTTTGAAGAAAAAAAGATAGCATGCTTAGTTGTTAAATACATGTAATACCTCCAGGTCTCATTGTAGTTTTAGTTTAGCTTTAGTTACAATATTAAAGAGCTAAATGAGTAACCTCATGCAAGCAAACATCCCATTTAACAAGAGGCTGCCATTTGTATACGTAAAATTGTTCTTGTGCATAAGTATTTACAGAATCAAGGCCTTAAACACCATATATGTGAAGTCTCCTCTTTGAAGAATATTCAGCAGAGAAAATATTCATAAAAGGTGTCTGAAACCAGAATTAACAAGGCTTCTTCCTCAAAAATTTGCTATCAACAGCCAGGAAATTGTTTTTCTGACTGATCAGAGTACCCATCTTCTATATACTCTTGGCTTTTTTGTCAAAGATCATCAGATATTCCCCAAATTTAGGTTTGCATTTTTCACTGTGGTTTCTCCCACAAATTTTAATTTAAATATTACACATTCCAGTCATCACTGTGAACCAATGAATTGTAATTGGACTTAGTTTTCTATAGTATGTGATTTTTTGGGCTTCCTCTGATGCACATGGAAGTTCAGTCAGAGGGATGACAGATGCAATGTAGTAAACATAGTCTGGGCTGAACTCAGATCCACAGAGGAGAATGAGGCCATATGGAGATTGTTTTTCTTTTTTCCTTCTTCAAGTATAGTATTTTGAAAAGCAGTTTTATAGAACATTTTTTCATCTTTACCTTTTTGGTGGTGATAGGAAATCATTGTTTATCAGTTCTATACCATAATATCTCAGATTTAAAATGGTAGTTTTTTATGTTGAAACTCTAACTGAAATTTAATAGTGGAACGGTTATTTTTAATCTTGTTGCTAGGCTAAAGAAAATCTTACTGGAGTTGATATTAAAATCGTGAAAGATATCTTGGTGTTTTTGCCCTGTGAAAAATGGAAACCCTGTGTGGGTGGTATGATTTCTTCTGCCAATTTCTGTGATGTCTCCACAGACATGAAAAAGGTGAAACTCAAAGAAACCTCTAAAAGAAAATAAGACCTACCCATGGCTTCATTACGTACAATGCTTAGAGTTATCTCTCTGCCTGCATTCACTGTCACTTCTTTTCTCTCCCATCCTCCCCTGTACTTCAAAAGTCTGTTCATGATATTGCAAGCTAACGTCATGGTATTTTGGATTTCCCAGTTGTACCTCAAGGATTGAAGTCTTGTTGGATTTGTTGCCTAAACTTAGATGTTTCACAAGCTGGTTTCAACTCACGCTAGCTTCATTTTCAAGGCAGTTCTCCATACTTCAGGGGTAACTGAACACAAGTCTAGCATGTACAAGGACAACACATACACACGTATTGGAATTAGTTCTGCAGTGTAGAGCTTTAGGATGGCTACATTTATGTCTAGTGTGGAAGAAAATGCAAAACCTTGTTCTGTATACTCTGTGCTGTAAAATCAAATTTGTGCTTTTGCGCTATCATGTAACTTGCATTTCTGCAAACATTTTGTCACATCACAAGATTTAAACTAAAGCTTTAGATGTTTTTTATTCATGGGGTCTGCACTAAGCTGCTGGGGAAGCTGAAAAAGAAAATCTGTTCTAATAATTTTTCATTAATTTAGATCTACCACTTGAAAGTTGTTTGCATAAAAACCCATGGCAGATTTAATAAATAGCAGATTCAAGATACATTATATCCTAGTTTTGTTATTCCAGTCACAAGTTGCCAACTTCTTCCCGTATGATACCTCAGTTGTCTTATTAATGAGGCCTTCCAACTTTTTGTCATCAGCAGGTTCTCTTGTTTCATTCCTCAGTCTTCTGCTGTGAATATTAATGAAAATATGAAATGGCCAGTCCAAAACTGGAGCTTTTGTGAACACAAATCAACCTTTTTAGGCAGCTCCTCACCAGTCTAATTTATCTCCATCTTTGCTAACTTTAGTAATAAGATATTTCTGATATGGCATTTTATCAAATGATCTCTTGCAGTTTTGCTAGATTAAGTCTGCTGTATTCTTCTTAGACCACCAGTTACCTTAGGAAAAAGATACTGGATTAGTCTGGCATGATCTACTGTTGCTAAATCCATATTGTATTTTATCTCATTCCCATAATTCCTGTATCTTTACTTACCTCTCCAACCTTTGTTCTAAAGCTCAGTTCAGTGATTTTTCAGGGGAGCCATTCTTAAACGCCATGTGGACACCACCTTCTCTTTCATTGTGAACATGCCTACAGCAATTGTGGATTGTCATAGTTTAGTTTCTGTACAGTTAGATATTTGAAGTGAGAAAATGAATTGTGTGAGTGTGTTTGTCCTCCATTTATTTCACTTTATTCTCCCTGTTCTTTGCCCTGATGATTGGCCAGTTGGCTGTCTTGTTTCTTTCTCCACTTGAAGGCTGTTGCTTCTTATTTATGACCAGCGGCTTCAGGCCTCAAGTTGGTGCTTATTGGATTTACTTTCATGTCTTGCTTAATCTCTAGGGGAAGCTTCCAGCTGGCTGATCTCCTCATCTTATTATGTTGCAAGAGCTAAGCTGGTGCATATTCTTTCTTTCCAAGGGCTTCTGTAGAAATGAGGAGAGCAAGGCAGCTCCCTGTAGACCACAACTTGGGAATTGCTGTTACAGGAGTTTCTCAGGCTTTCACAGAGCAAGGAGATCATGACAAAAAAGAATCCTGAGCCAGCACCATTCTGATGATCTGCAGACTAAGTGTTTAGAGTTTGGCGTCTTGTATTGTACTGAAAGGCAGTGACTGTGCCAGGAAAGAAAACAATACAGCCTATGCTGGTGGTTCTCTTCAGAACAGGTATCCTGAATAATTTTTTTTTTTCCTGTGCTAAGCTCAGACATTCTCTCTTTGCATTGCAAAAATGGCAGAGATTTCAGATAATTAAAATCCCATTGGCATCTTGAGAGCTCTTCTACTGTATTTGACACTGATTCCAGTGAGAGTGGTGCTGGGGAGAGAGTTCCAAACCAAGGCTCAGCCCAAATCCAGAATCCTGCACAATTTACTCTCTGATCAAAGGGGGGTTTATTCCTTTTGTCTTTTGCTCATGCTGACTAAAATACTTAAAGAGTATTGTTTAGTCCAGTGATCTTGTTTTGAAGTACAATCCAAATACATTTTCTGATATGAAAGATACATTTCAACTTCTGTGATTTCATCTGCTGTTTTTAGAGTATATGCACTGGTACTTGTAGCTTTAAGAACACGAGTTACAGATATGAAGCAGTAAAAAGATCAGTTGCCAAAACCCAGAAGGATAGTGAGAGAGTATTAATGGAGCTGTATCCTGAGGCAATGCAGAAATATTTGGAATTCACTGTTGCACCAAGGCAACAATGTCATTGCAATGTTTTGACTTGTGCTTGCATTTGTAGGTCTTTATCGGATGGAAGGTATCAGACCTCTGCATGTTTGTCTAAATTTTCTCTGCTGACTGAGCTAATTGGGATTTCATTGAGCCAAAAGGTCACTTCTGTGTCACATTTTCTGTCCCATGATATAGTTTACTGCCAGCCATGTTGTAGGCATCTACTCTGTAGCTGAGTGTTTCCCCTTGGAAAGGAAGTGATTGAATGACATCCAGTAGAAGGATAAAAGCCAAGGTTAGAGGCACTGCAGATCTGTCTGAAGATGTGCAGTTGTCATGTTCAGACTCTTTTCTAGGTCTCTTGTTTAGAGAGAGACCTAGAGAGATTGGGGACCTACTGTGACCATTCAAGTTTGTACACGTGCCCTTGTTTTGGATGAAGTTTTCAAATGCTTGCTTTTGGAAAGGTAAGAGAAACAGTCACCTTAGGAGTTTAATCTAAATTATATTTGACAAAATACACCAGATTTTTAAATAGCATGTGATCAAAATGAGAACAGGACTTTTTATTATGGGACTACAGGAACAAGAAACAGAGATTAGACAATTACATCAAAATCACTGAATTCTGTAATTATGCCAAATGCAGTTCAGTGGCAACAAGTCCCTGTGTGCGTTCACCACATTCAGAGAGGCCTGACCAGTTTATTCCTCCTACTTAAATAAGGACATCTTTCTTTCCTCGGCCAGCAGTTATCAAGCTAGGGATGAACTGTAAGTACGATTATTTCTTCTTCCCTTGTCTGGTACTGATAACGTGCTTGTGTTGAAGGCCAGTCATCTTGGAGTGAATCCATTCCTCCTCAGAAGTGCTGAGCCTTATTCTCATCCCCTCGCTTTTTATGAGAATATAGTGTCATTAATTTTGAAGAAATTATGCTTGGTCTATGTGCAGGTACCTGAGACTGCAGAAAGGTATGAGTTTCTCAGCCTGGTGACAGGCATGTGAAAGTCACCTAGATGTCACAGCATACTGCTTTCAGTCTTTTACAAGCTGTACATGACTTGGCATTGTGAGCACAAAGGTGCTGGTTTTGGCTCTGCTTTTTTGGCTCTTCTCCTGTAATAGCTAGCCAACTAGCATCCCTCAAGTAGATGATTTTCAGCCTCTGCCTTTCCCTTAGGTCAAAGTGACGCAGGCTCTGGGATGGTGCTATATGTCTCCTTCCATTGCCCCTTGGGTCCTAATTATAGTTTCTTAACATTAGGCCTCCAGCCAGCCAGCAGCTATCAGCTCTGAGGTATGCCAGCTAGAGTTTCCCTTCTGCTCTAGACTCTGACTCACAGCTGCCTGCTGCATCTGGCTTAGATGTTGGGCCCCCTCCTTACACTGGGCCATGATCCCAAAGATCTGTTAATCCTTAAATTAGTCAGGGATGCTGGAAAATTTGAGTATCCTGAGAGGAAAGTGGGAATCTATTTGGATTTCAGTTGGGTGCTCCTGTGGCATGGTAATTCCAATTTCACAGTGGTGCAGACAAGCAAAGAAAATTAAGTTTGGATTTCAGCAAGTATTTGCAGACCTACTTTTTGCCAGCTCGGAAACTCATTCCACATTTTAAAAAGTAAATAATAATAAAAAGGCTATATTAATATTATATATTTTCCATAAAGTTGCCAGGGGGCAGAGCTCATCTTTATCTCCCACAGAAGGGCACAAAAGCAGATGTGGGGAATGTAAAGAATTGAAAGGGGTGGGAAATATATCTTTTTTTTTTTTTTTTTATGGTGCCATTTGCTTTCAGAACCACACAGATGACTCTGGCCCAGGCCGTAAAAGTGTTGCTAAAGCAATGGGCAGGCAAATGGGGACTGAAGCAGGGGATGGAAAAGAATGGAAGTTGTTACTAGCTTGCTGCAGACCTCCCATGAGAGTTAACGCAAATAACCTTAGACCTGGATGCTCAGTGCCCCTGATTCACATGCCCCTGATTTCAGCAGGAGTCAGAAAAATAAGCAGTTTTGTCTGGGCTGAGCACAAATCTCTGGGTTATAATTCCCTTTTTGTAAAAGGGGGATGGAAGCACTGTCCTGCCATGCCAAGGCATTGAGGATAAACATAATGAAGGCAGTTAGGATTTTGTGCACTGGTCACATTCATGTATTAAAAGATGTGAAGTGGCAAGTGTGACTTTTGCAGTATCAAATTTTTTAGGAATGGAGAAATATAAGGCAATCCCTACAGTATGTGGTACTGTAATCTGACAATTTTGCAAAGAGTATTATGCTTAGGTGTCAAGACTACTTTAGACACAGTTAAGTTCTCTTTTGCCTCCTCTGCTGTGTGCCAGTGTGGAAAAGGAAGGGAAAGTGCAAAGTGGCAATGCTGCTAATAGTGGAGCAATGACATCAGGGGAAGCTTCTGGAGGGATCCTGAGCTGAACCAGACCCTTCCATGTTGTGAAATTCTCCTGGCCTTTGTTCTCAAGAGCCTGACATGTCTATAAACTGAGGAGAGAATAGACTGGAACTTCTTTGCACCTCCTTTACTTTCCAAATGGACATTTTTCCCTTCTGTAGCTTACTTAAAGGACAGAATGGTTTAGCCCCAGTATGGAGTCAGAGTCAGTATTTAGACTGACTTCATCTGTATGTGCTGAAGAGTTACTTGAGCTGCAAAGCTTTCCCTGTGTGTGTGTGTATTGTGTCAAAGCTAGGTGGTAAAAGGCTGGATAGCATGAGGTAAGTGTTTAGAGAGCTAGTTGACATCCTGAAAATTACCAGAGACCCTCTCTTGAAACCACTTACACCCTTGTGCAGGGCTGACTTTCATTTCAGTTGCCCAAAACCCCCTCGCAGAGCTGGGGAACATGACTCTCACACACCTCACGTGAGCTCTGTCAACTCCATTGTGGCTTACATAGACAAGACCTGCATTCTTCACCTCTGAGCTGGTGGTTTGCAGCCATGTGGGACAGGGCAGGTGGAAGTGTGCTGAAGGTTGGGGGTGGATAAATGAGGAAATGAAAGAGACTTGTTCTTCAGCAAGAATGGTATTATTTGAAACACTTACTTAGATGATAAAAGAACTGAAAGAAAATTACATGAGTTTTAGTGTCCTTTTAGGAAACACTGTAGAATTAAATTAAACAATATTATTCCTTTTGGAGAGTTCGATATGGTGATGTTTTGTTCTGTTTAAAAAAATTAATGCAGAATGCTGCTACTCCACATCAAATTCTGTAGATTCTTGGAGTTACATCTATATAACTATTATATATATAACTATATAACTAAAGCCTGGTTTGTTTAGATTTTTTCCATAATGCAAGTCTTGCCTGAAACTCAAAGGATGGGAAATATATATGCATCAGAAAGTGAAATAATTTCTAGATGGAAAAATATAACAGATTAACAGAGGTTATTTTTATGTTGACATATTTGAAATGCCTTATTTATGTATTTCCTTTAAGAAGATAAATTTAAAATGGCTGAAAATTTTCAATGAGTATCTGACAGAACAAGGCTGTAAGGTACCCCTCTGCTGAGGAATTTGTTAGTGCTTGTGCTGGCCCTTTGCACAAGAATCAATCCCAATGTCCCAATGAAAGATGTCAGTGGTGACTGGTCTCACTGTCATGCTGTACATACAAATAAATGCAAACTTAAGGAGTGGCTACTACCTCCTCTTCAAGGTCAGGGCTTTCTCAAGGTTATTGACGCTTCTAGTTGATTTTGAAAGATAACATAATAAATAAGTCTGCAAAGCCAGTTAGTTTAGTTAGCTACAGCTGTGGCTGGAGTAAGTTACAAATCCTCTTTTCAACTTGCAGCAAAAGTGTTTCAATTAAATCTGCACCACCAGTGGTGACAATAGTTTGGGGAAGGAGAAATAAGCTGCCAACATTTGACTGTAATTGGCAGCTTCAGCAGAGAGGCCAAGGGGTAAATGAGCTACCCAGAGTAAATTCCCTTTTCACCTGAAAAAGCTGTTCTTCCAATGAATGACTGAGCCTCCCTGTCGGGGGACTCAATGTGGGTTAAGATCACATGCTTCTGCCTGTACTGTGCTTGTTATGTGGATAAACAGAATTTATGGTCTCCAGGGCTGTCAATCTGGCCTCTTTCAAAAACACATAAACACCTGATCCCAGTCCCAGGGAAACTGATAGGAATCATTCAATTGACTTTGGGTCAGGTTCAGTTTCCACAGCCTGCATTTTGTACACCTCACTCAAAAATCTTCTGTGTTGGTTCATTGATTTGAAAAGCTAGTGTTTGTGTTCATAAATGCAATACAATAGTATATTTTTGTTCTGCAAGGTGCTGAAAGCCATCAAGTGTCCTGTACTTTTCTGAGACCTGTGGTTGCTCAGCATTCTGGAGGACTGAGCCCTGACAGAATAGAAGACATGAATAAAGTTTTTTGTTTTGGAAAGAATAAGACACAATTTGAAGATACTTCTACCCTCCACACCCCCCACCTCCTCCTTTGTAAAATGCTGATATTATTTGGTACTTGCTGGAATGTTTCTTGCAGTCATTTCATTTTGCATTGCTTTAATTGTAACTTTGTTCTGATGCAAGGTTTTGTTTATTGTCTGTACATAAGCTTTTATGATGTCTATGTAAACTTTTATGATGAGGTTTGCTGTAGCTCTAGTATGGAGCTGCATTCTGTTTTTCCACTCTGTTCTCCTTTGCTTAGACTCACTGTGCTTTCTTTCTGGAAAAGTGAAACCAATGAAAGCCATGTGTTGCTCTCAAAAAGATTCCCGAACTACAGGATTTGAAACTTTCCTGCACTCCAGACTTTGGCTCTGCCCTTAAAGAAACCACACAATCCACATGAAAGCATATGTCCTTAAGTAAAATCATGTCAGGGGAAAGTTTGCAAGAGATAAATCCTCGCTGTGCCTATCTTGACAGTCTGCCCAGGCCACCCATTTCATGTTTAAATAGTCATTTTAACTGAAACATGTAAAGTATTTCCACCTTTTGAAAGCCGTTAGTTTACCTGGTTTTGGTTAAGAGGAATGACAGAAATAAACTGTCTCAACAGTTCACCAAAGGCGGCAGTCTGTGTGGCCAGAGTTCTCTTGTTCCAGAAGGCTATTCATTATGCCTGTAAGTCTCAAATGGCTCCGTAGTTAGTGACCTCCCTAATTCTTTTTCCTTCATTTGTTTTCTCAGCTTCTTCATAATGAGCAATTGCTAGAGGTGTCAGTGAACGCATTTTGCCTAATTATGAACCATTCCAAACATTGTGGATTGGAAAGTTCTGTTCTTGCCTTCAGTGTTTTTGGGAAAGACTTGGTGGAGAGAAAAACAGAGCAAACAGAGTGGGATATTTTACAAGGAAAGGCGCAGCGTTAATTGAAGAGAGAGAGGGGAAATGGGGAGGAATGTAAAGAAAACTCCTGAAATGCTTTGGAAATTTAAATGTATTGAACCCAAAATCCATGTCTATAGGAGGTGAATGTTATCATCATATTTGTACTGAGGGACACATAGGATATGGGGAAACTAAGGACGAATCACAAAGGGATGTTAAGTGCTAAGACTCCAAGCTTTGCAGCAACAAGATCTTGGATGTCCATCTGCCAGGTGTAGCTGGGTATGTACTCAGGGTATGTCTGCACACACTTTTGCAAACAGATGCAAGTTTCCTCTGTGATATAGGCTGTCCAGGTTTGAGTTAGCTCTAACCATCAGCTGCACAGTCATGGTGCTTTAATTAATAAGCTTGGCCTGCTTTAGTTCTGTCTACATGACTTCTTTTTCAGAGCCAGTTCATATTTAATTGGTCTCAAGTGCAAGTAGGATTTGCTCTCATGTCTGCAAAAGGCTTTATAGATCTATCTTTAGCTAGGCTGCCTGAAGCATCTGCCTAACAGCCTAATTAATAAAAAAATCTAGTTAATGAGATATGCCAGAAAGGTTATATATGCTTCTGAATCAGGACTTGTATACTCTTTCTGAACATGAGGGAAGCTTCTCTTTGTGAATGAGGTTCACAGTTCTGAAAACTGTCCTGAGTCAGATGATCTGAAAATGGGAATAGGTCAACTTTTCTAAGTCCTGCCAAAAGAGATGGTGTGGTTGGCAATTCCACCTTATCTCCCACAAGACAGCTCTTCAAGTTAGCTTGGTTACCCAGGTAACAGATAGTGAAAGGTTACAGAAGCTTTAGGCTGCTTTATTATATGCCAAACATGAACTCATATTAATGCTTCCCCCACACTCAGGCCAGAAAGCTATAATGGGTTCCTTTTTAGCTTCCTTTTTACATAAGTTAGTTACAGCTGAAATCAGATGTTACCCAGAATAGCAATCTCCAAACAGTGTCCACACCTGTTGCGTAGCTGAGGACCCAGTTAGTGCTGTTTAATCTGTTACTGTTCCCAAGAAGATCACTACTTGCATACCTAACAGGATGTCATGCTGTTAGGTCTAGAACTCCAGGGACTGAAGCACATTGTTTTCATGCTGCTATGGAAGATCAGTTGTTCAAGTCAAATCTAGCAGTTGCCTAATATATGTCTTTTTTTTTTGCCAACCATAACAATTTAACTTAAATTGATATGGGTGATTTACTTTATTATGTATTCATAGCTAAGTTAGGCTGTTGCGTCTCTGTTTACTGCACTGCTGTTTGCTGACAGATGGGGGAAATATGCTGAATTGATAGAGTCAAAGAAGCTGCTGACAGTTATATTTCTATTGCTAAGATTAGAAGGTAAGACTATACCAGTTTATGTTAATACATAACACATCGGGAAGCCAGATAAGTGGAAAACTTGGCATAAAGTTATTCTTTGTATGTTAATCCCTAAAAGGTATTTCATCTTGTATGATATTTTTTCTTAGTTTGGAACCATCTCTTTCTTTATAACCTGTTAATAAGTTATTTTGTATGTGATTCCAGACATCTAAATTCATTCTCCTTTACCATCCAGAATGAATCAATATTTGGAATTTATAAGACCTCTCTAATGGACTCAGATTTTGCAACTTGTCAAGAGGAATTTTAGGTTAAAATGGTGCAATATCTTTGGGATACTTTGACAATACAACCCGTGTTGTTAAGGTTTATGCAGTCCTCCTTCTCTCCAGGTGATTTTTAATTCCGTTGTGGTAAGATACCAAGTGACTATTCAATCCATTAGAATCTGTTTATTTAATAAGGACAAACTGAAAGAATTGTTGACAATAAGCTTGATTTCAAGTGCAGCTCTTGCAGTGGTTAGGAACTCCCCACTTTCAGACTGGAGACGTAATCTCAGCTATAGGTTGTGTGAGAATACAGTGTTATAATTAAAAAAAAAAAAGGAATTTTAAGCTAGCTGTATCTTAATTATTAAAGGAAGAAGAGATCTTACTTTACCTTGAGTGAGGAGGAAAATAGATCATTACATATGTGATATTGAATGAAATCTTGTGCAGTTCAATATTCCACTCACCACCAGCACTTAGCTGTCTAGTAGATCACTGGGATTATAAATCCACTGAATATGGTTTATTACTGCTGCAATCACAGGAATGGACATTACTACCGTTAATGACAGGCTTCTTAGTACATTAGCTGCTCCTTTTGGTTTTTCTTCTGACCATTAACTAATGAGTTTGCCTCTGTCTGCTGTCAAAAGATGACTCTTGGGGGCACCTAGGGCATTGCTGAGGTACAGCATTTTGCAAGCTACCAAGGTTTTTGTTATTTAATACAGAACAAATTATCAGAAAATAGGGGAGAAGAGATAGAGTCAGCTGAAATTTAAACAAAAAGAAAGTAATTCTTTTAACCAGTTCAGTCACCTAAACAATGGCCTTTGAAATTCACCAACCACTGTTTGGTTTATTTTCATTTGAGGTGTTCACCCTTCCCAGGAAGCAAATGATACACATGTATTTTGAACAACTGACCTACAGAAAGGCCATTACTTCTGCAGACACTATCAGCTTGTCTTATTTTCAGGACTACAAAGACCCGAAGAAAACACAGATCACGCTTTATTGGTTCTAGCAATCTATGGCATCTCAGTTCCAAGACAACAGCAGGACCCGGTCTCGATAACCTCAGTAACAAGAGAAAACAAAAGCCATATACATTTTTTCTGCTGATATAAGGAAAGTAGCTCTTTTAAAAATGAATACATACATCCAAACTGACTCATGGCCAAACTTGGCTTGTCGTTAACTTCTCTTGCCACCTACTGTTCACTTGAACTTGGCTATTTCTCCTGCTAATATAGCATGATGAGATCTGTTTGTTGTTGCACAATGGTCTATGATTCTTTTCAAACTTTAGCCAATTGTGTAACAAAATTAACATTTTTGAATTCACACTTCACTCATCGCCATCAAAACATTTAAATCAAGTTTAAATAGATTTTTAAATGCCTAACTGATTTGCTCATTACACTCAAAGGATGGAGCTGGATGCAGCCGGTACTCTAATTAACAGATTGTTCTCAGAGATACAGTTTATTAAATATACCATGTTAATATCTTTTGTTCTGATGTTTGCACAGTAGAAACAGAAAAACACTATTCATTAAGTCTACTTCTAAAACAAAATTCACAAAAACTCTTCAGAATCTCAGTGTAATCTAATTTAACAATAATGAGGAAGCTTTTAACCAAGAAAATAATTCATGATGTCTGGAGGAGACCTTGTGTAGGTAGCAAGTTTTCATACTATTTGTGAAGATGAGCAGACACAGCTTTTTATCCAGAACACTGAAGCACAAGAAGAGATTCTGTATTATTCTAGGGATCAGTTAATCCACTGTTAGTTGAAGTTTGCCTTTCAACCTATAAAGTTTAAAATTTACTAGTTAAAAATTCGAGAGGGATAGAAAAGGATTGCTTTTTTTTGTCTAATTCAAAACTTCCTGCTTTGCTTTTCCTTTCTCAACAGATTTACTTCATGTCACTTCATAGACACATATATAGTTGCCTTTCACTTTTCCTATTATCTGTATTTTCCATTCTGTCCTTTCAAACATTTTGTGTAAGGACCTTCTTTGTGATTGCTATAGGCTTTAATGTACTGTTCATTGATTCTCCAGATCTCTCCAAATTTAATTTTAAAGCACATATTTTCTATTGTGATTATACTAGTTCTTGCTGTTCTGTAATTAAGAGCCACTAATCATGCCACATTTTACTCCACAAATGGTCTCATTCTTTTACTTGAGACTACTTACAGAGTAAGATACTCATCAGTAAGAATAAAGTAAATGAGTTTGCCTACGCAGTAACCAAAACGTAGCTGCAGCTCTCAAGGGATTACTGAATCCAGTTTTAAAGTGGCTAGGTAGGACTATTGCTTGTACACAATGACTGTTAAGAATTTACCTAGCATCTCAGATGACTCTTGCTGACTGTGCAACATTTGGTACAATGCGTGTAGCAGCTGAGTTGCTTGTAGTACATAAAGTTAGGTAGAGTATGTGTAATGAAATCTTTGTTGTGTCAATAAGTCCTGACTATCTGCACCAGAGTCTGTTTTAAAATCTGTAGAATACAAATCTGTACTGGGATAAAATTTGCCTGAGTTAAGAAAAGAAGTGCAGCATTCCACATTGATCTTTAATACAACGAGTCTTTTTATTTAGTTTATTAACCAAATTTCTGAATGCATGTCAGTGCATTTGTCTGAGACAAACAATGTAAGGTTACCTGACTGGGAATATTTTTTATGCAATAATTATTCCGCTTTCTCTCATGATAGTTCTCCAAAGAATTTCCCCTGCAGTATGAAAAATCAGCAAGAGCTCTTCTAAATAAGACTGATCTCAAATCTTCTTTCACTCATTCACAGTACAAGCTAGTGTGAATTTTTAATGTCTGCAAACAGCACTCAGTTAAGTATGAAATCTGAGTCTTTCACCCTAATCAATGAGATCAGTGGAAGCATGTGATTCTGACGGATATCTACTAATGTCAAGAAATGCTCTCATCACATTAAAATGCAAATAAAAGTAATTTAGGACCCAAGCTGCCATTAACTTCCTTTGTCTCTTGGTCTTTGTTACTTTCCTTTAACCTGTTGTCTTTTAATGACTGTGCTGGAGACTGTTCTTTTGATTAAAAAATATTTCCATTAATGGTTATAGAAAAATATTCTGGTGGATACTGCACAAATACCTCTGTCTTTCAATAAGACTTATTTCTTATCATTTGGAGATTCTTCTGTTTTTTCAGATCTCAAGATTGCTGTAGTCTGAATTGAAACATGAAACAAGTAGCTTTGCTCTATTTTTATAATGTGATTCAAGCTTAGGCTGCAGTATAACTTGTTTTCTTTCCACTGTTTTTGTTTTGCCCCTGTAGAAGTAATGAAATCAAATTCAGTGTTCGTTGCTTGTCAGTGGTAAGCGTGGCCCAAGACAGACAGACTGTCATGAGGATTCTTTTGTTAGCAGGATGCATAAAATAGGAATATCCAGAATGTTTTCACTGGTTACTTGCCAGAGACATATGACCACTGTTGATCAGCATGCACACACACACACACACAGATATGCATGTGTGTATATATATATATACACATATATGCATAAAATATGGGCCTGAGCTGCTTGAAATCTAAAAGCCAAGTCCATACACAAATATTCTGATTGTTGTTTGGTTTTTTTTTAAATACATCAATGCAAAACCCTGAACCTGGCAATAGTGAAATCTTTGAATTTGTAGTAAAATTCATCATTACAATAGACTTCACATTTTATTTTTAAACTTCACACATTATTCTCTTCACTAACACATTGCTTTGCTGGTAATAACATGAACTGAAGAGACACTATGGATGGAAATGTAATCCACCACAACAGAGGACCCACACATGGACCTAAAGCTATTTAAATCCCTGTTTCAGGGCTTAATGATGCATAAAGCATTTTTTGGGCTCTCTCTGCTGGGACGATTTCCACTTGGCATCATTGTAAGAAATTGAGAGCTTGGGCTTTGGCCTGATAGTCTCATATGCAATATGTCACAAACCTGGACACTGTCCATAAGGCAGAATTTAGACTGATGCAGCCATGTGTTGGCATTCAACTGCACTTACTACAGCAGGTTCATGGGGTGAGAGAGACATTTTAGACTGAGCACCATTCATTGAAATAATTCTGTTCTTTCAACTTCCAAGGCATGATTTTGGAGGATGTACAAGCTCTAAATATGATTATTCCGACACTTCATACAGTCTACTACAAACTCTCTGTAGGCTCTTTGGGTTACTTTGGAATATTGTAGGTATGTATCATTTTACAGATTTGTAACAAGATGTTGATTTTTATAGAAAATGTTTTAACAATGAAATACAGAAAAAGAAATTTCTTGTGAATTCAATACCTGAAGGCAGGCAGGCTTTTTGAAACAAACCATGAGTATTTATATTGCCGTGTAAACGTCACTTTCAAAATTTCTAACTCTGGTAAGATTACAGACAGAAATAAGAAACAGTCACCAAAGAAACAATTGTTTGGGTTTTGGTTTGGTTTTTTTTTTGAGTTGGCAGATAAATAGACTAGCAATTTTTCAAACTGTGCTGGGGTCTTAGTGCAGCGATGCTGAACTCAGGTCTTATCCTATTCTGACTAGTGCTAGCATGAAAACATTTCTTACTCCTCTTACATATTACTTTAGACTCAAAGTATCCATCCTGTCATGGAGTATGACCTGGAGCCTGATTGTTTCCAGTAGCGTGGCTAGCTGTGCAGTTGGATTACAGCTACAAGCCAATTCACAGCTCAGCATAACATATCAGTTCCTTATTCAATCAATCTGTGCTGTTATTTACCTCTTTCTACTGAACTCTAGTGGTGCTTCACAGTCTCGTGTCATCCCCCCAGTGTCCCCCATCCCATTCATGTGGTATTCTTAATAAACTGGGGGAGATTAGTTCATTTAAGTTATTCAACTAGTGAGGGAAGAAGGGTATTTATTATATATGAATTGGCCAGGGTTCCCAATGACTGTGTGGGTGCTGAACTCTAGTGATAGCCTATTTCTTGTGTGTGACAGTACACAGGTTATGGATACACAAGAACACTCTGCATAAGCAGCAGTGTTCTGGTCAGGTGAAAGCATAAAAGAAAGCTCTTGTTAATAGAAGTGATTCTCCTGGATGAGGAATTCGGTGACTTTAGCTTTCAGTTCAGCATTGTGCTGGTTTTTGCTGGGATAGAGTTAATTTTCTTCACAGCAGCTAGTATAGGGCTATGTTTTGGATTTGTGCTGAAAACAGTGTTGATAACACAAGGATGTTTTATTTACTGCTGAGCAGTGTTACACAGAGTCCAGGCCTTTTCTGCCTCTCACCCCACCCCACCAGCGAGCACGCTGGGGGCACACAAGAAGTTGGGAGGGGACCCAGCTGGGACAGCTGACCCCAACTGACCCAAGGGATATTCCAGACCATATGACATCATGCTCAGCATATAAAGCTGGGGGAAGAAGGAAGGGGGGGCATATTCAGAGTTATGGCGTTTGTCTTCCCAAGTAACTGTTATGTGTGATGGACCCCTGCTTTCCTGGAGATGGCTGAAGACCTGCCTGCCGATGGGGAAGTAGTGAATGAATTCCTTGTTTTGCTTTGCTTGCATGCGTGGCTTTTGCTTTGCCTATTAAACTGTCTTTATCTCAGCCCACGAGTTTTCTCTCTTTTACTCTTCCGATTCTCTCCCCCATCCCACTGTGAGGGAGGTGAGTGAGCAGCTGTGTGGTGCTTAGTTGCCAGCTGGGGTGAAACCATGACAAGCATCTTGTATGGGAATTACTATTCTTGCAGGACAAACAAAGTCCTTTGACTTTTACGTATGATAAAAGCAGACCTGCAGTCACCAGCCATTGAAACACTTTCATGTACTGTGATTGCAAGCAGTCAAGGGAATCCTTGTACAACTTGGCACCCTTGTATATTCCATTGCTGCCTAGGATCGCTCCAAGAAGTCCTTCAGTCAGTAGATGTTTGTGGCAATGCTTTTAAGTGACTGGATATGTAGATGTTAGTCCAATTCAGTTTAGCTCTCTAGATCTAGCTGTTGCCTAAACCTACCTTTCTTCTAATGGGTATACCTCTCTAGACAGAGAGGAATTCCAGTCCATGAAATTGTAAGATAAGGAAATTACTGCAATACCATCATAGCCATTATTAAACTGTTACACCATTACAAAAGCTGTCACAGTTGGGTAGATGCTAGTTTGCAAGATACTAGTGTTGCCTGATGAAATGCAAGGATGTAACATTGCGGATTAAGTTGAACTTAACATTTAGATATACAGTGTTGTGAATTATTATGATATTACTAGTTTTACAGTAATTTTTTCCTTAAATATGTAGCTGCTGGAGTCATGTGATTATGTTAAGAACCATAGATGCCACTAAAAAAATCTATTGTTCTTGAATTCATAGATTAAAGCTTGAAAATGTAAGTTGGATAACCCTGAAACATGTGATCATATTTTAGTCATAAATCAAAAGTTTTAACAATTGCAGAAAGCATAGATTAGTAACAGTGGTTATTGCTCATACAGAGACTCATACAGAGCTATAATACTCATTCAGTTAAGACCCAATAGCCTCATTACGATCTGGAATGCTGCAGCCCTCAAGCCCTTTCAATTTGCTTTAGCTTTGCTGAGCCTGATACAATATAAATACAGATGGGCTATGGGCTGGTCAGCAGTATTGCCGATTGCCAAGACATGAGGCCCGAAAAAAACTATCCACTGTTGATGGCTTTTGTGCAAGAATGACCTAGGCTAGAGTTGAACCCTTACCAGAAAAGGGAGTTCCCTGATTTCCCATCCTCTGAGCATTCCAGGCCTTTATAAGGCTCTTCTGCATCTATGATTAGTGAAGCAAATATGCCCATTGTAAAATGAAAAAGATGACTTATTATACAAAATTATATGTTGCTGGGTGTTGTGAATATACCTCTATCATAGATATAGACTTTCTAGAACCTGGAAAAAAAAACAATAAAATACATTGCAAATCAAAGAGTTTGGAAATATATTTTAAAAGCCAAAAAACAGATCATATGAGCAATTAGACACAATGTGAAAAGTCAGCACACAGTATTGCAGACTCCTGAAAGGCATGTACTGTGTTCTCAGATGTAGTAGTTATGGCACTGGCATCTGTACTTTAGCTACAAGACATCTATCTGGAGCAATATTAATAAGTAAGTTCAGCGCCTGCAGCTGTGCTGCCTCACTTTGTAACAAATATAGTGGTGCAACATGCTGTTGTATGTTAGATCTTATGCTGAAAGTTCCTTAAATACCTACTTGGAATGATACACTATTTACCTTCCAAAAGCTAGATTTTTATCAGTAATAATTACTACACAAGGCTGCAGGATGCCATCCTTATGTCTGGTTATAAATGAGAGGGTGTTACTGGGGTGTTTCCAATGTCACTTTGTGATGAATGTAAACAAAAGTCAACTATTCAAAGACAAGCTTTGGGCTGTGTAAATCATAACTAGTGCTCACTTTACTTAACACTTCTAATGGCACTTAACCATCTCAAATACAAGATTATAATCTTCTAACAGTCTGTGCAATATTTTGGAGAGAAAATGAAGAAGAATCTTGTGTATTTAAATGATCTTGCAGGAAGAATTTAGTAGGATGAATCTAATTACCTGGACTAAAATATAGCTAGGACATTAGTCTCTGAAACAGTCTAGCTCCTGGCTGTATCCTGGAGAGAATGTGTGCACCTGGTGTTTTGCAGTCACTATAAAGATCAGCTAAAGCTAAAAGAGTGAGTGGGATTGATTTTGAACAATTGGTTTTGATGTCAGTCAAAAATGTAGCTCTGGCAGCCTGAGTCCATGGATTTGATTTTGAAGGTGACAACAAAGTCACATCAGCCTTCCAATTCTCTTCCTGAAAGTTGCCCATATTTTGGTCATATACCATTTTGTTTAAGATTACTTGCTGATGAGGGCAACTGAGTAGTTGCATTAGTATGCAGGAGAAGAAAAGTAGGGAATATATTTGACATAGAGTACAACAAAGAAATTATGGAGGTGATAACATGTCTATTGGAAATAATTGCTGAAAGCCATAGCACAGCAGAATTCCATTATTGCTGCATCTTGTGATAATTGTGCGGTTTATCCATGACATCCCTAGCAAGTCTAGGAGCAGGGTCCTCCAGATGCACTTGAAATACATGGGAACAAATATTTTATGTATATATACACATATATAGAGAGTATGTATGTGTGTATATATTCACACACACACACACACACTGAAGTACACTAAAATGTGCTGCCCCCTCATAAAGAAGTATCCATCTACCCATCTTAATCACTTCCCAGACATGCTGCAGCGTTAACAGGCAGACCTAAAGGGAAACAATACCTTAATTTCTTTCAAAATATTCTTCACTTCATTAAATATTTAGGGTACAAAATTAATTGCTTCAGACCTTGTCTTTGGTGAATTTCTGTGTACAGAAACAGAAGAAGTTCATTGTTACCTTCTTTCCAAAACTTTAATGATGGAACATTTTGGGTACCCATGGCAAGCTGAAAATTCTGTTAATGTGTTACACTACAGTGCTTGGCACTCATTAGACCACATCTAGAACACTGCATCCAGTTCTGTCTCTCCCACAACAACAACAAAAAAATTGATAAACCGAAGCAAGTTCAGTGAAGGGCTATGAAAGCTGTTGGGGACTAGAGCTCATGTGCTAAAAAAAGATACTGAGGGAATCTGTCTTGTTTAGCCTGGGGAAGTCTTACTATCAATCTAATAGCAACTTTCTGATACTTACAGGGTAAATAGATACCAAGAAGACAGACCCAGACTCTTCACAGCAGTGTGTGGCAGGAGAGAAAGAGACAAAAGGCATGAATTAAAACAATTGTTGGAACAGGCTGCCCAGAAAGGTTGTGCAGTCTCTGCCCTTGGATGTTTTTAAGCTGTCAAGCTGGGTGTAATCATAGAACATCATAGCATAATTCAGTTGGAAAGGGCTTCAGGAGGTCCCTGGACTGACTGCTTGCTCAAAGCAGAGTCAGCAATGGGAATAGATCAGGTTCCTCAGGGCTTTCTCCAGGTTAATCTTGAAAATCCTCAAAGGTGGAAGCTGCACAGCCTTTCTAGGCAAAGTATTCCAATGCTTGACTTCCCTAACGATGAAAAAGTTTTTCCTTATATCCAGTCAAAACCTTTCTTGTTTCAGTTTATGCCTATTGCCTCTTATCATCCTGCCACATAAGGCTTTAAAAAGCCTGACTCCATCTTGTTGATAACTTCCTCAGAGACAAGCTCCTACTCAATATGAGATGAACCACATGTTCTGAATCTTGACATACAGTGTGTTCTTGGCTGAGGAGGCACTGAAGCAAGGCTGCTGTCTGCAGAATTATGACTGGACACATCTAAGTCAGAATCCCCCCTAAATACAGTGATAGTTGCTGCAATAGTAATCTTCTTAAAATCATTAATGTTTTCAACTCATCATAAAAGTCCAGAGCTCAGGGTCAAGTTGGCATGTGCCCCAGTGTGAATATTTCCGAAAATAACTCTTCTAAAGCCTCTCCAAAAGTCTGGTGATATCCTTTTTGATATGGCTGAAGTTAATCACTGCTTTACTTATAGACCTGTAGAGAAATGAATAGGTCAATTGTGTGGTAAAGAACTGTCACTTTACTGCACAAATACAGGCCAGTTAAGATAATTAAATCTCTACAGCACATGAGAGCAGGATTAGTAAGGAGCAAGTGAAAAAGAGGAGGTGGTTTGTGCAGGAAGAGGTAATGGGATACAGAGCCCTTCATGCTCAGGTCAGTCACAGAATCCCCCAGTAAAATGCTTTGCCACTAATTAGCACCTGTGATGACAGTTTCAGCATAGAGGTCAAGGACTGAATAGAATTTGAAGGCTGAACTAACCACCTTTAGGTCAGATATGAGGCATGCTGGTAAAGGGTCAGGGAATGTTTAAGCCTTAGGCTGCCTGTATCATGCCTCTTTTATGGGTAAAGGGAAAGTCTGTTCATTTAACATGTTTCATGAGTACCAAATATTATTACTCACACTAGGGATAGCAGGCTAGAAACAATCACTGGCTTTTAGTGACGTTTAATTCTGTGTAAAAGCTTACTATTGCAGGATAAGCTATATAAATGCTAGTTGTATTACATCTCAGCAAGTAGTACAAACTCTAAATTACACTTGAAAATAAAGTGTAGAACTAATGTAGTATAGCAAAATTATTTTGAAACAAGAAAAGCAAAGAAACAGTGGCATAACTGGTCTTTTTATGTACTCTGACCATCAGCTGCTATATAAGTTACATAGTTGGTATTCAGAAACAATTGACAAAATCGGATACTGAAAGATCACAGTGAATTATTACATACTGGACCAAATGAGTCCCTGATGGGTTACTCCTGGTGAGGATGAATATAGCCTACATGTTTCATGCACTTCGTTTAAAGTTGACTAGTAGAACATCTTACAGTTCATGCAATAGACCACTAGGACCCTCAGTTCAGTGTAGTCTTTGAGAGAATGAAATGCAAGCACATGCCCTGCAAAAGCTCTGATTTGCTTTGGAAATCTTGAAAAAAAGTACTAGCCAGTTTAAGATTCAATAAAAGAGTAGGTATATGTAGAGGTCACTACTGTGATCTTTTTTTATTTCTGATTCACAAAGATGAGTAGCTTGATCAACAGTTGGCCTGCTAACTGAAATTCCTATTGTAATCAGAAAATGCCAGGAAAATATACAAAAGCTGAGTGCTCAGTTAGATTTCCGCAGTTCATACTCTGTTCACTGATGAATAGGCAGGAGACATTCAAAGGTGATGGATGGAGAAGCAGGGAAGGCAACAGGACAAAATCACAGGCGTTAGCTGTAGGCGTTATTCTTTTGAAAACAGTTTTGGTCTCCTTTCTATAACACTAAGTGTGGAAGTGTTTGATAGGTGTTGAATAGTGATTGCTTGATGTATAGACTACCGAAGGTAGTGCTTTTTTAAGCAGTGTTACCTTCAGGGAAGTCTAAGAGTCACAGTACAGAAGACTGATATGTGTCTGTTCTTACATAAAAACTTGGAGTTTTATCTGACCAAACGTGACAATACGACTACAGCAGTATCCATGCAAACAATAATAAAAAAAGAAAAAAAAAATGTGCCTCAATCCTTTTCCATGGGTAGCATTGATCCCACTTGCTGTTTTGAAAGTTAAAAAAGTCAACAGTAGCCAGCAGAAACAGCATAGTCAACACTTCTAAAAGACCAGAGAAACATTCTAGCAGCTCAGTTCTGTGGCAGAGTGGTGGGAAATGCTTACTTTTCAATGGTGAGTGTTGTGTGCCTTATGCTTTCTGAACATGAGGGATTAATAAGGTTTATTACTTCAACCCCTGCTCTGCATTTCCAGGGAATTTTCTGGACTTGTGTTTCACAAATTCTTTCCTTACTCCTATCAAAAAGGCTGTGTAGTAGTTGTTAATGCCTGCTGCACAACTTACAGGGGCATTGTTATGTTAACATCATTTGAGATCATAGAACGGAATGTTTTTAACATATGTGCGTTCAACAACACACCAAGATACAGTTCATTTGACTTCTTCAAAAACGTTAGTGTTTCCTTGTCTTGCCAATAGAGGGACATCTAGCAGAACGTGATTTTGAGCAACCTACAGTGACTGTTGGTCACACTGAAGTATAAAGAATGATATATACACAAACTTAGTGTGAATTCTCACTCTCCCCATTTTGAAATAACAGAAATTAACTTAGTGCCTCAAAGTGAGTCTTGTGTGTGTGTGTGCTTTGTTTACTTGTATGTTTTTCAATATAGACACAGTGGTGTTGGTTACGTCCAAGTCATATTTCAGTTTACTTACCCTTCACTCAGAATAGTGGTTTTCCTTTGTTGAATAGTAGTAAACATATATGGGACCTTCTAGGTTGACTTCCCAGTGGAGGAGAAGTCAGTGACATAGTGTGGATGTATTCTAAATGTAACTTGTTTTGTTACATACATCAATCCTGGAACTGTAGTCACAAAGAGCAGATGGATGCTCTCTCCTTCTACAGAATTCCACTGCCAGGGAGTAATTTTGCCTGAAAGGATTGATTTCCATCAAAGAGCAAAGCAGAGAACAAATTATCCTGCCTTTGACACGACAAAACTTTATCTAACAAAAATATAATCAGCAATTCTATTATCAACATGTCTTCCAAAGAGTGGACGTTTGCTCACACGCTCGGAAAAGTGCCTGGCAGACTGTGCAATAGTGCCACCTGGTGATAACTTCCATGGAGAGTGTTTTCCCGCAGGAAGAGTGGTCCAAACCAGCACATTAAAGGTACACACTGTTGGAAGTGTTACAGTGCCTTGTGCAGATTAAGAAGCCTATAGTTACGTGTGATGGTTGATACATGACAAGAACAGTGGTTACTGGTATGATGGATGGCAAAAAGACCCCTATTTTTTTCAAGAATAAGTTGGTACACATTTGCACTATTCCTTTTACACTTGCCACTTAAGGAAGGTAGAACTAATTTATTGCTGTTTATACACCCTTAGTGGTTTTCCATACCTTCCCACCAGCACATAATCATAACAGTGTGAGAATGCTGTGTTGCTGCATACAATTGCTCTCTTGTTAGGATCTAGCATAAAGAGATGCTCAGTCAAAGAAGCAGTCAAAACTTTCAGCAACAGGGGATAAAAGCAAGATGGCAACTCGAACCAGATGGAATATGCTTCTTTTGTGTATATAAGATTTCTTGTACTGATTGTAGCCTTACCTTGCCATATGTAGGTCGCTTGGCTGGCAAGCTATTAATGTCTCCTAGATGTGCAATAGTTCTTGCAATGATAAATTACTCTCTTTCCTGGGAAAGTGTGTGTTAAGTTTAGCTGTGCATTTACCTTCCTGACAGACTCAATGTGGGCAGAGGAAAACAGTCAACCTATTTAAGAGCAAATATTTTGAGTAAGAAATTGCACAGAGGAAGAACCAAGCAACACTTCCCTCATGTAAAGACAGCGTGGTTCAGTTATGTCCAAACAGATCAGTTTAGATTGATGAATGGAAAAGATTTATTTAATGATACTGGCTTTTCAAATTATTTGAATGATTTGTTTATAGCCCAGTCAGAGCAAGTTAAAGTCAGTGAGAAAACTTCATGGTTGAGGGAGGGAGGGGATTTTGTCTGTATCAAAAAATAAGCAGCTGAGTTCACCATCTTAAACTGAATTCAGTGTTTAACTATGAAGGGGGAGATGAATTCAGGACAGGGCTTGTCAGGGGGGAAGGCAAGTCTTTCTGAGGAATGGGAACTTACTGCCTACCTTTCAGAAAAGCAGGCAAAATAAGACCAGTTAAAAGAATCCAGTAATGAGGCTATGGAGTAAGAATCAATTAAAATTACCCAAGTATAAAAGGTTGTGGGGGAGGGAGATTCCATCTCCTTTCTTCTTGCTGTTTTGCCATGTTTGGCTCTTGCAGAGAATGCTGAACTGAAATGGGGCATTTATTACCAGCTTGAGAGAGATAGATTTTGAATTCCTTTTGATTTATGTTATGGAGTGCTTTTATTTTATGGCCTTGACAAAGACCAGAAAGACCTTTGTAAACTGGACTTCATATGTGCAGCATCTTTGCCAGCTGAAGTGGAGCTCACTTACTTTGACATTGGCTGAGCAGCCGTTCACAGCACTGAGCACATACTTAATCCTCATTTTGACACATCCTCTAGTTATTAAAAGATGCCAGCATTTGCCTAGACTTTTTACCTAGGGACTCAGGTATATGTCTGGGCACTTTTCAGAAAGCAAGGAGGTCCCTGGAAGCTGGAACCACTTCAGACAGGCTGTGATTCAGTTGTGAAGAACAAGAGGAGAATTGAACTGAGCAGGAAAAGACTTACAGCAACAGGTTTGCAGAGCAGTCATTCCTCTACTGAGGCCAGGGAGACCCTGGGTGCATCCCAGCTAGTAAGATGCAGGAGGTGTTGGAAAGCACTTCCACTTCAAAGGTGATTTCAATTTTTCCAAAACTGAAAGGTGGCAGTGATTGAAGAAGGATTGAGTCAGGCAGTAAATGGGGGCAGTGTTCCTGATGAAATATCCTGGCTTCAGTTAGTCAGTACAGAGCATACCTGCATATCTTCCTCCTCCTGCCATCACTTCTTTTGCAGTTGACCACAGAAGCATCTTATTTGTGCAGGGATTTGGGATGGTATCAAAGCTAGCAAATAAACAATGGGATCACTTGGGAAAAGAGAAGTTGTTTCGGGGGTGGGGGTGGAATAGACATTAAGAATGCATGAAAAAGATAAAGAAAATATTCAGAAGGGAAGGAAAGAAAAAGACTGAGGTCGTAGTGATATCTATAGGATTAAGAAAGAGAATGAATAGGAAAACCTGAGAATCAGTGTTGATACAGGAAGGGAGAATGGCCTTCTATTCCTAAGAGGGAAAATCTATCCAAGTGAGATCTATGTGAGTTGGTTGGTCAAAACTTTCCCTAGTAAAATGTAGATTCAGATTGACCAAATAATTTTGTTGCTTCCTGCAGAATTGTTTTGGTTAGAAGGAGGAAGTTGGTAAAAAATTTGTATGATCCTTCTGAAAACAAGGCATTTCAGTTTTTTAAATAAGAAAATAAAAATGTAAACACCTCAACCATGTTTTATTTCAGTGAATTAAAAATTTTAGTAAGTCTGAAGTCAACAAAAAATATTTGCTCACTGGAGAAAAAAAGGGGAGAAGCTTTGAGAAATTAGTGTGAAATTAATTTTTTTAACAATTGTTTTCCAGGTCAGTGATGAGATAAAAAGTCAGCTGTTCACACATATGTATTCAAACCACTTACCATTATTTAGTAATGTTGTAACATACATGAATCCTGGATTTCTGAATTTGGTGTAGCACATGGGATCACTGATCCACCTGGAGCAATGTTCTGTCTCTAGCTTTGCCTGGCTCCTGACATTTTAGTGGAAGACAAACAAAGAAGGTAATCAGTTACTGTTCTGCCCTCAGTTTGTGCTGAGATACTAATTTAGATAAGGGAGTCTGAACCATAATTCTGTTTTTCCTGATCATAATCTTCCATGACTACGCAGTTATTGTTTGGTCATAACATTATCCAGCATTTTTCTCAAACCTGTCTGAAATGTTTGAATGAATGGCATCCTAATGGCAGCAGCTATCATTATATCCATCATGTGGCTAAATAATGAGGTGTCTAGATACTAAGCAAACAGACTAAAGGGTAATATATGACTGCAGGTCTAACTCATGCTATTGATGTGTGAAAGTGACAGAACATAGCAAGGAGAATTCTCACCCAGTTAATTTATTGAGGGTGAAAGTGAACATGTAAGATGATTGTTCTCACACAGCTTAACATTAGGCATCTGGTTTAAAAACCTAAGTTAAGAGACTAGTCTCCCTTGGATTCCTCTGTAGTCAACAGAGAGTTCCTCCACTATCTCTTACAGGTGCAATACAGAACAGGAGCCTAATCTAACTCAGATTCTTGATTCTAAAATGGTTGAGATTATTCTTTATGTAACGTGGATGAGCATGACACTATTGTTAGTAAATGAGATAAATGTATTTACTGTAGATAATAGAGCATATTAGTCACCCATAAGTGTAGTTACAAGCTGTATGAGAATGTGAATGGCAATTTTTTAAAAAGTGGTCTAAAATACAAGATTTATAGAACAGTAGAACAGTCTTATCATGTGGCTGGTATCCCAAGTGCTAGAAACTACCTTCTGTTAGAGAAGTTAACCACTGTGTGTGTAAATCACAAATGAAACATCCTCAGAGACGGTATTCCCATGTGGTAGGGTTTTACAAGTGTTGAAGTGTTGGGAGGTAGATGCACTTGCCAATGTCTTTTGTGCTTGGGAGGGACCTATTTTTGGGACTCCCCATTGGCTGCTTTCCCAGATTTTGGAGAGACTCCAGGTCTTGCTGGAACCTGGCCTTGCTGGCAGAAGTGTAATATATTTTCCGGTCCTACTTTCATGGGATGCATAGGAACAGAAGTTGGTTAACTGGTGGTGCTCTTAGAAGGTGAGGCTTGTACAAGAATACCTCTGGATTTAAGACTTCAGTGGCAGCTGCCTTTGCTTACTAAATGCTTCATATAGGCTAGTAATATTTGAATTTAAAAACATTTTTGAAGCATGCATGTTAAGAATACAGTTTCACCTGATTAATCTAAAATTACTGAAAAGATTTTTTAAAAACAGAATAGGTTTGACTTCTTTGATTTCAGTGTGTGTTCTTCCAGATTAAGAAAATTTGTAGAAGCTAAAGAAGCCATAATAACTTTCAGAAGCATACACTGGATTTATATACTTTTGCTGTTTACCCATCTAAGGAGATTATCTTAATCAGAAGAGGATAAATGGAACCTGACTTTCAATTAGTAAAAGTAAACATGGTGCATTAAAAAGCAGAATTACCAAAACAAAAAGGAGGGTTTGAATATCAGTTTGAACAATGTACTCCTTAGATTAAAGCCTTTGCTGGTGGCTACATTAAAGTCCAGACCAGAGACACATCCAGAGACACATTTTCTCCAGCTGTGAGTAGATCCTACACTATGCTACATACCCTCCTGTCCTGGTTTCAGCTGGGATAGAGTTAACTGTCTTCCTAGTAGCTGGTACAGTGCTATGTTTTGAGTTCAGTATGAGAAGAATGTTGATAACACACTCATGTTTTCAGTTGTTGCTCAGTAGTGTTAAAGTCAAGGATTTTTCAGCTTCTCATGCCCAGCCAGTGAGAAAGCTGGAGGGGCACAAGAAGTTGGCACAGGACACAGCCAGGGCAGCTGACCCAAACTGGCCAACGGTGTATTCCATACCATGTGACGTCCCATCCAGTATAGGAACGGGGAAGTGGGGGCGGGGAATCGCCGCTCGGGGGACTGGCTGGGTGTCGGTCGGCGGGTGGTGAGCAATTGCACTGTGCATCATTTGTACATTCCAATCCTTTCATTATTATTGTTGTCATTTTATTAGTGTTATCATTATCATTATTAGTTTCTTCTTTTCTGTTCTGTTAAACCGTTCTTATCTCAACCCACGGGTTTTGCTTCTTTTCCCGATTTTCTCCCCCATCCCACTGGGTGGGGGGGAGTGAGTGAGCAGCTGCGTTTTGTTTAGTTGCTGGCTGGGGTTAAACCACGACACCTCCCCACCCCTCTCGTAGGAATGCACCCACCGTATACTCAGTACAGTTGGGTTGTTTCTTCCTGGATCAACCAGTTGTGCACCGTACAGATCAGTTGTGAAAGTTGCAAATAGTGTCCAGACTAGAGAGCAGACTGATAAAAGTGGCTGCAGCTGGAAGATTTCTTCAACCTGCAGTTGAGGAGCAGTCCTGGAAGAGGCAGCCTCAAGGGAGAGACAAGTAAAATTGATTCTTACGCAGTTGATATTTACTTCATTTATATTGCATTCTTATTAAGAATCAATATTATATACTGCAAGATAAACTGTTTTACCAGTACTATCTGTGTCAGGAAAGCCACTTATGATGCCTCTAAAATTCTAGTCACTTCTAAAAATAATACTTATGTGACTGGTATGCAGATATGAGTTTAGGTGCTTAACCTTAGGTATCTAGATTTGAACATCTTGGCTTAAGCCAGCTTGCTTTGTTTTCCTCAGCTTTTCCTACTCACCCAGTTTTAACTTTCAGAATAAGCATTGTTCTAAGGTTGTGCCATATAGGAGAACCTCTGTACATATAAAAACAGACCTGTTGATATACTGTATGAATCTGAAGGCAAATTGCAATTATATACTGAAGGGCTGTGGAAATTTTCCCTGAATATTTTACATAAACAAGTTATTTGTTCATTCAATAAACCTGGAGCACTTCAAAGCAACTGTTTACATTAAGGATGAAACAGAAAATTTTGGTTGGCAGAATTTCATCCTCATGGCTAGAGAGTTGTCAAGCAGATACATAAACATTAGGGAGCTAATATGTTTATACTGAAGGGACAGCTCAAGCCAAAAGCATAATTTTTAGATGGAACATACATGGTGCATACATAGCTATTAGTGGAAATAAAATGACCAGTGTTGGCTGGCAAGTCTGTTTTTGAAGGCTTGGCTTGAAAATTCTACACAAGCAAGTGTTCAAGCACAGGCTCCACTTCAAATTACTGCAGGCAGAAGTGTTTATTCTTCTTACTGTCATTCTGCTTTTAGAGCTATAGTGAGACATTTTGAGTCACAGTGTCTGAAATGCTTATGAAGCCTAAGTTGGGAGGAGGAGGATATAATTTCTAGAAGAGAGCAGAACTGGTGCCTCTTGTGTTATACTGCAGGAACACGTGCCTCTCATTAGTCCTTGGAAAAAAACCAGGGGTGAAGCTAAGTATATACTGTAAAGCTGTATTCATGGATATGTATTCAAATGCACTCAGTTCAGCCACACAGACAGTTTTTCCTTTTTATTTTTCATTGTGCCCTCATGCATACGGGCCTTTGTTCATCCCAGTTCCTGGGAAAGGCTGCATATATATAGGCAGTTAAGAAAAAGAAGCTAATGATTTATTTACAACTCAGAGGAAAAAATAACTGGCCATGTAACTCACAAGCAGCTTCACAAAGTACCAAATAGACAAAATCAATTAAAGAACAATAGTTTTTCAAACCCTGCCAGGCTGTAATATAGTTATGAATAAAGTTCTGCATAACCAACGGCTTCATAAATACCAAAGTGTGTTTGCAGAAAATTATGAACAAATGTTTTAGTCATGCCATACATAGTTTATTACAGATAAAACCTCTGCATATCTAATTGCAAGATTTGCTCTATGTTCTTCTCTTGTGTGTGTAAGAAAGTGAGGAAAGTAATTACGGTGGACCATATTTGCCAGCAAAAAATAAATCCTCTGAAGGAGAGTGGGCTAATTGTATGAAAGCCTTTTACTAGTTGTAGAACTGTTTCCGTGAAGCTATTTAACAGAGTTTTTTTCATAGAACCCCTTTTTCAGGGGGTGAGTTCTTCATTGTTGAGAAATATCTGTGAGGAAGAAACTACACTGAAATTTTGGATTGTACTAGGTTTATTTCAGAAGATCCCCAGAGGATGTGGAATTTTGTTCTCTGAATTCTAATAAGCCTATTTTTTCTTCACTGATTATTCTGTGATCCCAGAGAGACCAGCTTCCTGATTTGTGTATCTAAACTGGGTACCGAATTTCAGTCAGTTGTGAATGCTTCTAAAGGATGAAAAGGCTAAGAAATACAGAATTCTGGTCTTGCCTCTTTTACTAAGTAAGTTTGAAAATCATAAATTTATTATCAGTGTAGTATCCATTACTTGCCTTTTTTCTTCTAGAGTATTTGAGGTGCTTGAGATGAATTGTGTTGTTCCTAGTCTATCAGGATGGCTAATGAATCATGTCTAATTTCAGCTTTAACAGAAGCAGCTTTTGGACACCGTGGTTGCTTCATGAGGTAGGCTGAAGGAAGAAGAAAAAAAAAGTTTTATTTCTGACCAAGTGATGAATATGTTGTGATGTCTCAGTTAGATTCATTTCAGTGTAGCTTCTATACAAATGTTTCTGTATCTGGTTTTGGAACGTAAGTACTTTACCTAAGCAGTAAAGGGATGTCATAGGAGAGGTTCTGCTGAGATTACAATAAAGGCTAACAGTTATCATGAGGCTTACTATTGTTGATGCCTGGCATCAATACCAAATAAGAGCATCTATGCATATACTAGGCCGTGGAAAAGTGGAGTTTCTTGTCAAAAATCCTTGTTGAGAAAAATTTGTTGAAATAATATAGTTTGCAGCATTATCCTGTGTTTCCAAGTTCCATTTGTACAGCTGGAGCAGTGCAAACATATAAAATGGCAAAAAACTACACCAAACCAAAACAACCTATGAAGACTTTCAGGGGCTGAGATGTCTCTCAGCTTTCATGAAGCCAGCTAAGCTGACCTCTCACTTCTCGCTCTCTTCCCAACACAGGAGGTACTACAGGGGCATGAAGGGTAGATCAAACCTTCAACTGCCAGAAATTAGAGCAACCAGTGAACTTTATTAGCTTATGGTGAAGGCCAACACAACCCGTGCTGGCCCAGGGGAGCAGGAGAGTGGTGTAGAGTTCAGCTCAGTTTAGAGTCTGGCTTTTGTGCTGCTATAGCCTGTCTTAGCTCCTGTTCATTTAGGCAACGAAAGAAAACAAGCAAGTCCCTGTTCAACACAGATAATTGGTCCTGGATTGGGGTAGGGTAATGAACTAATAATCTGTTGACATATCTTCTAGCTCTATATTCTAGAGAACAATCTTCCAGTGACTACATTTTTCAAATGTGGACCGGAACTTTTAAATCATATATATTTAGATTTCAATTCGTGATGCTTCCTGGTGCTGAAATGCAAGGGCTCATTTTGAGTTGAATCAGCAAATAAACCTCCCCTAATTTTGATTTCCTATAATCCAAATCCCTACAAAACCAGAAGTAAAGACAAATCACACCTTAATTTGTTAAAAAAAATATATAAAGAAAAAAAAGAGAGAATAAGGTGATGTGAGGCTATTTCTCTGCTTGAGAACCCCAAGGGCAAACTTACTAGCTGCTTGCTCACTGTGGATGGGATCAACCAGAGAATTACATCCAAGGGAATCTGAACGTCATTCTTTCCACTTTTTTACATTCTGTTATGATGCCAGGTTTTTGAAAGGACATGAAGAAAAATTTGGCAATGGAAGGCGGGAGGGGAAAGAGCAAGATCATAATTCAAGCCTTCAGCCTGGCTGTTTTTCCTGTAGCTGTGGTGTAATGCCAAAACTGCTTGCGTGCAGACTTCAAGTGTAATTCTGATCACTCTCACCTCTGATAAATTTCAAGCCAAGAAATGGAGATGGTAGAACATCCATGCTGTCAGGAATGCTGGCATTCTCCCCAATTTTGTGAGCAGGATTCACCTGCCAGGCACTGATTGATTGAACCATCTGGCTTTGCATTATAACTTGTAGAATGCAAAACTTGCACAAAACCAGATAGGCATCATCTGTGTAAGGCACTCATTGGATTCAAAGTCACTACATTAACATTGAAAATGGCATGGCAAAAATGACTGATTTTTTATGTCTCATATTCAAATGATTGTCTTCAGTGAAACATAATTATAAAGGAAATGCATGTCTGATTAGAAAATTAACCTCAGTCATTAGACATTAGCGAGAGAAAAGCTCTACCACATCACTGATAAACAAACACTGTATTGATCTGTAATTGCTGGTGCATATCAATCCTTTCTCTTATGTGACAGGATTTTAGAGAAGAGATGGGAATTTAAGAGGTAGTAGTTTTACAGTGGTATAACTTATGTAAAGGTTAAAAGGTTGAAACAAACCCAACACTAAATTAGTTCAGTTTAGTTTTCCCTGTGTGTGTTGAGGCATGTCACAGGCAAGGTCAAGGATTGCTTTGACATTAGCAGTGTTTATCTCCAGATGAGGGACTTAATACACCCTCTATTCTTTGCCGGGTGACCCAAGTAGCATTTTTATTGTTTTGTTAGATAAAATAAATAATATTTTTTCAGATCTTAAAGTAAAAGTTGGACAAACTGTGAAATAGGCAATTCTGACTCTTTGTGCCGCTTTCAGCAAAAATTTCTCTGTAAGATTTCTTCCCTTACAACCAGCATATAATGCCTTTGAATCATCCAACTTTCCCAAGCAGTGAAAGGCACCAGTGGCTGATGAAGAGTGTCAGACTTCATCAGTGTTTTCAGGAGTCAAAAGCACCGCAGAAACTAGACAGAAATATTTTACAGTGAAAATAGTGGATTCCTCAGTGATAATTTCTAGTGCTCTACTAGAGAAACACAAGGCATGTTGCAAGCTTTGATCAGAGATTTTTTCCTTTGATCTGTTGCATATCATATAGTTAATATTATCTAGTAACATGGTCTGGATTAACTTAGCTGGAAGTACTTGTGTTTCTCAGTTCATGAAGAATATCTTCAGAAGTATTCTTGAGGCTGCAGTTTGAAGTTGTGTATATATGTAGGGACAATCCAACATGCATAGAGATATGTCAGTTTATTCCTGATCTGTGTAGCCTTAATACAGTCCTTTGGCTCTGCTGCTCATTGAATGGAAGGATCATGTGGAATAAGCATCATAATAAGTTGTGATTCAAGACTCTCTCATAATGCAGAAACTCAAAGATGCAGAATTAAGATTGCATGTTCTACTGCTTGACTTTGCAGTAGGTTTAATGTCCCTTGAAACTGTGTCCATGTATGTGTGTGTATGTGTGTGTTTCTAAGATTGAAAAGGATATCTGCATAGTACTTATCCTACAGCAACAGCAGGGTTATGTCGGAAAACCCATAGGTATGGATTAGATGTCTTCCATCTGAGCTGCAGAACTAACATCAGCTGGCTGCAGAAGAACATTGTTTTTGCAGAGCAGAAGGATCAGTCCTGGATCTCAAGGTGTATTATGAACAGTTCAGCCTCATGTTTTTCTCCCTGTTTAGTCTCTGAGGATAGAAGACTCTCTGCCCAAAGGACTGCAATATAAGCTTCTGGTACCATGTATTGTACGAGGGAATGGAACTGGAAACTTGGTAGGAGAGGCACAGAGAAAATAAAATCTTGCTGGATGAGTGACAGGGAAGACAAAACATACAGCAGCAGGAGGCTGGGGGGTTGGGATAGCAGTAATCTGTGTATTTCTCCCCACATCTGGTTTTCCTCTCTTGGTTGTCATGAGATTTGTTACGCTGATACATGCCATTACAAAGTGAGTTCTGAACCTAGTGTATCCTTGCAGGCCCTAATTCCCTCAGGCTAGCTTATGCTATATTGATTCTTTAATCACTGTGGTTATCCCAGCAGGGTGCACATCCAAAATGAAATTAATTTAAAAGTAGTTTCTGAATACTGAAGAAATTGTTCAGAGTTTTTTATTTCAATAACAGCATAATAACTATTGCTTACTTCTATTAGACCAATTATATTATACTTATTATTTGCCCTAGTAAAAATGTAATGTAAACCTACAAAGTGATTTTGTTATACCAAGTTTACTTCTCTGGATAGAAAATAACAGATTATCCCACCAAAATTCACCCCTTAATTTACATGTCAGATCTTTAATCCAGTATTATTCTCTCTCTCATGGGAGAAAATTATAAGCAAGATTCATAAGGAAGTTATGGGAGGAATAATTTTTAAATTATTATAAAATCTTATTTTTTACTTGCTGAACACTGATGAGGCATTTGACATTGCACAGATGCATTGGAGGGAACTCTAGTCTGCATCTGGCAGTTGAAAGGGACAGTCATATCCCTGTGTGTGGGGATATAAACACACAAAGAAGCAAAAGATACTAAAAAAATGAAAAGGGAGCACATATCTTTATCCCATATACTTCTGTATGGAAATAGTTGAAGAATAACAGAAACTGTAGCTCTTCTGATTCAGCAGTGTCTTATCTATAATATGTGAAAATAAGATTTTGAACCAGGCATTTGCTGCAGTATTAGATTTCCTGTTTTGCAAGTAAAGGGTGGTCACTGAACAGGCCTTTTGGCATCTTTGTCAAAATGTGCATCTAAATGACTAGTACGAAGGCTATATGCCTTTTATCTACCCTCTAGCAGACATGTTTAGGACTCTATTTAACTTTCACTGACATTGCTAGCAATATCTGCTAAAGATTATTTCCTCATTTTCAAAATTCAGTCAGATGAGACAACATGTAGAGTTACAGTAAAAGTTTTACTGTAAATCTCTTTCTTTGCTAGTGGTACAGTTGAGAGGAACACTGCCCAAAGTAAGCGACAGCATCTGAAGCTGTGTTCCGAGAAAAAGGAGGTTGTGGAAAGTATTCTTGAAAAGAGAAATTTTACATTCTCCAGCCTCCCCTTTTAGCCCAACATCAGATTAATACAGAGAACATGGGCCTCTTGGTGGACAGCATCATTTGAGCAAGTGAAATGGGGATCCCTGCTAATTTACAGACTTACTTGTATGAAGGTGGTAGTAAACTGAGGTGCTTTTACAGATCTGTAGTGTATATATCTCCTCTTCACATTACTAGAAAATTACATTTATATTGCTCAGGATAAATGAGGAGTATGATTAACAAATAAAGGGACTTGGCTATCAGGCTGTCAATTAAATAAAAGCAGAGCAATTGAAGGAAAATATATTAAAGTAAAAAGAATCATTTTTCTGGCAGTTTGTGCTTTTTGCATACAGTATTAACCTGGTGTATGTGTTTGTGTTATATCCATGAAATACACATGAACATTGTTAAGGAAAGGAGGGGAGAGTCTTCCTTCAGCTGGTGATTAGTTTGTTATGCCCAGCCTTTGTAATTTGTATCTTTTTGAGTTAAGATTATCCAGAGGCTCTGCTTACTCATTAAAATTTGATTCGAACACGGTGAAACCTAACAAAAGTTTTTCAATAATGACAATGAACTTCAAGCCTTTTGAAGCCTTGTTAAAGTTAGTGATGAGTTCTACAGGTCATTTTATACATTCTTGCAAGGAAGCTGGATGCCCAGCAGCATTGACCAGAATTCCATATCACAGCGTTGATATAACTAGCAAACATGATACTTAAATAAGGGAATTAATGAGAAACTGTGTTACAAAGTGCTGTTAGCTTGTTCTCCAGAAAAAGAATAATTGATGGAGATTACTAGAACACACACCTGTTTGACCTTTTCCACTTACATCCACAGAAAGTTTTACACAACATTGAGAATACAGGATACACTTTAAAATATGTATAGGAAAAATTGACTGTATCTTTCTGAAGGTATCTATTTTCAAAATGTTACTGAATGTGCAAAAATTAGTGATGTTTCATTTAATGCACTGTATGAAGCTGTACCTGCACCAGTCATGGCAACAACACTCACATGCTAACTAACTAGAGTTGTGTTTGGTTGGCTCTGGCTTTATGACATTCATTCTAGCTACATGCATTAGTCACACCACTGGCACTTTAGCAGGTGACAAGAGCGGCCAGTCAGACAGCGAGAATAGTAAGCACTACAGATCTCGGAATGATTCAAAGCAAGTCGTCACTGAGTCAGTACTGTATGAATTCATTCCAGTGCACCATCTTCTTGACAAAGTCAGCCTTTTTTCTGCTTTTCTAAACAGATCATATATTTGTTTGTGAGTCATTCCTATGTAGTTTACTTCAACAAATTTTATCTTTCAGTTACGCAGTTTGCCTACACAATTTATAATTGGTCATCTAAGATGCAAATTAGTCTTTGTTTGAACTTTGAAGTTTAATAAACAGCTTTCATTATTTTCTGAATATTTGTGAACATTCAGAACTGTTGCGTTATCTTATACGTGACTAATAGAATCTTTTCAGTGTGTGCATGTGTGAAGTTAAATAATTAATTGCTTACAGCTTTATTCTTGCAAGCAACAGAGAATGTTCACAAATGCATTTTTATTTCATTTTCCCAAAGCTAGACTGAATCATATTTACATGACACAGTCTATCATTCATTATTTACAATAATTTAAAAAAAATTTTTGAAAGGGAAAACATGGAATTTGGTAGATAAGCTATTACAAAAAATGTAGGTACCTCATACAAGCATGAAACTGCAGTGCGAGTATTACCTTTAAGATAGTGGTTTCATACGGCAGCTTCTGCCATATAGAAAGATTCTTTTTTTTTCTACTATAGTTTGCCTATTGATTTTTATAGTCAGTTGCCACCTTGATCCCCATTACAACAGCTAAATAAGAACTTTTTAAAGGCTTTAAAAAATATTTTTAATTTTTATTATACAGTTAGTAAACTAACATGGTAAAGTATTCATGAAAAAGTAATTAAATTTCTTAACATCATATTAAACTCAGACATTTAATCTCTGAAAGAAAATGGTGGACTCTCAATCATTAGGACAATTTTTTATTAATTTTTTTATAAGCCATTTAGTTTCATCAGGGCCAGCGTCTAGTGATGTCAATTTAATGTGCCACTCTTCAGAAATTCCAAAATGCTGCCAGCTGCTGCTTGCCTTGAAATGATACAGAGCATTAGCTCCCCTTTCTAAATTTAGACTCTCTGGCATAACTTCATTCCCGACCTTTTGTAGTTTCTACACCATTTAAACTCTAAGTAGAATCATGGAAACATATTACACACAGTGTTGGACTTTAGCTCTACCAGTCAACATGCAATCTGATGCACAGATTTTCAGGATTGCCCAGCTGAGGTCTGACTGATAATGTGACAAACTATTCAGAGCAGAAATCACTTGGATAAAACAAAGGTTGTGTCTTTCTCTCTTTGTGGTCTGATAAACATATATCTTTAAAGTAAGAATGCCCCACTGAGTTCTACTTTGACATCTAAAAAAATATGTGCATATAAAATATATATGTATGTGTCAGGAAGACAAAACTCTTATTAATAAGAATACTCCTTAGTGCTTCACATCTGACAGGTGCCTGTATATATATATATATATACACACACATATATATATATATCAGTGTATCACCAAAAAAGAGATGTTACATTTGAGGGGAAGGAAATTCACCAACTACTCAAAACTTTTTACTGGTTTAACTGCATGAATTATATATTCTTGTTCCATTTGAGACAATATTGCCCTTGGTCTAAAAGCTGTTATGTAATTTCTCTTCAGTACTGCTAGACAAGCAGTTCCTCCCTCTTCTAACTGTGTCTGTTTCTGCATTTCTGTGCCATAATACTATATGATAGAGAAAATATGCTCAGTCATATTGCCCTGTAAGATCACAGAGCACTTCCATTATAATGAGGCACCACATAGCATCACTAAAGAGTTGTTTAAAATTGGTCATAAATAAGAGACAAGAACGGACATCACAAATTCAGTTTAGAAGAGGTAACATACCCTTTTTTTCACTATCCTGGTTTTACTGTGAAAAGAAATACATATATATTAGGATTTCAGGCCTCCTCCCCACACTGTGGTGTCCCATCCTATCCCCCACATCCCCAGTTGAAGCTCTGGAGACAGAATCAAATGCCCATAAAATACTTCCTTTAATTAGCATATCAGACTCATTGTCCAAAGTTTGTAATTTTTTTCCTTGGGTTTTAAAGCAGGTGAGATGAATGATGTTTTTATAGTGTCTCTTAGTTTGCAAGGGATTATTAAAGATGTTTATTGCATTTTGGAAGGCATGGACTTGTTTCTGTTCCGCAGAGAACCATCTGCAAAGGATTGCAACCAGTAGGCTTATCTCATAGGCAGAATATTCCACAAGCAGAAATATTCCGAAACTCCATTTAGCCAATAATGAAGCAAAAGCAATATGTTTTACTCAAAAAGAGAGGCATATTGTGAAAGAAGTACAGAGGAAAATACAGATATTTTATAAGAGCACAGAACACCAGCCATGTATTTCATCTGCAAAGCTAGTAGCTGTGGAGACCAGAACAAGTACAAATACTGAAAAAATGCAAAAAACGGGTACAGCTTCTTTCAGCTTCATTAACTCAGGTCAAATCTGAATTTATTCTTAAGCTTTTAAAAGCTCTTCAGTATTGATCTTTTTCTGTAGCTTCTTGTGCTTTTTCTTCCTTACCTTGTACTTTAGGGAACAGATAGGGAAGCTGATGGCCTAGATTCTGCTTTTGGATTTGCCACACACTACCAACGGTATTTGACATATTGAGGTAAATAGTCTCTTCATGCTATAGTATAAAATTACGATATTTATCTACCTACCTCAGATGTTTCAAAGTAAATTCTTTAGTGTTTGTGATGCTCTCCATTTTGTTGAGTGCCACAGAAAATAGTGATAACTTCACTCAGAGTTTGCAATGGCAATAAATAATGGATGTCACATTTTTAAATCTTTGTGGAAGAAGTTTATGCTTTTACACAGAGGAAAATCTCATTTGCATATGCAAATTAATCTGTCCTCCTTGCTAGAAAACACTTGGAGGCAAAGTTACTGTAGGTTTAAAAATGAGTAGAGAAATTGATGAAAGAAAAATCCATGGAAAGTTGTTAAATACCAAGATACAAGTTCCCACTCAGGAAGTCTAAATACGGTAAACTGGTATTTTAAGAAGGTATCCCTGTAAGCTTCACTCAGCCTTTGCTGTTGACCACAGTCAGAGGCAGGGTGCTGGGATACCTGGGCCTGTGGTCTGACCTTTGCTGCCATTCTTATGTTCTTTTAGCTTTGTAGTCTTAGTTTTAATATTCTTTTTTTTGTGTCCAAACACAGATCAATTTTACTGTCTTGTCTTGCATATATGTGGATATCCAAAGCACTAGATTCTCCTTAGTACCCTACAGTCTCTCGTGTTTGTATCGTAATATGACCAGACACATATCAATGCAAAGACTTTCCGAAAAAGCTGCAATTAGACTTCACAAACATTATGTATTGCTTCTGGTGTGACATGGTTTCATCTCAAAAGTCTAAATCACTGGCACTTTGAAAGAAAGGCTGTGGAATAATAGTACACCAACCTTGCGAGTCATTTCTGTGAACAGAGACCTTTACAAAGAATTAAAAGTGAAAAAGAATTCGTAGTATGAAAACACTGCCTCTAATGCACTCTCTAAATCTGTTCTGTTGTAGAAAATTGTGAAGAGTGCTTTACACACTGATAGAGCTAATAGAGTAGGAGGTGGAACACTAATTACAGTACAAAGCAGTACTTAAAAACCCTTGGCAATACTTAGCTACAATAATGTACCCTATAGACTTTTTCTAAGCTTCAGCATTTCAACCTGGGGTTCAGTCTCTCAGTTTATACTCAGAACAGCTTCAAGCAAAGAACCCATTGACGTCAGTGGGAGTTGTGCCTAAATAAGAACAGCAGATTCTGGCCCCTGAATTGTAACTCTGTGTAATGTAGTTTTCCTGCTAGTTGGGACACACATTTATGTACCTCTTTATGGAAGATTTTCATTCTTCAAGCTTGCAGGGGGACAATGAAAACTGACTAACCTTACCCATAAACTTAATGGAACCCTGAGGGCATCAGGGAGGGATAGCTGTAAGAGCACTCGCTGCTTTCCATTTGAATGTTGTTACATTATTTCTTGAATTTAACTGAACTGAACTCAAGTAAGACACTGCCTCTTTGCTTTTATAATTATTGGGTGGACATAAATTCAGCAACATGTGCTTGGTCAGCTGTCCTGTTTTCTCCTAAGCAGTGAATTTAGAGCACACACATGCTCTGAGGTGGTTATTCTCTTATCATTTATGGTATCTAAACTTTTTTCCTGATAAATCTAATTCATATAGATTGACAGTTCAAACAATGTGTTTTCTGGGTCTCAGGAGGAAACGTATGGCTCACTTCTGGTTTAGTAACTTATGGAGATTAGGTTTTGCATAATGTAAATCTGGGGCGGGTGATACTTTGTAATGCTGTGAATGCAATTAGTGAGGTAAATACAGAGCTAAATTCATTTTCTCTGAAAAGAGGCAATCTGATTGCTATGCAAAAAGCACCTTTATTTGCAATACTGGTGGTTCATAATGTGGTTAGCAATGCACTGAGTGGCATTTTGATTTGCAGCTTTAAAGAATTCTGGGATGAATAAAACATGGAATTAATTGCCAGAGAAGAACCTTTGCCAGACTAGATGAGATCTACTCTGCTGAATAAAAGCTATAACCTATGACAGGCTCTGTTCCACTCCCAAAGGAAATGATGTCAATACCAGAAAAGGTTAAATAGCACTTCAAATAATTTGCAGCGCCAGAAGTCCTTCCACTTCAGACGTGTTTTGCGGGTAAACATATATTCTTGTGTCCTATAAGCCCGCAGCAGGTATGATTAGAACAGAGTTATAAAAAATATCAAACTCCATGCTTTGTACTAATAGATCGGAATCAGTGTCACAGTTGATTCTGAAGTAGGGAAAGCTGTAAAGTTGGAAGGGAGAATAGGCAAATTTGGATGTTTTGATATATGAGGGATCCTAAGCTCATATGTGGAGCTGTATATGAAATGTTCTAAATACCTGCAAAACACTGCTGAAATCAGGGAACACTCAGCATGCCCATGAGAAATGCCGCAGTATCAGTTTAGGAATCTTGGTTTATGCATGTGTGTTTGAAAAAGCTGCAAGACTCTGTTTGTGAAGTAGCTGTTGTTGAAGTAAGCTTGCTCTGTCAATAGATGGATTTATAGGGGAGATTTAATGAATCAGTTCTGTGTCACAGTGGAAGCCTAGAAGAACAAATACAAGATGCATACATAATTTTAGGAAACATATAGTACTGAATATTGTTTGGGTTCCATTATTTTTTACAGAGCTATTAAATTCAGCTGAGGTTTGTTGTGGATTTGCCTAGAGCTGCTGCCTATAGATGAATACAGACTAATAGTTTTACTTTTTTTTTACTTGTGAACAAGTAAAATTTCTTCTTTTTAATTCATGTTGTCTTTAATACTTTGAGTCCGCTTGAACACCCCATAAAAGTGAAATTCAGGAAGGAAACATGTATGGAACAATATAGGAAAAAAAAATGCAGACAAATCTTTTTAAACAATAATGAACAAGTTTTAAGCACTGGGAAAACTGGTCAGTAGAGATGTATGGGAAGATGCTAACCCCATTGTCTGTCCCTGTTGTACTATTTACAAGGAAAAAAAAAAAAGCTAAGAAGTTGCATGAAGGCCTAACAGGCATGTTATGTTCTGAAAGAAATTTGCAGAATTTCTGTGGAGATTTTTGAGAGTGCTGCAGCCCATGGGGTAACTGGCAGTGTAGGTTCCTCACTTGGACCAAACTACTCTGTAAACCTGCACTGTATTTCAGAAAGGTGAAAAGGACCTTAAAGCTGCACACTTCTCCTCTGGAAGTTACACATTAGTGGTCATTTCTTGACAAATGCGACTACGCTGAGGAGGATCTATTAAAATAAATAATCTAAGAAAATGTCAATCCCCCTATTTACCCTCATTTTTCAAGTGGTATATTTCTGTTGACTGGTGTTATGTCTTTCAGGTTCATTAGGGGAAGGAAAGAGAACATAAATTTTTGTGGGTTCCCACAGACTTCATTGACTGTAAACAGGTAACTCGTATAACAAGCCTAAAGGAGTATCCGGTGTCAGTGCTCACGCATTTGTTGTGTTTGTAAAGAATGGCAGCTAGACCAGGACAGCAGCAGAACCATGATGTATTTATGGGGCTTTTGCTATGGGGGAAATTAATAGTCAATCAAAGGAAGAGGAGCAACATCTTTCCTTTTTTTTCCCGATTTTTACACAAAATACACAAAAACACACACTCCTACAAATCTAGATTTGTAAAATTTAATATCCCAATATGCTTTTTAAAAACGCATAAAAGTACTGTGTATATGTGTCTAGTGTAATATGGTATGGAGGAGGAGAGAGAAGATTATTTTAAACCGTTTGCTCTAGTGAATGGTTCTAGAGAACTCTCACCGAAAAACACAACTCTTCTGGAGGCTGTGACATGAGGGAATCCTACTCATGTGGAGTATGAGAATATGAACTCAGCTGCAGCTTAATTCTTTTGTTTGTAACCTGAATGATAATTAATAGAGATGGAAGAAGGAGATAGAAAGAATTTTAAAGAAAGGAGTGCATGACCAAAAATTTTTTTGCAAAATGTGTGTAGATTCCTTGAATTCCTATTCATTTCTACGTAAATTATGAATTAAAGGTAGAAAGCTTAGGGCAATCATGGGAGCATCTAGCAGAAGAAGAGATAAGCAGAATATTTAGCTAAGTAGCCTTGGAATGAATAAAACACTCATACCAAAGCAATTTTGATATCAATATTTGTCACACTTTTATTGGTATATTTTACCTGGATGTTTTTCTGCAGATCTGTGAACACCAGTGAGATGGAGAATCTTTAAAGAAAATAGAGAGAAGCTAGAGTTTTCTAATGAGAAATGAATATCCATACCCTGGATATTCAGGGTTGTGTCTACAGTATAATTAACTTGAATTTGAGCTCTTTGACATGTAAATCTAGTCATTGAGATCACTGCCAGCTGTAATCCTTTTTCTCTTTGTTTATGGGACTTTGCAGGTTTGCAGGCTACCTTTTTAATTGCAAATTCTTGAAATTGAAATTTTTTTTTCTTTTTTGTCATTTCAGGGTTTCACTACTATCACATTATGTTATATGATGCAAATCATACCGTGGTCAATTTAATTTGAGGCTAATGAATATGCCTTCTTAGACTTCCCTGAGGAAAGCAGTTAACAGAAGGACATTTAAAAAAAAATCTTATTGTAGAATTTCTAGCATCAAGATTTCCCCAATCTAAGGGTATTGATTCTCTGTATCTACCTATTTCAATTGTAACGAATAAATGAAATGTATTTGTTTATGAAAAACTTCAGCTGCCTACCAGAGCAGACATGATAGATTTTCATATATTAAGATATATTAAGTTTTCACTGAATCATGAAACTTAAATATAAGCTTACCATTACATTTTAGCTCAGTATGTTGTGGATTAAATTTTCAGCTGTGGCCACTACATGTATGATTATTTGTCCACGGAAGTATTCAGTTTACATCTGTAGATCTAGAGACTAGTTTGTAGCTGTTGAATATTTTTCTTGCTGCATGCAATTCTCATATTTTCTACTTACCACCTGCACAGAGATTAATAAGGTATCTCAAAATGCTGTAAGAAATAATGCATGAAAACTGTATATGGGGTAGCTGTGAAACAGAGACATCTGTTTGACTGGTTAAGTCAAGAGATGATGGTTTGGAAAACTCTGGATAATGTTATGTGGTTCTAGAAGGAATCATAAAAGCGTCCTCCTATTCAAAGGTCACATGTACCTTTTTGGAACTCTCATGTTTGCCAAAGACTGCGAGTTGTTTATACACACAGATTATTGCATGAAACCAGCACAAACTTCTTGATGCAGCAGTATGAGTATCGTATTACTTGACATTTCAATAGCTATTCTCCTATGGAAAGAGGGTTTGTCATACTGGTATAAAGAATCTTGGTACATGTTCACTGGTGCCCATGGTAGGGATTGTGCAAGTATCACATTTTAATTAAAGAAACAGAAATAAAAAGCCCAACTCTTTAAACCATGTACTTGTACTGGTTCCAAAACTGGGTTAGCCAAGCATAAAAAAAATAGAGGGGGAAAAAAAAAAAATTCAGCTTCAGTAACATTGCAGTGGATTCATGAGATTTTTCAATGAACTTAAACTAACCCAGTGACTCTCTAGCTTGTGGTATCTTAGTCAAATAGGGCCAGAAGGGACATTGAGAGATCATCAGAACATTCCCTGAGTCCCAAATCAGGAACAACTGTCCTTTGCAATATGTTTGCCTGACCTGGACTTTACAACCATCACAATGTCCACTTTGTGATCTGTCCCACTAATTCACTTTGCTTACTGTTAGAATAGTCCCGTCTATTCTCTACACAGATTTAAAAGCTGTTACCATGTTTCCGCTTGGTCTCCTAAGATTGAAGACAATTCACTTCGGTCTCTTGTTATAGCTCATGTGTTCTGGTCATTCTTGTTCTTCTCTCCATTCTCCCCAGATTGTTCATGTGTTTCTTGATATCTTGTGGGCAAATTTGATGTCACATTCCAGCTGAGGTCTTAGCAGTGCTAAATAGCCCAGAATAATTATTTTGCCTGTCTTGCAGGTAGTATTAGTCTTTAGGCAACCCAGTACTGTGGTTAGACTTTTTTTGCAAAAGTGTGACATTTTTAATGTATGTTGACTGATATTTCACTTTAAACCCCATATCCTTTATAAACAGATGCCTCCTAACCTTTTTTTCTTTGTACAGTTAATTTGTCCTACATGTCATGTATAGCTGTGGTCTGTTTTCGTTTTCATTTTCATTGCTTCTCTTAATTATTTCTCCACTTTTCCAAGATTATTTTGCATTATAATCCTGTCTATGGTCAGTACGTGAAGGTACTTGCTGATGGTTAACTGTATACAATTGAGTACTTTTGCCTTAAATACCCACTTTGCTGTATTTGGTGACTGGCAAGGAGGCAGACAGATCTGCATTCCACCTGCTCCTTTGTTGGGACTCATATGTGGGAAATATGTGCATGCATGTGTGTGTATGTTCTGATATATAGGATGGAGGATATGAATTTATCTCCTGGAAGATGGAGATTTCACAGAGGGTGCCACCTGTGTAATGTAGTACTGTACCACCAAAAAACTGTGCATTTTGGTGAACTCTACTACAGAGTGGCTGTATCTGTGGTGATCCGATCTCATAAGGTGTGTAGTACACTTGCCAGCTCTCCTTGTATGTGGTCTAGCTGGTGGATCTTATGGCCAGGTAGCCATTTTTCTACTTCAAATTTGTTTTGATTGTTTTTTCAAAAAGTTAATTCTGAAAAGCTAAAGAGTGAAAACTTCCTAGTCTTCAGGATTTGCAGGATGTATCAATACACAGCTTAATAATATAATCTGAAGAATGCCAGAGTGAATAAGAAAAAATTGATGTTTCTACAAACTAAGAATGTGGTATTGCTAGTGCTATATATATTAAACTGCCAGAGGGAATTTTTCTTTAGTTCTGACAATTGAACAAAACTATTAAGAGCAAGTCCCGAGCTATTTTGTTTTCAGCCATTCAAACCTGCCCAGTTTAGACACATTCCTTGTTTGCTTTTTGCCTATTTGAAACCACTTTGTTCTACATCTGTACGGTCATTTCGATTAAATTTTAATGTGAAAGCCTGCTGCATACAGCCTGGTGAACTAACATTCAGGGATAAGGTCACCATCTGCTCATATAGTCAAAGCTTTGTGCTTAGAATTGCTTTTTACATTGACAATGACAGGCCTTGAATGGCTTTTATAAAGGGTCGAATGAAAACAGGAAACCAACAGAAGGCAGCTTTCAATCGTACAAAAACCTGTTGCATAACTTCTTAGTGTTTGGTTCAGGCAACACAATTTTTGTTTAAGGTAGAACCTTTTCAACCATCTGCACATTGATTCCAAGTCTCAAATTTATCCTTGTTGTCAATCCTTTAACTTCCCTGAAATGACAGCAGGGATGCTTTTGGCTTTTAGTTTGTTTCCAGTGTTTTCTCAGCTCACTCATTACATCTCACTCATCTTCTGTTTTGTTCTTTTGCTTAGCTCAACATTGTTTTCTTGTACTGAAGAAGATGGGACTAACTGATTCTCATGGTAACCCAGACCTTCCTAATGCGGGAGCAGGGACTGTACAAAACCAGCACTAATAACTTTCAGTGAAACTTGAAACTTGTTGCACCTTTCTCATTAGGTTTGTTAAAGTTTGTTTGTTTTTTTAATTAAAATGGCGGGGTGTGGAGTGGGGAAGAGTAATAGCTCATCCAAAATTCTTATTCAGTGTTTACAGGTTCTGTGGAGGAAGAAATTCTGCAGAATTCATTAAAATTATGTGGCATTGAGGATAGAATAACTGGATACAGAAAGCAAAGATATGACTTGTGATCGAAGTCGTACTAGAGCTTCAATCTTCATCTGTAGGAGGAATTTAACCTACAGTCTTAATAGCTTTTCAGCAGTAAACATGAGTTAGGTCAATGGTAATTTATGTTGGAGTGTGAAGCAGTAGAATCCTACCTGGAACCAGAACTGCATGGATCCTCCCTGTCTCTCTCTCACACAGATAGGCATAGAAAATCCATCTTTCCCCCCCCCCCCCTTTTTTTTTAATTTACATCAGTGTTGCAATATAGTTAATGAGGGCATGAAAACCTAAGTCTTTTTACAATGGATTTCATATTCCGTATTGATTTGTCAGAAGGCAGGCATCAACATGGAAACCATGTTCTAATGAAGGCTATTTATTTCTCTGTATTTTGCATTTCATTTTGAAGTATCTTTTTCTTTTACAGAGCTTATTATATTTGAAGCAGTACATTGTGCATATTAAATGTATTCTACCTATTGTTCACTGATTTCTTTTAATTCTATTTTTAGAGTGGTCTGCTTGTCTGTTATTATTAGAAGGTTGAATATCATACCAAGAAGAAGTAGAGGAGTTATTGCATAGCTGTATGATCTGAAAAACAAAGAAAAAATAGGAAAAATTATCTCCTAAATACTAATAAAATGGATGTAGTCAGTTCTAGAAATGTTGTCAATACCATTGCAAAATTCAGGCTTTTTTCATGGAAATATTAGGAAACATTTCTTTACTGAGAGGGTGGTCAAACACTGGAGCAGACTTCCTAGAGAGGTGGTCAATGTACCATGCCTGTCAGTGTTTGAGAGGCATTTGGACAATGCCTTTAATAATATGCTTTAACTTTCGGTCAGACCTCAAACAGTCAGGTTGTTGGGCTGGATGATCGTCATCAGGACGTCCCTTCCAACTTGGACTATTCTATTCTAAATTCCAGGAGGAAATCACACAAGAAAACGTAATCATTTTGTGAAAGTGATAGCATTTTCTCACAGCAGTTTGCCATTGCTATGCATAGCACAACACTCTGAGTGTCCCTGTAACTAGGTGTGACAGTAATTTCATGTATAGAATTATTACCAGATACAGAATCACACATGTAGAACTGTTTCTCCCTCTATACTGTGAAAGCAAAGAAGGTCCTTTGGAATTTCTTTAAAACTTGTGGTTTCTAAATTATGTGTTAACTTCCAGTGTAACAGAAGTTGACGTGTACAGGTGTGGTGTTGCATTTGTTGAATGTAAATTTGATTGTGGTATACACATACAAATAACTGTCTGCATCTGATCTGATTTCTGTGTGAAGAGGATTATACCTTTTGGTGCTGGGAATTAATATAAATCTAAGTAAATGGATTTGGACATTAAATCAGTAGAGAACGTGGCCCAGTGAAAGGACTGAAAATATAACCAACTTTTGGGGAGAGCCCAAATTTTTCATTCAGGAATCTGTTTCTTTTTTCTTATTTTTCACAGATAAATGTATTAAGCTGTTCAAATGCAATTTATTACATTCACATACTCAAAGACTGTGGTTATTTTATTAGAGCTGAGGTTTTGGGGCTGTTATAGGCAGTAAAGTTGAAGCTGAGCAGATGGATAGTACCGTGGAGCCAAGTCAAAAACAAAAAAACCCTGAAGTCAATGAAATAAAAGCAGCAATAAACAAGCTGAAAGAGGAATGTGAGCTAGAAAGAGCATTCGAAGAAAACAACAGGGAGAACATTTTCTGTGCTCACCTTCAGAGCACAGAGAAATGATGGGCAATCAATGCCACAGTCTGGGAGTATCTGCATGCCCTCAGCTTTTTCTGACACCATGGAAAGTCAGTGACCCACAGGATTCCCCGAGGTGGTTGTCACTGTGCTCTCAAATTTGTCTTGCAATTCACTCCTTTCCCCTCTTTTTTAATGTCCCCTAAGCAAAGCAATCCTATTCTCACCTGTTTGTTCTCACACATGAATCTCATTACTCCTTTAGGCAGCATTTCACTCTTCTCAAAACTATTTTTTCTTGTTGTATCCTTTTTAAGATTGTGGGACCATACCTGACCACAGTGTTGCAGATGAGAGTATAGCACTTACTGATATAGAGACATTAGGTTTGAGGATTATTGTTCAGTCAATTCCTAATGCTTTTCTAAACACCTCTGATCTTTCTGATGGATTATCTGTGTCAAACAGAAGTTTTCATTTCATTTTCATTTCATTTCATTTCATTTTCATTGAACTGTCCACAGTGACATATGGGACTTTCTCCTGAGTGGTAAAAGTTAATTCAGTGCTCTTTAGTGTGCATCATTTGTTTTACATGTAACCGCTTTCTGAGAAGAAATTAATTTGGAATGCAGGAAGAATGTTTTTTTGAGCTTGTTACTCTATGAACTACCCCAAAAAGTTATTTGAATAATTTAAAATCATTCATTGCCATAAACAAGCCATATTATATGTGACACTTTTCCAACAATAGGCAATGTCCCCAAAATTAACCTTGAAATATTTTATAATGTAGTTTCTATTCAGAGATTACATCAACCTTAGGAAGAAACAGCAAAAAGGGATACTGGTTCTTGTACTTCATGGTAAAATTCAAAACCTTAGGATGAGATTTCATCTCGGAGAAATGTTGTCTTTGTCTATATAGACATGTAAATATGCATATAAAAATGTTTTAAACAGAAGACTAAGCTGAAGCCCAATTTCTAATTGCTGTAGAATTTTACGTGTTTTTAAAATACCCAGCCAGTTCAATCATTGCCATCCTCCCCTGCCCCTGCTTATGAAGAATGACCATATAATGCAGTATTTCTCCAGCAGAGCTAACCAGTTATGGCTATACTCTTCCTTTTTTACCCTCTCTCCATCAGTGAATGCTTCAAGTTTCCTTATAAAGACCAAATGTATTCCTGTCCTATATGGACTTAGTATCTTCTGAATATTATTTATGTCAGAAGCACTAAGTTTGGAAATTGAAGCCAAGAGAGATCAGATTTATAGTCTGGGCACTGAAGCCCACATCTGTTTAAGCACCTGTATTGCTATTTTATTAATATACTCTTGTCCTCATTTTTTTTCTCTTTACTCTTTCATTAGGTACACTTTCTCCTTGGCAGCCCAGCAACATAACCATGTTTCCATTCTACATTAAGTGCCTTACACAAAATTAACTTTTTAGTAGTCTTCTGATACATAGCTTAACTTCTGTATCTCTGAATATCATGAACATTACTTTGCAGCTGACATTAACATTAGGAGTCTATTGTATTTAGACACTGAGAGCTTCTTCTAATGAATGATCTAGAGAAGCCTGAGTCACTATTTAGGCTTAATTGTTTAAGATGGAAGTTATTCAGCAGCTCTCCAATGACATATTTAATTAAATGCCACGAGCATGCACGTGCCCCCTGGTGCCAGGTTTAAATTTTCTGTATCAGAAGGTTCTTCCCACTATTCTGCCCCACAGGCCATGAGAACATTAATGCTGTTGGTTAATACATCTTCATTTTAATATAATGTATTTAATCTTTTCACGCATTCGTTCTTAATTAAAGAAGAATTCAAAATAATAAGATGAGGAAAAAATAAGTTGTTTTTCTACTTAAAAATACTTCCAAATGAGATAAACTCTCAGCAAATTCCATCTGGATAACTCAAAGACAGAGGAAAATATGCCAATAAAAATGTTTTTGATAGAAGTTCAATTATAAACACTATAAAAGCATGAAATACATACCACTAAAATTAACGTGGATGAGAGGAAGGAAAGCTAGGAGGTTATAAAGCAGCAAAGGATCTAGAATGACAAATGTCAAGCAAATTGGGAGCATAGGCAGATATTGAGAAAGAAGGCAGGTAAGATACGGAAGATGGGTAGTACTGCAAGTCATCTGATTACAGTGCAATTAATGTAACTGTTAGATGTGTTATCTAGCCCAGTAAGGATTCTCCATCATTACTCTAGTGGTGACCCAAGTGGCTATATAGTAAAGCATCCCCAGAGAAAAGAGAACCAAGGAACCAACCAAATCTAAACCTCATCATCTACAGTTATTTAATCTCTCTGGATTATTGGCCATCAAGATAATTTCTTACAAGAAAGCCAGCTTAAGATAGGTCCAAAATGCCAAACACAAAAATCTGCAAATTAATATTGTTGTCACTATACATATTAAATAGCTCTCTGTGTTTGCAATGAAGAAAACCTAGTAGGTATTGTCAGTTAATGTAAACACTACTTGGGATTAACCCACAAAGAACCTGGCATTTTGTAGATAGTCAACATTAGATTATGTTTGTGTATGTGCATGTGCAGGTAGAACTAGTTTCCAAGTAGTGAATGATTTGCTACAGCTACTCAGAAAAAAGTGCATGGTTAAAGAAAGTGTACCATAGGCATAGCATGTGTAATAAGTCTTTTTCTCCTACAATGTTTATACTGAAATTGAGCTGTATTATGTGTTTGATTCTTTTACAGACACAGCACGAAACTCAGTTGAGTAGTTGCACAGGCATCTAAAGAGAGCTCTAGGCTTTAAGATACACTTATTTTATCCAAATACCATTGAACAATCCTATAGTGAAAGCTAGAATCTTTTCAGTGTATTCAATCCTCCAGTAAAATATCTACAGATAAAACTGTAAAAGAAGAATCAGAAGCCTTCTGTGTTCTCTGCAGAGCTGTTTAAGTTGCTTTTACCTGCCCTGTAAGAGAGAGGAGCAACCATCTCCTTCCACAGAATTGTGCATCTTGGTCTTGCCTGTGAGTATGGTAGATGTGTAATATTTGGAATTAAATATCTATGAGTGACTGACGCATGCGCAAGTCAGGCATGCAAGTCATTGCAGTATATGTGTTCTACTGCAGTTGTATATACGCAAGCCCTTATTTGCACACTTGGTTAGTCTAAAAATCTGTTAACCTGTAGTGGTGCTACCTGGTTTCAGTCTTTCCACATTGTCCTTATTTTCAAAAGTACCAAATTACATACCAGTGCAGTATTTTGCTGTTGTAGATTTTATTATGTATAAAGATTTTCTGTGTTAAAAATATAATTATCAGTACATCTTGTAGTAAATGGAAACTTGAAGACAGATGTCCTGGATTTTATATTAGTGGTCTACAATATATGTGAAATACGGTGCATCACTTGGCATAATCACAGAATGCTCCTCAGTTTGTCTCCTAGTAAAAAGCCATTGCAGCTTTGAAGTACAATTAAGCTATTGGTATGGTAATCACCTCCAATTTATAATATGATATAACATGAAGTCATAACTATCGTGAACTCCTTGGGGCTCCAGATGTGCAAATACATTGCCTGGTTATCTCCTTTCAGATTTCCTTGGTTAAGTTGGCAAATGACACTGAAAGGACTAACTTAGTAGATAGAGCAATTTGCTTTACAGTTTAGGTGTGAAAGTTTTGAATAATTTATGTTGTATTTGAGTTTCTTTGGATATTTATGTATCAGAATATTTTCATATTCTCTATTATGGAGTTTAAATACAATCAATAGAGCATAGCTACAAGCCAAGATTAAAATTATGCCAGCGTGTCTCACTGCTGGTAATGTGTTTTAAGGGTTCTTGTTCCAGGAAATATTTAGCATTACCAGAAAGCATCAGTTGTAGACAGGATTATTGACCTGAGTATAAATCCTTGTGGCTTTGAATTACTACTTTATGCCTACAAGACCCTTCTTTCCTTTCCACCCATGTGAAACACTTCAAAATTGATAATCCTATTCCTGTATCTCCTGTGAAACTACTCTGCTTATCCAGCTCATCCTACTGTGTCTTGAAAAAATCAAGTTTTGGATTTGGAAACACTTGGTACAAGTGTGTAGCACAGTAGGCAAATACATCTCAACACATTAAATTGCAAATCTGAGCTAAATTCTATCAAATTATTTCTTTATGCTAGTATTAGTGAGGAAGCTGGTAGCTGCATTTAGTTACCTGACACTTCCCAAATAGGCAGAGGTTTTTGAGAAGCTCTCACTTTGCAATACTTGCAAACAGATGTTTGTTATTTCTCATCAGTCAAGAAACTCCTTAAACTACAGAAAGGACTTTTCATTGTTTCAGACAATTATTTTCAGAGCAGAAACAATTGTTTTGGGAATAGAAAAGGAATTACTACTCACAAATTTAAGTCTACAAAATACAGAAAATACAGGGCTTAATATTGACAGTTGGTTAGCTCAATGGTTTTGCACAGAAGTTACATTTTATGAATGTTTTCAGAGGTGACAAGGAGTATCATAGCATACTGTGTATAGTGATATACCTGACAATTGTGACTTTTTGTTATGTTTGCCATTTCTGTTACTACCACTACTACCTATTTTTCCATGATGTATCTTCTCCACTTGGGCTGATTAAATGGACTGACAGGATTCAAGGGTCAGAAGTCTCAGTAACGAGTGGTTACTAATGTGAATTATGCCCATTTTCAGGATAAATTAAGTACCAGGCCGTAGCTTTACGAAGGGAAACACCACAAGGAGTTTCAGTGACTATATTAATAACTTTCGTGCTTACCGAAGTAAAAAACTGCACTTGTTTATGTGTGTAGCTTTAGGATACTGTGTTTTAAAAGATTGGTTTCTGAAGCTTGTCCTTGAGTCTTCATAGGCCAAGTTGGAGAAAGGTTCCTGGCTGTGAATCCATTATCTAAGATATTTCCTGGATTTATGCCATGAACTATTGAAGTCAATATTATTTTTAAATGTATTTTTTATTTTTCAGAGCCAGCATTTCAAAAGTTTGCATGCATGAGTGTACATAAGCATGTTTTGTATGCCTGCTTTTGAAAACCTGGTTCATATTATTTTTTTTCTAATGAGATTTTTTGATGTTATTGTATTATTTTATGTTATTCACCATATTTTTTTAATAAAACTCTTTGTTTACAATGAGTCATCATGAAATCAGGATTAATATTTTGGCAGTGACACATTAAATGCTAAAAACTATGGACTTCGGTGTGCTTTTGTGACATTTTAATCAACACCAAAGGAATTTGCAGGTCACACTGCACTTAGGGTGCTTTTCATTGCACCCTTTAAGAATGCCATGTTTCATTACAGCAGTGGTGAACGTGGCCATGAATTTACAGTAATTTAATGCAAATAAAGTACAATTGTTGTTTTGGCATCATAACAAAGGGTTTAAATACAGAGTATTAATTTTACTTCAGGCTTAAAATCCTGTTTCTTGTCCTATAAATAAATATTATCAGTAGTTCCTAAATGCAAAAGCATTTGCAGAATAGATTTTCACATCTCTCTCAACAAAAAAATTGATGACATTTTCTTCCCCTGTTGGTCAGGATCGCTGTCTACTGAAGCATATCATTAAATTCTGATCTTGTCAATCGTGTGTCAGTTTTTTAAAAAGCATGACTTCATCATCTCATTTCAAGAATTGCAATGAAATCACCACAGGTAAGTAAGACTTATCTATCAGATGGTACTTCTCTCTTTTCACAATCAATTAAATACAAAAGTGACTTATTATGCAGAAATTATGCTGGTAGCAACATGAGTATAGAGCAGTATTTTGAATTATTTATTCTGGCAGCATGCCAGACTGATGGTGTATTTCCTCCAACTGATATATTTTTTAAGCAAAAGAAGTACATAAACTCCGAGTCAGTTTTTCTAGTAACTCTTTCACTTCTTATATGTTACTTACTTGTTTCTTCAGTTCAGCGTTAAATTGTCAGTTCACTTTCCAGGAAGTTTTGTCATGTCATTATTCCAGCAAGACATGTTGTAGTAGTAATAACAAAACAAAACCAGGCTTTGACCATGCAAACCCTGAGAGTTATTTGCACCACAGGGTTGTGGTGGTGGAGGCGAGGATTACAGCAATAAAACACTGAAGAACTTTTTCTTCAAAAAGCAAAAATGTTCATGTTTTCTTTACTCCATGATAAAGCTAAGATTTTACAGTTTCTTCTCATCTGCATGATAGTTAGAAAGCAGATTTTTCCAATATAATTTTCCTTATAAAATGGCAGCTACTTTTATTGCTTATCCTGAGCATACCTGCTTTCTTTCTTCTCTACTTTACCTTTGAATGGTAAAAGAAATGTATTATGATATTCATGCCTCATAGGTTCCTCCTTTTTTCACCTCAATAAGCATTCATCTGGGTGAAGATAAAGGGACAAGGTAGACATAACAAATTCCATATTTGTTGCCTATTTACATTGTTTTGATATCTTTGCAGTACTACACATTCTTTCTGTGAATCACATTTAAAACTTATAGCTCATGAGTCGTTATAAAAATATCACATATGTTTGTCATAGAAACTTTATCAAAGAGAAATTCCTAATGAAGTAGCACAGATGCCATCCATGTGTACCATGTAAGACATTTGTATATGCGGAGATTCATTAGAAGCACTCTGACATGTGCTTGACTCATAACAGTGCTTCTATTGATTTTGGGGAGCTCTGGTTGATATTCTATATACAACTGAGTCTTATAAAGCCAAATTTCAGCATTTCAGTGTATTTTGTTCTATGCGTAGAGAGCTGTATTGTGTTTTCCTTAGAGCAAAAGGTCTTCTCACCATGGTAATACAAAGCAGCCACACAGGTATGTATATATTGAGAAATGTCCAATAAAAGGCATAATGTAGAACTGGAATTTTAACTCAGAAATAAAATACAGAGAAATAAAAGCACTGAAGGTTTTGTTCTGAAGTCAAATCCAGAACAGGTGTGTCTCATCTGTAAGAGTGCTGAGGAGGAGAACATCATAAATTGGAATCAAAACATGAATTTGTGATAAAGCAATATTGGAAAAACATCACATATCTGTAACACTAAAATTAAAGACAAGATGCCTATCATCTCTCTGTTCTCCCTTACTTAATATTTTTCTTTACAATGACTGTTAGAGTCCTCTCATCTTTGGACTATGTGATGCATCATTATTTTTTAAGTCAGTACTTAGAAACATTACAGAGAACAATTAACTACCAAGACCAGTATGAATTTAAGGTGGCCAGTCAAGCATGTAGGAGGAGGAATGCCACCCAATATTTTACATAGGTTCCATAGTGTACAATGAAAAGTTGCACCAGACCAAGTTGCTTTGGTGTGCTCTGACCTGTGCAAAAACATTGATGGAGGAATATCACCTTGCAAACTTATGCTCTCCTTCCAGTTATTTTTATATTCTATTTTACAGATATGGTTCATTATAAGGTATTTCCACCACAGTGCAAAGCATAGTAGAGGAAGGACAAAATTAATACTTAGTTTATATCTCCAGGTTCATGATCTGCCAGGACACTTCTTAGTCTGCTTTAACAGCAATGGATGGGATATGAATCTGGGGAAAAGTTTACTGTCAGAGTATTTAAATATTCATCTTTTAGCAAAGTTGTCTGGCAGTTTGTTACTTGAATTGATTTCCTGAAAATATAAGTCCAAAAGATGAAACAACCCATAGCTGGCTTAGCAGAATACCGGTGGTGACTTGAATTTCCTGTGTTGTTACTGGTCTAAGAGTACACACAAAGAATCTGTGCGTGTGTTTATGTATGTGTTTATCAATGGAAAAAATAGTGAAATTAGGCTGTTTCTCCCAGATAAATCAAATTCTCTCAACCTTCTTTATCTACTATGAGGTAGAGTTATAGGACAAAAGCCTACGTCTTTAAAAACACTTTGCATGCTTTCTTCAGGCAGGATAGCTGGCTGCTATGAATAAGATTAATGACATGAAGTTTTTGCACTAGTAGTGATACATCCTGAATACTCTATTAATGTGCTGTTCCATATTCATGGTTTTTGCAGTAATGTCTGTTGTGTTGGTTAAAATCAACAGCAAAACAATTTTTTCATCAGCATTGGAATTAATGAAGCCTAGTTCGTAATGACATTGTGTCCCAACTCACTCTAATGCAACAACCCACGTCTCTTCACAATGCTTCCAGTTCTGTCCCACATTTCTCTGCTCCTCACCACATAGCCAGTGTTCCTTCCCATTTCCTTGTTGTCTGTACCATGAGAGGCAGCATGTGCTGTAAATGATGCTAAATGATATGTGCTGGTATACACACAATGACTGGGTAACCACAAACCAAAATAAGGGGCCTAAAGTAGAGCGAAATGAGCAGAGATGGTCTTACCCCTTAGTTTCAGTTTCTCTCCTTTACTGAGATCTTTAATTTCATGAAGGTTGTAGGAACTTACTTATTCTTGAGGCATCTTTCTGAGTGTCAAATATCATTGAAATTAGTGAAAATTGGATTAAATTGGATTGAACCAGGCTAAAATACCATAAGATCTTAACTCTGCTAGATCTGCAGAAAGCATGGCCTCTCATTCCCATGTTCACAGTGTATTCAAACGGTTTTTCATGGAGTGTGTGTTTGTGTTGTTATAAAGTCATGTTAAAGGCAGGTTGGTCTGATGGTGAATTTAGTGCTTACATTTCAACTTTTGTTTCTGATCTGGTGTCAAAATAATAGGTTCTGAGGAAAGTTTTTATTCCTCGTGGTGGGGGAAGAGGGAGAGTTAGAATTTGCCATTTCCTATGACCCAGGGTGGGACTCTGCTCAACTCTGTTTGTCATAAAGAAACACAATGAAGGGTTGTAAACAGGGTGAAATCAAAACTATTTTCAAAGTATAATTGACTCATGGAAATGCTATTTCACTTTCATCTTAGTTCCTTCATGCATTCTTCTGAGAATCTCAGTGTGGGTTAAATATTTACAAGTAAGACCACAACAGCAAAAGAATGAATCGGAAAATAACATATTCTGTGCCAAGGTCTCATTGCATTGCACCACCATAACATTTAGATAGAAAGGCAAGTTGAAACTCACTATTCCAGAGCAAGAAGGAAACCTAACTAAACGTGAGGCCAGTTCTGAGATCAAAGCTGCTTGAGAAGCATGGACCAAAAGCCAAGCCTCATGATACTGTGGCAGTGACCTGAGTCCTTAATTAACACATTTGCTAATTAATCCTCCAAACCTTTGGCTTCCAAAGGTTCCAAAGAGAAAATCAGTATATGTTGCCCATTTTTCCTAATTTAGATGAAGATTCACTATTGCTGTTCAGACACATTTTTCTTCTTTGCAGTTTAAATTAACAGCTTCCAGGCTATTGTAAATTATTCTTCTTCTGTAATTTTTTCTCGCCTGTGAATATTTGAGTTGATAAAGCCAGACACAGTCCCTATTTGTGTGTTGTTCTGTTGCCTGGGATATGTCATGTGCCTTATATTTTGTCCAATGGGAATATGCTCATATGCATTTACTGAAAAACACATAAACTATTTTTTTTCTCATTTTGCCATTTACCTTAAAACCCTCTTCCTACTCCAAAGCAAAATCATCCATCGAAAGGTGTATTTTCTAGGTTCATTTCCATGTGATGATTGGAGGTGATATCTCTGGGAAAACATTTTTCTCTGATATTTCCATATGTGTGAGAATCTCAGCACCTGTGTTGTGCATACTCTAAAATCTTTTGATCATTCATCACACTGTTCCCTTTACCATTTTCATAAATATTTCTCTTCCATTGCATTTGTAGGCAACCCTACTTAGATCAGTAATATTCATCTTTTGGTAGGATGGGATTTGTAGTTGATTTTCATTACTTTGCTAACGTGAATGGTGACAGTCAGTTTAAATACTCATTAGCTGAAGAAACAAAGTAGATTTCAGTAAGTATTTAAAAAGTACCAGCTGTGGAAAAAAAGTGGAAGTAGTGTCTTGTAAGTAAAAATTTGCACATGCAATGTAATGTTTGACTTTTGGTTTAGTTTTCCTTTGTGGTTTTGGGAGTAGCAGGTGGAGGAAAGGATTCTGTGCAGATGCTTTCTACTCCTACCCCTAATCCTTGGTGTCGGGGTTACTCTGTAGTACGCTTGCAAAACCAAATCTTAAATCCTGTTATTTGAACCCCCTGAAGTAAGGAGGGAGCAAGACATCATGAGGGAAATAGAGAAATTAGATCAAGTACATTGTTTTGTGTTTGACATCTCTTTTCTGTTTTGTTTTGTTTTTTAATTAAAATTTCCTTTAAATTATCAGCTCTCTGAAAGCTTGGAGACTTGGTGAGTAATCTTATGTGATGCTGGTTGTAGTTACTAGTATGTGCTTTTTATCTTAGGGTATGATTCTGTTCCTCGTCTAGTCAAGGTAAATCCTACTGATTTACAAGGGAGATAAAACTGACTTTTCACTACACAGCAGATTCTGGCACTTTCAGCTCCACTCCAGGTATCTGTGGCACTGTTCAGGCATATTTTTTCATCTTTTTTCCTTTTTGAAATCTAATCTCTGATTATCATGGTCTTTTAGTAGTATCAGACCTACAAATGTGTCAAATGTTTGTTTACATGGGTCCATCTATTTTCTCTGTCGCATTACTGCTCCTGCTGTAACCATTTCTTCTGGAACCCAAGCTGAAAAACCCATTTGTATTAATACATCTTTAAAGCTCCCTTTAGCTCTTGCTATATGACAGGCTCTCTACCAGCCTTAGTGAGTGCAATCATCATGGGGAGCAGTGGCCTCTTGTCAAGATTTGGTTGGCTCCACTGAGGTACTGCAGGGTCCCATGTCTCTATAGCCAGAGTATGTTTAACCCCTAGAAAGATCATCCCATTTTTAAGAACGTTTGTTATGGAGAAACACTCGTGATTTCTTTTTTGGGGGCTTGGTTGGAAATCTTCAAAGACTTATATAGCCTTACATTCTCCTGAAGTTTTGTTCTGCATGGCAACAGTATGGCAAGTCCACATGGCCCTTTTGGCCATTCAGGTGATTGATAATGCTGGGAACTGAGGCACAGGGCTATGTGGCACAGCTTTCCATGTCTAATTCCACTGCCCTTCCCAGTGCAGCTCCTGCTTTAGAAGATGGGATGAAGCTGAAGACATGGGATGGAGGATTCCTTTGATAAGTACTTGGTTTACAAGGACTTATTGCATAAAAGAACATACAGTCTGTTTCGAGTGGAGATTTTAATAATTTACCAAGATTTTGTTCACTTTGGGATATTTATTCCTTCAGTATTGCTGCATTGGTGGACTTTTTTAGAAAGAATCATGCTTTCCAACCATGCCACACAGGTTTATTTAACTTTCTGTAAAGCGTATTTTATTTATGTTAACAGATTTGTTTGTGCGAGTCAATTTTCATCCATATTTTTGTGTTAACATTTCTTCATAGCATAATCTTACTCTTATGTTGATACATACAATTTTTTTAACCATCTGAATGTGGGCTGATCATAATTTTCATCACCTGCACAAAAGTGCTAGAATCTGATGGCAAACCTTCAGAATAGGCAGGCATATATTATTACCATTTGTGCAGGCAGGGAAGCTAAGCATCATGCTTTTACAGTCACATCTTGACAGAGCAACAACTGCCATCACTAGATCCCTCTGGATCCCTCCTTTGTAATGGGCCGATCAATCAGCACACTGTTGTCATCCATTCCACCTTGAATCAGTTTATTTTCTGGTTTAAATCCAATTATTTTGGAATTATTTTGAACAGAGATCTCTAAAAAGGAAAACAGTTTACATCAATTAGTAGAAGCAAACATATGTTCTGTAGCTTTGCAAAGATCCTATTTAGAATTCTCAAACAAAGTCAGAGCATGTACATATTTTAAAATAAAATGTAATATGTCACATATGATTGTGACAGAAGGGGAGCTGAAATGTAATAATGTTATGAATGCCACGGATGAGGCTGTGTAAAAACCTAGAAATATTGATATGTCACCTAGTTATTGAGAGAGAACCTGCGACAGACTTGCACAGCGTGTGCTTTGCAGGACAATTTCTTTGGCATATTAACACTTAAGATGCACCCTGCATTATTTGTTTCACCTGAGGACTGACAGGCAAAACCACAACCAAATATCTGATTGACCAGGACATATGCTCATGCTTGTTGGCTGGGTGGCCAAACAGCCAAGGTGTACATCCACTCTAAAAGAACAGCTACCTAGTGGGAATGATGAGCTCTGAATCAGCCAGACAGACTGTACTATCTTTTGAGGTGCACTGTGTGTGCCAAAGTACATGGAGTCATCTAGTATATGATAGGTCTTTTGCTGCATTTTGGGACACTGAGCAGCAAAAGGTAATTGAAAAGAAGAGGCAGGCGAAAAGGGATTGACAGGGCGGTACTGCAAAAGAGGGAAAAGACTGAAAAGCTCAGTCTTTGCCATTGTAAAAGGGAGAGGGTAGGAGTATGAGTGAGTGGTAGGACATTTCAGGATTGGTTGGGAGTGTCTGAGGACAAGAGAAGGGGGAGACATTGTGTGAGAGGAGGGAAGGGAGCATGGGAGAGAGTTGAAAGATGGCAGGGGTGGGAAGTTTTCTCAAAACACAGGGGAAGTAGGGAACATGAGATGCTTGACAGCAACTGTGGTATGAGTATGGAGCCAGGGTCTGTGATAGAAATTCATGGATGGAATATTACTGCTCTAAACCTTACATTAGATTAATGAAGAAAAACACCAGGGAGGTAAAAATGGCTTGCTAGATACGGCAGTCATGTACGTGTGTGTTTTCTGAGGCCTTTTGCCAGGAAGCAAGAGATTTTAAGGATGTAAAATAATTGGTATTCTTAAGAAGAAAAACTATTGTCAAACATTAGGAGGTGTCATGGGCACCACTTGCAGGGTACAATGCTTCATGGAAGATTGAGTAAGTTTCTGTAGGAATCGGTTATCCTGGTATGTTGGTACTGGTAAGCGTAAGAGGAAAGCTAGGTGTGTCTAGCATTTTTCACTATTTGTAAGACATGTTTGCTTTCTACTAATTAATAATTTGTTGCTTGAAGGAAGACCTCTTTTATTATCAAAATTGTTGTTGTGGAGGAAAGTACAGGTGCATATCCGACTAACTGATATAACACGGTTGATACACTGTGACCCTCAGCCTAATGTGAGACAAGGGAAATTTCATGATTAACATATCTTCTCCTAAATGAGAGGACATGAACCAAAGCCTAACATGTGGTTGAAGAAACTTGGAGTTACAGTTTCCTGAGTAATTATGATGGTCTTTAGTTGAGATCTGAATTAGGTCATTCAGTCATCATGAAAGCACTGTTTTCAACATCCCATAGTTCTCAACAGATGGAGATGTATTTCAAACTGTGTATACATTTGAATGAGACAAGGCAAACATACAGATAAGTAAAAATAGACTAGGACCCAAAGTGCATTTGCTATTTCTCTTTAAAATTGAAATACTACTTGACAACTACTGAACATCTTGTCCTCTTTGAAGCATTTGTTTTCTCTTCCATGAAGCTAATTTGGTCATGTTTCAAAAATGTTACTATACCGTGATAGCAGTTCTTGTTTAATGCATAAATCTCACCCACAGGGTCTCTGAGTAGAGAAATTAGAGTTATGAACTATAAAGGTGTTGAAATTTTGCAACAGTGCATCCATTAAAGAGGTTTAATTATTATTTCTGTACTGTAGGCAAGAGAGGCTCGTGTTGCTTTCTTACCTGGCACCAAGGAATGACAATCTGGGGATGGACATCTGAATGTTAACCGACTTTCATAAGCCTCCGGGAATATGAACACATCATGTGTTACACTTGACAGTCCTGAAACACACAAACATTTTTCACCATTTCTTCAAGTCTTCAGATAAAAAAATTCTAAGGAGTGTAATAAAGTAGAGTAGGTCTATTTTTAAACTGACTTATCTCTAAGATAATCATAACATATATGGCTAGTGCACCACTGTTACATGCAAAATCTGGATACACATAGACATGATTTTCACTTGCTGCAGCTAAAGACTATAAAGAGACTTAGTTCCTTTGTAAAGCACTTTAAGGTCTACTAGTGAATGAAAACACCATATAAGAGCTAGGTATTATTATCTTTTATTACATTCTTCAAAAGTCTGCCAAGGGCACGTAGGGTGTTGAATGGTGTTCTTGTATTAGAGACTAGTAAAAATGCAAATAACTAACTAAAGCACTTTTTATGAGTTTAATTACTTTTAGACATTTGAACAATATAATTCCTAATGGAAATGTTGATGAACCTCTATTTTATCACCAATTGTTACTCTATAGAGAGTCTTAAATAGTGGGGGATTTATAAATTTTTTATTAGATTTTGATAATTCATCTTGGGGTATATGTGTATTCAGGAAATCTGAAACTTGAAAGAGCATAGCTAATCAGATAGATAATGCTCATCACTCCTCTAGCTTCAGTTGCATGTGCAGCATGCAGTTTCATGAATGTTTGATTGCAGTAATTGGTATTCAGAAGTGTTTGTGCAGTTTTTAAGTATGGCTCTTTGTATGGTTGGCCAAGTTTTTAGCTTACACTAAATAGCATGATGTTCGCTATGTTTTTTAAAACTTGGCAAATACATGCAGAAAAGTATGATTTTAAGTTGTATGTACATGCCTCATGACTGTGGGTACAACTGAAAAAGGGAATGCAAATGTACCTGATTAGTTGATTGCAGTTGAATGTACAAGGTATCTGTGCACTGTTATTGAAAGTATTTGCATAACAGACATGTATATCTAGTAGTAAAATATAGTTACTAAAATTGAAACTCATCAGCTCATTGACACATACAGGTTAGGAATACAAGAGAGAACAGTTTTTGAATTGTAGTCTTCTAAACTACATTTCTTGAATGTGCAATTTATCATTTAGAAGGGCCTTTCATCAGGAGGTTGTTTTGGCACAGAGGTAATGATGTTGTGTATTCTGAGAGGATACAAATGAATTGTTCCATAGTTGTTGTGGAAATAGCTCTTTACTTAGCTTGAAAGCAGGGACAATACAGGCTAGAATGGTGTAAAATTGTAATGAATCCTGTCTAATATCAATCTATCTTCATGACAACAGATGCAAACTTTGCAATACTTCAGCTGGCATATAAAGAATATGTTATATTGCTATGCTAACAAGATGCTTCAATGTTTTTGTGGATTTCAAAACACTATTGAGGGCATGGAAGCTGTTTGTTCCTTTATATCTAACTAGGAATGGGAATAAAACCGGATATGACTGAAATCCTGTGCATTAATAAGTTCAGTTTAGATTTATATGAAGCTAGATTGCTTTTTTGAAAACTATTTCATTCTGAAACGAATGATAATTAATGACATAACTGAAAACATTAGCCAAATCAAGATTTTAATTTTAACATGAATGGCACAGTATTAACTATTTTAGAATTGAACCGACTAGGGACCATGTGTTCTTCACTCCAAATTATGATAGTTGTTTTAAAATGAGCAATGTACTTACTGTTAATGTAACAGGCCAATTTTATGCTTCATGTAACACCCAACAGAAGAAGCCTGTTAGATTTACGTCAGACCCTGATTTTAAATTGTGGGCTTTTTGTTTTGAAGAACAGTTTCATATTGCATTCTCCTTCTTGGAGACAGCTGTATAGTTTTCAAGTATTATACAACTTCACTAAAGCCTTGACAGCCAATGTCTGATCCCATTCCAGAGATTCATGCTTGCCAGCCTAATAAGAACATGGTCAATTATTTTCCTTTTAATCGCACTGGATTTCCCCAAGGAGCAAGGAAAAGAGTTACTTCATTGCCTGGCCTGTCAGGATTTTGTAAGTCCACTGCTGCTATTTCAGTTCTGGTGTTCAAATGGAGTGGGACAGCAAGTCTTGAAAGTCTTGTCTCCAGAGCTGCAGAGGGTGTATATGTCAGTGCTTAAAAAACATATTCTAACATTCAACCAAGCCTAGTAAATTAATTATATTAAAGTACAAAGAAAAATCTAGCCAAAAATATGCTTTTTCATTAAGTTTCATTAATTTATTACATACTTTTCCTGGACTCTAATCTCTAGGTTTGAAATATGTCATCACAAGGGCAAATCCGTATGTGGTACATACAACATACACTGTATATCTATATGAACTCAGCTGCTCACAAAAAAAATTATATAACTCTACAGTGTATTCATTATCTAAGACTGGCTATGATTCAGTTATACAAGAGAAGTTTTAAAAGCTTTCTGGAAAAAATAAATTCTGCGTCAGCGAAATGTTGCTCAATGGTCTTTTTATTTTGAGCTTTTGAGCAAAACCATCACCACTGTTTTTATGCACCATTATAAGTATTTTTCATGAAATTTGACTTCCAAGGTGCAGCCTAGAACATCAGGTCTGGTGAAGGCTGATGAAAATCCTCTTAGTCTGATAGCTAAATAAATAAGATTGCTGTATGTGTGAGAACAGTATATTGTGGTTACAAACACAGGACACCCCCAGCTCTCTTAGAGTAGATTCAGATGATCCATTCCCTCTTTGGACATTCTGATAAAATGGAAATTCAAGAAAAAATGTAGAAAGAAAAAGTAACCACAGTTATCTCTCAAGAAAAACCCTCTAACCACTTCATGGTAGAGCTGTGTCAGCTTCAATACACAGTTATAACTAAGAGAAGGATCTGACTATTCAACACTAATTCTAGCAACTTCTTTCATGTGTATTTTGTGTAAAGCTAGTCCCCTCTTGCTTTAGTAGGCAATGAAGACTTTGCACTAAAACTCAGAAGAGCTTGTGAAATAGTAGTGGGTTTGTCTCTAATCTTCCTGCCTCATTTTCACTATCTATCTTTTGTAAGACTCAGAAAAGATGTTCTTTATTTTTGAGATGAACAGGTTTAGACCTGCAGCCACCAATACAAGGCAACTCAGATGAATACACTGTTACATTGCATTGCAGTCTTTGAACTGCATTAATATCTTTCAATTTGGAATTTTGGCTGACTGCTGACACTTCACAACTTCTGGGTGAGGTAGGTAAGCATTATCATTATGTTACAGGTGGAGAACTGAAGCATAGAGGAAAGAAACATATGCCCATGACAGAGGTTAAGTCTAGATCTTAGAAGTACTAACTCCAGCCTCTTACTGAATTCAAAGTAAAAGAGTGTGTTCGTGAAAGTCACAGGCAGAAGTCTTTACAGTATTTTAGTACTTATACCTATGCTTCTAACAACAAAGGAAAGGATGCTCTGAGAATAAGCCCCTGTAACTATACTGCTTATGGGGGGCTGTGCTGTGTAAATCTTGCTACTGTTGCCTCAGTTCCTGGAGAGTAGTGACTCACTGAAACTGATGGTTGTAGTTTTGAGTTTAGGGAACAACAGCTCTGTTTTCTTTTAAAAAGTGCTGAAAAGAAAGCCTTAGATCCCAAATTCTGGCATGTCTTACCCCTATGAATTGAAATAAATGTAAGATATGAGTGCTACCACACCATTTGCCTTTTTCTGCCATGCTAAAGCCCTCTTTGAGCTGTTAAAAATCCAAATCCAAATATGATTATTAGAACTCAAGAAAAAAGAATGGTAAAACATAATTTACCTATGGACTAGGGAAGATTTCCTGCTGACACAAATTAAACTTCAGGACCTTCAAGGGTCATAGAAACTTTCTCGCTGTTGGGAGATGTGGTTTGATCAGATGCTCCAAAGTCCATTTGGTCACCCATAGTAATGATGACAGACTATGCCTGGTACTCTAGTTTGCTTAGCTGCCATGAGGAAGAATTTTTTACTTGAGGTTTTTTTCACACTACACTATAGAAAAGAAAGCTACTAATCTGTTTGACAAATAATAACTGGAACACTGGCCTGCATCTATTGTTATAGCCCCATTAAATTAAATGAAGCTGTTCCCATTTACACATGCTAAATATCTTGGCCAATAATAATAAAGCAGTAAGGCGGTAAAGAAATGTAAGAGCCTTAGCCTATTATATATAACTAGCTGTGGATCTGTTAATGACAGACAGCAGGGAGCATGTACCTCCACTGTATCTACTCTACCAAATATTATATATAGCTTCACTGTGTATTTCTCAGCCTAATTTTTCACTATGAAGTCTTAACAAAGCTTTTTGACTAGGTCTTGTTTCTCAGTCTCTTCTAAAATTGACTATGGTTGCAGCATGGCCAAATGTCAGCTAAGAAACAGCAGTTACAGGTAGTTGTAAGCCCATATGTATCTCATAGATTTTGCATAGAAAACGTTGGAGTCAGGAGGCCTTTTTTCATTTAGATTTATTTCAGAAATCCAAGGTTTTCTGTCCAAAACACTCCATTCTTCTACAAAGCCAGTGTTGTTTAATTAAATGAAGCCATACCTTTTAATATTCAAGAAACTTTGGAATGTGAAATAATGACTAGACCCCAAACTAGGCTTTAAACTATTAATGATCTGCCATCTGGTGGCCTGACTTGTTTGAGCTGTTGCACTTCTAATTTACACTGATGTAATTCCACTAAAGTCAATGTCTTTAATATGCTCCTTGTGGTTAATGAGCTTGGTGTGGGAATAGCATCTGGTCCACTTCTGTCCCAGACCTTATCGCTGTGATTCAGGCTGGACCTACGTGATCTGTAGGTAGTCAGGCCACCTGAAAAATCAATAGGGAACTTCCTTTTGCTGAAGGAGCAAAAACTGCCCTAACCTTGTTGTGGATGGAATTTCCTTTTAGCCACCCTCATTTTTAATAAATGATGGTCAGAGATTGTGTTGCCTCTTGGGTATTACTGAGAAGGCTGATAACCCACTTCTTCCCAAAGTTGTCATGTATTATTCCTATTTATAGCTAAAAAGCATTGCAGTAAGTGCTGAATAATTGAGATTTGTTTATATTGCTCCCATGTCCTTTTCAATTCTTCCTTATAGTCCAAAGGCATGGCGGATTTACAGACTGGTTCAGTTCTTAATTTCTGTAAGGGGTTAAGATACATTGCACAGCACCTGATCTAAAGCTATGATCATGTATTATTCCAGGGTTACATCTTACCTAAGACTGGGATCATTTAAACTGGAAGGAGATCAATATGATAGAATAGCTGTACTTTTAATTAAATGTTTAGGGGGCATGGCTTGTATACCAGTGGCATAAGTGAAAGTGTGGGTCAGGTGTAAGAACCGTAGCAGAACTCAAATGCCATCCTTGAATATACCTTCCTCGAATATATGTATTTTAGGTAATTAACAGAAGGCAATTAATGATTTAACACTACTCACATTTAAAAGATTTTTAAAAATTCCTCTGCAGTGATTTTTGTTTGTTTGTTTCATAAGATTAAAATACAGCAAGAACAACAGAACTCAGCATTCATGCTGGATATTGTGTTCTCTCTTCAAAATTGCCTTACAAATGTAGACAAACCAATCCTCATAACACCCTTTAAGGTAAATAAGTACTGCCATGAATAGGGTTAGGTAAAAGTGGGTGGGAAATTATGTCAGCATTTCTACCTATACAACTTACTTGGCTATATGACAATCTTACACCAAAATGGGAAGATATTTTGTGATATGGAAGTGATTATTTCATTACACCTGGAATGCCATTCAGCCCTGGAAATTTGCATTGTTTTTGCTGGATGGCTCTAGAAATGGGTATACAACCAGTATGCTATCAGCAAAGATGTATTTTTATTTCTCCACACTGGTGCTTTCTCTCCCTCAAAGAAGGAAGATTAATATATGAACACTTGAAAATCAGTACTTCCTGCCCCTGCAACCTCCTTTAGAATTAGGACTTAGACACACAATTTTAATAATTTCACAAACTGGAACTAGAATCTGATGAAGCTGCCTGAACTTTCTTCTCCTGGACAGGTGGGAATTCCACTGGCAAGCAGAAATAGTAAATGAGATGAGAGGGAATGATATGGAATCAATTGCATTAATTTTATCTGTCAAAGAAGTAGAAAGAGGGAAGAGATACAAATAGAACCTGCTGCATTCTCACACTCTGTTGTCATAATGACTTCTTAACTTCTCCTGGAGGTTGTTATAAATATTGTTGCCCAGACGCCATGCTATTTTACATGGAGGGGGCTATAATCTGTTCCCAGCAGCAAAGGACAAAGTACACCACTCCTTGGCACATGAAGATTTTTGCTATATGCATTACAGCCAAATGTGAGTATTGGGATCTGTCTTTCTTGATAATCTCCTTTATAATTCAGTTTTGTTTCTTTGGGAGAGATACCTATTTGGCAGTTTCCAACAAATCATTTTTTGCAAGTGTAGATAAAAATGATTAAGTAATTATTTTAGCAGAATCATCCCATGCGCTCAATAAATGACTCAGACTGTCTCTCAAGAGTCAGTTTTTTCTTTTACTGACATCTCATTCTTTATATGCCAGGAAAATATCCTAGTAGATTTCTAAGCAGCGTGTAATTATCCTTTAATTTCTACCTTAGCCTTTCCTATCATGAGTATGTCTTCATCTTCATTTTGTTGTCCTTTCAGACTTCTTGCTGTTGAATATTTTATTCCTCCCCAAAGCCTCTTTCATAAGCTTGGTTAGTCTTTGCAAATGATTGTTCATAAATGTTGACCCTTTTTTAATGTTAGTGTATTTATTGTTGGTTGTGGAATATATGAGCCTAGGGCTTATTATATAAGCCTAGGGGTCTCACTCAATTTTTTCCCCCCACTTTTCCTGCTTTAATTTAGTTATTTCCCACATAGTTGTAAAATTGACTTTTTGGGGGAAAATTGCTTTGTGACACTTGCAGTGCTTTTCCTATAGTCCTGACTTTTCTCTAGCTGAGTGTTAATTTTCAAAATGGAGTCTCCAATTAGTCTGCTTAGATACATTCACTGAGATGTGTCTGAAGTTATTTTGCTTAGTCCGCTGTTCCTTTGATTCAAAGTGTATGATTCTCATTTACGCTAACTCCCTTTTACAGGGGGCTGGCAATATAAAGGAGATTTATTTTAACCTTCAATCTGTTCTCATCATAGACTGCTGCTAAATATAAAAATTTGACCCTGGAAGTTTTGGGTGCTGTCCAGACAGTCAAAATATTCCTGTTTGTAGCAGTTTGTTGTTCAACTTTATGAGATTTTCAGTTAATCATCTGAGCATGGAGATTCCTCTTCTTCTGCAGTGTGTATGAAATAAATGTTATCATTCATTTGTACTCTTTGCATCCCTTCTTGGATTTTAAACTATTCATAGCAGTTATATTGGTCTTTAAGGACCATTAATGTCAGCAGTATTCTGAAATTCTGTAGTGCTTTTGCTCTTTGATTATAGTTCATTATTACTACCTCTCAATCCAGCCATTGTTTCCTCCAAACTTTTGCTTGGTTTCTTTATGAACTCAATGTTCATTTTTTTAACCTCAGAGCTATTAATCTCCAAGAGTGGTCTTTGATTGCATCTCCCTAGCACATTTATTTCTAGATGTCAGCTGTGATATAAAAGTGAGAATTCCAGAGAAAAGTCTGGCTTCCATCACTGGGTATGCAATAGTCTATCTCTTGTGATCATAGGTGATCACTTATGTTGCCTAACTTCCTCATAATTTTTGACATAGAAGATGATTGTCACTAGCCAATCAAAATTTTGTCAATGTGACTATATATACATATCTGGCTTCTGCTTTTAGGTGATCCAGTCACATATTTCAGATTCTCTTGCTTTTATAATCACTTCTCAAAATCTCAGCTAACAAGTCTCTGTTCAATTGAATAATAGTGACAGCTTAGAGTGTCCTTCTCAGATTGTTAAATGAAGAGATCTTATCTAGTTGCTTCACAGACCTCATAGCTAAACCTAAAAACTCACTTGACAAATGAGTATTTTCCTCTGTTTCTTATCTTTAATACTCAGTCTATTCAACAAACTTGATCCAATCACATCTACAGATGTTGCACTCACAAAGCCATTGCCAGTCATAATCTGGTTAAATCCAGAGTCTTCTGCTTTGAGATTGCTACAAATCAAGATTTCTTTTGAGAATTCTTTCCATCTTGCCATTTATCTTTAATTTTTGAGCCTGCTTTATTAAAGCCAAGCACCAAAGATGGGATAAAGCCCTGAGCAATCTGTTCTGACCTCATAGCTGGCTCAGGTAGGAGACAGAGTTTGAACTAAATGAAGTCTTTTCCAACCTAAATTATCCTATGATCCTATGACCATCCAGTGGCTTTAGTAAAAGAGGTATCATGCCTTAACCCTTCTACAATAACAGCACAAGTGACTTGCCATGAGGAAAGTATTCAGAATAAGCAAAAGCTATAGGCAAGTTGTTAGCAGAAGAACATGCTTTTCCATTCATGAGACACATAGCAGTTCTGGTTAAGATCAGCTTTAATAGGCAGATTTTTTTGGTATACAATATTGTGTGTTCCAGTTTTAAATTCCCAAACAGTTGTGTAGAGTTGGGGAACCTTATTTTGAGCTTTGTGCTTTCCTTGCCTTTCTGTGTGCCTTGATATGTCAAATGGTTAAGGATTTACAGTGCAGCACACAAGTAGCAACCTAGGGAGGCTAAAGTAGCTCTTGTTTCATCGGAGTTTTGGACTGCCACATGGTAGGAACATACAAAAATTACAGCAGGTCACCAGTGATCATTCCTGAATTATATCTGTACATAGAATTTTTCAGTGATATGCACTCTGCCTTCAAGATGTCCAAGCTCAAGCATATTTTGGTCTTACGGATTCATCCTCCACAGATACAGGTGTGGCATCTTAGGTTCCTGCACCAGGAAGATTCTTCCTAACTTATATCTAACACTTTTAGAGCTTTTTCTTTAGTTCTAGGGAAGCGTGTACCTCACTGTGCTCTCAGTCAAGCACATGGCTGCCAGTTTTGAAGCTAGCTATGAAAATATGATCTTGTTACTCTTTCGTACAGATTTAAAAATATTCTTCTAAATAGCTGCTATATTTATTTGGTGCTGCATCATTTTTCCCTCTAAAGTGATTGGATTTTTTTAAAAAAGCATAACTTTAGAGTAAGTTTTTGTAAGAAATGAGTTTTAAGCCTGGTAGTCCATCTCTCTAAGGTCTGTATTTGTACTACCATACTTCCACCCTGAGCTCACTTCCTTTGAAATCAAGCTAAAACTACTTCTTTGTATAATGGCCACATTTTGAATTGCGGTATGTATCTATTTATAAAGACTAAATTAAAAAAATATACGCATGACAATAACTATGAACCCATGAAAGATCATTCTTTTATGCACATATTTTGAAGTTCCCAATATGTTATCTTGAGATGTTTTCCACAGTAAGTTTTAGAATGAAATAAAATCTCCTTTGCATTTGAAATGCATCTAGAGGAACAATCAATAAAACTAAAGTTCCAGCTGTGCAGCAACTTACGTTATTTCCCAAGTGAAGTTAATACTTTATAGTGGTAGTAACATACAGCAATATTTTGTGATGGCCTGAGGTTGTAGTTTGTGCCTTTTTTTTTCTTTAGGCTACAGTGAAAATCCTTTGTTAGCACTGAAAATCTCTACTGAGATTCAGGAGATATTTCTGGAAGGCTTGTATTGCCATTTTTCAGGATTGAGCAACTTCAAATAAAAAAAATATCATATATTTGTGAATGGAAAAACAATAATTTACTGGATTACTAACATACTGTACATTCATATGGAACCATGAAAAAGTCTTTCCCCTTTCCTTTATTAGGAACCCATTAGGGTGTTAAGTACAATAGCCCCTTTTAGGAGAGCGGAATTTAATACTGCATTGTCCATGATGGCCATGAGTTGCTGGCATTTGAACTTGTGGGTTGTGTGCGATAATTTAGTATGTTTTCATTTCTTTTCTACCAGATCCATGAAAGTTAGAAAACCAGTCACAAGAAGCTTAGCAGAAGTTATATTTATTTCTTCCACTTAAAAGAACACTTGTGATCATATCCTGAGGGATGTGCCATTTGATTAAAATCTATCCTCAGAAATTCCGGAAAATTTACTCTGCCTTTGAGATGTACACATTTCATATCTAGTAAAATAGGCTGGGACTAGTCCTTTTAAAATAAGGTATAAAGACTGAAAGATAGCTTCTGAATCAAGAGGAGATGGGGAGGAGATCATGATCTAAGCTGGCTTCCTTTGCAAAATTCCATATTGTATAAAACCTGTACATTTTGTTTAGCTGCTGGGTAACAATTCAACAGAGTGTAATGAAGAATAAACCTCAGAAAGCATGGACTAATATGCCTTTATTTCCTTTGAAATGCCTTTCAAATTGCAAGTCATGAAACAAATTTGCAGACATAATTGCTCTTTCAACAACAAAAAAATCCCCATCTTATTCTAATTTTTGAGCAAATACCTGTAAATTCCATAGTTAGTGCAAACCTAATTTCATTCAGTAAAATTCCATAAACTCAGTGAAACCTATACTCTTCCTACCAGGTTAATTTTTTTCCACTGTTTTAGCAAAGAGAGTTAATGGGATCCAGTACTATCTCATTTGTACATCAAGTGCTAGAATCACTGAGTTTCTCTGTCCAGTGATACCCTTACCTGAAATTTGTAAACATGTCTTTCTTTAGGGTTAGCAATGCAGTTATTTATGTCACCCTTGGTTGAAGAAGGAAATATCACTGAAGCAGATATGCATAGTGTGTGGCCATTTGCAAAGATGTTTAATATGTTGTCTATGGGCATGTTGTGGCATTTGAAAGAAAACAAATGTGAAATGAAATGTTGATTTCCCATGCCATTTTGTGGCATTAGAAACTCTGACTGCCTTTTGTTCCCTCTTTTCAAAATTAAGAACATTCCATCTATAGCAACACAAGCTGGAGTCAGTAGCTCAACTTACAGGCAAGCTGATAGGATTTATTTAGCTGTGATGCTATCATTGTCCTCAATTAATATAAACATAAGACTGTCAGGGACCCACAGGATTCAATGTCCTGTTGTTTTATGCAATCCTGTCATATAATCTTGTTCATTTAGCAAGATACTTCAGCACATGCTTAACTTTAAGTGTCTAATAAAACTGTATTCAAGGGTATGTATAAGAATGGGATTTTAAAAAAGAGCCAAAACCAAATTAATTTTGGAAACCAATGGAATTTTCACCAACAGTTTTAAAGCAAACTTTAAGCATTCAGTACTAGTTGTAGAGTTTCTCAGTAAATAGCAATTTGACCATACAGTTATGTTGTTTGCTGAAGTGGATTTATTCTGTTACGGTTATTGCTACTATTTATAAAAAAGATGTAGCCGCTCAACTGAGAGAAGGCCCCAGCGCAGATGATTCATCCAGTCTATATCTTAGTGTAACCAGTTGTTTGAATGTTATGAATCTTTTACTCTTTCAGAATCATTCTGCTGAAACTATATAAATGTAAATGAGAGTAATAAAGAAAGTAACCCTAATTTTTGTGCCAATAATAATAAATGCCAGTGTATTTGGATGGCTGAGGGGAAAATTTGCTAACCCTATTTTTAACCATGCACATTATGACATCTCCTGATGACAACTACATGTTCTTTTACTGGGTGTGCTGGTTTTGGCTGGGATAGAGTTAATTTTCTTCACAGCAGCTAGTGTGGGCCTGTTTTGGATTTGTGCTGAAAACAGTGTTGATAACACAAGGATGTTTTCATTACTGCTGAGCAGGGCTTACACAGAGCCAAGGCCTTTTCTGCTTCTCTCACCACCCCACCAGCGAGGAGGCTGGGGGGGGCACAAGAAGTCGGGAGGGGACCCAGCTGGGACAGCTGACCCCAACTGACCCAAGGGATATTCCAGACCATATGATTCCAGACCATGCTCAGCATATAAAGCTGGGGAAAAAAGAAGGAAGGGGGGGATGTTTGGAGTTATGGCCTTTGTCTTCCCAAGTAAACATTATGTATGATGGAGCCCTGCTTTCCTGGAGATGGCTGAACACTTGCCTGCTGATGGGAAGTAGTGAATAAATTCCTTATTTTGCTTTGCTTGCGTGTATGGCTTTCGCTTTACCTATTAAACTGTCTTTACCTCAATCCATGAGTTTTCTCACCTCTACCCTTCCCATTCTCTCCCCCATCCCACTGGGGGGAGGAGGGGGTGAGTGTGAGCGAGCGGCCATGTGGTGCTTAGTTGCCAGCTGGGGTTAAACCATGACATTGGGTCAAGCAGCTTGTTCAAATTTTAGTTTTCTTCAAGTGTTGAGTGTCATATATTGGAATACTGGAGAATGTGTCTCTGTATGATTCTTGTGTTCTTTATATCCATATGTAGCAACAATATGATAAACAGTCCTGTAAGAATAGTATAAGAAATAATGATGATAAACTATATCATAATTTAAACAAAGTTGAAAATTCTTTAGCTAAATCATCTGTGCAATGAAGTAAAAAGTAAGATGTTAAGGGCTGTTACATTGTGATATTTGGGATGCTTTTTCAATGTAAATAACATGAGGAAATAGGGAGGAAGAGTTTCTGTGATCTAGGAATCTGAAAATTCAATGTTGTTGACATAAACATTGTTGGGTTTTTGCATACCTCAGGCTGTACTCAGAATAGCATGAGGAAGGTGGGTAACTTGACATGCCAGGGAGCATGACAGACCATTGAAATTTAGGGACAGCCGATTAAAGGTAAATTACCTTGTGGAGTTCATTTACCCAGGGCGATTAACAAGAGGGTACTAACCCCTCTTATCTCAAGGAGAAAGGGGAAAATATGGAAAGTTTATAATGGGAGTGTGTGGGGGGAACAGCAAGGAAAGTTTCTTTGAAATGAAAACATCAAATGCAATGTTCCAATGTTAAATGATTCTGAACGAGAAGTCTGTTGAAATTGGCATGTTCCCCTGAGACTCAGCTTTGACCAGTGCTGTAATGACACTGACCTCCATTGTAAAGCAATTTGAGGTGTACTGACAAAAAGTTCTGTACAACTGGTAGGTATTGTTGAGAAATCCGAGAAAGAAATCCTAAGACTGAGATTATACAAAGGATTTCTTTACGTGAAAGAAAGGTGTATCCCCCTGCTTTTTAGCTTCCTATAGGCATAATAATTCTGTGTGTTTCATTTTGAGTCTCCGTCACTTCATGTGTCTCCTTTGAGCCTTGGCAAGAAAATGAGGCATTGATAAGTAGTAGCACAGACTATTAGTAGGTTACTAAATGAGTCTGTTAAGGAGATACAGTTCTTTACAAGATACTGTACCTGGGCTAGTCTGACAACACATGAAATAAAAGGTTTACCTGTGAAGAGATGGCTGGCAACTGTGAACTCCTTATGTACTGTCTACAAAACTGCCTCAAGTCCCCCAGCATATCTGGGGAAGGCAGAAAAACAGAAAGGCTTTATAGTCTTCTGCCACCTACCAGTATAAAGTAGGGAGTTTGTCTTCATTTGGATGAGTAAGATTTGGGATAGCTCTGTAGTTTGTATGAAACAGTCTAACTACTGACTTCAGCATTATACTCCTGACAATCAAGTCCTGAAGTATTCTGATTTCCAGTTTTGTGATAGCATAACTGTGCTGCCAACTTCATTGGAGTTTCCTCTGGTTTGCTCTGGCATTCAGTGAATCATAGATTTCATGTTTGGGAAGTAGACTTCAGTTCTGTCAATTTTGTTTCATAAGTCTAGGGCAAAATAATGTTCAGTCACTACTTGTTTTTATTATATCAGTTAAAATTCAACCCAACATAGTAGTACTGTGTGGGTTTACTGTCCCATTGCAATTTGCTATGGTCACTCTTGTGACCATGCCTGGTTTTAATTCCAGATGTCAGGAATATGTACAGTCAGTATACCCTTTTCGAACTTAAAAGTAAAATAAAAACTGGGGGGGGGGGGGGTGTTCAAAGCAATTTCTATTAATTGTTTTGAAGGATTATAATGATAGAAAAATCATGCTTTCCTTTCTAAACATAAGCACCTTTTCTATCCCAGCAGTGGAAATATAACTGGTGTGAATAAATTCCATCATTTGTAGAATACCAATATTCAACCTGATCATCTCCAAACCACCAGATTTATCTGCCACACATACACCCTTTCTCCCTTTTTCAAGCACCAAGCTGTCTTACCCATGCATCTCTTCTACATTAACACAGAGCCAAGAGTAAGAGCATGATATATATTTAATAGACTATGTTCTCTCAGCCAAATTATTGCTGGACCTAGGTATATAGCTGAAGCAGCTGCTTTGAGGAATTCTTCCAATGCTCCTAATTTAGTGAGATTTGATTGATAATTAGCATGAATGTCTAGGCTTTCCAGAATACTCTGATTTTTCCAACTGTGTAAATTCATTTACTATTATGCAATTACACCAATCGTATGCATAAGAGGGTATATTTTTTAGGAATCAATTATTCTGGCTAAAGGCTCAGAACCATCCATGTGTTTTCATTTGTGAAAAGTACATATGCTCATAGGTATCAATATTGCTTGGAGATTCCATGAGTACATGTACCATTGCGCTAATTTCACATATTGACATGCATTTTAATAAATGCACAATTCTGAGAATGTGAAACAAGAATATTTTTCCTAGTTCTGTGACTGAGTTTGGTCAGTCTATATCCTGCGTTTTTAGTACGTTTTACACTTGCAGCTATTTAATTGATGGTATTTGTCATTCCATTCCAGTGTGACTATTGGGAGGAAGTGGAATATCACAGCTTCGTTATTTTGATTTTATTTACCTTTCTATCTGTTCAGAGATCTACCTCAACTACATAATTATCACCAGCTGTTTTTGCACCTCTCTATACATCAAAATTGAGCATTAAGTTCTTTCTCCTTAATAACTCTATGCTACCTGACAGTCCAATTCAGGCTTTGTTTATACCATAATTCATCAAAGCTGGGAGATTCTTAAAGCTCTTGAAGAATTGCTTGGGATTTATGTAGTTTCATGGTACACACTGTGAAACACATCTTCCATTTTGTAGTGATTAATGTTGCTAATGTGCAGAGAAGGTTGAGAGGATGTCCAGGAGCTGGCTCACTCATGCTGTCTCACATATTAAATTATATATACTTTCTGAAAGAAATTTCAGTTATTTCAGTTGGTTTCTCCATCCTGTAATCTAGCTTAGCCATGATGAGAAGAAATGAAAAGTGACAAATTTATTGGCAACTTTGCTGCTTTCTAGGAACTGGACTGAGGCCACCAACTCATTTACAGTAGGCCTCCAAAGAGCTATAAAATGAAAATGAGTTTTGGTCATTGTTGACCTGAGTCTAAATTTTACTAGTGCTCTATAGCTGAACTGAAAAATTCCCTGTCCTTGTCCCAACCATCTGAGCAAACCATCCTGTATAAATAATTGTTGATACGGGTTATTTTTTCCCTGCTACAGAAAGTTGAAAAAGCAGTCGTATATCTGGGTAATGTCACAGAAAGGCTGTAGCTTACCTTTATATATTTCTTTTTTAAGTCAAATACTCCAAAAGTAATCAGATAAATGAGACTCTCTAATGGCTGATGATTGGATGAAAGCTTCACTGATTAAAGACCAAAACTGACAGAGTATCAATCACTGCTGGTTTTGATTAAGTACCTCACTAATCTCTGTCACCGTATAATGACTATCCTGGCAAACAGAGTCTGATTGCTGCAGGCAAATCATTTACATTAATCAAATAAAGTAAGAAAGATACTGATGTACTTTGCTGTTCAAGAAAAGATGCTGCATGTCTCTTGCTGAAAGAACTGGATGGACAACATACCTTTAGAAGGAAAACTCTAAGTGAACTAGATTTAATGCTCTGTATTCTAAAAGCTGCTATTAAGAGCAGCAACTTCTGCTCTCACTGACCCAGATCTAGGTTTCTAAGCTTGCCATAAGCAGTTCATCAACAAGTCAAAATTAGTAGGTAAGAAATTCCAAATGTAAGTAGCAATTAACCTGAAATCACTACAAATTAACAGGTATTAGACTTAATAAAAGGAAGGGACCTTTGCTCTTCTGACCAAACCAAAGAAACAGCAGATCTTGTCTCCTAGATATCTTTGTTATTTAATGATCTCTGGAGATTGCTTGTTATTTGAGGATGGGAAACTAAGAGACTTTGTAGTAAGTTGTTAAAATAAAGCCATGACTCCAATCTACAAATACTGTTGCTCTTATACTTCAGTGAAGTCTCTGGATTTCCATGAAAGCATCTAGCGATTACTTTCACGTCTGGGAAAAACACAAAAGCACTGCTGGGATCCCAAAACACATGCTTCTCTGCAGCAAAAACCTCTTGGAGCTTAGATGCAAGTAAAGAAGCATGCTCTTGTAACTGCTGGAACTGCCAACCTTCCTAAAGAAATAATTCACAAATAATCCCCACACTATTTTCAAATCAGTGTTTCTTTTCCATCTGTTAGTCAATCTGATTGCTGTTTTCAGGGCTTTGTCTTGGAGCTTTGCAGAGAAAGCAGCAGAGTATAGTATTTGGTGAATGTATACCTCATCAAACTCAGGAGCCTACTGTAAAGCCTACTCTTCTATGATGTGAGAGACTCAACCTGATTTGTAACAGGACCTTGAATCCAAATCTCCCATATGGCAGGAGAATGCCCTGCTAGCAGGCTTTTGGGTACACTGGGAGTAAGGGCATCCTTTTGAGGCTGTTTCATCTAATGGAAATAACTAAAATATAAGCAGTGGTTGCAGAGTAGAAGAGGTGCTTTTTAGCCTATTGATATTGAGGTGAGGTCTGAAAGGGTTGACTGAGGTAATTCAGTACAAAGTGACATGAACTGAGGTCTTCCATTCCTTAAATAAGGCACCCTAAAAATTGGACTGTCCATCTTCAGGGCATAGAAAAGATAAGCTGTGGTGGCTAACTGTGAAAGATAAATAAATGGGATGTGAGCACATAATTCATTGCTGTTGTAGTGCCATTCAATGATGTTACCTAGGAATGAATTTAGCCCAATGCTAATAACGCTATCAGCAGAGGTGGGAAAATTATGTTTTTCTTCTTGGCCGTGATTGACTGAAATCTTTCTCCTGTCATAGAATCAGTAATTGTAAGAAGCTATGTACACCAGTGGTGCAATAGAAATAATAAATAACCTCTCTACAAAGGATATATGGTCAAAGACTCAGAGAACACACCAACTTATTTGAAATAGCAATACATTACTAGTCTTTAAATTAACAACATGGGAAAAATGAACTCCATTTATCATGTAACTTACCCATCTCACATATAATATGTATCAGGCCTTTGTATTACCTAATGAACATTATAAACAAAGCAAGGATGGTTTGTTAACGGTAATAAAAAGCAAGGCAAAAAAGATTTTGGAGAAACTTAAATTTACAGTCCAAAGCCTCGGTTTCCATCACTTCAGAAACCTGGCTGAATGGAATTGAGTGCCCAATATTCAAGCATAGTTGCTGTAATTTTATGTGCCTTATAGACATTTATTCATGTAAATGGATGGGCAGTGTCCAATTAGGCTGTGCAAATCAATATTCTATTTCTGTGTTCAATTACAGTAAATTAATGTAACCCTATGCTTTCAAAAATATCAAAATCATTTTTAAAGGCAGAGAAAGTTTGGAAGAATGAGAAGCCAGAAATGGAGCTGTCTAGTAAGCATTCATATTTTAAGAAGCTTATCTTGACGTTTGAGTTTTGGCCTTGAGTAATCATAACAGCTTTTGCCCAGATCTCCTTGGTAGCTTAAGAAAGCCAAGGGGATAGAGTATACCAAATCTTACATGTACACAGAATAATCATTAGAAAGTCACCTACGAGGTTATATCTCTGCTGTATACAAATAGTATGAAGACATCTGCAGGGAGGACAAGATTTTCATTTCTTTCTGTGAAGAGCTTTGTGTTTTAATGATATGGTGATGTTAAAATGAAACTAGTTGAACATAAAAATTTGAACTAGAGGGTGAATTAAGAGATCTAATTTTGGGTAAATCTTGCATGTGCATACAAGAGAGAGACCATTCTTTAAATGACAGCTTTTTAATTATATTAACTATAATAATCTTTGAATGGGTTACTTTGTGGCAGGCATATTCAGGTGTGAGCAAGGCACAAATTTGCTTTTCTTGAAGAATAAGGACACATCTTCACCCTCCTCCCTGCCAAGTGCTCCTTTCATAATATAAACAAGCTTCAAAACAGTTTGATTTCTTAAAAACTAATTTTCCAAGGAATGTGGAAAAGACCTAATAGTGAAAGTGAACATTCAGGAAGTAGTCATGAAATGTTAAAAAATGTTATTTTGGAGTATTTTGGTAAATCTTTCTCACCTTATCTTGCCTTTCTTGAAATATATTGTTCCTGTGAAGGAATATGATAGGAAGACCTGGAAAATAATAAATGCAGCCTGAAGACTGTGCAACACACAGTAAATTTTTGTTCTGCTTTGAAAAATGTTTATCCAGCTAGCCATAGCAGGTAGAACATATGACAAGAGATAAGTCTTTATAGTCACTAGAGGATGATGACAACTCAGTGATATGATAGCCAAGCTTTAGTAGTGTATGTTCATTTTGTTCCATTTCAGTATGCCGAGGAAATCGAATGTTGTTGATGCTATTTTTCTGCAGTTGTCATAATAATATGCCACAGGAGCAGGGAAATATCAGTGATCATACAGTTATGAGATAACACACTGTTATACAACTGATTCTAGCAGGAACAGAAAATGCAGCAGACATCCATTGTTCTGACAGTTTCTCCATTTTAATGAAAAAGATTCAGTAAAAATAGGAAAATATATTAAAAGAATGTTGATGAGATTTTAATGTAATTTGTGTTACTGGAGGTTGCTGAAAGACTGAAGGAAAAACAGTTGGATATGTTGATATTAAAAAAAAAAAAATCAGAAACAACAATCGAGTCCTTTAGAGACAAAATGGGCCAGAACTAGTAATTTAAGATTGTGCCTTCCTTGTGCAGTGTACAGCAAAGATATATTTTTTTAGAAGTAATAAAATATGAATGTGAAATTATGAACCTAGCAAAACCAACAATTGTGTAACTCCACCTCTTCCAGTAATTTCCTTAACATTTTATGTGTCCCAAGTTTCTCTTTGTTGTTTTCTCTTTGACCTGTTGAATTCCTCCTAATCTCTTAAGGCTATAGGAGCATGGAACACAGGAATTTCCAGGCTGGATGAAACTGGAGATATATCTAATCTAAAATATAATCTGCAGCAGTACCCAAATCATATTAGCGAGACAAGGTGTGTGATACAAGCATTCCAAATTTCTCAAGGAGGTTTTATGACCTTACATGATTACATACAGCGGAACTGCTGTTCACCATGTACAGGTTTTTTTCTCTTTTTTTTTTAGTTTTGCATTCTCCACCTGCTTTGGAAGAATACAAAGCCAATAGCAAATGTCTAGAAATGCTGGTCTTGAAAATACAGTAGATATAGCTACACCAACAGGTCATAGCTACTCTAGAAAGGTCCACTACTTGGAAATTAATCTTGAGATGATTCTGCAACATTTCGCCAGTATATTGCCAACATTTTCCTACCTTAGTAGCAGATGAATATCACACACTGCTAATGAAAAGCATTCTTACCATGTATGTTCCAAATTGTCTTGATTACCTGTACAGGAATATACCAAAAGTGTGATTCAAATGAGCAGCAGCTCTCACTTGCTTTCAGAATAAAGCAACAACCAACAACCTGTGATGCCCAAGTTGGGTGCCAAAAGGTATATTTATTGTAGGTCAGAAAGACATACCTGTAATGAGGCTACTCATCATGCAATTTAGAAATATAATGAACTTTTTTAATAAGCAAAGCTAAGCAAAAGTAAGACTGCAGTGATTGAATGACTGGGGTCTACTGTCCTTACATCACTTTGCATGCAGAGATCACTAGTGTGGTACATGCTTTTCATCTGTCTTGAGCTTTCCAAGACCCTTTGGTAGCTCTTACTCATTTTATCATATCATCATATATGCTCTTTTCTCACTGCTTTTTTTTTTTTACATCTTCTGAGAAGTCAGAGACAACCTCTTAAATTATTCAAGAGCTCATTTATGGAAAATAAACTGAGAAAATTTTATCCAAAAAAGAATGCTCTTCTGTAGTCTCTCCATTTGTTTCAGATGCCTGTAATTTGACTTTGCAGGGGAAACAAGGCCCCTTAAATCTCATCACTAGGCATAAGAGGAAGTGGTTTGCAAAGGTTCTGTGGGAAAATGAATCTAAATCAAAACTGTAGAGAAAGGTTCTGTTTTAAAAAGGACTTAAATGAATGGGACAGACTGATGGGGTGAGAATTCCTATTTCTGACTGAAATCCTGGACCTAAATTAGAAAAGCCTTCTTAGAACTATAAAGGGTTTCTATTTTTTCCTGTGCCCTTAGATCCACTACAAATTCATAATGTAGTGTTTAAACATTGTTACACAGAATGAAATTAATTTTATTCTGGAAGTCCTTTAAATTAATACTTTGATAGTCTTATTTTACATCCCTAACATTACTTTCTGAACACACACTAGCTACATTACCAAGGCTTTTCAACCTGCCAGCTCTGACTTGTTAAGCAAATATCCAACAGGTTATAAATAGGAATGGTATTCAGTAATGGGGACATCCAAGTTCTTCACACACTCAAGACACATTCTAGCTTTCTGCTTTTGTAAAAAACAAAAGTCTATGAAACAGTGTCTTATATGCATATCTTTCTATACCAGAGGTTTCTCACTGCTCATAAAAGTTCAAAAAAACCCAGAAACCCCATGAAGCTACCCATTGCTATGAACTTTTTGCCACCTACTGTCTCCAGTTATATCCCTATGCTGCTTGATAAATTAAAAGAGTTTTCAGAAGATGTCCTGTGTTACCGATGAATATTCATGCCCACTTAAAATCTAATCCTCAATTACAAAGAGGAAAGAACTAGTGCGGATTTTGTCCAAACCCTCCAACCATGAGAAATGTTTCAGGGGATCTTCATTTAAGAGAGCAGGGCCAATGTAATCCAAGGAAATAATTATCTCTGGCCATGATATTTGATTCATTCTATCCAACTTCAAGAGTCCCAAAGCAGCACTGTGCAGAGGCACTGGCAAGTGGTATATTACACTGATTCATCTGCTTGGTGCAAAACAACACAGTACCTATGTTTGTACAAAATGATGTTTGTTGTTGTGTTGTGGTTTGGGGTTTTTTTTTCTGAATGAGAGACAGGGCTACTGAAAATAAAAAGGATAAAAATCTCCCTTTCTTGAAGGTTTTCGTGCCCCACAGTACTTACATGCAATGATGGTAACTACTGTACTTTTAAAAAGCTCCAATTAGGAGAAACCCCAGAGGCAACAGGTTACAAATACTGACAAATGCACCTTTCTCCTGAGAACACAACAAGAAAAACCCCATTCGTTACAGAGTTAGGAGAGCACAGATCTCCCTGGTGTTCAGTCCTTCTGTGGTGTCCAGAATAGCAGCATAGCTCTCATAGATTTCCTGCTATGCATTATCTTGCAGCTGGAAGAAGGTGAAGAGCCACCTGCTAGTTACTGCAGTCCTTATGGGAAATAAATTAATTAGAAAAATTAGGTTAGCTGCAGGCTACAATACATAGATACATAAGTAAAGTTTATTTTTGGAGCTATGCAGAAGGTCATCACTGCAATAAAATTTCACTTCTTTTTTTGGATACAGGTGAATACTAATTCTAATACCCTTTTTCTTTTTTTATGAAGTACTTCAAGGAGACAGAACTTGAAAGATTCTTTATAGGAGATGCCCATAGAAGATGACGACATCAATACAGATTTATGCAGAGCTTTTGAAGCTCCAAAAGGACTTTAGAGAAAATTTTCCAAAAAACTGTGATGTTGATTTGTATGCTAATAAGCATGAAATTGTTTACCCATCTTCTGTATAAGGTTAATCAGTCGGTTTCTCACCTCTCTATTTCTGGATTAGTGGTAGATAAGCAAAAGGGAAGACAAATAAGAAACACCTGCAGGGCATTAGCAAACCTCCAGTAGTTTTCCATATGTGTGTGCTTATCTATCACTATTCCATAGTGAATTTAGTGCAGTTTATTCTTCAAAGTACTTTGCAACTAACAAACTGAAAACTTCCATATGGGCAATTCTTACAGAGTAATTAAAGTGCTCTTATTTCATGCCATTGATAATCTTGTGATAATGTCACTGTTCTCTTGTATCTTGTGTGTTTCCTCACTGTCTCCCTGCTCAGGACTGTCATTTTATACAGACTCAGTTTTTTTTGCAATCTTGAATTGGGTCAACACAAGCTGAATTTCTTATCTAGAAGAGAGTGATGGCAAGAGATTTCTCAGATGCATCATTTCAGCTTTGGGGATTTGTACTGTTGAATCTGAAGTAATTGTTTCTCTCACCCATTGAGATGTAATTACAATCAGCAGTAACCCATTAAAGGTGTGTATATATTTATGACATTAATACAATAGGTTTGAAATGTTATGTAAGTTGATTATCTCTGCAGCTTCCCCTTTCCAAGCCAAAATAACAATTACATGTGTTTTGGAAGTGCATTTTTTAGCTGGATGGAACATATATTATTTCCTTTTTTAATTTCAAATTTCATTTAGTCAAATAACTGTTTTGAAATTCCCCTCAATCTATATTACTTATAATGCTGTACAGAACTCTTTGACAGCAGCCTTATTATTTCTTTTATCAGTCATACCTGTCCATAGGCATCCACAAATTATTGGCTCTTTTATCTTCGCCTGTTTAACAGATTCTAATCAGCAACCATATCCTTCTTGCTCACTTAAGAGGATATTTAAGGTTTATGGCACTAATGAGAAAAGGGGCGGGGTGGGGGAGGGAGGGAGATAAACTTTTTTCTCTGCATTGGTGGGGTTTTATCGTTCAGGTACATAACTCCTGAGGGATCCTAATGCTGTGATAAGAGCGTACATTGACAGATATTGTCAATTAAGGTTTGTGGATACTTTTGGAGTTGCAGGAGGTTCTGATGGGAGACAGAGGGAAACCAGAACTCGGCTCTGCTGCACTCACCCTGAGTGTGGTGCTTGTGGAATCTTGTGCCTTTGTTCCTCATGCACCAGGAGAAGGAAAGCAGTATTTGGGGTGGGTTTGGTTTGTTGGGTTTTGGAGGGTTTTTTTTCATTTTACTCAGTGTCACTCCCGTTTTTACAGACCTTGAGATTTGTAGTGAAATTTTTTGCAATTATGTAAGTAGTCAAGAATTTTTAAATGTGTATTACCACTTAGGGAAATGACAATTTGCAGATTGCTGAATGGACACAAAATTCCATTCTAATACAAAATCTTAAAAAAAAATCGGGGTCTTGGGTCTAGTAATGCATAAAATTCTGTGCTTGGCTGTGCAAATGTCTAAGTTAAGTGCTCTCAAGTTTCAGTGTGGTAGCCTTAGTGAAGATAGAAAAAACAGATCTAGATGTTAAAGTTCTCAGAATTCAGTGATTTTTGGCTTTGTCACTTGAACTTTCAGGACCTGATAATTAACTTCATAGGCAGATCCTGTTTCGAGGACCTGGAATCTCACTAGATGTGCAGGGCTTATTCAGTTTGGCATGGGACCATTTCTAGTTCCTAGGTTAGGATTGATGGAAGTTATTGTAATACATTCTCATTGCAGTGCGAAGTTTCTTGAGGAGTCACCCAGTTCTGGAAATTCATCTCTTAATTTGTTTGCATAGGATAAACTAAGGTGTACGTTAAGTGCCTGTGGTGATTATCTGACTTCTGATATTTTTGTGAATTTCAAAGATATAAACTTCAATGACTTGGCTAAATCTCTACTAATTAGTTGAAGTTCAGTTATTACATGTATTCCTCTAGCAATTAGTAGATGTACATTGGTGCCAGTGTCAAAAACTGGATAGAAGCCAGTCCAGGGCTCATTATCTCACCAGAAATCCTTGGTCACTAATCAGCATTCGATGAAGATTAGACGGTTCCCTGCTGGCACTTGGCTATTAAATTCCATTTATACTGTTGCCCCATAAATACAATAAATTCTCTTTCATTAGTAGACTGTTCACAAAATCCTTTGAAAATAGAAGTTTCATTTGAGGATGACTGAACAAAATGGAATCTAATTAGGCTAGAAGACCCCAAACCACCATAATTTCTCACAGTGTAATAATGCCAAAGTAATGCTTTTGAAGCGGTTCTGCTACAGTATTTCCAAATAAATGTGTGTCATTAAATTAGGAGGGCTTAGCAAGCTGGGATGCGCGATAGTTCTGGTCTAAAGGGCAAAGATTTATAGATGTCTATGAAGAGAGCTGGGATGTAGTAAGTTAAATTGCACCCACGGTGCATTGCTGCATTTGAAACAACCATTTTGCTTTACAGCAGTTTTAGAAGAAAATCTGTTTTCCAGCAGCAGAAGCTACTAGTAAGCTCTCACACAGAGAAACTGGAGGGACACAGTCCCTTTATATAGGATCCATAGTGTTCATTATTGTGAATGTATTGTGTATAGACTGATAAGAACAACTGATACTTCTTCTGTCCTAGTCATAGTATAAGCTTGGGAAGGATTGAAAATTTTAACTCGTCCCTGTTTTTCGTACACGTAAGAATAAGCTTGCAGAAAGAGCTGCTAATGTTTCTGAAGTGGTTAGACTCTGGGATTAAATCAAACACCAAAGACTGTGTCAGCCTTTGTGAGCATTTATCTGTAACAATAGTTTTCTATAGTATTTGAAAGAATTTCTGGAGATCACACATAACTGAGCATATTTCCTTGGTATTTACAACGGTGGCAATGCTGAATCTCATTGGCACGTATTTGTCATTGATAATCAGACAAGTGGTGCTGGTATCTTAAAAGCTTCTGCAGAACAAATAGATTTCTGCTAATGCCATTAATCTTTCATTTATTTTCTTCTTTTGCTTTTCTATTCTCTTCTCTGTGAACTTGCCAATCCATCCTTGGGTCCCCTTTCCACAGTTTGGCCCTCAGGAGATTTAGAATTGTTGAAAAAGTATCTGATCCCTGATCTCAGTACAAACCAGTTTGAGTGCAGATGAACATTTGGCAGCCATGCCACTGATATTTAATTTTAATTTCACTGAGGGAAATATTTGTTTGTTCTTCATAAAGACATTTGTTAATGTGCTGATAAATCTTTCTGTTTGCACTCACTGGGTAATGTGTGTAATGGCAGATCTGTCTTGGGAAATTATAGATATACACTGCAGGCCATAGAGAATGAATAGCCTGGTAAGCATAAATATTGCTAACTACACGCTGCATCCAGGTGCTGCATTCCTCCACTAGTTCCTGTGCTGATCTACAGGATTGATCTTGTTCCTTCTTAATAGCAACCTTGAAACAAACAATCACTGTGCTCGCATCCATCTTTGGGAAGGCTGTGCAGTACTGCTGAAAGAAGAAAGTAATTTGGGTACAGAAACACAAGGTTATTTAGGGACAGGATTTCTTTACTTGGATGCAGAATTCTCATTTAAATTATTTGTATTTGTACAGGAAAAATATGAGAAAAATTAAGATACAACCTAGACTCACATAAATATGCTATAATTTTCTATCACTTGGATATTTAGAAAGATAAAAGGACTGTTAATTTAAAAGTTAAGGGTGCAGTTGGAATGTGCAAGAAGTGATAATTATGCATTTAAACATGTTTATGTAATTAGATGAGCCACTAAAGATCTGATTCACAATTGAGTTACTGTGGCTTAATGAGTTACCACATGACAATTGAATAATAGTGAAACTACATGTATTCTTTTAGCCTGTTCTAAATATGGACTCAAAAGAATTAATTTAAGTCTCTTTCACCAAGGTCTACTCTAACTGATTTATCTCACATTTGTTATTGGCTAAGAGTATGCATTTGGTAATTGTAGTGTAGATGTGTATAGTGTAGTATGTATTTGACGCATAGTGAATACTTAAATCACAGAAAATTGATTCTGTACCTGAGTTCTGAGGAGTGTTTCATCTCCAACATTTCTAGAGTGGATCGATTCAATCGGAATGACTTTGTCTTTATGACAAGGTTTGTAAAATCCATGGGGATGCCATTCAATTTCTTCAGTAACTAGAACTATGTCCCTGAAACTTTCTGAATATTTGGCTTTGTTCTGCTGTATTTAATTTTGTTCTTTAGGAAATACTGTTTTCCAATCCCCACCTGCCTGCCTTGCTCCCTTGTTTTTGTATTCATTTCTACACTAGAGACCAAATGAGAATTTTTGGATTCAGAAGGCCAGCAACTATAGGAGCAAGATTGAGAAAATTATATGCTTCCATTACTCCCCATTTCACTAAGTCACATCCCTATGAGGAACCTTCTTTGTTGCGATCTCTGCATCAGCAGATGCTGCCATCTTCATTTGCAAGGAATAGGGAAGCCAAGAGAAAAGGAATTGTCCCGGTGCTTGGTTTTTTTGGTACATAATGACTTCCCACCCTTCTGAAATGAGTTCTGGGCAAGCAGTTCAACTGGAGGAGCTGTTTTGCTGGTGGCATCTTAAATGTTTTTCACACCACAAACTTTTAGCAAAACCTGTTACAGGAAGAAACCAATCATTCCCAACAACTCAAACAAATCAGAGCTGTTTAAATCTAAGCAGCCTCTTAGAATTGAGCAATGTCAGATTCCCAGCAACGCAGCTGAATCATTCAGGAGGTTCTACAAATATTGAAGGATGCTAGTCCTATATAGTTTATACAATTCAGAGATTTCCTGTAAGGCTTAGAAGTACAAAATACTGCCATAAGAATGATAAAGGCAATCCTAAGCAGCTTCTGACCACTTCATATGCATTTTCCCTTTTGGGCTGGGTTACCTGATGAGCTGATGGCTGTGCTGTTGGAATAAGGTCTGATAGGTATCCTGAATCCTTGCTGTTAGAGAAGGTGAAGTAGCAGAGGCTGCTGAGACTGTTGTTGCTTGGTCACTCTGGGACCCAACTGCAGGTACCCCAAATCCCTTCTGCCATTTCATTTCCTGCCTGTGAACTCTTGTTGAAGGTGCCTCTCCTCCTTGGCCCTCTGAGCCAGTGTCTTGTGACTTTTGACAGTGAAGATCATTATATGCAGCTTATTGCATATAGAAGACTGATCACTCTGTTCTTTTGGATTGTCTTTTCTCGTTGCCCACAGATAATTCAGGCTTGATCTCAGCAGCATATTTCTAGGGTATGGTGTACTCTAGGGCACATATAAGCAGGAAAACAGACTGGAATATTTCAGCAATACTTTTATAATAAATCTGTAATCATCAAAAATTACACTGTCTCTGCCAGCAGACTAAACTTCAGTGATGAAAGGGACAAAAAAAGCTCCATTAGCAGTGGAAGATCTTAGACATCCCCTTGAACAGTGATGGACACACTTATTACTTCAGTTCTTTGTTAAAGTTGTCATGAGAGTGGCCACAAATTCTGCAAAGTGCTAGTAGGAAAGTACAGTCCCTGCTTGTTTAGAGTGTGTAAACAATGTCTTCATTTTTTAGCTATGCAGCGGTTCTTCCCACTGAAATGAAGGAGTTAATATTATTTTGTAATCTTGACAGCAGCAATAAAAGACTGTGGAACCAGTCAGGCTAGGGAAAGGAACAGCAGAAGCGAAGCTGAGGGTGATCCAGATCTTAGGCAAAGGAAAATAAAGGGGTATCCGCACAGCGCAAAGCAGATACCTGAATTACCACCAGGGAGCTGTCAAGCTTGACTTCAGAAGCCCTGCTCAGCAGAGTCCTTAACAAGGCTATTTAGCCCCTGTGGAGAGCTGCACTAATACGATTATGGGACGTCTGTTGTGCAGGATTTCTTGCTCAAAGGTACCTAAAATCTTTACACAGGATTAGGTCATACGGCATAGAAATACTGTTATGGAATTGCTTGACTGTATCTGAAGATATGAAGAGCAGGTCAGTGTCCCTGAGTGCTTGGTAGAGCTCAGAGGAAAGCAATGAAGCAGCAGCAAAGGAGTGTATGCAGTATAGGTATTCTGCTTTGGTTTGGACTCATCCAGTGAAATAAATATGAATTTTGACATTTGAATTTGCTAGCGAGCACCAGCAAAAAGAGACTCTTTTGCTCTATATGTTATGGTATATCCTATAAAAATAAAGCCTGTTTTCATTATTGTTACTGGCCATAGTAACACCTTAACTACTTTCAGAACCTTCAATGCTATTCTATTTTGTAGGCTTGTGCCCACCTGGACTTGGTTTTTTTTATACCAAAGTACCTTCTACCCTTCCTTTATCAGCTTGCGTGGTTTCACAAAAATGATTAATCATTCTGTGCTGTACAAAAACCATAATCTGTAATGATAGTGTCATAAATGAGTGGCAGTTTGTGAACAGTAGAACACACTGAAGGAATGCCTATTCCTTGTTTACAATAAAATAGATGGTGGGCAGTAAAAGTGGATCATCATGTTCCTGTGCATAGTAAATGATAATTGACATGTATAACAATCAACAGTCAGGCCTAGAAATAAGCCCATGTCTTTTCCATAATTGGACAAAGCCTGTGATATCACTCTCTTCAAATTCTGTTGTAAGTCTCTCTCTCATTCTGTAGGGACAGAGCCACTCTGTTTCAGTGGAATCCTTGAAAATCCAAAGTGACTTCTTTCATTAGGAACACTACAATCTTGTTGCACAGCTGAATTCCCTGCCTCTCAATGTAGAGATGTTGTTCTGTATTAAGTAACGACCAGTATTCTGGTAATGACAAATAATGACTTGGAATCTGTGCAAGGGCATTAATTGTATCTCTGCTTGAGATTTCCACTACATATATGTCCAACTGACAGATTAACACAAGATACGGTGTTAATAATTTTCCTTTTCAATGGAATGTGGATCACTTGTTTTGCTATGTATATAGCTTATAATATCAATGTAGCATATCACATGGATCTATCCAAATTTAATATAGAACTGTAACAGTATTCATCCAAGGAAAAAAATTTGTAAAATCTGGAATAGGTCCACACACTGACAAAAATATAGACTATGTTAAATGGGCGTAAGTGTATGGATATTGACTTTGTGAGTGGGTGTGTAAGCATCCAGACTATTCAGTATATGCAGTTTCTACAAGGGCTCAGGTGTGCTGAGGTATTGTGCTTATGGTCTGGACTGAGCATCTGAAGAAAATAGAATGGCAAATGAATGCTTTATTGGTCTTTTACAGCAGGTGGACTTTGTTTCTACCTATAAGAGATCTATACACAGATATTTTATGTATAATCATATGATAATCATTTTAAGTATGATCATATTTCAAAACTATGATTGATACCATTGGTTTTCCAAAGGTTCTTGTGAGTGATTTGACAAGGAAGACATGGTACAGCCCTGTACTATCTCTGAGCTTTTTGTCTTGCCTCGTGGTAATGTCCTTCTTCTACTTCTGCTCAGACTCATATGCTAACTTTACTTCCATTCACATCAGCAGGAATGCTAATGGTAATAATGCTAAGAACATATGTAGGTCTTGACAGGATATTAGTCTATGTATGCATGGGATGAAGTGAACATAAGTCCAGGCTTTCAGCATGTTAATTTTACTTGGTGTTTGTGCAGGCTAACAAATTCTGCCTTCTGTTTCCACTTCTCAGACTTGCAAGCAATTAAAATAGTGGCAGGCATCACTTCACTACATGGGTAATGAGACCAAATCAGGTCGTAAGTCATTTGAGACTGCACTGATATATATGATCAGTCACGTGTGAACTAATGCTTCACAAATTTATGAAGCAGTTTTGCAATAGCTAGAGGGCGGCCACATCCAGTTCATTGACTCTTGTAGAGGATCTCTAATCACTTACAAAGTCACAGCATCTCTTTTTATCCAGCAATTAAAATGAGAATACTCCAGAATTAGAATGGTACAAGGATTTAAAATCTGTACTCAACTTACAAATATAACTGGTGTACTTAGCTGGTTTGTTGACCACAGAACATAATCATAAACTATTTTTTCTGATTTAGCAGTTGTATTTTTTAATTTTTGGAGTTATCTGGAAACAGGCAGGGGTTTTGCCTGCATTTTTTATATACGAACTTTGAATCTTGGAGGATTTTGCCAATTCTGTATGAGTAATGTGGTCCCTTCCTCCCTTCCCAAATATTCCTAAAAATAGCGTTAGTGAAAATAATTTATTGTTTTTCAAGAAAAATGTTCTTGCCTGGTTTAAATCATAATCTGTTCAGACACTGACTTTCTCACAGCCTGGGAGATGTTGATCACTTTTGCGTTGCACCATTACGATGTCATCCAAAGAGACAGCAAATATTGCAAATTAATGCTGCCAAAATTGAAGTAATTACTCTCTGAAAGTGACGGGCATGTTATTAAGGCCATATGGCATTACACATAGTTGGTGTAATAACTAATCAGAAACAGCAGTATTTCTAGCACACGAATGTTTGGCAACATATACTTGACTAAGAATCTTAGTATTGTAAATATATGCATTTCTTGCCAGGAAACCAAGGAAACCACCTATCCTAAGGAGGGAAATCACATCTCCTTTCTAGCAACAGAAAATATTTGTGAGCTTGAGGTAAAAGTGATATTTGCCACCTCTTTTTCTGGTCAGTTAGGACTACGAATGGTTATTATAATCCATAATGGCAGGCTAGCTAAATCTTCCTATAAGAATTTTTTGTTTGGTTGCAGTCTGAGAGTACACAGTGTATGTAAGTGGTACAAAATTACCTCTTAATGACCTTCAGGAGAGACTTCCACTGTCCTGGGCGGCTTGGTGAGCTAGGAGGATAGGACAAGTTTCTTGTGGAATTAGGGCAGCTTTGGATGCAGTACAGTTGTCTTTCTGATCTGGCTCTTAGCACCTGGGGAATAAATAAAAGGTAACAGTAGTGAGCTTTACTTGTTTCAGATGGGTCTTGTACTGCTCTAAATAGAGCGCTGGTTCTGAGAGAATTTTGTTAACACTGTAATGATATAAATGCAGTGGGACTGCAATTTCCCCGGTCTCTGCAGCCAGTCTGACCTTATAATGGTAGACAAACTGAACATAGAAAAGTAAAGCTGCGTTAACTGCTAGTGGACAGACCAGCCTCACACATGGGGGCAGAGCACATATTGCTCCACGAGATGTTTCTCAAAATTAGATTTCCTCCTCTTTTACAAATAAGACAGCAGAAAGATGGGAATTTCAGGCCTGGATTTTTTTCCATCCCTTGTATCTGACTTCCATGAAGGCAAGGCATCTTCTGCTTCAATCTAGGTAGCTGAGAGAAAAAGAATGCCTGTGCCCATGTCAGATTGGGAACCTGAGCTGGCACTTTTCCACTTATAAAATTGGGCTAGTTATTTAGCCTGAGAGCTGTGAGGATCATTTAATTACCATTTATAGAGTACAGAAGAGCTAATATGAGTTAGATGCTTTATATTCACAGTATCCATGACCTTGCTAACTTATGCTCATCTTCAGCCCTGAAAATTGGTTAGACCTGTGAAAAGCAGAGGAAAAAAATATTGCTAATATTCTTTTTCACTTGTACTTGAATTCAAGTTACTAAGTGGTCACATACCTGACTATGCTTTCTCAGGGCTTCAAGATATTTTATTGTTCCCTCAGAGATGCCACAATGAAAACCCTCTGATGCTTTTTTGTAAGTACCTCATGCCACTGATACTTTGTGTCTTTCAATTACAGAATGTTTAATCAACACTTCTAACATGCATCCTTTCAACTCATTTGTAGGCACTTAAAATGCCAAATGTTCTAATTATTTTTAAATGCAAGAAAACGGAGACAAAATGTACTTTTCATATGAAAGAAATTACAGAAGAACAAACTTATACATGCTGTTGCTTTGTGATTTGAATTTAGTTAGATCAGAAATTTAAACTTAACCCATGGTAGCTCATAAAGTAATACTAGTGAGAGCAAATATATACAGGCAGCTTGGTTTGGTTTTATTGAACTTGCAGACAATGGATTATAATTTCACTCCTATTTGCATATTCTGAGAAACAAAATTGTGCTTTATCTGGGTTGTCGTATCCTGATTACATCCACTTTGAATCCAACATGGTGATGTGTTGCTCAGAACAGAGGCAGAGAACAGCAGTTCCTCTGTTCCTGGGAGGTCAGAGAGGGGAAGGAAAGCTTCCATTGGAAGTCTCTGCTCTGGTAGGACTTTCAGTCCAATACATAATGAGCAACACTGCTGTTCCACTTGAGCAGGCTGTTGAGTTAAATATGTTTCTGGAATGATGCTTCTGGCATAGCCTGCTTAATGCATATGCAATACATGTATTCAAGTAAAATAAAAATGAAATTAAATGTGCAGCGAGTGTGAGAGCTGGAAAAACTTATGCCATTTTTATGACTAACGTTGATGAGCTTGGGTGTAAAGCTGTATTTCCCTAGAGCAGGAGGAGAGGCCTCTGGTGTTTAGAGTTCTAGCGCTAGTACAGCCAGGGTTCCTGGAGATGTAAAACAGAAAAAACAAGACTACATGCCTATCCCCTTGGGAATAAAAGGCGGAGTGACAGATGGACTATAATTGTTCCAGCCTAATGACAAAGGAAGGACTTATTATGGTGGTCTTGCTAATGCAGACATATCTGTGGAAATAAATGGCAAAACCTACGTTGTAAGCTGTATGACAAAGAGCCTGACTTCGAGATCCAGAAACAAGTCAAGTGAAGTGAAAAAATCTCCACAGACATCTATGAGGTTTGGACCTGTCTTTTCACAGGTGTGTTGATGTTTGTTCTAGCTCTTAGCAACTGGTGACCAGAAACGGATACAGATGCTCTTTTACAACTGATAAATGGGCCTCCCTCTAGTCAGGGAAATGTTACAGTTGACTCTTTAGGAGCTTACATGAGCTACAAATATGGGAAAGCTCTTCCTATGTAATGCTGTTTTGCCTTGTCTATGTTAGACGATTTTACTGAGCACCTCCTATTGTTGAAACTGGGGCTAGTCCCTATCTGATATAAGATCCTAGATTTCTGTTTCACAGAGATAACTGCACAACCCCCTCTTCTAGTTAGACAGGTATGAAAAATGCTTGAATGAGGCACACCAGCTTCTGTTTACTGTTTAGCAGGTGAATACTTTCTGTGCTGCAGGGCATGATGAGGCGGGGGGGGGGGGGCGGAACAGAAAACAAGATTGGAAGAGCAAGGACATCTGCTGCTTAAAGACAAATCTGGTGTAATTGGAGTAACTGAAATGTGGCCAGTTCAGGAAATAGGCTGTGATATTACATTACCCAGACGCAGAGTTTAAGGACAGGCAGTTCTCACTGAGGAAGGAGAAGGAGATATGACAGTATAAATGAGGAAGGACATTATGCTGAAAACAGAATAACATTTACATGGATGGCAACTCAGAGACACCTTGAACTTGAGGCTAAAGACTGAAATGGTAAAACAATTATAATGGAAAACAATTACTGATCTCCCAGGGCTAGGTGAAAAGACAGATCAGGAAATATTTATTCAGATAGAGGACTGTACTTGGACTAGGACATTGATCATATGAAACTGCAATTACTCTGACATTGACCAGAATGAGAATTACAGAGGGACTTAGGAAGCTGAAGCTATGTTTACTGACAGATCTTTTTTTTTATCCTGCAGCTTGACAACCAACAAGATTAGAGGCCACTTGGAAAAGGTTGCAATGGTTAAGTGAGGGGACACATCTGCTGATGCCAGTGCTCAGTCTGGAATGACATTAGCTGAAAGTTAGGATGGAAAGAAATTGATGTAGAGTGTGAGCATGATTCTGATTTCCAGATGTGGTGAGCTCCATGTTCTATAGTACGCTTGGAGCCATAACTTTCAGGTGAATTGAAGTGGATATAATTTTATTGGATGACATACCAAGTAGTTTTCACGGCTGTCTGTCCTGACCTAGGTTTGAAACAGAATCACTGACCCTAATGTGGTTTGGTTTTCTTTGTCTTAAAGTTTAAAGAATATATAGTTGCTGTAAATATGATTTCTGACTAGGATCAAGGAAGTAGACAGCAAGTATCTGGCCAAAATTGCAAAGGCTTAGCTTTTGTAAAGGACAAATGAAAAAGGAGAATTATGCTTGTTAATTGGGTAATAGATTACAAAATGTTGGAAAATGACAGGCCTGGAGCACAATTTAAATCACAGTTTGTTTTGATTAGACAAAAGGAAAGAACTTGGTGTCTTTAAAAGAAAATGTGACGGGGTAGTCTAGATAAGACATTGTGAAGAAGTAGTTCCTTCAAACGATCAAATATTAGATTGAGGATAAATAAACAGGATTTACTGTCACTGTGACACATGTTACTCCAGTTACAGTAATCACATCCAACAAAAATACAACTTCTTAAGCTTATCATCAGTAATATATACCATATATATGCAGATTAGTTTGCAGTAAAACAGCAGTGGACAATGGTTTTTTGGACCCTTTCATTTTGCCTGCTATTTATATTATTTCTGACATACTTGAGTTGTGCTGTGGCACCTGTCTTTGGAATTAACTGATTCTGTCCCTAAAAACAGTTATGAGTTAACTCATAATTTGTTTGGTGTATTCAAGGAAATAGCCTTGTATTTGCTTTGATGATTTTGTGACTATATGGGGGTAAACCCAACAAGCTGATACTGAAGAAATGAATCTTTAAGACTTCATCAGATGGTTACAATGTAAATCTAAACCAATATATAATCAATAATATAATACTATTATATAATCAATATATAATACTGATAGTGAAGCTATAGGAGGGAAGTATGCAAATTATGTAAAAAGTGTTTAAAGAAACTTCCTAAAAGCAAATTGTGTGAGTAAATACTGGCTAATAGGGGAAAAGTCTTCACTCTATTTTGATCAAATAGTGCAGTAATTTTTAACAGTAATGTGCATATGATAATACATTATAAAGCAAATAAATATTAATACAAAGCCTGACATTTCTGTCTTTGTATTTTTATAAGACAGGATGATAAAAGTCTAACGGAGAGATAATGCTAACCTCCTCCATGTTGTTTTCATTCATGCCATGGCAGTGTGCTTCCATCCAGGTGATGCCCACTGAGGTACCCAGTGTCAACATATATTTTCAATTCATTAATAGACTAAAGGCTGAATTTAATTTACATGTTATGGCTGAAATAGAAATTGCCACTCTCCTTAGTGACAGTTTGGAATAGCTACACAAATGCAAGTGCAATCTTTTTGAAGCCAATGGAATCATTCAAAAGTTGTTTCCTCAAAAACCCTTTCAGTACTATTATTGTCTAACTCATTTGAAGGCATTGACAGTCTCTGCAGACAGGGCTGAACTGTAGCCATCACAAAGAACTTCATTGCCCCTTAAGATAAAATCAGATCCTAAGTGGAGACTGGTTGCATCCACAACCAGGTAAAACTGGACTGGCTTTTGTAGATGCACAAGAATTATTGCTAGAAAGGCAACACCTGTCCTCCACCCTCTGGGTGATTTGAATTTACTCCACAATGCTCCAGGCTGTGCTCATGTGACTTTTCAGCTTCTTGGCTTGAAATAAAGTTTAGCCAGCTTGCTTGGAGAACACACAGACTATACTCACATTTACTTGCAAAATACCTTCTTGACATAGTGTGATCCAGCATAAAGCTATTGAACTTAGGGTGTACTAAATGCAGTGCTTCAGTGTAAGCCTGGAGCATACTATAACCTTGAAGGGACTGGAATTTATATGTCTGGGGGATGGAGGATAGGGGGGTATGGAAGCAGCTAATGTCAGCCTGCAAAAAGACAACATGAGGAAGTTGTTCTGTCTGGTTAGTAGAAGGAGTTTAGACTGACAAGGCAGGAATAAATACTTTTTCTATGAGGTACAGATGACAGCAGAGTTACATGGCTCAGACAGACCACTGAAATCATCACACATATCTATAGAAAGTGAAGTGACAAAGGTGCAGAGAAGGTGCTATTCCGACAGTCCTTAATTACATAATCTGTCCTGCAGAAGTCTTTTAAAATCCCCAAGACATAATGTACAGAAAGACCCTCACCTTTTCTTACATTGACATACCCTTGTTGACTAACTCGTGGTGTATGTTTGATGTAATGAATGTTTCCATGTAAAAAATATCTCTCATGGGAGCTTCAGTGAGCTGTTTGCCAGGAATGTTCATCATTACTTTTTCAAATGTTAACTCTTTTGAATGGACAAAGGGGGACTGTTATATTCCTCCACTCATTCTGCCAGATTCTCAGTTGGTAAAAATCAGCATATATCTTTTGGATTGAGATTAATGGAGCAGCATCAATTATACCACACATGGATCTGTCATGGCAATTTAATAAATTTATAACTCTTATATTTCCAGAATAAATATGATTTTGAAATGTGATTAGCATTAGTACCTTTTAATAGCCACACCAAACTCACTGTGTCTTTCAGCAGTCCTGCCTGGATATTCCCTCTGTAGAATAGTTATGGAACTTGAGCAAAATGAGGGAAATAATAAACAGTTTCAAAAGAATTTTTTGTGCATATGCATTTTGCAGGCCAGAGAGTAAGACTTTGGCACATAGGCACACAATTCCTACTGCTTCTTTCAGAAGACAAGTTCAGGAGCGATACATGTAGGGTGAAAGGGTTGGCAAAACTGGGGCAGAAGAGGATTTACAGAACACAACCAGGATATGCTCTAAGGATAGCACAATAATTACTGTGATCTATCTGTAAATTTGCAAGGGGGCAAGAAGGGTACAACACGAAGGGGCAATAGCATGGAGGAGTGCTGCTAAGCTGCATGTTTAGAGTCACAGCACTGGTACAAGAATATTGTGCATTTCACTGTGGAGGTGTCTGGGGGGAAGGTGGTCTCTTCTGCATATTCAAGCTCTTTCCAGTGTACAAGCTTTTAAGCATATTTTCACAAATAACATTAACATACAGCTGCTGAATGCCAGCTAGGAATGTGTTGTTCTTTCTGCAATATGCAGATGTGATTAGTGCTAAAAATAATACCTAACTGAAAGCTCTGGGAGCTGTATGTCTTTCCAATAATTTGTCTTTCTTTTAGACACCAAAGAAATACTAAAAATAGTCACAGAAACAAGAAAAAGAGCTTAGCTATATTCCTTCTGTAACCTGCAATGTAATTTTATTCACTTAGGTCTAGCAGGCTGTTTTCTGAATTTCTTCCCCCTGCCCTAAATGCCTTGTCTGCATTTCTGAGTATCCTTTTTGAGCTTTCTTATTTAGGCAAAGGGAATTACCGCCATCTCCTGGTCAAGCGACAGAGACTAATAAAATATCTCCACCCACTCATGAGCTGTATAATCACCCCACTCCCCGGAAGCAGGGATTTTCAATGGGGATCCACATGGATTTGGTGCAGGTCATTCCAGTACGATTATTATACCAGTTATTTATCTGACCATTCAGAGAAAAGGGGAACACTCAACTCATCGTAGGTTGGCAGCCTGGTCCAATGGGTCCTGACTAGTCTGAGGTTTGTACAAGGGTCCATCATCGGTGTAACATGTGAGTGGAGACAAGTCAGTGATCTGTGCTATAAAAGGAGGACAATTTAAACATTCTTTCATTAGACAATGCTTTAGACTTCTTCAACAATACCCCTTGCAGATCAACAATAACCCTTTGTGTTACAGATTGACATAAATTGTGTCTGTACTTTTATTTTTGCTTCCTGAAGTGACCATTTCAGCACAAACCATTCAAGAGCTTAAAAATCAGTTGAGATGAATGACTAAAGGCACAGCTGAATGTCATCAGTTCCCCTCAACTGGTCATATATTGCCAGTAAATGCCTTACATTTTTTTTTTTACTGTTTAAATAATATTCCTGTGACTGCATGTGAAACGGGACAAAACCATTGCCTTTTATATATTGGGAATGATCATTTCTATAAGGAATTTATGTTTCCCCTAAGAATCTAATCTTTGGTATGTTTGCATCTTCTGTGATCTTTCTTCATCAGAAAATTCTGGCTTATATGCAAGTCAGTTTAAATATTTATTTATCCAAATACCAGTTTGGAATGATAATCTCCTAATTTTTATCTTCCGATACCTTGCTTTCATTGTGACCTCTGAGTTCATAGGCAGAAGTAAATAAAAAAGCCACTTACGTACAGCCACCTTCGGACTGAATCTGCCAGCTAGTAAAATATAAAGGTTGATCTTCTAAATGCTAGTATGCATTGAATATTGTGGTGCCTGGAAAAGACTAATAAGTAAGGAGGCAAATCTGGAAAGTACCATTACAGCATTTTGAGAGTTTGGCTTTTGTTTTACAAGAAAAGAATCCTTAAAGAATAAGACCAGAGGCCTGCAGCCACGCACAGCATTTGACTTAACATTTAGATTCATTGTGCTTGCTCACATTCTCTCTGTGCTCTAATTCCACAGCTCTCAATGGACTCTGCATACAAGAAAAATTTTGCCCAGAAGTTGACACTTCTTCTCAACAAGAAGACTAGGAGCAATATTTAATCTTATTTTTAATTTTTTATAGTTTCCATTCATATTTACAATGAAGTGCAATAGTCTTTTATTCCCCACCGTGTAGTCTGTGGGAATTTCAGGATAAAGGACTTTGTGTTTAATGGTTTTCATGTTCTTACTTCTTAAAGAACAGAGAGTAATTTATGGTATTCTTTCTCATACTCAGTAGGCCTCTGCTCATCCCATTAACTGTTTCTAGTAAACAAATGATCTCAGAGCATTTTGTTATGCCCTGAAGATGCACGTGTTGTTTGTATCATATGCATTAGCCAAATGTTCCATAGTGCAGGAAAAAACAAATGCAGCAGAACAGATAATTGTAAAAAGCTTATCACCAGGAAATAATTTAGAAGAAATCAAACCTGACCCCAGTAAGTTTTGGGTTTTTTAAATTATCTTCAATAGACATACAAGATGAATGCAGATTAAGATTTTGAGCTGTCTTTGATATAAAGCCTGACAACAGCAGACAGCAAAGCAGGAATGGTAGCAGATTTAATCACGGATTTTGCCCACATTCAGCAGACCAGCAGGGCACTCATTCAGAGACTCATAAGATTATTCTTTCCCCCCCCATGAAATCCTCTTGCTGCTTTCTGGTTCACTGACAGCATCTGAAGATGTGTTCTGATCTGATGTGGTGCTGCTAACAAAGGAATTCTCTCTGGACCTCATCAGTGATGGAAATTGCAAAAGATTTCACTTCTAACCTGGTAATTGATCTTTAAACTCACTTCAGAAAAAAATACTTGCCAACCTTGCTGAGCTGGGAGTTGGTGAATGATTGCACTTGTTTTCCTGTTCTCTTCTACAGCACCCTGCTTTTCTGCTGGTCCAAGGGTGAAACCAGTGAAGACAGCAACGGTTTTCCTCCTTTGGGTTTACTGTCAAGACTATACTTTTCTAAATCTCTAAATAGTGCAGGGCCGTCATGTATAGTAGGCTCCACAGCGTTCCTTTCTACTGTAAAAGAAATCAATATTGTTACCATCTTTTCATAGGGTCCTTCACCTAGTTGAACCTCCTCATCTCCCCTTATCTCCCTTCAGCTTTCCCTCCCCTCCCCTGAGGTTTAAAACTGAAGGCCATGATCACTATGTAAAAGATGATGGATGTTACCAGTTTTCACTACACCTTTGGTGAAGGCACAAGCAGAGTTGACAGGGTAGGTTAGCCATCTGTTCATTGTGCATTTTATCGCAAAGTCAGCCCAAGTTTACAAAACCGCATTCAATGGTGGGATAAAGTGAACCCTCCAACTTTGCACTGAAGCAGATGAGGTCTGGCATGAGCTGTTTGTTCAGATGTAGGGCCCTGAGCTGCAGCAGGGAGGCAACGGTAAGCCCCTGGCAATGGTAACATCCTTAGCTGCCAGCAGCCTTCTTCATAGTAATGATAGTGCCTATGGCTGCACCCCTCAGCTGGCCACCAGGAAAATCTTTCCTTAGGTACGTCTGTGTCCAGAGTTCCAGAAAGGTGAATACCTGATTTTACTAAAGTATCTCAGAGTGAAGTGACACAACACAGGGAATGCAGTACAACGGCTCATTTCTACTGAAAGGAGGACAGCCTGCTTCCCTCACTCCTTGCTTTCCTCCGTCACCTTGTACTGAGTCATTGAACCTTGCTGTGAGCTGATTCAGCTTGCTAACTGAGCAGGAAACACACTAGCGAAAGAATGAATAGATTTCTGCTGAGTTAGCGAGTTGAATCAGCTCACAGAGAAGTCGGATGAGTGCCAAAACTGGCACAGGACAGGGCTAGACCTGTGCAGCTGGACCTCTTCTTTTTGGCTGCAGCAGTGGCTCTCCATGTACACTGTGTACCCTTGCTCTTAGGCAACCAAGCCATTTGACCTTACATTTAAGTATACATTAACTGCTTTGCCAAGCAGCATCTAGAATCAAAGGAAGGGATTTGGGGGGAACTAAGTTAAATGAACAGAAATCTGTTCGTTTCTGTAGAAGTTTTGCCTAAGGAAAGACTAAACAAGAGCTAAGGATTTCAGTGTTGCAGGACATGTCAATCACATGGGTGGATGCCAACCTGTCTCTTCTCACTGTTGTGTGTACAAAGTGATGATGTTTTATGGTTTCCAAAGACAGTTATTTATTAAAAATCTCTTCCATATAAGACAGAAGATTGCGAAGAAACTATAAACAGAAAAAGAAGAATTTATTATTTTACGATCTGGCATATTTTCATCTTTGTTTGACAGCATCCCATAGTAAATCATACTGTAGCACTTACTGCAGGACAGAAACAGCTGTATACAGGGTGATCTGAATGCAGGGACCCGAATTCTTTTTCCCCTTATACTGACTATACTTTCACTGCTTTCAGTGGAGACACATTTTAAAAAGAATTAGCCAAAAGCTTTTTAGATATGTTGATGGGATTCATCTGTAGGATTAGCTATTGAACCTTTAGCGGTGATTTTAATTTTAATATCAAATGATCATTCTTCCTCTGAGGAAGCTGGCTTAAATGGGGAAGAAATGCATCCTGACATGGTTTTGTGAAGCAATCATCTCTTATGGTATTTTTCATGAGGAAATGAAAGAATGTCTCAGTCTTCCCCTCCATGATCTTCACTGTTTTGTGGAAAAGGGAAAAAAAAAAAAAAAAATCAGGTGATTAAAACATAGCATCCTCTTTTAACCCTGCTATTTCTGAGACTTTTACCTTTCTGATTTTTATTATTGCAAGAGCTGATGAACTGTAAGTGATCAGTAAGAGAGAGAATAGGCTGTGCTCTTAGCCTTACCATCTGACTTAGTTAATCTTCCAAAATGCAATTTATTCTGAGTGCTAACTGCAGTGACTTTAATGGAACACAGGGTTAAAGTGAGAAACTGGAAACAAATGCTCTCTATCTAAAGGCCAATCAATAACTGAATAGTTTGACAATTCCAAACCTCTGCCACTTTAATGTAATTGGAGTGTATGGAAAAGACATTACATTTCAGCACCTACTAGCATCAACTTCCATTATTTGTGATACTACTCTGAATACATTCAAGTCATACTGTTGCAATAATATGAAAGGAGTGGGAGTAGAGGGCTGTGCTGTCTTTTAAATCTATTTTAAGGGATTTTGCAGTTTTACACAGATTGCAGTTTGCTGTTTATATTGGTTTTGGGACACATGGAACCTCTCAGCATGTTTGAAGATTTTTATGGGCTGGTCTGTCTAAAAGCAGTGAGGCTGAACATGTTTGAAGCTAGTTATGGGGAGTCTCTATAGCAGTCCATCATCTGTGGTTTCTCCAGATGAGCAATGGGGGGAAAAATTAATATTACTGGAGTGATATTATGCAACAAATCACATGAATGACATAATGTGCAAAAAGATACAAACAGTGAAATTCATTTTTAATAATCACCCTTAATATTGATCATTCAGTTGTATCGATCAAAAATTGCTTTCCGAAAACAATTTCCTGTGACTGCTGGCATGTTTGCTTCTTACTCATATTAAGTGGGAAAATTCATTTGGAGAGAGAGAGAATGGGAGAGATTCCCTTCCTCTGGCTTGCAGAGGTAAGAAACAATTTCACATCTGGCTGAGTGTCATTCAACTGCAGTAAAGAATATCACTGGGAGGACCAGTTTAAGGCAGTTACAACTAACTTACCTGCTTTGTCATTACAGGGTCTGTTGAATCTTTCTACATAGAAAAGCTGAATTCTATATGCACCTGTTTTGGAAAGCTCATTAGTTTATGGGTGTGTGTATAGCTATATTGATTATTCTTTTGAAATATCCTACTGACAAAACCAGCCAATTTATCTCAGTGGAACTAACTGAATATTTACTCCTTTTCTCTCTTTAGGGGATCCAACTACTCCAGGCAGCATTGCAAAATTAGCCTAGTTTTCTTAATGCATTCTTTCAGCTTTAGATATAGACAGCATAATTGTAAAGAGATACTGGAAATTTCTTTGCTTAGCTGGTTTAGTTTTAATTCCGCACCCCCTGCCATTTTTCAAAACCTGACAATGCAAATTTCAGATACACATCTAATACGGGATTAATTTGGAAGAATGCATGTGTCCTTTTATGACTTTCCTTGAACGTGAATCCAGAAGTGTATTTTCAACTGTGATAAAAACTTACACAACTTTAACAGTTAGCTAGTAATTGGCTATTTTGGGAGGAGAAAAAGCCTGCACAGACTGTGTGCTGATCACCAGCAACTTTCTGGAAGCCATAAGCAAGGTGGCTTGGCCCAGCATAAAAAGTTTCAGACTGAGGAAAAGATGAATCTTATTCTCTCCTTTGCTATCTTGACGTGGTAATTTACCTTCTCTATATTTAATTTCTCCACATGCAACGAGGGATAAAGCTATTTATCAGCCAGTAAATGCACAGCCTCTATAGTTGCTATGGATTGTTAATGCAGAGGTATGCTGAAACTGTAGCTTTAATTCCACTACTATTGGAAATTGGGATGTTTCCTGGAACCTTTATCAAAAAGAGACATACTAAGTGGGACTGTGGTTTGGTAAGTTGTGGCTACTTGTCATAAAGTCTTTCCCCTTGCCTGCTTTTATGTCTGAAAAAGGCTGTTGAAACCAGCAGGGTTTTTACTTACTGCTGCTAAATACAGATATTTCCATGAGATTTAATGTATTTTACAATTTTATAAGTATCCATGAATAAAACTTATCTAGTAATGAGGAAAGAAGTTAAAAATATGTGGTTTCCTATGGCTTTTTTTCATCACTTTGAGACCAGACTCATGAGAGTCTGGTCTTAACTATCAAGTTAAGGTAGATTCTAAACAGTATTTCTGACAGTTTTGTAATGGGGAAAACCCCCCAAACTAAAGGACATTCACTTGATGGAGGGAGAAGCCCAGAGCTTCTCAACAAGAAGCTTTCTGGGGTACATACAGAGAGGAAGGGCAGGAGGAACGGTTGCTGAATTTAATGTAAGGATGGTTCAGTGGTCAGAGGAAGCCTAGGCTCCTATGGAACACAGTTATTTCTATGTTGCAAAAGAAACTTCTTGTACGACACTGGGCATATGGCTTGCATGCAGATTCTCAAGGTTCTTCAAAAGTGTTTGGAGGCCTAAACCATAAGAATAATTCTTGTAGTGTTTAACAGTCAGAGGCGCAATGGAATTAATAATGTTTCCTGCTATGGTTTCTTTTCCTTTCCTAAAAATTCTATTGTTCAAGTTCTTTATGATTGCCGCGGAACTCTGAACTAATGTTTCCAGGGAATGGTCCACAAAAACTCTGAAAGATTTTCCAAAGCTTAGGTATCAAATTTAAAACCTGACTGTACATCCAGTGCCTAATTGTTTATTTCATGTGACTGATACTCTGCAGTTACTGATACTGAATTTTAGTTGCCATTTAATCACTTCAGCCACTCATTACTGCAACATTCTTCTGCAGCTGTTTTCAATTGCCTTTGGATTTTTTAATTCTAAATAACATTTTATAATTTGAAATTTTTTCACAAGACTATCTACCCCTTTTTTCACATCATTGGTGAACAAGTCCTGGCAGATCCCAAGACAGATCTGAGGAGCGTAGTGCTGATCACACCCATCCTGTGTGAAAACTGCTGTTTGTTTCTTGTCTTTCAACAGTTTTAATGCAGTCATTTCAGTTAGAATTAAATCTCTGAGATCTTGTTCTCATTTCCCATCTGTACAGTGGGGAAATAGTGCTTCCTACTTCATAGGGATGCTGTGGACATAAATACATTTCAATATTATTGCAAGCTAGTCAGAAACTGCAGTCAGAGAAGCAGCAGATACAGCGAGTGCTTGATCTCAACCCAGAGCTGGCAATCACTCAGACTGGGAGCTGGGAGGGCCTCCTAGGTCTGGTAATATAGATAATCTCCTTAGTGAGCAAGGAAGGAAACTGTTTATTCCACTGCAGCAAAATGTCCAAGGTAGGCATAACAGCAGCATCTTTGGTAAGAGTAGTGTGGTCAAGAGGACACATAACAGAAGATGAAATATGAGATCACCAGTAAATATCGCTCTGTGTTGAGTAGCTGGTGGCAAAAGATTCAGCTGAGGCACTCACTAACCGCTAAAGCTAGAGGAATATGTTGGTAAAAGAGGATTGTTTGTTACAAGAAGTAGGTGTGGAAACCCCAAAGATCCTGAACAGTTGGCAAACTTCTATTCTGAACTTTGTAATTATCTCCTCTTTAAAAAATAAGCGAACCACAGCCATGGTCTAGACTACATCTCAAAACCCTGGTGTGATTCTCTAATGAGAAATATTAATAAATGTGGTCCATAAAGCACTTCTGGCTAATGACATTATACTGGCTTCTCCTTTTTATCACCATCTGTTAAACTGCTTTAAAAGGCAATTAGATTGCCTTTTAAAGTTAGATTGCTTTAGAAGGTAAAAATACTTCAACTATTTTCCTAATCTTGTCTTCCTATTTAAGCAAAGTCTTTTAGATAGTTGAACTGATGATATGCTATTGGTAAGAAGATGAATAATAATTCGTGAAATAGTATATAGATAGACAAGAATTAGGGGAATGTTTGGTCCACACTTTAAAAAGCTGAAAACTTTTGTTGGGTTTGAGTATATACTCAAACCTATTGGGTTTTGCTGGATTTGGGTTATATACACTTTATAGCTGAATTACACTGAATTTATGGAATCTACATTTGCTTTATGCCAGAGTAGGCAAAAGAAATAAGGCCCAAGGTTTGTTATTTCTTGCAGCAAGACACACTATGTGTTGTACTAGCTATAAATTGCTTATTATTTCAGAAAACTTTAATAAACCCCCCTGAGAAATAAAATAGAGCTGAATTCACATGGGATCAGAGATAAATGATGCATCCTTTCCAAATCACTCTTTCCAAGCAATGCATTCATGTGATAGGTTCATTAACTTTCGTGCAATAATTTGCAGATAAATTCCATCAAAAAAGCAAGCATTCAAGCACCACTAATAATATGAATTTGATTTTTGCACATTAAAACTGTGATAAAACCATACTAATTATTTTTAATTATCTCAAGATGAAAATACGTCACTCATGTAAGTAATTATGTAAGTAATTTAAAGCTGATTAAATAATAATGATCCCTTGCTCATTGCCTTCAAAGTGCTTACAACCAAATTTAATTTTAAGCAGGATCAAGAAAATATTCACTTGATTCAAACATTAATTACTAATTTTAATCCTAATTCATTAAAAACAGACCTATTTTTTTGCAGACTCTGCAGGGCATTAATTGACATTTTACAAAATGAGTCATTAGTTTGGCATGGAGAAGTATTTTTCAAATGGTGAATCATGACTACCAGAAGGGGTGGTTAAAGAGCTCTGAGGGAGCTTTGACTTCTTAGAAAAAGCAGCCCTATTTAGTGGCAGTTCAGCTTCTCCAGGTTGACAGGAAAAGTAGCTGTAACTGTTTGCAATTCACACTAACCAGAGAGCTGCTAACTACTTTTAATTATTGGCAAAAGGAGAGTCAGCTGAAGAAAAAGTATCCTAAAACAAATAGCTGTATTGAGACAAACTGGAACAGGCTAGGGAACAGTTTAGGTCAGTTTAGAAGTGTAAGAATCAGGAGGTTTATTGCTTGCTTTCCAATCAAGTTGGAAATGGCTAGAGAATCTGAGCAATTTGTTCAGGATTTGGTCCTGGAATATATAGCCTTACAGCTATAGGACTGGTTTTGTTGGTTTTTTGTCTAGCTTGTCTATACTACCTAGCCTCCTTTGTCAGGAACTGGGGAGAATACCAACACCCTCCAAAAAACTTGCCAAACTTTTGGACAGTAAATGCCTTTGGGAAAGGACTACCTTTTTGATATGTAACTATAAAGAGTTTAACCCAATGGCTAAGTGGTCCTATATGATATATTAAGAAAAATGACATTAATAGATTGGTAATTTTTCTTATAGTAGATTTTAAGCCCCGATGGGATTATTATAACTATCATGTAACTTACTGACTAGTATAACCCATGGGTTTTACCCCTTGTTCCTGCAGCTAATTCAATAGCTCGATTTTGCTCACTCAGTGTGCGCGCTTTGTAAGTCCCAGGTGATCAGGACTCCACCTAAGGGATTCTACTGTCATTTTATTGACAATACTTTTAGGAACATTTCCTGTTCAGCCTACATTTTTACACTTAATCGGTTTTACCCTTCTCATCTTTTTGCTCCTCAGAGAATCCATCTTAATCACAGGCAGAACTGGACACAGCTTCCTTGATTGAAAAATTAACAGAACTACAGTTTCAACAAGGAATCATTTAAATTGTGAAGGAAAACCAGCAAAAAGGTAATCTTTGTTCTTTTTGCTCCATAGAGAAGGTAGTATTTTGTACTGACTCAAAATACTGTCAGCCATTCGCTAGAGCTTGGGATAAAGAGAACACAACTGAAAATAGAAACTGAGATGTTCAATGTAGCAAACACATTGTCCAAACATCACCTTTCTCTGCATAAATGGAATGACCTGAAATAGGGGGGGGGAGATATTTTATTGAAGCTATGTAGGTATGAATGGATAAGCCTGGAGTAACTGTTGTTTGCTGCTTAACAGCGGGAAATCATAATGTATTCCTTAAATTGTCAGTGTAAAACAGAACAACCCATACAAGACAGACAGACATTTATCTTAATAGAAAGCTATCTGTAAGGCAAAAACAGTTAATCACTGAAGAGTACTCTCAGCCTTTTAATGAGCACAGGACAACAATAAAAAAAAAAAAAAGAGAATTGGAAATAACACTGAAGACTAAGGCCATATGTCAGCTGTAGCAAAAAACTGCCTAGCATAATGTAGTGCCCAGGTGGAGACTGGGCAAAGAGGACAAGTACTGTGTCTTCCTCCCAAAATTTCCTCCTGTATACTTGTGCCTGCAGGAGGTGGGCAGCCCCTATCCTGGCAGATTTAAAGTCTAGGTCTCCCTATAGGGCAAGTTTGGATGCAGGTGGTCTCTGGGGTGCCCTGGTCCTGGTCTGGTTGGGCTGCAGCTGTCTCCCTGCAAACGATCGCAGCAGCTGGTGAGCTGAGAGCAGACAGCAAGCGCAGCATGCAGAGTTTGTCAGCAGGTCTTAAGCATTGCCCCTTGGCACTCGCAGCAGCAGCAGCGTGCCCCTGGGTGAGCCACTGTTACTGGTAGCTGTACAAGGAAAAAGAGTTGTCAAAGACCTTCTAAAAATAGTTCCTATTGCTCTGAACGGGGATTGCTTACTCTTTTGCTCTATTGTTCTAAGGCGGCAGAATTTTACTTCACATCACTTCTATGTAAGCCATGGATGGGGTTTGTACTGGGAGTACTAGTACAAATTCTCATTTTGAAGATTCCCTGGTGCTATTTGTTCTTCGCTCAAGACAGCTTATGAGTCCAGGCTATTGAACATGCTGTTAAGACTCTAAGGCAAAGAACCGGCACTGTTACAGTCCCTGCCCCTCATCCTGCCTGAACAGCAAAACGAAAAAAGGGCAGACATCTCAATTGATTTACAATAAGCAAGCAGTTAGTTCCTTTTCTAGTGACTAGCTGATTGCCCAGGTGATTAGGATCAAAGGAGAAAGCAGGCTGGAAAGAAAGTCAGTCAAATTCACCAGGGAAAAGGACAGGAACTTTATAAAAACCAATGCTGATAAAGTAAGTGGGAAATGTTGGGTTGAGAAACCTTGGGCTAGGGATCTTAATGCACTCTGTAAGACTACTTCAATGGCCCCTTCATGATCTGCATTACCCTCAGAAGGAAAGCTTACTAGTTGAGGTCTCTGTTCCTTAATTTGAATTCCTTATGCCCATTTACCTTAATTTTCTGATTTCTTCTTCCTCTTATGTAGGAGAATTAGCCTCTGAAACAGAATAATATCTCCTAAAACTTAAGGTGTGACCACACAGCTCTGCATAACTTGTTAGTGAGAGAGGGGAGACATGCACCAACTGCCTTATTCTCTGATTTCTGTTGTTTTCTCCAGCCTAACTTATTGCTTGGAGAGTAGCCTGTTATTGCTACTATCTATGAGATGTTGGCTTAGTTTGTTTCTCTTTTGGTTTCTGTCCCAGTGTCATATATTCAACTCTTTTAAGGCTGAAACAGGTCTCTTATTCAGGAGCTGCTGAACCAGTAGCACCTCTTTAAGTTCTTGCAAGTGAAGTGGAAATTAAACCACCATTAAAAACTAGAGGCTTCTCCTTGCCTTATAATACTGTTCAGGCTACTAGACTTTGGGAATCTGACAGGGTGATTTTGGCTAAGAACCAAAACCTAACATCTCAACATGCAATAATGGGACAAAAGAGAAGTTCAGTTTTCACCACATGGGAAGCCACAAACAAAACTGTTCTTGAATGTCTCCTTTGAGATGTTTCTCTCTGTTGCTATAAAGAGAAGGAAGCTCAAATCATATTATCTTGATCAGAGGCATGCATGAAGGGATTTCACTCTTATGTTATTCTCTTCCTTCTTGGAAATCTATTGAACCCTTTCAGGTGTGCAGCTTTAATCTCTTCAGTTGATTCTTTCAGTGAATGGAAAGTCTCCCCACATATAAGCCCCTGGATAGACAGGAAAACGGAGAGTTCCCATTTCAAAGACAGCTGACAGCACTGACAAGCTGAGTGTATCATCAAAGGCAAGAGGCATTTATGAGTAGAGTAAGGTGATTAGGTAAGTCTGGCTGGCTGTCCAGAACTTCCTCATTCTTCCTGCTGGATTGTTGTGCACTTGATGCAACACATACACCATGGACATTATAAAAGTTGTAACCAATTCTGGTATTCTGAATAAGTGTCAGAACATATAAAGCTGAGTTTAATAGTCTGAGAGAAAACTCAGGACCTGTCTCAGTTTCAGGGTCAAGGGAAATTTTAGATGCACGGTTGGGGAAATCAAAGGCAGCAACGCATTTTCCTGGCTCCAGGTTTTGTCCGTCTTTCTGCAGAGGAGGGGAAAGAGAACTAATTCTTTAATTCATGCCCTATAAAGACAGAATGCAGTTTGCACACAGCAGGAAAGAGCTCTTTTGATTGTCCCTTGTCCCACAAAACAAAAAAGGATTTGACCATCAAATAGTTTTCTTTTTACTTCTCTCAATCTTCTTGAAGTTCAAAAGGTTCGTCTTAAAGAAATAGCCCAAGTATTTTTAATAACCCAACAGAAATGTTTCCTGTTCAGATACCTTTCGACCTTCCAAACCCAAGAAGAGTACTCTGAATCCTGTCTGATAGAAGACACATTGTTATGACCATCTGGGCAGCGTTTTCTGAATGGCTTGATGTCAACTCCGACAGACACTGAGCATACAGTATACCAAACACACACAGATCAGTAATGCTAGAATGACAACATGGATTAGACGACACAACACAAAAAGCTGAACAAATTATATTAAGACTTTTATCGTAATGCAGGATACATATGCTTACTTAAAAATACAGAAACTTGAAGAAGAAATGTAACACTATTAGTACACTAGAATCCCTCAAACCTAACTGGAAAAACCCTCTCAAATATTCTGTACATTTTTACTTTTTACAAAACATTTGAAAATGCCAATCTTATGAACTGATATAAAAATATCATCTCTGGAGCATTTTCCTAAAACCATGAAAAGTTCTGTTTCATGCAAAAACATACTATACAACTCACGTCATTTCAGAATTTCCCCCCCTGCCCAGATGAGGTAGTTGATCTTAGGTGCAAAATGAGCTGTAAATGCAGTGATGCTATAGCAATCTTACTTAAGTGCCTATAGCTGATCATCAATTAACTTTTAAAAGCCTCTTAAATTTGGCCTATGCTCAGATTACTGTGGCCATTCCTACCCTTTGTAAAAAGGGCAAAAATAAAGGCCTTTCAGAAGTCCTCTGTACTCTTCAATGAGTGAGTTATTTGTTCTATGGCATTGTACTAGTGCAGTGATTTTCATCTTGTGGTCTTAGCTCATCTAGAAACATCTGTGAAAGGTTAAATATGAAAAAGCAAACTTATTGTTCTAAGATAATCGGGTCCTTTGTCTTTAATTCAGCACTGAAGCCAATGTAGGCTTCAGGATACAAAAGCATAACCCATTCAACTGATTAGGGTCCAGGTACCAACAAATCTTTCTTCTGGTACACTTGATTGCAACAGTGCATCAGAGCCTGATTCTCAGGGTATATATGCTGACAATTGGAAGGACCTTAAATAAACAGTATTATCCTCATGCCAAACTGTGTGATAAAAGAATTATCAATTCTTTTACTAACTAAAAGGTGCTACTCTGAAATCCAAATTGAATATCCTCTTGCCAAGACCATATTTTTAAAATATTTCACCTAACATTTACTTATGTTCTGAATTCTGATATTCTTCAAATCGAAGTAGGAACTGCTGAAGAGAAGGGAGTCTGAAGAAACTTCACACAAAAATATGAGTTTGTTCTTTTTCCCTAACAAAAAGAGTTATGTTAAATTAGGTTCCTTGATGGTATTAATGGATAGCACTTCTGAATCCTGGTATGGGGCAGAGCAAGTACATCAAAAATATACTCGGTCATCTTTCCTTATACCGAGTGCTCTCAGTTAATATATTTATGGGACTTAAAAGCAGAGATTTTTACATATGTCTTTGTGATGCTTATCCTTTTTTCTGTCTAGTTTCCTGTTTTTCAAGTCATTAGAACTATATTATTATATATGTAAAGCACTGTCAGTTTTCAAAGAAGTTTACATTTTCTCTCCTTTGAATCTTCACAATACCAGTGGTAAAAAAGTAGTTCCCCAGTTCCCTCCTCAAACTGTAGCAGGGAAGAAAAGTTAATTGCTCAGTATAGCAAAGGAAGTTGGGCATGGTGAGACTGAGTGCTCGGACTTGAGGACACTAGAATTTTTTCAGTTTATATTAAACAAAGTGTCCTTTAGCGATGTAGTGTGGTGATGCTGCGACAGCACCATGAAAACTGCTATTGCACAAAGTTAGTTAACATGAAACAGAAAGGATTTTTGCATAGGAAGGAACAGAAGGATCAGAACCCAATGGCACCACAATGGTTTCTTGTTGCTAATCAAAGCCAGGACTCTCATTCTAAAAAGTGGGAAAAATACCTTTTGCTGTTTGAAGGCTTTTCTTCCCTGTTAAGATAAATAGCTACTGCAGACTTCTCTGAATGGCAAATTTGAACTTCATACTTGAACACTCTAGTGCTACACAAATACTAGTTTTAGATACAAATTGTACTGGGGAATTTGATTAATCAATGATACCTTATCAGTAAGTCTATGTGCTATGTGCTTTTCTGAGTGAGTTGGTTTCATGAGCCGTTTGTTGTGTTAGGGGTAGGTTTTTTCCCCTTTTACCAATGAACAATGACCAGGTGCTTAGAAGCTGTGTCAGACACTTATAATGCCGATTGTTATGACAGATGAAATACTATATATGCTGTTACGGAAGCAGGAGTGTTTCAAATTATTTTTACATTGAAATTCTGATTGTTAGGCCTTAAGTGGTTTTTATCTTCAAATCAATTCAGAACCATGAAATAACTTGTGCTCAAAATATTCCCAAATTAACACCATTTGCTGATAAGAAAATATGACAGAGGAAAAAGGATTTGCCAGAGTCCAGGTGGATTTTTCTTTTCAATGTTTTTTATTCTAAATGGACACAAGATGTGTATTTGTCTAAATCTGTGGTTTCTCATCTAAAAATCCCAGTATTTCAGTCTGCAAATGAATACTGGAATATGAAAATTTCTAATGCTAACAGATAGCCAAGGCCTGGATTTGAAAAGCAGTCTGCACCTTTGCAAATGCCATGGACAAAATCAGACAATGCAGGAACTGTTCACACTATCTCCTGTCAAATACAGCTTCTGCAGCCAAATGGGGCTGGACTGGGAAGGGCTGCCTTGTCCCCCTCAGAGGGAGGCTCTCTTGTGACTCTAGGCACCACTGCTTCATCTTTTACAAGCCCCTTTGTAAAAGTTCTTTCTTTTTTGTCAGAGCCTGATTGGGAAAAAAAGTTTCTAGGGTCCAGAACAATTTTCAGCCAGTATTTATCCCTGACTGCTTGTACTCCTTTTTCTCCTTGTGGCTATATTTATTTTTAGGTTGAACTGTCTTTACCGTTCTCTTTATTATCTTCTTATAAAGACATCAGTGGTACTTGTGTCTTAGGCTAAATAAATCAAGCTCTCCTGGCCATACCTTGCAGAATTGCATCCACTTTATTGATACCATTTTAGTATCTTTCCTCAACATCTAGCTACTGCAATTTCACTTAATTATTTGGCCTCTGCACAGTGGCTTAAATACTTCTCCATCCCAACTGGAAATTTTTCTCCTAGTGCAGGCTGAGCTTTCACGATTCTATCAAATTGCATCTGACTCATCTTGTGACAAACTCTATGACCAAGGGCCTTTTATTATCAATTAACAAGAAATATAGCAAAATACTTTGTTTAATCTTCAAGTGCATGAGCTAATATTTGTACTGTAAAACTTCATCCCATTCATTTCATCCCATTCAGTGTTCAGAGTCTTCTAGGGGGTTTTTTTGTGCATGCACCCTGATCCTCCTCTAGATTAGTGCCTCCCAACTTAACATCAACACCAGCCTTATAGTATCTGTTTCAGTGATTAATGAAAATGCTAAGCAAATTCAGTTACAAGACTAATATATAAGAAAGTGCACTTGCATCTGCTGCCCAACCCCCAATTTCTTTTCAGTGTTGCTTTCTTTCCTTTAGCCAGGTGCTTACACATCTCATCATCATGCTGCTAGTTTCCATCTTCTCCATCTTGACTGTGTTTTCCATATTTTCCACACTTCCAGTCTATCAGATGCTCAGGATCTATGAAACCTGCACTTGCTCGGTTGTGGGAAGCCCAATTCTTACTTTGCTTTTTAGCCATGGAAATTCTGCAGACCTGATCTATTTTCTTTACTTTGCAGGTTGGCTTGTACATTGCCCTCTTATTTTCCACTTGAACCTGTTTTTTCCAGCACTGGATTCAAACCCTGCAATTTTACAGCACCAAAGCAGTTTTTCTTTTCTAGTTTAATAGGAAGTCTTCAGTGAATCTACATCTGTAGCCAACAGTGCACAAACGGGAAGAGTTTAGCACTACACTGCCAGTTTGAGCTGATATCGAAAACAACTTTTCCCTTACAGTTTAAACTTCCGACACCTCATAGCTCCATACAAATATCAGAACTTAAACTGTTCAACAGAACTTAGAGAGCTAAGGAACTAAAGGGTATAACAGAAAAAGAAGATCATACCTTCTTTTCTTATAATATAAACCAACTTTTAATAATAAAAACTTCTATCATGTTTTCAATGAGAATAACATATACAGTTCAATGTAAAACAGTGCACAGTGTAAATGCCCTTAGAAACTCTTCTATGCATCTTTATGCAGTGACTGCGTAATTGTGGGCCAGGATCCTCACCAGGCTGTAAATTGCTGCAGTTCCGCTAAACAGAGCTGATGTAGACAAAGCGAGGATCTTGGCCTACGTGGTTTTTTTTATTTTTGGGTGTTCCTACAGTTCTTACAATACTAAGTACATTTTAAGTTGAGGATTCAGTAAAGAAACATTCATTTCTTCTTCAAACAGCAAATGGCAAGAATCTTCCAAAATTAACAAAAAGTGCATTGAAATAATGATCTGCTCATCCGGCTGCAGTACAAAATGGATACTCAGTAACAAACCCCTGTATTCAACAGCTGGCAAGTGATGGGTTGTCCTAGTTCCCTGCAACAGGTTGCTGTAGGTCAGAGGAAACAGTTAAAAGTAAGAGAGTAAACAAAACATGTTCCTTCCCCAAAATTACTTCAGTCTGTGAGTGAAGAAAAAAAAAGTTTAAAAATTAAGAGACAAAATTCAGAACAATCTGCATCCCCAAACTTTGTCATAAGCCATTTTGTGTTGAAGTGTAGATTAAAAAATTTACAAGACCTTCATATCCAAATGGAAAAAGTCTTACTTTTAGTTTTTGAGTCGGTTTGGATATTAATAAAAAAAAATTAAGCCAGCTAGAGAACAAACAACATCAGAAATAAAAACCCCAAACCTTTATTTTCTAGAATATACATCACTGCAAAGCGCTTCTGGATCTCCTAACTATGAATTGTTTTAAATGAGGCTGTGGAGGAACGGTAAGTTTCCAATACACCCTTCTAGTGACACCTGCTATGACTGAAATTCGTGAGGGAGGGGTGGTCATATTAAGGCACTCACTCCAAAAGAACATTATTTCTGTCCTGAGACTGCTGACATGTTTCAATTAGTTTCAGCCAGTAATTTGGAAAAAATTACTGTGCTTAGGATAATACTGACAGAATGGAGAACAATTTTTCAAACAAGAAAAAATAAAGTACATTATATACACGATTCCTTTTTTCTTTTAACTTAAAAGCATCCCTAATACATCTTAATAACTGTATTAAAGACTACTTAAATATTGAATGATTTTAAATAATGTAGATTTTTTTCAGTAAACTGGGAGTAGCTGTGTAATTGCCAGCATATTGGTCCCATTTTAAACAATATAATTTTTATTTAAATCTTGTATATATAATAACATGATCGAAAACACATATTCCACTCCACATAAATAAGTATAGTTCTTCTGACCTGTTTTAAAAACTACATCTGTTCAAATAATCAGATTATAAGACTGTATTTTTCCTTTGTAAAGTTTCCTTTAAAATCCTTCACTCCCAATCTCTCCTCTTAAATATTACTGTATTTCCAGAGTACATAATAGGGCATTAGCAAAAAGAGTTAATCAAAAACCTGAAAGCTACAGTAAGTAAAATGAAGTAATGTTAAGAAGTATTATGGAATGTATACTCTGCAGCATAGAGAGATTGGTTCTCACTGGGCTGAAGTGGAAAATTACTCCAGAAGAAATTCTTTGTGTTCATATTTGAATAAACCATAGATTGTGCTATTCGTTGTTCAAAAGTGCAGGTCAGTTAATGAAAAAGTGGTGTTTATGAAGGTACTGCTCAAGGATGCTGACCAAAATTACGCTGGCAATTAAATGGATGCCAGATGCAGTACAGGGAGAGAGATACGTGTCATTCTGGATTTTCTTAACCAATCCATATCTTGAAGTCCACAACTTTTAGGTGGCAGCACAAACAAGTCATCAGGGAAAACTGCGCTCTCTTGAAATACAATTGTCACTTTTCCAGGCATCTAGCAAATGGCAGTAACATCCATCTTAGCTCTGTGGTGGTTGTTTCAAGAATTTCTTCAAGAAGTCAAAGCAATACAGGAATCCCTGCACATGCTGCAGGAGTTCAAAGGCAGATTCTTGGTGCCTGGGTCCAGCAGGTTCATATCCTACTAAACCGGAGCAATATCTCGTCCTCTCTGGATTCAGCGCCATCAGTGTCAGTTAGAGTGGGTCCTCAGACAGGGCTGCTCATAGCTGAATGCTTTAACGATGCTGCAAAGTAGGTGCCTCTCTCACTTTTATAAATCCCCATCTGTAGGTGGCTGGCACAACCTATAGAGTCTTTAAGGCAGATGAAGAGTATGGTATTAAATATCATAAGGATGATACATAAAGTTACTGGCACAGTATATGAGAGTCAACTTCTCCTTTATCATTCTGCAAGCTTTAGAGGTAATCCAGTATCAAGAATACCACTATTTTTAATTTTAATAATTGCAAATTTAGAAGTGCCACTAGTGATTTATTAACTAAAGTATTTACATTCATCGTTTAAATACTCTTTGAGACTTTCCATCACTCCCTTTTAACTTTGGCCCAATTTGGGTCTTCAACAGTCCCTTTTCTCTTTCTCTTTTTCTTTTGTTCTAAACCCAGTTCAGCATTTTTCCTGAACAAAAGAGTTCACCCCCATACAGATTGGGATACCAAACAGATAAAAGAACTTACTTGCTTGTTGGCATGGTTTAACAAACTTTAAAATTAGTATTTATGTTTTCAGAGAAATTTTTTGAATCACAAGATCAGCAAATTGAGGCCAGTGGTTAAACCTAAGTGCATCTTGACTGTCATTCATATATATGACCGTTTGTGGTAGCTTTATCTTGGCTTTTTCTACTTTACATTTGCATAAACTCAAGTCTTTTACAACTTCTCTTTCAAGACTGCTACTACAGAGTTTGACAAACCTCAATGCTAGGAAATAAAATCCTGAGATTTAACATTAATTCACCAGCTCTCTTTTTAACTTTGCTCAGTTTTATTTCACATTATGATGATGGAACCCAGTAGGAACACATGTATCTGAACTTTATTGCCCTGAAATAATCCCAGTAAACAGTCCTGGAGTTTGTCATTGTGATTTAGAGTGTACACGAAAGAAGAGAAATGCCTTAGCTTACGATTTGTTTGTAAAGCTGTTTCTTTTTGAACATAGCATGCTGTTATGGTCATAAAAACGGAACCAAAGTAATGTACAGCCATTAACAAGGCAAAATAACCATGCTGCTCAAACACTGGTGTTCATACTGGGGACATGGTACAAAAACCAACACTGACTATTGTTTTATTCCTTTTTGAAATAGCAATTACAATCCAACAGAAGGATAAGGTTCTAAATGCAAAATATTCTTTTTAAGGTCTTTGAGAAAATAAACCAAGGCCAGACTGTTAGAGTAAGCATCGTCACAGTCTCTAAAGTTTAAAATAATTTCCCATAAAAATTTTGAGGAGCAGATAGGAAGAAAAAAAAGAAAAAAGAAAAGAGTCAGGGCTTGTTTAGACTAACTCAGAAGTCTTAATGGGTGAATAAGATACCACTGTTTTAAGGAAGTCTTCTTGACACTGAACTAGTATGTTCTTTGGAGGACCCTAGCACTAGCAAATACACTAGCTCTATCTGAAAGGATGGCATAGACTTTACTGGATCTTTTCTGGTGCTGATTCCTGCATGCCAGAACTGTTTTGCCTTCATGTAAACAATGCCATTAACAAGAGCAGAATCAGAAGTTTCTCTGATGTTTGTACAGACTGATTCTGTATATATTGTCATCTAAACCACGAGCATTTGTTCCTACCATTGTGGGAAAATGCTGTGTGACAGTTTATTAAAGAATATTCTCTTCTCTCTGATATATGAAATCGGAGGCAATTGGCCAGAAAGAGATACTTTTCTTAAAATTAAAGGTATTCTTATCCTGCAGAGAGAGATGATGAACATCTCTAGCTCCCGTTAGGTGGAGTAGGATTCACAAATGTACAGTGCTTTTCAAAGTTGTCTTCTAGACAAAAACATATATAACCCTGGGCAACTCCTCTTCCTTAGAGCTGCATTACTGTATGGTTACTCTGACTTGAAGTGCTTGCTCTTAAATTTGCTCTGCCATAACTAAACAGTCAAGCTCTTCTAAGCACACAATAATATTAGCCTTTGAATTATCTTTGCATATCTGCAGTCAGATTTGCTATTCAGTAATTTTTCTTTCTAAGCATTCCACAGATGGCTGTCAATCACTAGCTTTGCCAAGTCACAGCAACTGTCCACAGAAGACCCTTCTGTCTGAGCAGTTATGTTTTATTCAGAAAGTGCAGAAACCTTTGAAGTTAATGATCTGCAAAATGTAAGCAGCAAAGCTGATTACAATGCACTTAGTTTAGTACAGTGAGAAAAAAGAACAGGAATTTTTTCTTTTTTCCACTACTGCTACTAAGGAGATCTTTGGTTCTAACAGGACCTCCACAACTGTTACAGAAACATAAAACCAGCACTCAGATAAAAAGCATAACACATAATAACCTACCGAGGTGCACACTGTGGCATTTGGTCCATCACTTTCAGATTCTTGGCAGAGAGTTCAACCCTTGGTCCCTAAGGAAACAGAGAATTTATGGTACTGACAGTATTGATAAAGCACCTGATCCTTAGGGGAAAATATTATAATGGGAGGATGGTTTCTATTTGAGAATCCATTAACTACTTTTAGAAGATTTGGAATCCATTGGATGGATACATTAGTCATCTGTGTTTACTTAAAAGATGGAATTAGTCCCAAAGCACTTTACAAGCACTGCTGTCTAGCACTAGGGAATTTCTACTATTTAACACTGTGACTGAGACTTCATTTTTTTATTTACAGAAATTGTCTTAAATATACTGGATAGTCTCTACGTTCTAACCATCAAGGCACACACTTTAAATAATGTACACTGAGGCATTTATTTTAATTGCTGTAATGGCTGTACATGCAAAAGTTAATTTGTTCCTGTCAAATATATGTGTAGCTATTCAGACATTGATAGAAGTTTGGCTATATGGGTTTGTAGCACACAAAATACAGTGCCACGTCAAAATAAACTGGTGTTTGTACAATGATGTTGCTGGAATGAAAATGGTGGCATGCAGCAGACATACATCCAAATACTTACTTGCTTTCGCATGATGTCTGTAGCTTGCATGATACACTTAGGCAAAAGTCCATGACTTCGAGCCAGTATGGCTGCTTGCTCTAGGGACACACTCAATGTACTTCTGAACATGGGAACAAGAGATATTAAAATCACAGATCATATTTAAAAATGTATAAATAGGTATGTACAGGACATTTATCTGTTAAATATGACTTCTGTTAGCTAGTGTTCTTATATTTACTTTTTTAGTTTTTTCACTTACGAAACTATAAAACGACCTCAGTCCTGCATTTCTAGTCTCATTACACCTAGATACTGCAATTATTTGAGTCTCCAGCATCATTACTACAAGGCTATGTTTCACTGCTCTTCTGCAGTCTCTCCATTCATATAAAGTTCTTCTGCATTCATATAAAGTTATTCACAAATGAATCTTATCTTTACTCAATGGTTTTGAGACACTGGAAGAACAGTGCTGTGTTTGGAATCAATGCTTGCACACACCAAGATTCTAAAGCTATTTTTGAGCAACCTCCTACATTTTCAAGTGTGCGACTGAAGACAATGTTGGCTGAAAGTAATATGCAATGAGATTGCTCAGTTGCATTGGTTGATGCACTGAAACATAAAAAAGTTTGTGTGTCAATACTAATTATTAACAAAAGTATTAAAAGTCACAACCTACCCTAAAATAAAGATGGCAGTAGATTTAGATCCTTAATATATTCCCTTACAATCTACCTTTCCATTGCTTTGAACAGAATCAAAAATATTGCTCAAATCTCTAGAAAGGACAAAAGTTCTCATCGCAGCAGTAAAACACAGGTTTTAAAAATCTCACCTCTGCATCCCAGTGCCACACATTGTAATCTGACAGGCTCCAAGTCGATAACAGAGCTCAGAGGATATAGGTAGCAGGCCAGCTCCTGAGGTGTTACTGCTAGAATAGCCTGACTGGGTTGGTTTTGTATTAATGAAAGACTTCATCAGCCTGCAAAGCTCATCCATTGCATTAATGGGGCGAATAAGCTAAACAAAGCAATAAAAAAATGCATCAATGGTATACTTACACCTTCAGTTATAAAGACATTTACAGTTCTTTATCCTATGTCTAAGCACAATAATCTAAAGAAGAGTGACTGCCACACAGTAACAACTATTTAGAATATATATGAACTTTGGAGTGGGAAAATACAATTACTTAGGCTTGGGGCAATTTTTTGCAATTATTACAAATCACATAAGCTGTTTACAATGTATATTACCATTGCAAAGATAGTCTCTGATTTTGTCTTCCCCGCAGTAGTATTTAATGCCTTACATGCATATATTCACGTATGTCACCTGCCCCAGTTAGACAGACTGCCTTTACATGAGATGCTGGGAAGTACTGTTTTTGTGTTGTTTTCTTCTGTAACTGTGAACAAAGCTTTGTTCATTTTCATGCATCTGTGGGAAAATTAATTCATTCTGTCTAACGTCAGATACCGTATTTAGCAGGGGCAGTCAGGGTGACATGGAGTCTTATTAGTGCCTAAGTTAAGGGTTTTGTGTCTACCTGGGTTCTACACATTTTCTGTGAAACAAAGGAACTGTAGCCAAGCTTCAGAGAAATTCAGATCACTTCTTTAGGGTAGGGAACATTTTTTAAATGACGTTTGGGTTTGTACAGGTCTGCCATATGGGTATCCCATGACTGGGATTTTAGAGATGTAGAAATAATATTTCTATGAGATAGTTTATTGCAGAAATAAACACAATAACAATACCTGGTCAATCTTCACTGCAGTAGTATTGGAATCAGTGGGCAAGTTTGATCTCTCTAGGTAAAATGTCCTGCAAAAAGGCCAGCAACGACTACATTAGTTGGTGTGTCACATTTCAAGCACATATATGTATACTATCTTGTCTAAAACATTTGAGAAGGCTATGCTAAAAATCTTGTGCTTCAAGATCTGCTTTCTTATTGAACCATTTTGATTGCAGTAATTTACAGAGTCTGTACTAAAATACTCCAACCCCCCTTTTTTATGTAATTTTAGCTCTGCACAAAGTTCTGAAGTCAAATTAGATGGGAATTTCATACGGTACAGTGCACTACTTCAGAACAAGCTTAACTGTGGGAAGAAAATTAACAGGTTTCCCACACAATGAGAATCTCCAAAAATCATATTTGTACAAGGAACCATCAGGAACGGAATCTCTTTTTCATTAAATTTTAAGGTCTTTAGCGAGGAATGCTCTTTTCAATGTGTTTTAAGGCAAGGAAGAAGCATGAAATACCTGAGTTTACGGTAATATTGCTGCACTTTTTCAAGTGAAATACCATTAATTTGCTGTGGAAGTTCTTCTAGAGATGAGCCAGCTGGTTGTGATTGCCCCTCCATACTCTCCAGAGCTGAAGAAGAAAACATTTTACTAAACCTATGTTATTAGTTTTCTTTTCATTCATTTATTTATTTATCTCTATATCATGTCACTGCTCAGCAAATGACTGTTGGATCATGTCAAGGCTGATTCTGTTACTGCATAAATTTAATGGATTTCCCAGTATGGGAATATAGTGATAGTATCATAAAGGTGAGCTTCACAGAAAGCAGTTCTATCTAACAGCAATTACTCCCCACTAATATCCCCTTGAAGGAAATTTCCTGTATTGTATTTTGTTGTGAATATTTGGTTATCAAGTCAATTTCCAGCCCAGATGATTCTGTCATGGTGTATGCTTTTAAAAACACTTCTCTGTAGCCTGGGAACATCTCCTGATACCATACTAGATCAGATTGTGCATGTAGTCTAATATAATGTCTCTATGGCCTTTACAGGAAGGCATAAAAAAAGCCCCAAACAGGCATATCTTGCTGTCATGACTGTGCCTTATTCTAAAATCTAGCACTTCCCAGGTCTCTCTAGAATAGAAACATCTGCTTCTTAAATATGCCTGTAGTTCTCAGCTGCACTATGTTAAGACCTTCATGGTCATTCTTTATTTTGAATCTTTCAGCATCACCAGTTAGCTTATTTTTCTCAAGAAAGCTTTTTATAGACACCTTTTGTAAAGAGCACCGTGTGCAGTTTCAAGCTTCCCCCATTCTGAAACCGAGAAGGCAGTTTGGAGAAGTAGTAGCTGTCAAGATAAAAGATAACCTTCAAGGCCTGACGACTTCCTTCGATGTGGTAGAAGACATGAGTATCTGGAGAAATAAAGATAAAACACTTGCTGCTTTACCACAGCAGGAGCAATGCGAAACCATTGCTATCTGAGTTTGCTATATTAGATAATGACATTTCACATCTCCACCATTAGATGAATAAGGGAGAGCTTTTATTGAGAGAATGCAGGCTCTGAAATATTATACTTAAGAAGATACACAGCATGACCTAGCGTAATGTTTGATGCTAATACAATAAATGTGGTTAATAATTAAAATCCATCTTGTTTCATGGCATCTCATAGAGCGTAAACATGGAGAGAGATCTGGCAGGGTGGGACACAGGACACAGAAGAGCTGAGGAGGGCTAGTCCTTCTACCTTAGGTAATGTGGTGAATTACAAACATCTGTCAGGAACTGCTTATCATCTGTCATATCTCCCTGTGTGCGAAATCACACAGGTAAGGTACACTGGCACAGGCCATAGTTACAAATCACAGAATATGCCACCAGCATCCCATGATGTCAGTCCTGCTTTTTATGCCATGTTTTTGCAGTGGAACCTGAGGGAATGCAACAGTGCTTCAGAAAAGCCGCTCAGTGCTCGCCAGGTCTGACATGGTCTGTTAGATTTATAATCAGGGAGGATATTAATCCATAAAACAAACAAGAAAAAAAGAGCTTCAGAGAAACAGAGAATACTCACTTGCTACAAGACTTTCATCCAGCTGCTTGAAATAGAAGGCAACTTTGTCCAGTTCAGTCAGAGTGACCTGGATGTCTTCCAGCATGGTACGCTCCTCCTTCTGTAGAGGAAAGAAACAGATATAAATAGGTTATAATCTGCCAGAAAGAGATCAATGGCAGGAAAGTATAGCTGTTATGGGCACGCTTTGGTTCAGGAGACCTAGAGCAGAATGTGGAGCTTTCCATTGACTCCAACCCAGCCAGGTAATTACTAATGGGCCTGGAACTTTGTGATACAAGATAGCTACCCTTTGCTTAGATGTCACTTAATGTGATTCACAGAGAGTAGAGAAGTTCAAGGACTGAATAAGTTTGAAGGGATCTCTTTCTCCAAACTTTACTCTATACCTACAAATGTGAAGAACAGCCATGCATTCCATGCAATGTGAATAAATAGTAGTTACATATGCATATAATTTGGATTATATTTAAAAAAACTCCACACTCAATCTACAATGTTTACAAAGTCCAAAAAAATGTCGCTTCTCTATAGTGTCAGAGCTACTTGTCTTTTTTATGCTCCTTTTTTCTTAACATTTTTACAGTTACGGCAGCTTATCTACTGTAGCTGTGGCTTATCTGTTCGTTGGGTGCAGAGGAACTATGCAAGACCAGCTCCTCTTCTCCTTAGACATGGTGCCTCAAATACCAGCAGCACAGAAGTGAGAGAGAGAGTGCAGTCTATCTACTCCATAAAAGTGTCCACTGTATGAACAAAAGCCTACATTTTCCTGTTGTCCCAACTCTTGAAATACTCAGAACTTCTTCACCTATTTGTTGAAATGTGTGTTTTAACCAGAAGATGGCAGGCCACACACGTGTCACCAACAACTGAGTAGTAAAACCTCCCTAAATGCAGCAGCATTGCTCCAAACATGAAGGCAGACAGATTCCTATGGTGTTCTAGTGTGATACTGGGTCCAATATTTGTGACGAGATTAAAATGATGGGATATGGGATATGGAATATTGGCACATGGTTGTCAGCAGCAGGAACCTCCAGAGGTTGCTGTAGTAATGAGAGTCTAACATGCTGCTAGAAAGAAGGCTCTGGCTGTGCTGTGAGTGGCAGAGAAGCATACAGGCAAGTGTGAGCAGACCCAAGGGTGCCACAACTCTTCATCTTACCACAGCGGGGGAGAGAAGAGACTGGTAGTTTAGTAAAACACCAGTGGCTGCTATCTGTTCCAGCCATTTTCTGCTGGCATCTCTGCTGCTCTCTTCGTATTCCCCATTGTTGTTGTATCGATAGTTGAGAGCAGCCAGTAACTGCTCTGAAAAGGTGCAAATAGCAGCCACAAGAGACTGACAGAAGATGGAATCACGTCTCAGCTGTAGCTCAGTATCTGCCAGAGAAGGGGAGAGAAACACAAGTCGTCATGAGTATACTTGTCTTTAATCTCACTGCCAAAGAGGCAGTTTGCGTGTGCGTGTGTGTGCATGACATTTGGCTTCTGCTGTAGCTTTCACAGACTTAACAGATAACCTCTTCTTGCTGTGTGACCTGGGTGTATAAATAAAGACAGCATAGCTGGAGTACATGCATGTTTGAAAATTTTCTAGTCCACTTGACTGTTTATTACTTCCTCTGCCATCTGCATGCTCCTTCTTCTGACTGAGAAGAGCTATAACTCCTTAGTGCCATATCTGGATTGATTCCCTTCTTTTTATGCTTACAGAAGCAAGAGAATTCTTGAAAGAAGGTCTCTGCCATTACTTCTCTCCTGGGCTATTAAGAGATTCATCTTCCCCCATCCATCTGTATTTTGTGGGCTTCCCATATGCTTAATGCATTAACTGGGCCTGCCCATACGGTACCAATTGGTTTATGTTTCCTGGGAGAATTTCCCCTGTGTTAACTTTGCTTCCAGTCTGCCTGCCAGGCAGCCACATGCTGGTCAAATCAACCTCGTCACACTTAAGGGGATTGCAGGCCAAAGAGGCACATGAATAAGTGACAAGCTACTTCCCAGGCACCCTGGGCTCCTCCAGCAGGCACTGCAGTACAGCAGTCTCTCATTGTCAAGGCAGCGTTCCCCAGAGAAAGAAGCTGAAAACATCACCCAGAGGCTTTGAAGATCTGGATTATTTTTATAAAGCACTGAACACAATAGACCGACTAATACACTCCAGGCCCTGGGCCATATTCTCAACTTCAAGGCAACCAGTCCTTCTAGCAGCACACCTCTGTACTGCTAGACGTAAGGCAAAGAGAGCTTAGGACTGCCCTCAAGGCAAGGGAATCCCTGATGCCATAGCCAGTTCAGTGCCATCTGCTCCTTCATTCTGTCCAGAGGATGTTCATGGAAATGCTGCAGGAGATGGAGCACAGGTAGAGACTTAGGGAGTCATTATATCTACTGTCATTAAAAACAGCTTTTATGGACACTAGACTGACACCACAGGCTGGTTGGCACAGACTCATGGACCAGCCCTGGCAGGAGTTGACAAGTGACTTAGAGCCATACAAATCTCTCATCTTCATTCTATGAAGACTTGAGAATCAAGCCTGGCACAGTGAAATAACGACAGCCTATTCCAGTTATTTATTACCTCATTTTCAAACAAAAGTACACCAAGTAGGTGTTTCAATTACAAAATGACTGCACATTCACTCCTGGGAAAGGCCTGTCCCTTGATCTGCGAGCACAATGTTTTGTGTGTGGTTACAAATTAATGATGTCCACAGTGTATTTAGCTGCTGCCTGCACATTTAGGTTCTTAGTCTGCTCCTGGCTGTAATTTCAGTATATTTCAATCCTAACTCCTAACATGCCTGCTCTGTTTGGAAAGATGACAGAGTCCACGGTCTCACAGAAAGTTATGCAATAGGTCTCATTTTTGCTGCATGTTCTCACCACAGCAGGAAACAGTAAAGGCCATCTGGGAAGGGGGATTGTACAAAGGAAAAAATGAACACATTAAAAAAAAAAAAAAAGAGTGCTTGTGAAACACCAGCGACCAGCCAGGTAACACAAGCAGCGTACAGTGAATTGAAATAATGTAAACTGAAGAACAGATGTCAGATGCATGGAAAGGTTGCCCTAGATGCAAAGCATGAGAAATGCTAGCATAAAATGCCAGGGAAAAACCTAAATGCTAAGGAAAAACATAACATCTTGATGTATGCACATGCATGCACATAAAACTGTGCTAGGGACTTCTGTATATATGATGTTGTTTTGCAACAAATCAAAACCCCTTACCTGTGCATTTTAACAAGGCCAAAAGCAGCTGGTTCTTCCCATCTAAAACAGTGAAGAAAAGGAATGCTCTAGTCAACATGGTATCATGGTAGATTTGATTGCATTTGGTTAACAGTCTCCTCACTCCCTACAATCCCTGGCCCCTGTGTGGCCATTTCTATTTACTCTAGTATTCCTTACTCGTACAGACATTTTAACGACTGAGAAAGAAACAAGGTGTAAATCAAAGAATTTTACAGGCTAAATGTTCTGTTAACTACCATGAATTATTGGAAACAAATTGCACATGTTTGCTGTAGATGTAGTAGATGAATTCCTAAGCAGGTGATTTCTGCCCAGTGCTTTGCACTGGACTGTAAACATCAGATTCAGCTCCTGTTCCAGTTCAACCAGACTGCAACCGTTTAGGATGTTGTAGTATCTGATTAGCGTTCGTTTCATTTTGGAATATACCAAGCATCTCTCTCTCTCCATTTTCTAAAAGGGTTAAAAAAACCACAGGGAAATAGATCACTGATATCATTCTGTCTGAATGGGCTGATGAAATAAAATAAGGGAGAGAAAGTTCTTTGGAGTTGCTGCACAGGTGAGGTTTTACCGTACAGCACTGGGACTCTGCAAACAATAACTTGTTTTACCTGTTCTGTAGAGCCCAGTACAGCCTTATGACAAATTAAGATAAAATGATAAAATGAACTCCTAGACTTGATTAGATCAAGATCTTTTCTCCCTGAAGCCCATAACAAACTTCTCCTTATTTACAGACCTTCCACATGTTTTTGTATGATTTCAACAAGGTTCTTGATGCGCAATGGAAGGTTCCACGGATCTTCTTGAATGCTGGCTTGAATATTATTCCGGCACCTAACTGTGCTTTCTTCCTTCTGTTTAAATTCTAGAAAAAAATGGAGTTTGTTAGCCATTAAGGAAATGCTACATAGCTGAGTGTGGCTTATGAGTTATAATGTGTATACAGATGAAAGCAGAGATACAGTATCAATAGCAACAACTGTGAATGAAAAAGGTTCTTAAATAGAACTAATACAGAAGGAAAAAAAGACTATTCCTATAATCTCTTTATCAGCAGTCGCCTAGCATTGTTGTCAGGATTGTGGACTAAAAGTTATGCACTTGGGTGACATGCGTAGTGAAGGGAGCTCTGCACTACTCAGAAAGCACAGAATTCCCTTCTGTCTTCTCTGCCTTTAATAACGTACAGGCAGCTATATCGGGTAGATCTAGACTCTCTGGCTGTGCAGAATCAGATCAAATTTTTGGCTGCAGCTGTCACATCCCATAATACTGATGAGACGTCTTTCACCTGATGGAAGCTAATTATTTAATTACGGACTAGAAGATTTATTCTCCATGACTTAGCTATGTAGCTGAGCCAAATACCCCACTGTTGGTGATAAAATGCATAAGCAGACAGAGAAACACAGAAAAACTGTGCCAAATAACTGCTCATGAACAGAAATGGGAAAGCATTCAAATTTACATCCATCACTGAAAGGTGTCTATGGTAGCTATTAAATAAGACACTCTGGTCCAGGATTCCAGCTGAATGTAAGCAGGGTTTGTCTGTCCCTTAGTGTGATGAATGTGGGATCTTCAGTTAACTTCAGTTAACTAAAAGACTCTCTCAGTGTAATTAATCTAGTTTTAATAAATGAGACTCCGTTTAAGCAAAATATAATAAAGGAAGTGGAACACAAGGTGTCTGTTATTTCTTCATTCAAACAGCGCATGGAAAAGACTAACAGATATTCTACATAAATGTGAATGTGTTTGTCGAAATGAGTTCATTTAACAGAACTCCACAGGAGTTATTTCTGGAGTCAGGAAAAAAAAAAAAAAGCAGCAGAAAAAGCCCCCTTATAGAGTTTGCCACTGTAACTTAAAAATAGAGCTTGTCAAAGGTTACGGAGGAGGCCATGACTACAGCACCTGAAGTACAGTAGGAATAGTAGGAAACATTTCAGATTTCAAGTGGGAAAGGAAATGCAGGAAATATTCAGAAAATAAAGTTCTGTGTATTTCAGTGAGAGAAGAAACCACATCCTGGGCCCCAAAACCATTAAGACCAAAGTCTCATCATGCTCCCTGAGGAAAAACAAAACACGGTATCATATGTTTGCTCTCTATGGGAATCAGTTTTCAAAATAAGTGTCATGTGAGGATGAGTTTACTCTGGCAATTTTTCTGCTTTTCTTCAGATGGGTAAGTCATTAAGCAAACACAGGCAGAACCTTTTGGTGCCTCAGATCTACAGTCGTCAGCCCCTCATCAGCTTATCGGAGTGTTCATTTAGCTTGTATCTGGCCTATCTCTACCTTGTACCTTTTGAGATACATATCTGTGTTCACATCAAAGGATAGATCTGGGGACTTGTGCAAGAGCTGTGAGGATTCAGCGCATATAACAGAAAAGCGTTCTGTGCTCTTCAGAAGGAATTCATGTGAAAATGACATTTTAAGGATACAAAATTTCAATGGTCAGACATGGTACCTGCCATTAATGTATGACTGGGTAGACTGCATAGTTAAGTAACTCTTTGTGGCCATACAGCAAATGCGCATTCATGTTAAGCTCTCAAGAACTAGCAAATCACTTTATTAAATACAATCAACCTTTTTCTTTACCTTGCAAACTGTGTTCCATTGGAAAGTGCTTGGTTTCTTCAAAGGCCTTAGTTATTACTGGTCCTTTTAGAAGTGCATTGATTGCATCAACCTACAATTGGAATGTTTTCAGTCAGTGGTAGTAAGATTTGCAGATGAAAATCTGAACAGAACTCTTGTGGGAAAGTGCAAAAGCCATTACACTATTTGTATTTTGGAATGATTTCTCATTGACAAATGGCATTAAGACTTTCTATCCATGAACTGGCCTCAAGAGCCTCACATTTAATACAGCATTTTGCACAATGATGATCTACATGCTGATGAGATAAAAGATAATACAAAACAATTCTCTGGTGCTATACACCTATAAAGACATCTGTTGGCTAAACTTGTGAGGACTCTCCTGAGATCTGTAAATGTGATCCATTTAGATCATACAAGGTATTAGAATTTTGTTCACCTTTTCCTTTTTTTTTCTCATGAAAGCTTTTTTCCCCTTAGTCTAATGCCTGAGATAAGGCAGGTCAACCTTGCCTAAATCACACAAGACAACTTAAATGTTGACAAAATTGATTCCTCAAACTGTCCTATAATATACTTGCTTACACTGTACCCCAAGAGAGTTTGCCATCCCTCAAACTATGATTTCATTAAACAATTTTATACTTCCAATTTCTTAAATTGACATTGATAAAGAGAAAGCAATTCTGTGTAAGAGTAATGCTTTACATACCTGGTTAAAAAGATGTTCCAGACAGCCATGAAGTTTGTCTTGTTTGTCTAAAGGAATCCTCATATCATTGGGAAGCTCATCTCCTAAAAAAGGAAAGATGAAAAGCCTTTAACTGTCTTACAAACGTAATCTGTGATGAAGCCAGAGATGACACAAGCACACCTTCGCACCGGAGTCGTGGAAAAATGATTTTCTCTAATTCATAGATCAAAATAGTCATGATTTTTCATATAATGCAAATATCTGATAACTATAGAAGCTTATCCCTGCCTAATACCTCTTCCATATTCCAAATTTACTGGTTCATTAGAAAAAGAACAAATCTCTATCTTTATGTTCTTGTGACTAGTTTTGAAGAAACTACATTTGCAACTTAAACATGCAAGTGCTTATAATCAGCAAAGTCTTATCAGCTCTATTAAGGTGTCTGGTATGAGAAATATGCATGTAACCTATGCATATACTCACCTGATCCCATCTCATCACTGCCCAAGTAAGAGCTGTTACTCCGTACACTGGTGTATGACAACACTGAGTCCCGGTTACTGTTACATTCACTAGAAAGAAAAGCAAAGAAGGTGATTGAAAAAAAGCTGTCCTTACACCCAGTCTCTGATATACTATCATTCTGTTGTTATTAACACTGCAATCCCCAAAACTAATTCTGTTACGCATATACAAAAGAAAAAATAATTACAGGCAGAACAACCATTAAGCAAGGCCTCTGGGGCTGGCACTGTAAGAGGATGTCTTTTTCCATTTCTAGTGACCACTCAATGCTTAATATATTGCCTGGATCCTATAAATAATGAAAATGGACTTCCCACCAGGACCTCATCTGGGTCGCATCATTAAGCATGCTCTACGAGCATCGAGTAGGGGAGAAATAATTAAAATCTATGAGACTGAATCTCCACTAAACTCAACATTTGTTACCAATTCTCAGGACATTACAGCATCCAACTCCAGCATATGTTGAAGCTGCAGTAGCACAGACATTGGAGATGGGAGAGGAAATTTAAGGAATCTATACCATCAGAGAATCAGGCACTGCAGATCCTAAAACTACCTCAGGAAGCAGAGGAGTCACTACAGTTCGCTTCACACCGATGCTGGCTCATGCACACCTGGAAAATTCTAGGTCTCCTCTGTTTAAAGTTCACTTTACACTAATCATAACTTAATAAAAGTAACCAAAAAGGCTATGGATCTCAGTCTGTCCCCCTCCAATTAAGTGACACAGTGTTTTTAATAGCACAGACTCAAAACAAAGCCTACAAAATTCTCCATATTGTCTCTTCCTCTGTTTTTATTTTAGAGTGACATGAGAGAAAACTATAAGAGCAATTGAAAGAACCCTAACTGGGGTTCTTGCCTGTCCTTTGTTAAACCTATTGCCAAAGAAATCTATTTTTTCTTAAGAAGATTAATACTTATGGCAACTACTCCACAGTCTGAAATGATGAAATTTGAATTACACCTCCAAATGATCTCGGAGAAAGAAGCATGGCTAATGCAAACAAGATATTTTCTTATCTGTAATTTACTTATTTTTGTAGCTCCTCAGTAGTTTTTCAGATCAAAAACCATCAAAAAACATTTTATTCTCCCTTGAGTAACTATTATCTGTAATATATGTTTAATTCTCTGCCTCTGTCTAATAAAGATAAGACAGAATAATCTTTCTCATCTTACATTTACGTGCAGAATTTTGGAAGCAGTGACAGACCCACAGAGACTGTTTGTGATGTCACTTTGTTATGCAGAATAGATTAGTCTCAATTACAGGAACCATTTAAACTAAACAGCGTTCATAATTGGCATTCCTCTTAACAGCGAAAGAAATACAGCACATTTCAATAAAACAGCTTCAGAGCACATGTGCAGATTTAAATCTAACACAGTAAATAGATGCCACAGATCTCAACATTGTAAGTGCTGGTTCTGTTTCTTTACTGACTTTGTATCTGCTGTCCTTGTAGACATTCAATATTCAACCAGACAAGGCCCTGAGCAACCGATCTTGTTGGACCTGTGCAGAGCAAGAAATGGGACCATGTAGGCTCCAGAGACCCCTTCCAATGTGAACTGCTCTGATTCTGTCATTTCTGCCGTCCTGTGTGAATGTAACATACTCCTACTTATACTAGTACAAAACCAACAGCAAGTAAAGAATCAGGCCTGTAGCATGGAAGTTTCAAAGACACATCATTCACTCAGGTTACTGTAATCCTCCAGCCCACTGTAAAGTGTCTTTATTCCTTCCTACAGGCAAAGTCCTATGGCCTTTCTGTAAATGTAAAAATGGCCTATTAAGGATGTAAAGTTGCAATGGTCAGACATGACTGCAATTTGTTATTCCACTTCTTCTGAAGTTGAGTTTCCAAATGTTTCCTCCCAAGAAAGACAGGTTTGGAGTGTGTGCGATTTCCTTTGGTAGCAAATATTCCCAGAGAAGCAGCAGTCAATGACGTCCCAAAAACAAGATTTTGAGACACCTGAATAAACATTTGCATTTGTGGTTTCAAAGGCCCATTAAAAATAAAAAACTCAATGTCCATTTCTGTTTCTCAGTGTCTTAGACTTTTGGGAAAATTGTTTGCAGAACTGAATGGAAACATCCCCTTACAATAGCAGCGATTACAAGACCAAGCAGTCTGCAAACTCTGCTGAGCTTCTGTAGTTTCCAGCTATACAATATAGAAAGGGAAAGTCACATTAGACCTATTTATTTCATTTTATTCAATTTTCTAGAAGCGTTAGTATTTTGGCATTGTTATGAGGAAAGGTTTTTTGCTGTGTATGTCTCCCTGGCAATAAATGTAATGAAATAACTATAGCTAGTTGTCCTGGTTTCAGCTGGGATAGAGTTAACTGTCTTCCTAGTAGCTGGTACAGTGCTATGTTTTGAGTTCAGTATGCGAAGAATGTTGATAACACTGATGTTTTCAGTTGTTGCTCAGTAGTGTTTAGACTAATGTCAAGGATTTTTCAGCTTCTCATGCCCAGCCAGCAAGAAAGCTGGAGGGGCACAAGAAGTTGGCACAGGACACAGCCAGGGCACCTGACCCAAAGTGGCCAATGGTGTATTCCATACCATGTGACGTCCCATCTAGTATAGGAACGGGGAAGTGGGGGCGGGGAATCGCCACTCGGGGGGACTGGCTGGGTGTCGGTCAGCGGGTGGTGAGCAATTGCACTGCGCATCATTTGTACATTCCAATCCTTTCATTATTACTGTTGTAATTTTATTAGTGTTATCATTATCATTATTAGTTTCTTCTTTTCTGTTCTATTAAACCGTTCTTATCTCAACCCACGGATTTTGCTTCTTTTCCCAATTTTCTCCCCCATCCCACTGGGTGGGGGGGGAGTGAGTGAGCGGCTGCGTGGTGTTTAGTTGCTGGCTGGGGTTAAACCACGACACTAGTGAATACTTTACTAGGTGAATATAGAATAATTGACTGACTGGAAAATAACCCGCTTGTTGAAACCATACCTCCGTTAGAAACATTATATTAGTAAGGGAAGAGTGGCACAATCTTCAGACTGACCTGTAGGAGTCTCTGAAACTCATTGTGTCATGTCCAGAGTCTTCTTGGTCCTCCTCACAAACTTTGAAACAGACCTTCTTGATTCCACCATGCTCAGCTTTGTCAGGATCACTCTCTTCTGTTCCCAGGGAAGGTGGAGATGTCTCCTCAGTAGATGGTGGCTCACAGGCACCACCTTCTGTAGGTTCTGTTATGGTGGACAAAAGTCTGCAAAAGTAGAACATACAGCTCTCAGGGACTGGTGGGTAGTCTCATAAATGAGGTATAACGACTACGGCTGGAATACAGCTATGTGAAATCAAAAGCAACCTTGCCAGCATTTTACATAGACTACAGCTATGTAAAATTGCAAGCTCTGAAAGGGGTTCATTGAAATCCATGAACCTAAGTTCACAAAAGGTCCTGTTTCCATAGGTACCCTACCTCCATAAGGAATAGCTTAATCACTGTAACCATGGTGGCCTGAAAGCACCCTGTTTTTAATTTGCCAAAGTCCTCACTTTCTCCATCCAAGGTGCTGGGTTTCTCCTCTGGGGCAGTGCCTCAGCTTGCCGGCTCTACCCAGCAGCTACCACCCTTTCTTAAATATGTTTGAGCCAAGGATCCACATGCTTTCTGGTCAGTTGAAGTTTTGGTGCACGACGGGCTGTTCTTTTTTGTTACTGGGATTCCTGGAAGTGGCTGTGAGCAGCTTAGGCCGTCTTATAGCCAGACAGATCACCCCTGCAGTCCCTGCTATCAAAACCTTGCCAGTTGTGCACAATACACAGATGCACTACTCAAATCCTTCATTACTACTCCTAGGAGACCCATGATGAGAAAGAGAAAAAGACAAAAATAGGAAAGGAAAACAGAAGTGCCATAAAGAAAGCTACCTAAAATCACAAGTTTTGCTTAGTCTGCCTTATGACAGACAAAATTTCAAGGGTAGGGACTATGTCTATATGGAATTCCAAAACCAATGCTGGCACCAAATAGATTCTTATATTGGAATATATAGTAAGCAAAACAGAGGCTGTTGAATTCAGGTAGACTTTTAGGAGCAAAGGACAATAATATATATGTTGGTGGATCTTGCACAGGAGTACGTTTGACACAACCAGCAAGGAGCTGTAATGCAAGTGCATGTGTGAATAGGTGAGTCTAAGAGTATGACAGTTGGGGCCAACAGGCACAATGTGTTTTCTGAGGTTAATGCCTCCATTTTATCAGGATTGCTCTCTGCTGTGCATACAGGATTCTCTACTCACTTATTTATCTGAATGACATATTGCTTCATTTCCTTCACTGCAATGTCAAGTTTGTTAAAAAGGTGCAAGTATGAGTCCTGTATCTCGCGATCTTCCTGTTTCAGCAGAAAACTGAGTCCCCTTTCTTCCTGAATTGTTCCTCCATTCTGCTGGCCAAAGCTACCATCAAGATCTCCATCTTCTGGGGTCAGACATCTCCAGGATGGTGCAGCCATAGTGGTGATGCAATGTTGAGTATAGGAGACTGGATTTAAGGTACCTACTAAACATTGAAGGGTCTAGTTAGTATGGCTCTCGTGACTTTGCCCACTCTATCCCAATAATGATAGTTTACAATAGGTGGAATTTGAACAGGAAAAAATAAAATTTCAAAGAATTATTTAATATAATTACATTCTATGAGGAAAATGTTCTTTTAAAAAAAAAAAAAAAAAAAAAAAGGAGGTTTTTCTTTCTTGGCATGCCAACTAGATGTTTTGAATTTACTGCAGTCCAGAAACAAGTTAAATTATGGAAGTAAAGACAGCAACTATCCACACATATACTCGTACAGACAACATGAAAAGTATCTAAAAGCATTTGCTGAAATGTTAATGAATTCAGGTTCTCGGGAGTTGGTCTGTGTTACTATTCCAGCTTTACAAACATTTACACACACACACATATATATATATAAAAAGAAACAGGATTATGTCCTTACAGAAGATAAATAGAATTCCTTTTCATTTAGAAATGCTGACAGTTTTGGTATGGTACTTTGCTAACCATCTTAGCTCGCATTAAGAATACAATGGAATTTTAATATTTTCAAGCGAGCAGGGCTTCTTTATCGACCTCATTTTGAATAGTCAATGCCATTCTTCCGAAGATTGGTTAGTCTACTCTTCCCTGTGTCTCTTCCAAACATTCCTGCACTCTGACCTTCACAAGACAATGAATCAGAAGCATATTAGGTGAGATCATGATTAAGAAATGTTGGAATTCAAATAATCTAGTTGTAGGACAAATGCTATGTAGCAGCTATTTATCAGAAAATAGATCCCCTTGACAGAGTAGAGACTTCAAGCTCCAATGCATGGAATTTATTTAGTAATGACAAAAGAAAACAGCACTACAATCTGATTCACTCATGTTTTCCCACTGAATGTAGCCTCTCTTCACAGCACTAGCACGACCATCAGCCTCCATTCACTTTTCTTTCAGTCAGTAAGTCACCTCTACTAGCTTTAAACAATACTCCAGGACACTTAATTATTATGAGATGACCACACTGCTTAGCTAGTAAAAACATATTACCTGAAGCCTCTCTATGCTTAAAGGCGTTACTATTTTACAACACAAGGAGGCTGTCATTTTACTCTAAAATTTTAAGGAGGAAAAAAGGGTACCAGCAAGACTGTGTTTCTTTGAAACTTATTTTGATCTTGCTGAGCAGTGGAAAGACACAACTTTTTATGCAGATAAAATCAGTATGATTTGAAAGTTAATTATCACCTTGTTCTGGATCAAGACCAATAATAGAGGGTTTCCGTCCAATGCGAATGCTGAACGACCTCCCCGCTGAGGTAGTGTTTTTGGGGTATGATACCTCCATGAGGTTAATATGGCAGTTGGTGGGGCAGAAATCCATGCTGTTAAGGGAATGTGGTTCCATGATGGCTTGTTTGAAGGCTGGGCTCACCTTTGTTTTCAATTCATCTGCAAACTGGGAGAAATAAAGCAAGCGTGTGCTACTTCACTTGCAAAAAATTATGACGCAATACAGACAATCCTTTTCTCTTCCTGCCTCCTATTCCAGAATCATATGATTTCTGCTGCAGCTGGAATAACACATTAAAAAAAAAAGCTCATAAAAGAACAAATGAAAGCAATTAGCTACACCTTCTAGAACTCTCTTCAAACAGCTCAGGTAACTGCACAAAAAAAGCACACATAGTTTGTTTACACTACGATGCACTTATGTTCATCTTAAATCAGACACTGATCATTCTGTTGTCATATTTATTCAATGATATGGTGGAAAGGAACCTGTAATAATACGTTATAACCCACAGCTCTGACCAGCTGACTGGAGTGATTTACAGATAAGGTCTTTTTTCCTCAAAACTTGCAATTTCAGTAACTTGCAGAGCTGTTTTCATGCCTCTAGAACACCTACCTCTAAAGCAGTTCGGATTCATTAATAAAGAATACTAAGACCCAGTTATCACAATGAAGTATTGTCTTGAGACTTCACCAATAACTAGTAGTGTTGTACCTCCTGGTAGTTTGTGAGCCTTCTGCTAATGCTTTCCAGCTTAGTGTCACAGATTTGCCGGAATTCATACTGGGGCATGGTGGCCACAGCACTGCTTAGGGATATAAGTCTTTTGCAATTCCTTACGAAGTGATTGTCCTCTGCAGCAAAGGCCTCTAAAATCTAAACAAAAAGACAGGATGTCAATGATAAGAGACTTGACAGTGAGGGAAAATACAGTTTTTCTCCACTGAGTAAGTGTCAAAGCCCCCATGCTGTCATGGTTGAATAAAGCAGCCTTCAGTACAAGTTGCCTTTATTACTGCCTGAGAATGACTATCATGCCTAATCCCCAGAGTCATAAAACATTCCTCAAAAAATTTTAGAATAATTGAAGTGGATCACATGGGACATAACAATAATGTTACTGGGATGTGACAGAAACATTTACTATTAGCTCATTATTGTCACAGATGACCAAAATACTAAGTGCAGTGCTGCTTTCCAATAGCAGCAGTTCTACTTGATTCCTTTAGTGACCCTTCCAGCCTATCAGCTGGGAAAAAGCTGCTTGATTTTCTTCCAAGGTAAAGCAAATTCTTGCCTGAAAAGATTAATCTTGAGTATCAGCAAAGAGTATGTTACCAGACAGATAAAAGCGAGAATTCCACTGCTGAGGGCTCCCCTCCCTCTACCTCAACAGCTGAAATCCTAGAAGCATTTGCTGACTTGCTCATACCAAACGAGCTATTATAACTTGGTGCATTCTAATGAAGAAAACTCCAAGCAAGGTTGAGAAGACCATGTGCAACCTAATCTGAAGAGCCAAGCCAAGCCACCAGAGAAATGCCTATATTATTGGCTTCCCTGTTCTGCTTAGGAATGAAGCTGACCATGTATGTTTTCTGGTACCTTTGCAGTGAGATTGAAGCAACCTTTTGGTTCTACAATTTTCTCCAGGACAAAGGATTTGATTCCTGCGCTGCTGACATATTCGTACACCACCCCATGCTCCAGGTGGGTGTTATCCACAGTCAGGCTAATGAGAGGTGTTTCTTCACTAATGACCAGTGGAGAGCTGATGGTCTGTGGTGTCTGGGCTGGAACCAAAATAAGTCATTAGAGGTGTTTGGCAGCACACATGAATACAGGCATGCATAGGGAAGAGAAATCTGTTGAGAGATATTATTAAACGCAAAGACACAACCTTTGGCTCAAGGAGTCTCTGAACTACATACTGCTAGAGGCTGGGAGCATATTCTGAGGAAGACATTTGCTGCTGGCCACTACTGGAGACAGTGATAGAGGTTTAGACAATCCACGTGCTCCAATCCACATTCTGATGTTCTTCCATGTGTACATACACACATCCATGCACAGGACACTACTTCCAGTTCTGTTCAGCATTCAGACACACAGACCCCAGCAGAAGCTTTCAAAGGGAAGTGAAGTACGTTAATCTCAGAGTCTTGTTTGTAATGACCCTCTGGCAGACTGCCACTTTTCTGTCCAATTTTGGGAAATGCTCCAGATGCATTTTCTGTGCAGCTATAAGACTGAGATGGCAGGGCAGGGGTGGGGTGACAAGATAACATTTTTTACACACAGCAATGCTATTGCCACCAGACAAGAGATTTAAGTTACAGTCAGACTGAGATTTGCCAGAGAATTGCTCACATGCCTCTACCAGGGCACTGCTCCAGCTGTTCCACTGTGGAGCTGCACTGTTTGACCATTAGATTACCAGGCTCACCAGACCTTAGATGGGATCCACACAGATGTGCATCTGTTCCTGGAGAAGTTGCCAATGGCATTCAGAGTCCATGCTCAGTCCTTTGGATTGAATCTGGCTTCAGTATTCTCCCCTAACATCTGCTTTTCCGAATAAGCTCTCAACATGAAGGTAAAGCAGTGGTTTTTTTGAGTTACACTTTTCTGAGTTGGAGGAAATACACCCACACCTTTTGCTGACACAGTGGTAACATGCTCTGAAAACTTGCTCCAGATCAAAGTAATTTAAAATCTTAATCTTTAATCTTAAATCACAGAAAACATAGATTATTCTAGGTGGAGTTACTTGCAGACCTTCCCTCTCCAGCTGCTACTGCCCATAAATTCCTGGTTTGCAGGGGTTACCAAACGATTCTAAAAATGCTGAGCCTTTTCATTCCAGAAATTGGCTGTCTTGTAAAGATCAGAGAGTCACAGGGGTATGATTTCTATGTGTATTTCAATTTTTTCCTCTCCTGAAGAAACTGCAGCATAAGAGTACTTCCTCTGGCAGACCTCCTTCTATTACAAAGCTTTACTAAGACAAGAGATATTCTACAATAGTAATGACACTTTACCCTAGGTTTCCTTCCCCCATGAGAATCTTTACCTGATTCCTGTTGGCTATTTTGAAGTGGATCCAATTCTGCACCTCCCTCCAGTGAAGAGTCTTCTTTGCTGGAGTCAGGATGACTGCCATTCAGATATGCAGTGGATGCTGCTTGCTGAACCCTGTCCTCTTCAGCATCTTCGTGTGTTCTGTACACCCACTGGTATAATCCCTTTCAAGAGATACAGGCTTCAGCTATGACCTCAGTAACAATGCCCAATCTCTATATGTTTGGACTACAAAGGTGAATTCCCCCAGCTTTCCTCTGAACTTCAGAGAATATAAAATCTAGATCAATATCTGGGTGAACTTCTAGTTTTAGCAATAGCTAATAGTATTTAGTACTGTATGCAGCGTATGAATTGGCATACATATTATTTGTAGATGTTTTGCAACTATAGGCAACTGTAATCAGCTCCCTCAGTTATACTAGGACCTTGGCATGGGAGTAAATAAGTCAAAAGAGATACGTATATGCTGTTTTTCTGAATTTTTAGTAAGCATAAAAGCACAGAAGGGGAGGACAGAAGAAGGGCAGGAATTAATGTGCTTCCTTTGAGGTTTTGTATTCATACCAGTGCTTCCTGTTGTCTGGTCCTGTAGGCTGTAAAGTGCTCCATAACTTCCATATAATTTCCATGTGTTGCATTATTCCCATTAACTTTCAAAATACACTGCCCTGGATGAAGACCTACAGCTGCAGCCTCAGAACCTGAAAATTCAACAGGAAAGGAGTTAGACAGTAAAGCCATCTGATTACAGAAGATAAAATTGGAAAGTTTGCAAAGGGTTTCTGGCTAAGAAGAGTAAGAAGAGCTAGTTGAATGCTGTCATGCTTTTGCTACCAAGTATATTCTGAGAGCTTTGTTGTATAAGGAAAACATCATGCATCTATCCTTCATATTTTCAGTAGTGCTGGGAAAAACAGAGACCTCCTAGATGTAAACGCATTCATGCTAGAAATTGAAATTCCTGTGGGAAATCATTCGGCTCTTCTAGCCTTATGATTACATCAGCTGAGGTCTTGCTTAAATGTAAGCAGTTACATTTGTTTCACCTTGTTGCCCTTGAAAGATACAGAACACTTGCATTTTACGCAATTTGCCACAGTCTAAGAAAAAGACTATGATGTACTTTAAAACTAGAGTTAAGTCTAGAGTGCAATAACCAGCTTCAATGGCTTTATTCCAGATTCACATGAACAAGACTCAGACCCAAATTCAGCTCGTAGAAATTTACAGTCAAAGTGATTAACTTTTTTAAGTCACCATCATTTAAAATTCATACAATTTTATTCCAAATGCACTTTGTCTTTTGCTAGGAAAATCCTGAAAAAAGAGAATCTTTCCCGCTGGCACTTCCAATTTGCACTCTTCAGACTGTTAAAAAGTGTCTATAGGTGCTGTTATGAAAGGGTGTAATAAATGTGTCTCCCTGAGAACATTGTTGCATTTGGGTGCTGCCTGCTGTCTGTATACTAACTGCACATATCTGGATATATGTATTTGTTCTGAAGGAAGGAAGTGGTACATGTCTGAAAGGTTGTATTTTCTCCATCTCCTGAAAATAAAGGTTAGAGCTGTGCTTTATTTGTAGCTCAGTTCACGTTTCAGTTATGAAAGTCATAAATATCTCTGTCAAACTGTGTTTTCTCCTTTTAAAAAGACCAAGAAAAGCAGTTCGCCTCTAACTTATGTTGGTAATTTATAGCAGTATAAGCCACTGTAAAGGGAGAAGTAGTCTTCTAGTCTTATATCATACTTTGTAATGTCCATTAAGAAACATGATCTGTCTACCAACCTGCTGATCCCACAGCACATTTGGAACTACAGTGATCCAAACTGTGGCTGGCCACAGGCGAAAATATTGAGGAAGCAACAGACAGCATTATACCTCAACTTTTTCTCAGCCACCTCAGTTTTAAATTTTTATTGCCTGTGGCTGTAAAGCTGTATCTTAGTAGTCTTAGAAGAAACAAGGTTAGGTTCACTAAGCAAGCGCATTTCTAGCTTGCAAGAGCTGAAGTGATAATGCTTTCTCAAGAGTCTTTCCACAGTACTGTGGATTGCAGTACCACCAAATTTCTTCTACTGTAGAATTAAGTTATTCCTTGTTTTGTGTTGATGGGATTAGTGACCCAACACTCAGTTCATAATAACGATACCATTTTCTTAGACTGTATTTAGATTATAAGCACTCTGAGGCAGGAACTATCTCGTTGTTCTATGGTTTTATATATGAGTGCAATCCTTCTCTGTGACAGGGGTTCCCAGTCATTATGGTCATTAAAGTTGTCAGAACTTGTTTAGAACAAGTTTGACGATGAAACCTGCATCTGTCTTGATTGATTGAGAGAGATATATACACACACACACACTTTATATACACATGTATATATATTTAGCTGTATTCCAAGCTTAACTGTACCACAACCTTTCTACTTACCTCTTCCTACTGCATGAACATAAGGTGGTGCTGCTCCCCGTATCTGAAAGCAAAGTGCTTCAGGACAATCTGGGATTTTAATAATCCTGCAGGTAAATCAAGGAGAAGAGAAAGCAGCTTTTAAGTAGGCTGCCAGAGCTCTGGGCAGTTCCAACAGCATCTTTCTCTGGCATTCATAACTGTGTTTTGTATTAAAGAAAGCACCCACAAAGTTTACAAATAAATAACAAATAAACAGACCTGAAGAAATCACCCACTCCATCTTCATTCTCCAAGGCAGATGGGAGATTCTGTCTGTTAATTAAAATTTGTCACTGCCAAATTTATTACACCTTTAAGTGAACAACACAGGACAGAAACTTTCTATGGTATTTGTATTCACTTCCATTTCTAGGCAAACTTCAGTGCAGCTGTGCTGACTTACACCAGCTGAGGATCTTTTCCATTAAAAAAAAAAAAAAATAGACCAGACAAGACACCCTGGACTAGAATTCAGCATCAAGTGCTCATTGAGCTGTTCAATTCTATGGCAAATTCTGGGATTACAGAATCTAATAATGCACAAGATATTAACAGGGCCAAGCCTCATTATAAGATACAGTAATGGACTGAAAAACTCTAAGGGCTGATATCGTTAGAGTCATCCAAAAATAAGCCAAGCTTTAATGGGGTAGAAATTGCTTTCCCTTGCACATATAATAGAGTCTGAGAAGCTTCACCTGAGGCAGAGTGACAGTCCTTGTGATTCAGTTCTGTTTGTCCACAAGGAAGCCAGAAGTTAACTGCAGTATAAAGAGAATAGATCCTAACCTGTTCTAGAAGCAAAAAGTTCATCACTGAAAATTACCTGTGACTCTTGTATCTTTCATTTATGTCATTTGTATTCCTATTGAACAGCTTCTGCATAGCAAAGTGTTTACACAGTTTTCACTACAAACTGTAGAAGAAATATTTAGTAAGTGATGTTTCTAGATAATCTCTGTCTACCCATCTTGGCACTTACTCTTTTGATTTGGTGGCTACCAGAAGCCTAAGTGGCCTTCGTGAGCAGAAGGACTGGTTTAAGATGGTTTCCACTTCTGAAAACGGGCGTAGGAATATTAAGTCCTCATTGATGGAATATATTTTTCTTCCTGTCTGCAGGCCAGCAATCTGCAAATGAAACAAACACCACAGAAAACTTTGGGTCATTGGCAGCATCTCTGAAAGTTCAGGCTCCAACGTTCAACTGTTCTCTACTTATGGATGTTCCTAAGATTACTGTCATATGGAACACTATTTATACAGTGTTGGTTCATCAAATAATTTGTCAGTCACCCTTAAAGTTGTCTGCATTTACAGAAAACAAAGAGATATCACCAGTATCTCTATAAATATGCCACTCCACAGATATATCTTACTTTGCAAGGGATGTATCTTTGTACTCTTCTGCTACAATTTTTTTAATAGGGGACTATTAAAAACAAGACTATAAAAAAAAAAGGCGGGGGGACACACTAAAAAATAGGGGACTATAATAGACTGGCTGCAATACCCAGTGAGATACAGAAGCGTGACTTGAAAAAACAAAGTATACCTAGTCATGTAAGTAAATGTAACCTGTTTTTAAGTGGTGGTAAAAACCTGTCTCTGCTTTAATTGAAGTACTGGCTCTTCATCAGCCTAAAAAGCCACAAGATTTTCATTTTAATTCCTAGCTTTTGTGCCTAACTTTAGTTACTTGGCAATGGTCACACAGGAAGTCAGAGACAGATCCAATGACAGAATCGAGATCCCTTATTCTGCCCACCAGACAATAACACTAAACGTACCTCTTGATGATCTATACCAGTTAAAATGTGACACAGCAGCACTTAGACTAGGTGTTAGGATATCAAGGAAATATAAAATTCCCTTTAACACAGTACAAAGAAAAAAAAAAAATTACTAACCCTTCCCAGGTTATTTCCCATCACTTCAAGGTCCAGCAGTTGGGCTTTCTTCTAAATGTGACAAACCTTTTCCTATTCTACCCGGAATCCATTGACAAATTTCTTGACTTGGAAGAAGGAGTACTACTCCCACATATGAATTTGACCTGTTGCAAAAATGAATCTAGAAACGTAGGACTGGAAAACCCTGCTGACTATGTCTATACAAGGCTTGGCTTTTCTTAAATATATTTTGTGTTCTGAAAGTCGGAGATCAGTTTACGTACAAAAACCTATTTTTTTTTTTCTCAAATCAAAGCTATTAAAAGGAAAAACTACAAAGTGCTCTCCTTGATTTAATTCTCAAGCCCTCTATGGTTGAAAACATCATCTTGTGTACCTGGAAATAACATTTTTCATCTTTCTTTTTTTGTAAATAATCTCTAAAATGGATAATGGGGATAAACAGCAATAGAGATTTTAACTTAAGATAGAATTTGACAAACTTTTGTTTATAATTCAATGGGAATTTTTCTGCCACTTGCATTTACTTCTACTGATGAGTTTATTATAAAGTAATAATTATTAGATAAATTTCTAAAGTCATTATGTTTTAGGCCTGACTTTCCCAAAGCAGTAGCTCATGCACTTAACGTAGGTGCAATTAGCTAAACCCTTTGCATACCTGCTATCATTCTACATGTGGATGACCCCTTTATATTCCTAAATTATTGCTTGTGCATACAGGACACGTATCTGCACACATAATCATAGCAAATCCATGAATGTATGAGGTACAAAGTTGCACATTAAACCCTACAAACTAGCAACTTTCAAATAAAAATCTGCTACTCTACTGGGATATAACTAACCAGGCTAAGGAAGATTAGACAGCATGTCTCTAAGAGTAAAGACCCTACCGAGTCATAGAGCTTCTGAATAATGGATGCTCCTTATGACAACTCAATGCAGTTGCCTGGATCCAGGCCACTGTTTTTTCCCAAACGCCAGCAGCTTGCTATTTGCCATTCATCTACATGGCCATTGGCCAACTGGCTGCTTGTTGAACACACTCTGTTCAAACACTAGACATCTGCTTGTCAGTTGGCTGTTCAGAGTAAGACAGCAACCACACCTCCAAAAGTATAATTTTTTTCACTGTTGCTTCCTTCTGATAGAGTATCATTCACAAACCAGCTCTATTATTAAAATCTGTGGGAATAGGCCCAGCTCCAATTAACCTGCAAGTGAGCTGGCTTAGAAAGGAAGATAAGATACAAACTGAGGAGGTATTGACTTCCTGAAGCCCCGTGAACTTGGGACAGGTATGGAATGTGCCACAGTCCACATCAACCAACCACTGCTATGTGATTTTTTGTGACCCTCCACCTAGGTGAGCTGAGCAAGTGTTAATAGTCACAGGCAGCTGCTCCCAGGAGCACAGCGGGGACAGTTCCCACAGGTGAGAGTCCCAGGCTGAGAGCTGCTCATCATTCAGGATCAGGAGAGACAGTGCAAGAGTAGTGCCCACTACGACACTATTTTATCTATGGGCCAAAACTGAGAAGCTGAACACTCACATCAGGCAAAGAGTTCCCAAACTGCAGTTCAAGTACAGGAATTTGATGTTCCAGCAATTCTTTTCTTAACTTTTAAACACAGTTTGGGAACTGCTTCTGGCATAGGCAAATCTAACAGCTCACAAAACAGTTTCTAAAAAATCGAGAAGATAAAAGACACTAATAATAGAAAGAACAATGCTTGGCAACTCTGATTTTGAATAAAAACCCCAAAGACCCTTGTTGTACATGCATGAAGTTCAACGTTGTGTGCTGCCACAACCTGTGCGTGACAATTTTGTTCCAAGTGTATTAGGAAAAAGAGCATCACAATCCCAAACTCAAACAGAATGCGTTAATCTTGAATAAATCCTTGCAAGTAATGGATTTGTTCCCACTTAATTGGTGAACCTGGGATCTTATACTGGCCTAAAGTCTGACAGTCCTAATGAATACAACGCACTGTGACGGGCACTGTGAAGCAAAGCTGCATGTCTTAATTTTTGTCCCTAAAGAGTGTGACAGCAGGCGTAGGATCTCAAATGGCCTACAGCTGCTAAGCCATGCAGAACTACATGCTGGATATCTTTCTAGTATCACAAAGCAATTAAAAAAGCCCAAGTAAGTAATGCAGTGCATTACTGTTGGACCTCAGGTCTTTCCAGAATAAGCTGACAGCCCTCTAGTTCAGAGAGATGCAGATTTAGTTCTTTTCTGGAGCAATATTTTAAGATCAAGTTGAAAAGACGGGCTCATGGTCACAGATAGTTTGTCTTGGAAGACCAAGAAAAAGATTCCTTAGAAAATTGTGTGCTCCTGTTGCCTTAAAACACAACAGATTTGCAGGATATTCCACTGGCATCCAGCCAAAGAAAGGGCAGAAGGATTATCTGTTAGGCAATGGTTTACAGCAGAGGTTTAGATTAATAAAATTTTTGGCCATCCTATGTTGATTTTGAGCATGAGGTAGAGCATAGGATTGGTTTCTTTGGTGACCATAAAACAAACGAGAATCGGGAATACTGAAATCATTTAGTTCTAATATTAAACTGCAGTTCAAAATTCCTTCCCTTTTGACATTCTCAACTTGCTAAAATCAGTCTGTCCACTTCAGCTGTTTGCACTGGGTGAGTCATCCAGGAGTCATCTATAGCCTAAAGCAGTGACCAACAAATGAAAGTGGACATTAAAAAATTCTGTAATGGTTGTCCTGGACTTTTAATTAGAAGCACTGTCTGTGTTCTGCCACAATTTACTGTGAAACCCTGGACAAGTCATTTAGTCCTCTCTTATTTTCATAGGTGCTAAAAGGCACCTAAATATCTTCTAAAAAATAGACTTTTGGTCTGTCTGTGCCTTATTTCTCTAAATGGAGGATCACATTGTGTTATCCACTTAGGGGTTTTGTATGGATAAACAAATGATTATGAAATACTCAGATCCTATGACATTTGGACCATCTATGTGCCTCAAAGAAACAAAGCAAATATATTCTGTAGAGCTCTTAAAAAATACCAGGAAGAGAAATGATTGCATGCTTTTTAAGGAAAAAATACAAATCTAAAAATATAGCTTTCACTCAAATAAACCCATTTCTCATTTAACATCTTTGCTATCCCAAAAGAATGTTACTTTCCCTCCCCCCTCAAATTTAAGTTGTTAATGAACCTGAGGTATGGTATCATCACGCAGAGATACTGCTGTTGTCCTATCACTTATCAAAAATATTCAGGAAGTCACCCAAAGAACCCGAATCACTTAGCAATTTACAGAAACAGTTTATTACCACAGGAATTGTAGAAGATACCTGATTTTCTATTAGCTGCCTTTAAAATGAAACAGACCTTAAAAGGATGGTTTTGTACCTTTTCAAAGCATTGAAATATTCATAGCTACCAAAACTAAAATATTTATGAATGTCAGGTCTTACCTCTGCAGAAGACCCTCGTCGAACTGACTTCACCACAATTGCTTTGTTTTTTTCTTCTATGTCAAATCCATAGTCATCATCTTCTGGTAAAATCTTAAAAAGAGCACAAAGTAATGCTTCATGCATTTGGAGTTAGCTGAAAAGCTGGAGGATGGAGATGAGAAATTGGACTTTTCATTGCAAGCCATGATTGACATAGACTTGTATGTCTTAAGGCTGAAAGGGACTACTACTTGGTCATTTGGTCTGATGTCCTACATAACATAAGCTGTAAAATTTAATCTAGTTATTTCTGCACTGAGCCCTTACTATACTAAAGCTGACTTTCCAGAGAGTTATCCAGTTATGATCTGCAGTCTTTAAAAAGTGAAGAATCTATTCCCGCCTTTGAGAGTTTTTTGCAATAGTTAATCAACTATTCTATTAGAAACCACATTTGATTTTAAATTCTAGCCCTTTGTTCTTCATTAGATCTTTCACTTTTAGATTATGGAATTCATCAATATTCAGTATTTTCCATTGGTGAATGTACTTACAGATCAAAGTGTAGTCATTTATTTATTCTTTAAAATACATCCCACATACACAATAATGAACAACCTATGAGTCCTCCATAGCTATCAGTTTCAGATAAATTGGGGATCTCAGGCCTATTTGTTAAAGACAACACTACACACTACATAAATCTACATCATAACAGTCAGTCTGCTGGCTAAAATTCTGGATGACCAGTGAGAGAACAATTCTGACATCTATAGGTCCTTCCTCTAGAAAGCAGGCACACAAGCTTTGTGTTAGGGAAAAAATACAAGACTCATGTCGTGCTCAGTTTGCACCTTTTATGGATGGCTGAAAACTGGTAGTTCTTGCTGCTGAGAATCTGCTCCCTCTTATTTGCACTGAGGTCACACAGACCTGCCTTATAAATATTTTTTAAAATCATATCAATCATGGCAAATATATGTTTCTCTCATCCTTTTCTAGCGGTTTATTAACAATGAAAAAAAAAGCTTAACAACTTACTTCCCATTTAAAAAAAATACAGCAAGCCTACCCACTGGTAAATGGACAAGTGGAAATTATACCAGATAAAAATCTTGCATTTGAGCAAACACTACCCATTTAAGAACCATCTGATAAATTAGAACTGAGTTAAAAGGAAAAATAAAGCTATCTATAATCTAGCATGCCACTGGGGAAAAAAATTACTGAGAATTATTTCCTTGATTCTGATGATTCCTGCACTGTTTTAAAATACTGTCCTTTTTCTATTGAAGTCAGTGCCATCAGCTTATAAGCTTTGTCCTTTTACAGGAAATCACCTTAGAAAAAAATTAAAGAAATAGAATCATCCTTTCCTACAGGGGCCATACAGCCACGTTAAAATAATGCATGACATAATATAACTGCAGGGAAAAAATCCTCATCAGATAATGTTCAGATTAAATGATGGACAGGAAAGTAAAAAGACTGAAAGGTAAGTTTGCCATTCTTGGATATTTCTAACAAAATATTTTCAGAAGCAATGCTATTTATATTTATGCATGTTTAATAAAAGAACAGCTTAGAAAATCAGGTATATCACTGGTTAGACTTTTAGTGTTGCAAGCGTAGTGAGTTTCAGCCCAACACAATATGTACGTTTATCACTTCATGTTTGGGATTAAATAGAAAATTTCTAGGATAGCTCTCCCCTCCAATTCTCATTTTACATTTGAAGGGACTGTTCAGTTTCTTTTGTTGAATTTCGAAAGCGTATGTGAAAAAGATATTTAAAAATTTGGAGGCTTTGATTTGCTAAACTTAGAAGTCAGCAGCTACACAAACTGACATATCTCTTGGGTGCAGCTACCATTACTATGCATGAAGATCTTTTACATGCTATCATTTTTAATAACCTACCTTTCTCTGTTTGTTAGTACCGCAAAAATGTATTGTTTGAAAGCAAAGAACCAAAATACTTTTAAGAAACCCCAAGTGCATCAACATTAGGAACTTTATCACCACGTTGTAAAGAAGAAATCTTACATTCTGTATACTGACGCTCCTGTACTGGGAACACTCTTTTATGAAAAGGTAGACTATGGATAATATTCAATATGCAATACTTGGAGAAGGCTATGATTCATTCTTTATTATAAAGTAGTAATACCTTGCAATTCCACAGCTGAACACCATTCATCCCTAAGGAGTCCAAAGCAATTAACTAACTTGCCATCTACAAGAATTATTTCTGTGCCTCTGAAATCCAATCAGTTTTTTGAACATAAGGCAGCAGCTGCTTAATTTTGAAAGACAACCACGTTAAAAAATGAGACCATATGAGAAATAAGCATGTTTAATCAAAACCAGAGGGCAAATGTAGTCAGAACATGTTCAAACAGAATTTTGGCGGGGGGGGGTGGGGTGGGGAGATGAAAAGCTGTGCAGAGAATGGTCTGTTACACCTGTACCATGCAGAAGCAGGTACTCTCAGCCTGAACTCCTGGAGACATCAGCAGCAGAAGAGGCAGCATAGGCAGATCAACCACCATTTCCTAAACTAGGGTCCAGGATGCACATCCTTCTCTCACAGCCTTCCCTACAGCTCTCCAGCATAAACTCTTCTCTGTTGGACACACTTGAACAGTCTGACTTGTTAAAACCTCTTAAGGAGCAGTGACTTATCAGATAATGTCAAGTCTGAATGCTTCACAAAACTGATGAGGTTTCTGTGGCCCTCAGCAGCATTCATTTGAAGAGAGCTATTTTCCTGCCACCTCATCTCCCAGGCTGTTCCAGTCTCCCCAGCCTTTCAAAAGACCACAGCTCTGGGGCATTAAAACAAAATTTGACAAGACAAAATTTCTTTCCAGTGAGGAGCGCCAGAATCTAAGTCACCCCTACTGCTATTATCTTTAAAGGTATGTTTTGCCACATTAGCAAAATAGGCTTAATACATACAAAATGACTCAAAGTTTCTTCTAGTTTGTGAGCTTTGAAATTGAGCACTGAAATTGAACTGTTCATTCTGAACAGTGAAAGATTTACAGCCTAAAGGATGTTTTTCACTTCAGAGTTCACTGTAATTTTTAGTATCCTAATCCACTCAAAGCCCTTATCTGGCCACATACACCTGGATGATGGATGCTTCTTGTTACTGACTTACCAGCCTGTCTCCTTGGGAGATCAGAAACCCCTAGAGGATGGGCTCTATTAGTGGCTTTCTTCCCAGGGGTGTTTTAAATCAATGATTTGAATTCTCAAGCTACAATAGACTGTGGTACACTAGTGTAACCAAGAACAAAGGGAAATCTCTCTTCTGCTCTCTCTGTGCTGAAATTTTGCAGAGTTAGGTCATTTTATATTAGCACAACACACAAAAATAATTCTCCTGGAATGACTGAGGATGAAAGATTTTTATTAAGGACCAAGTATGGCTTTATTTGAGTAATACAAATTACTATTATTTATTCATGATTAGAGTAGGGGAAATGCATTCTGTACTTTTATAAGAATTTTAAGGCGAATGCTATGTTTATTGGATTAGCTGGTTTAAAATGGAAAAGACAAACTCAAACAATAATACTATCTATTATCTAAAAACTTGATATCTGAAGTGCTGAATTATAAGGACACTTTCATTTTCAAAGCTGATTCTAGATGTAACAGCAGTAGCAAAGCCCTATGGATACATGAGATTTAGCATCCTAACTTTCAGATGGTAAACTGAGGCATGGAGTGACTTAAGGTCTTGTCAGGCCACACAGTGAGTTCATGTGAGAAGTTAAGTTAAAACCCAGGTAGCCCTGACTTCTGTGCTCAAACCATTGGCTTTCATTGAATACACTACAGTACTCAGGCCCCTGCATGAGTTAAATTCCAGGACATGCCACAGCCCTGGCTGTGAACTGCAGTGGGACATGGCAACTACTCTCTCCTGCAACTACTGCAACACAATACTGAGAATAAGGAATATGGGATACCCTGGAGGAATGTAGGAGGTATCACATGTCTGTTGACAGTTGATGAGGTTTAGACTTACAGTCCAGATCTCCAATCCAGCATGACAGTTTTGAGAATGCTCCATCAAACGTACACAGGTATCATCTTTAGAAATCACTGGAAATGCTCTTCTTCTGAGATCAGATAAGTGTTACACTAGAGTCTTCTGGGGACTCAAGCATTGTGTGTGCATTACACCTCTTAGGCAACTTTGATGGAGGCCCATCTCTACAGGCAAGTATCCTTGTCTGATATTCAGCTCCAAGCTACTGGCTTTAATTTGTGTTGTGGTTGGCTTGGGCTAACAAGTAGAGGTTCTGATCACAAGTTAACAGCACACTGTAGTAACCAAGTCACAATGCTTGGACTCAATCCAAAATCCAAATTCTCTTCAACTATGCAAACAATGTTGTATATTTTTTCAGTTTGTCAAGATTTACGTCCTTCAATGAGAAATAATTGCACAAATAAATGAGTATTAAATTTTGTTTGAAGTGCATTTTTTCAGACTGAAAGCACTTTTTTCCTTGGCATTTCTAATGATATATTTGCCAAAGTTTCTGTTTTCTGTTTTCAAGGTCAAGCTCTCCTGTGACAGAGCAAACTTAGATGAAGGGGGTAGGGGAAGCTGTCCATTAAACAGCTAGGATTTCATGGCAATATAAAAGCATGTTTCAAAAGCCAATGCTGAGGAAATTTCATTAAACTTCCTGTGGTGGGATTGGGCGATGGGAAGAATCAATGCCCTATCATGAGTGTGAAGAGACGAGTAGTGATGTTCCACAAACAGTAAAGCCTCAGGATTCCAGCTGCTCATAATTGCTAAACACAAAATACAATAGAAGTCAGGCACAAATTTTTTTGTGGATGAGTGTAATAATGCATTTACTGTACAGCTATTTGTGAGGTCTTCTTCATTAACATTCAGGGGACTGCTAATTTATTTGAGAAAATGAGGGCAACTCATAACTTCAGCATGACTACTACTCATTTGACAAAAACCTGTGCCCTCTAAGTAGCAGATTTCTTACTCAGTATGTGCTGTTCATTTCAGATAGTTTACTTTTTGAGATAGGACTGTATTTTGACGGAGGCTGACTGATGCACTTCAGAACTACAATAATAGTAATATTAAAATTATTCCTGTTGCAAATATTTCAGTGACTGAATTACGGAGTGACTGGAAGGACCAATTAGGGATTACCATTAATCACTAGTGAACAGTCCATGTGCAAGGTTTGCTTGTTTTTTCTGTCTTTTAGTGAATACTAATAAATGATTATTACATTAACAGAAAACAGAATCAAAGAACTTGAAATCCCTCACTTCACAGCTAACATTATCGTTGAGTATTGGCATTTTAACATGAGTACCTTGAACTGGGAGAAAAAAGTGTAAGAGACATACTAGTCCATCTGTTTCCTCAAACTGTCTTGTCTTGATAAGGTGGAAAATTAAAAATACCTGAACAATGGCAGTTCCCACCAACTTATGAGTGCTTTGCAAATCACAATTAAAAAAAAAAAACCAAAACAAAAAAACCAAACCACAAAGTGTATCACCTTTTAACTGCTTCCCTTTATCCAACAACTCTCCATGAGGATAATCATATCAACCTGACACTCCAGTCTCTGGCACTGGATGCATAGAGGAATAATTTTGAGGGACCATGGTGCTTTAAATATTACTTTTGGCCATTGAGACAAACACAGACTGGTCTCCTGGGAGACAAGACAACAGTGAGACAGTGAAGTCTGTGTGAACCATAGGACAAAATTTCCCATATAATGGACCTCTGGATCTTTTCCAGCAATTCTGCTTTTGTAGTTTCTGTCCCAAGTTTTTATCCTGCTCCTGCATTCTGCCAGTGTTCAAAGGGAGAAAAAGATGGGCCTGGAGCCACTGGCAGTAAACAAGGATCTCAGAACAAAGAGTTTGCACCAATCTGACTACCAAATCCAAACAGCGTTAGAGTAATCCCAGTGCAGTAAGGACTGTGATGGCACTTAGTGAGGTGGGAATGTGGAGATAACAGTAATGTTGCAAAAGCATGAACATAAAGAACAGTATATTTTGGAAAATGGTTTCCATAAATAAAGTAAAGCTGATACTTGATCCAGTAATGCAGGGCATATTCATATCACTTAGACAATGATGTCCTGAAATATCTGTGTTCTTATCAGCCTTTTAACTTGCATCTGAATCTACCTCACATACAAGGGTGTTTAAACTGTGTTTAAATTTGATGGCACACCTCTCCCAAGATAGTAGTGCCCATTACTTTCTCCTCCACCACACCAAAACTGTGGTGCCTGCTCAGTGAACTCAAGAAACATATGGTGCCTGCTAAGACAACATCTCCAGCTCCCAGCTCACTTCCAGACTCTCTCAAGGGCTTCATGGGAATAGAAAGGGGTTGGACTGTGAACTGCATGAAATGGTCATCTCTCTGAGTCTCCTCTTTTCTCGAGACCTATCAGAAATAGGCAGGAATTTACATGCATTTGCACATGTGTGTGTGTGTGAGCTGTAAATCCAAAGCTCCCATGTAGTGCAGTAGGATAGTCACATGCTAGGGAAGGGAGCGTGCAATCTACAGATTTCCCTTGTGTCCTGGGTTCAGCTGGGATAGAGTTAATTTTTACAGGAACCTGGGAGGTGGGGGCATAGCCGGAGCAGCTGACCTGAACTAGCCAAGGAGCTATTCCATACCATGTGACATCATGCTCAGTATATAAATGGGGAGTGGGCTGGGGGGAGCTCTCTCGACTTTCGGTGGGGGAAGTGGTGGAGCGTTGGGTTCCGGGTGGTGAGCAGTTGCACTGTGCATCACTTTTTTTTTTTTTTTTATATTCTTTCATTAGTACCGTTGTTGTTGTTGTAACTTCTCTTTTTTTTGTGTTGTCCCAGTAAACTGCCCTTATCTCAACCCTCGAGGCTCCGTTTTTTTTTTTCCTTTTCTCTCCTCCGTCTCCTCCCTGTCCCACCGGAGGGGGGCGGGAGGAGTGAGCAAGCGGCTGCATGGTCCTTTGTTACCGGCTGGGCTGAAACCTCTGCTACTAGAATAAGCTTGTAGTCTGCCCAGCTACAAAAGTCAGAGCTACAGAAGTTGGAGCTCCACAGCAAAGTAGCTCAAGAATTAGTATTTATGCAGTGAAGAAAAATCTAGCTACAGGTGCAATTCCCCGTTTTAATCCTACTCTATCATAATTTTCCTTCTCATACTCCTCTAGTACAAAACAATACCAGTTTCACAGAAACATCAAGGTTTACATTAACATATTTCTTACCAGAAGACTCTTTCCCAGGATGTTTTCCATGAGCTTGAAGTCATTACGTAATTGTTTGCTCTTGGAACTGGTGCCTTCCATCTCCTCATCAGCATAAAAGCGGAAATATAAGGATTCATCCTTAAATTCACTTTTCTCCAGGACTGGAAACAACATGTATGAAATACATACATGCATTTACACAGAGAAAGAGAAACAAAAAAAGAAAGTTAAAGGAACTCTTAAATATTTCCCCAGTCTTTACAGAACAAAGACCAGATGCATCCCTATCAGTCAGCTATTCAGCTCTATATTTTTAAGCTACTACTGTATTTTAGGGGTGTACTTTTCTTCACAGTGCATAGTAGCTCGTGATATGATGTTTGACCTCCCTGGCACGAAGAATGCATATGGAAGAAAGAGGCTACTCAAAACCTTATGCTCCTTTCCCATGTCAAAATGAATATGGTAAAACTATAAATGGAGCAAAGAGGGGTAAAATGGCTGTTTAAAGCTAAGTAAGATGGCTAAAGAGACTAAGGCATTTCAACCTAAAAAGGAATTGAGAGGGAAATGAGATCTATAAAATTCTGGAAGGCATGACAAAGTTCTTTACCACGTTTTCAAATACGAGACCTGAGGGCTTCAAATAAAAGCAGCAAGTGACAATTTTAAAATCTGAGGAACAACTTCTTCATTCAACTTGTACTTATGCAAAGGAACTCCTTGCCAAAGGATGCTATGAATGCCAAAAGTTTACACGGGCTCAAAACAGATCAAATTCTTTAAAGAAAAACAATTCTTACATTCTTATCAAGTACTATGCAAATTCTCTATTAGTTATTTACAATAATCTGCTCTCAAAAACACTACTCAAAACATGGAGAGCAAATGTTATTTATGACTAAAACTGGATGCTTCATTAGACAAATTACATTTTACTCTTAGGACTTTGTATGTGCTATTTGATACTGATACAGATGTCATTTATTTTCCCAGTTTAGTAGCAGCGTCACTGAGGATGGATGATGTCTAACTTGGCAATGTGGCACTTCAGATTTGGAAGCTTCAGAGATTCAGCACTGAAGACTGTGCTTGTTGTCCAAGTGGCAAGAACTAGACAATTTTGCTTTGTACCTGACATTTCTTGGTGGTATTTCAGGACAGTACTTGGCTTGTGCATTGGTCTGATGGCTCTGAGAGAGATGCAGTGATAAAACATGCCGCTTCTAGCTTGCCTAATCACTTCAGGGCTCATCATAACTATTAGCAAGGGGATTCACTTGGGAAGGTACTAGGCTTAGACATTTTGTGTAAGCTCGAAGACTGCTTTTTAGAAGGACCTGCTGGGATGCCTGCACTTGTAAACACGTCAGCATGTATGGCACAGCCTACAGAAAGGGGATTTTCAGACAGTCAGCTAATCTGACTGAAGTAAGAGTTCCTTTAATTGGCTGTAGGAAGTAATATTGATGCATTACCATGATGCATGAAGCCATTATTGCAGAGTCCAACACCCAGTGCAACAGCTTCCTCCCGAGTCTGACAGTCTCCCTAGAAACAAGAGTATAAATATTACATCTCAGACAACTTCCTAAGATAAATTATTCCCCTTCCCCACTGCATAGCTTGTGGCTCTGAAATTAGCAGGATGCTCTTTGTAGGGAACAATAGCAAGAAATTAAAATAGCTACCCTGTTGCCCAAATCCCATTCATTCCTATATATAGCATCTCTTGCCTCCTACAGGAACTAGGAGGACAAAGACCAGGATTCTGGAAAGTAGTTGTTTAACCCACAAAGGGACATAATATCACCTCAATGCAAAGACTTTTTATTTGCAATCATAGTGTCAGACTTTAGGACCCATTAGCCACAGACAATAAAACTCATTCTTAGAGACAGAAGTTGAGAGATCTTATCTATATTCAATCAAAGGGAGTAAACTTAGTGTATGTGAACTCCAAAGGTCAGACTGGTTAAAACTGCAGTGGTATTCTTTTCTTACACAGCAGACCTACGAACAAAGGCTTCAGTTTCTCACCACCTGAAGCCTTGAGCATGGTATTTCAACACAGATACCAAAGGTGACTTGCAAATTCACAAATTTACCTGAAATGGCAGCATTAAGTTTTGCATCTATAATTCAGTTAAATACAAGAAATGCCTAGTTTTCTTTACTTATCTGCTAATTTGCAGTCACAAGTGAAGACTTTACAAACATGCTGGTTGTAATTTTTGGGCAGACATATAAGTTCTAAATAGTGCTGGTAAAAATCAGCAGGCACGATTAGTCTTACCCAGATGAAAAACATTGTTAACACTGGTCACTTGATGCAAGATTACCTGCTTCCCAGTCCCCAAACAGGCACAAGAGAACCTGGGGTCTGCTATCTCACTAAGAGTAGTTGGTCAGCTCATTCCAACAGGTAGGGGACCTGCTGCTTTGGCAGAGGAGCAATTTCAGCGTATTACTTTCAGTCCTACTAAATTAGAAACTGTACCCCATACAAGTATTACACCTTCTTCTTTCCCCTCCATCTGGGAACTAGATATCCTGAAGCTCTAGCAGCCACTGCAGAGTAGCATACTGACTTTGTTTTAAGCAAGCCAGCTTGCAGACCAAGAGCCTTCTGATCTTGTCAGCAGAACACCAGTCCTACTTCCAAGTCCTACTAAGGAGAGCAGTAGCTATTTGCCAGGCAAATACTGGCAAAGAACATTGCTATGGTGTAAAGATACTATTTAAATACAGGATAAAACAGGATCAGCTCTTGCCAATCAGCAGCACTTACTGGCTCTTGTTGAAAAGACTTTCTGAGAGCAAAAAAAAGGCATGACATTTACAAATTAAGAACTAAATACTGTTGACTTGGTAGGAAAAAGACCAAGGCAATTCTGGAGGAACTGCACGATTATGCAATCACACAAGGAAAGCCAAGAAAAGGGCTTTAATAAACCTGAAGTTTAACTTTTACTATAAACTAATTCCAAGTCTTCGTAAGTCTTTCCTCATTTTCAACATCCTGTCATGCAACAATTCTCAACACTCACTTTGTGTTACTTCATGGGATAAATGGGTAGTTTATTTTACAGAGGCTGGGACTTAAAAATCTGATTTATTCTTTCAACTGTAAATAAACTAGAGGAGAAATGCCTTCTAATATTACTCTCTTAACCTTTAGGGATCTACTTTTGTTTTAGGCAACAAAATCTTTGTGTAGGAAGGCTCTAAACCAGACTTGGCTACTTCTGATGATGTTAATTGGCCTCAAAACATTCTCCTAGCAAAACAGCATTCTCTAATTATAAAATATAACTTAAAATAGATCATTTCAGCTCACCTGTAAGTACTTCTAAATGTTATGTAGCAATTTGTCCAAAGACAGTGAAAGCAGTAACAAAAGTCTTAAGAAAAAAGAATTGCTTACAATCAACAATCTTGACAGAATGCGTCTCATAACTTTTTCATAAAGAAATTGGATGTGAAACTAGGTACACTAGTTTTGACAAGATAATTTATGTTTACTCAAATACAATCACTGAATTTGAGTCAGCAGAGTAACAGAAACAGTTTATAGTCAGTACCATAGTGAAGAAACATGTCCAGAGCACACTACTATTATTACTATTACTACTGCCACCATTACTATTATTATTATTGTTGTCTAGTTCTGGTAAGGATATGATGTCTAAAGCCCTAATCATGGTCCATGGCTGATTGTTTTGAGATGCATAAGCCCAGAAATTAAGATGGTCTCTGACCTAGATTGTTTACAACCCACATGTAGGAGAAAAGAAAGCAGATGAACACAGGTAAGTTAAGAACAGCAACCAAACCGCTTTTAAATATTTTGCTGATATCATGGAAAAGAACAGTTTAAGATTATGAAGGGCTCCTTCCAAGTGGGAAGGAAGCCTAAGTCAATGCAATGCACAGAGGTGCAATATATGTACTGCAATAAAAAGAAGGAATGGACGGATGGATGGATAGATGGAAAGAGATAAGAGACATGCTGGAGCAAAAGACCTAAAGAATCTTACCAGCAGTTTCTACTTTGCATTTGTCCCTTCATTTCCATTCTACTTTTCATAAAATTGCCATTTTAAGTTTTAGACTTAGGACTGGGGATTCAACTGGTAGTATTTTATCACAGATCATTTCTGGAGGTCTGGATATAAATCTTCAGCCAGATGACCAAAGTACTGTTTTTGTGGCAGTGCAGTCTTTCAGCGCACCCTCAGTAGCACCCAAGACTCTGTGAAATACAAGACTTCTGACATTTGTGAAGTCTGTGTTTCTCTTTGTTCTCAGCCTACTGGCAGTGGGAGAAAGATTAGTTTGTAAAATGAAGTTGAGAGGGTCCAGAATCAATGAAAGAATGAAGCCCTTCCCTTCAAGGATTACCTCTAAATATACGTAGAGACTATAATATAATTCACAGACACTTTCAGTCTAAATCCATTGATATGGATCAGATATTTCTCCTTTCAGGCTCTGACTGCTGAAACCATTTCTGTTACATTCAAAAGGTCACTAAAGTAATAACTACAGAGAACTCTAATACAGCATTATGTTTTCCAGGATTTGACTTTTTGCATCTAGAAGAGGCATAAACACTTCCATCTCCAATGAGCACTTATGCTCATATGTGATTCTCTCCACCATCACACTTAATGCTTTATTTTAGTGTTTCATGCAGAGTTCGCCTAAGACATACTATGGGGATAACTGCAATAGGATCCAGCTATTGTGAAGAGCTATAAACAATAAAAAGACATCAAGCAAATTCAGCATCAAATCTCCAAGTGACTAGGAAATCCCTTGACCATCCTCCCTCTCATGCAAAAACTCCCTCATAGTGAATAATCTGTGCTAGCATATCACAGGGCACTTTATTAATAAACCTGATAGTCAGAGATGCTCAGCTCCTGCAGACCCCTGATATCTACAAAGCCACAAATGCACTGCACATCTAATAATACAGCTCTTACTTGCCTATCCAGTCCCAGACTCTGAGTGCATACAATACATAGGGGATAACAACATACATCACATTTAAATACAACTGTTCAAATATACACAAGATTAAGCCTCGCTGAGGACCCAAATTATCTCTTGTTGGAAGTATAATAGCCAACAAATTCCAGGTAGGAGGACCAGAGTATGAAATACAATTGACACCATTTCTTTGATTATAAAAAAAGTTCTTACTCTTTTGCTCTGTTCAGTCTTATGAATATTTGTAAAGGTCAAGGAAATGAAAAGCAGTTTTCTTATTAGGGAGGGCTCCTACTGACATTTATAGTCTAAATTGCAAACAGAAATGAGAGAGACTGTCCTTCAAGACAGTCACCCCTATGTCAATAAATCTAACAGAAACAATAGTCCTCACTTTCTTTGTGCACCACTGCTAAACTAAAATCATCATGCAAACTGATTGTCAGAAACATAAATAAATATATCCCAGCATTTTTGTGTAACAGGTAGTTATCAGATCAGACACCATCACCAAAATTTTCAAGAAGAGATGCCTAAAGTTAAACTGAAAGGTAGGTATTTGAGCAGTTAATAAATGCACTACTCTGCAAAAGGCTAAGTATTCATTAGCTCCCACTAAAATATGTTCTTAGCTAATATGGCCAAAGTATGAATGGTTGCTAGAAAATAGTTCAATCTAGTATGAAAACTCCAAGCAACCCCCCCTGAAAATTACTATTTGTAAAGATCTACGAGCAAAGATTAATTTAGCCACATAGACAGGAATTAATCTAAGTCATAGACAGTGATTTAAATGTTTAACGATGTTCCCCTTTAACTGAGCACAGAAGAAATCTCCCTCATCTTTGCATCTGTATACATATATGTATGCACATATATACAAAATAAAAATTACAGAGTATTCTGTATCTCCGTATCTGGCTTTAGTACATTCTAGTTCAATCTTAATGTAAAGTTCAGTGAACAGGAGAACTAACAGCCACATTAACCTACCAGAATGAAGAAAAACTGGGAAAGAAATGAGCTACCTTTTCCAGACCAAGAGCTGATGCTTTACTTTGTTGAGTCTTTTTACTGCCCACAGCTCTATGATTAACTATTATATTGGCCAGATTAGCCTGATTACATCTCTCTTCTTTGGCCAAAGCAGACTTTTTTCCCCCCCTCAGCTTTCCATAAGGAAGACACAGTTAAATCACATGTAACTGATATGACAACCAGTACTAATATCCTTGCTCTCCTCCATGCTCTTAACAGGAAAACAATTGACTACTCCATTCTCATTCAGTTATTTGGCACAGAACAACCCTAAATCATATCAATCTTATTAATGTAGGAGGATGTCAAATGCAATTGCAGGAAACATTTCTGAAGGACAACATCCCTGGTTGTCAGAGGTCTGATTCTCATTCAAACTAGCCTCCCTTTATGTCATTTTGGCAGTAGAGGAGTTAGGGTGACTGTGAATCAGACCATCATTTAAGACAAAACCAGAATGTGCAGTTGACTCTATAATGGTGAGCAACATGGCACACTCTCCCTTTAGATTGCTTTAGAATATCACAGCTAAATTTTTAATTTCCCAAGCCACAAGCTCTTCTCTGTAATTACACGGCAAATGTGGGGCAACTACAATTTCTAAGGACAACAGTGCAGTTGTTGGTGTAAAACTCTAGATTCATTTTTCAATAAAACTGTACCACACCTATACTAAATGAGATCAAAATTGCTTCAAATGTCTTCCAAATATCACAAGAAATAGAAAAGATCCCCAAGAACAGCCAGTGCACCATCCTAGGGCTAACAAAGAACTTTCTTTCTCTTTATGCTGCCAAATAACAAGTTTTCACCAAATGAACAATAACAGAGAGCATAAGATTATAAATTCAAAGAATCAGAATATATTTAATTATGTTGTAATATTCTCTAAATAAACGTGTTTTATTTACTTTTAAATGGAACTGAAAAATTAAGCTCCTTGTCAACGACAGTAGTATCTTAAAATTTTCTTACCTGTGCAATAAGCCAATCCACTAGTTTACTTGCAGGGATTACTGATTTGTAGGTCTTTAGGTGGTAGTCACGGTCTCTAATTAAGAGAGAGAGTTCAGGGAAAATCAGAAAAAGAAAGGTAAACATTTCTTTTACACTGTAAACCTACATATACTATTGTGACCTACTATTACTAAGTTGAGGAAGGAAGAATTATAAATGGGGTAAAAAATGAGGCTCTCAGCCACAAATGAATAAGACAAAGAATAAGAAACAGATATCCTTTTTCTCTAGAAGAAAGAACTAGTTTTTAAACTTTTCTAACAACTTGAATTAGGGAGATATTTCAGATCAATACAGAGCAGTGTTATTTCAAATTTCTCTCCATGTTGTTTCAAGCCATCTTCAGCGAGCTCATATTCCTGCCAGAGGCAACCAGGACATTCTTTTCACAGATATACTGAGCTGCTGCTTTAACTCAGGTGAGAATATTACCACCATCAGTTCTGTTGAAAATCACATCCTTCTGGCTGGAAGTCATCTTCTAATTTCCATCCTAAATCCATTCATGTCCAGTTTACATTTATTGGCTCACTGCCAGCCCCATCTATAAGCTTAAATATTTCTTCTCTAGTGTTTACCCATCAATGTATTCATAGACAGCAACCCTACATATTCCCTCTGTGCCCCCTTTTTGTTAGGCTCACTGAATTAAGCACCTTTTAGCCTAGTCTGTCAAGAGAGATGTTCCCAGTTCTCCACACCTGTTCAGATTTTACTTCCTTTAGCAAAATATCACAGAGTAGCCAGATACAAATAGAGTACACAGTGTTCTTTTATGGCATTAGATAATTTCAGCCATTGTAAATTAAAAAAAAAAAAAAAAAAAAAAAAGAAGTGTTGTATTTAGGTCTTGTAACACAACTTGCACCATCTCACACACAGCCCTTGTAGAGAGCAGCACTGTTCCTGAAATAGGGAAAAGAAACCCTGTTGTAACTTGCTGCTTTTTTTGCAGTTTTCTTCCATTCCTCTTCTCAGAGCCATGGAGATAATTGATGTTTTTAGTCTTTCATAAAATACTTCTAAAGAATTTTGATACAAATATAAGAGGACTATGTGACTCAGGACATTGGGCTCTAACACCTTTCACCTCCAGGTCACTGGATTTAATCCAGTTCATGAAAGAATGAAAAGCTCTTTCCATTTTAAGGCTGTTTACTGGCCCCTGTGAAACAAGTTCTGTGGTCTTGATCCAGTTCCTAGTTCCACATCACAAAAGCCATTACCACAATTAATTTGCATTAATTGGCTCCCTCTTGTTGAGAGTCTCAGTAGAGAGGCCAAATGCTGAATGGGCTATGAAGAATTAATTCCTCTCTCACCCTTGGAGGTGGTCCTTCTATTTCAAGCTTGAGGTCCACTGGCATGACTGTGGAAGGAAACTTTCACAGCCACTGTGACTGTTTTACAGTCCGGATGTATCTATACAGCAGCTCAAGAGAAGACTTTATTCTTCAGTTCTATCAAATCAGCCTCTTTCATTAGCACCACCCTATTTGATATTTCCTTTTTTCTAAAAACCTAACATGAAACCACCATCTAAAATTCATCCTACTCCTGTTCCTTTTACTAATCATCTACAGATACAAATATGTTGTGACTGGCTTTTGTAAATAAATGCAGCAGAAACGCCTGTGTGTTTGCAGAATGCAGGGTGTGAGAAATTAGAAAGGGAAGCAGGACTTTCGGAACTTGGAAAAAAAAACCCCAACCAAACAACAACAACAAAAAAATGACAGCATTTCCAGAAATATGTGTCCTCAGAACAAAAGCTTTCCTCATAGTGCTTACACACATTTTTTGACTTGTCTTCCAGTAATGTGCTAAACCCAGCACAAAGCTGTGGGAGTTTTCTGGGTAGTTCCTCCCCCGCCCCTCCCCCCTTATCTTGAGAAAATGTGCTTTTGAAATGTCGGAATAATAAAGGAAAACATTAAAATATTGAGTACTAATGAGTAGGGGTTTCCAGACTGTGAGAAGCAACTCCCAACATTTTCATATAGATGCTGACATACATAGAGCTATAGTATTGAATAAGCTGGCATCAGGATCTTGGTCCAAAGCCCAGTCTTTCACTGCTTGTAGTTAAATGCTTGTCAGGGTGAATATTTCAACACTAGTTCACTGACTTTTCCTCCCATTTAAATCTAGCCTGAACAGGAGTAGAGCATGAATTGTAGAATATTATCCAGAACCATGAGCTGCAGGTGAATAGTCAAATATAGATGTGGAAACCATTGAAATTTTGGCAGAAACTTGCTGCCCTACAGAAACTACAGGAATGTAATGTTCTTCACAAGGTCTAGCCCATCTACTCATATTCACTGAAGTATTGTCCATCACATGTGCAAGTGGGAGCAAGTTCTCCCACCCTCACAACTTCCCTGAAGTAGATCAGAGACATATTCAGAACCTTCTCTACATCTAAGATTTTTCAAAATGTTTTACTTTTTACGTATCAACCCCCAAAGAAGCATTCTTTGTTTCCAGTGGGGTATATCATCTTGTACTCAAAGTACATCAGTGTCAGAGTTTACTTAAAGAAAATTATAAAGGCAACTCCCAGGTGTCCAGGGAAGACAACTAAGCAAAATTAAGTCCCAAGGTTGTCAATGAAATAATTGAATTTTGAGATTTATGATTCCTCCAGATCCTCTTGGCACATGCACCTGCTACTCCAAGCAGCTTTGCCAATTCTCTAGAAGGAAGGTTGCACCAGAAAAGTAGGCCTCACCAATCTTGCTAGCATGATTGCAGGGATCAGCAATCTGAAGATGGCAGATAAAGCAGTGGTCCAAAGGCACAGCAGAAAGTAATGGGCTTTGCACAACTAACTTGGTTAAAAGCTAGCTCCTTTAGGCTAACATTAGGCTTGTCAGAGGCAAAAAGACATGATAAGAAGACATGAAAGGATGACAGCCTAGGAGATTGAGTTTTCTAACAGGGAGATAAAAGGAAGAATGAGTAGGAAAGAGAATGGCAGGAAGAAGAGCCTAAACATACTGAGAACATTAAGTCTATCCAGAAGGATCCTAAGATTTCTGAGAGTCTGCTATTTTTCACTAGTCATATACAATTTAGATTCATGCTGTCACTAACACAGATTAACCCTGATATTAGAAGATTCTCTGGCTGGGATTCTATTACAAAAATAGAACATTGATAAAACACCACAAGACAGGCCTATGGTAGTTATTTTCTCCTTGTTGATTCCCTCAAGCATAAGATTACATCCCTTTCAGTTTGTGGGTACCCTGAGGTCAGTGAAGTTTTTTGAGCTTCACTTACCATTACTCCTACTCTGCATGTGAGTTGCCATCTTAAGAGGTGAAATGTGTATGTGCAAATACACACATGCATATACACAACCATTTTGCCTACCAAGGGCTGCATCATGCTTTCCTGCTCTGTCCATACCCTTTAGGCTGACTGAAATCTATACTATTGTAGAACAGCTATTTTGGGAAAAAAAAACCCCCAGAGATCTAACTAAGCAAATTTATGACTGATGAACTGTAATTATCTTTGCAGCTCCTTTTAACATGCCAATGGCATCTCTCAGTGAAACATCTGTTGTACAACTCAGGGACAGTTGTACAACAGATTTTAACAAGAGGTTAGTTTTGTTGAATTTGGGACTCCAGCCATGCCCACCAGAGGTTTTTTTCTTCCTCATCAGTTTTTTGTATGTAAAAATGAAGTTCTCCTAAGTGAAAATGCCTGATTTTCAATCACAACACCTACATGCTTCACGGTGGTTTCCATTATAGGCCAGAAATGTTCATCTGATGTCACAGTAAGCAAACAACATCTGAAAATCATCTCCTGGGATCTGGGAAGAGAGTTAACTAGCGCTTGCAGATCATCTCAATTCTTTAGCATTTATTATTACAGAGCCAAGTTCTAAACATTCCACCCAAAATTTTCAGGGTTTTTTCAAATTACAGCTTCAAGTGTTGTTCCACTTCAGATTGGGTTTTGTTTGTTCAGGGTGCTTTGAATGAAAGAATCCTAGCATCACACTGGAATCTGTTTATATCACTTTAGCATCTGTTTACATTTTCTATAACCCAAATAATACAGCAGCTACAATCACACCACACAATCTGCCCTGAATCAGTACTCACTTGTTAATCACATCCACTTTAACTCACAGAAAATGCCAGAGTAAACAAATAAACTTGTGTCACACTAACAGCTCGCATGAACTGATAGAGGAAGCAAATGTCAGGAAGACTGTAACATTAGCCTCTCAGTCTCCCAGAACCCAGTTCCAACATCCTCCAGCAGAAGTACAACTACAGATCTAAACTGTGGAGATAGAAGGGTAGTAAAAGAGCTGAGAAAATGCAGAAAATTACTGTTTTATAATAAGAAAGAAGGAAGATTTCAATAGTAACATGTCATCCTTTTAACAGAGCCAGATAATATATACAAGAGGATCATGAAGGTGAACTTACTTTACCACTGGAGTATATAGGCAGTGTAGTCGGCAGTAGAGCCTTACACCCTGAAGAAGGAAAAATAAATGGTATTATCAGTTTTTTTCCTTTACAGAGAAACACTGACTAGCTAAAGCTAGCAAAACCTGGACATTGACGTCTCTACTCAGCTGGAATTATCTATTGATTAACTGTTTTTCAGAACAGTTCCCTTATCTTCTCTGTCAAACATTTTTTCTTCTTTTCCTGCCTCCAGAAGCCAAAAAATCTGTTATCTCTAATCACCTCCATTCCAACAATTTCTCCATTAATCCCTCCTCACAATTAACCCACGAACTGATGTCCATAAGAAGAAATCCAATTTATTAAAAGGTATACGGGCAGATACGGGATCAACAGAAGTCATCTGACATACAATTATCAGGAACAGCAGTTAAATATTGATCTCTTCTTTCTCCCTGAACCATAACGTCCAGATTTTCAACAGACATGCTGTATTATGGCCTACTGTTTTCTTTTAAGACCTTTCATTACTATATTAGGATTGTAATCAGCAGTCTTGGGTGCAGCCACAACTGTATTGTTATTTATTGCTAAGCTCTGCTTCCTCCTCCCTAGAGTGAATGTCTCCTATGGCATTAGGATGGATAGCTTAATACAACAAAGATAAACAGCATTAGAGATCTCCTATACAACAGGTCAACGACATTCAGAGGCAGAGCAAACTCTTTTGCTGCAAATCACAAGGTTCCAACTAAGAATGATAATACAAACCTTGGACATGATGTCTTCCAACTCACTTCTTGGCTTGTATGTTCCATCATCATAGCGAAATCTGTACATCACCTGCTCATTCTTAAACTGATGCTTATCTGAAACTAAAACAACAGTATGATAATTAAAATTAGTCTTTTCTCCCCTGCCATGTTCTTCATAGGCCAGTTGGTATGTCTACACCTAAGTATTTGCTGGTATCTATCATTTTCTGAAGAGAGGACTCAGCTCTTCAAATTTCCCCTTATTGTGTATATACATGCTTATGTGCACTTCTGAATAGCTCCACCAACAAAAGCAGTTTTCTAAAATACTGCAGCTCAAATAAAATTGAAAGTTCTTCTTTTTACACCAGGTTCAATTTATGTAAGGCTTTGGAAACAGTCCTAGTGAAGGCAAATGGGACCATTTGACATTTTTTGGTAAGTTTTGAACAAGGTGCCTGCAAATTCCCACAACAGTTACCACAGTGCTGAAGTCATTCTTGCAGTTGCCCAAAGTTCCACAACTCCAAAAGCAGAAGCATGCTGGTGGAAGAAACTACAGCTGTTAGAGGTATTCTTCTACCATGGTTCTTGTATTTACTAGTGAATTCCTCCTAAAAATTAGTATTTTTGAGAGACTGCTTTTTCACCCAGAGTAGCTGTTCCACAGTAGGGCAGTTAAAATCTTATTGGGTAATGCTATATACTGATAGGCTTTAAAGGCAAGGACACAAAAGATGTTTCAGTGTCATAAGGACCCATTTCAAAAGAAGCATAGGCCAAAATCAGAAAAGAGTTGAAAACCATACCCAGTTTCAAATGGATTTATCCAATGCACCAGATTGGAAGAGGGTTGAAGTCTATATCCAATTATATGTAGGTTTATCCTGTCTCTATTCCAAGGTAACCTATTTCAATAGAACATGGAGGTAGGAAACCCTCATACTGAGGATAGTAATTTAGTAACTAGTAGAAATTATTTGTTTCACTGATTAGTAAATAAGTGGTAATTATAAATAAAAAGTGCCAATGACTATTCAAATTCAAAATAAGTAATAAAGTATCTTCCAGATTTTACAGTATGTAGTACAGAAATGCCATTGTTCACAGTTTGATTTAATGGAGACCAGTTACAACTATGTCGAGAAGGAGGAGGAAATCCAAAGAAGAGCAACCAAAGCAGACAGCAGGTAAGGTGGGGTAGCTTAGTCACTGTAGTCTTTCCTGCCTTTGCCAATGTAACAAAACCAAGGCCAGACCTTTGTGCTGGAGCACCCTTGAATATTTTGGATGCAGTATTTGATAGCATAGGCACAGCATTTGATGAACTGAGAGAAAACATGGATTTACACTATTTAAGATGCATCTTAGCCTGAGTTTGATTAACCTGAGAAAACTGATTGCACTGGATGACTAAAGACAATTAAACTGGGTTAGGCAGACTCAGAAGTACCAGGACGCAGTTTGAGATTTAGTCTGCCCCTTGCAGAGTGGGCAGAATAATTGTTCAGAAGACAGAGACCAGAAATTCTTAAGACCTTCCCTCATTACATAGGACATCCTGGTCTTTAATTAAGATTCCTGCTTTTGGTGATATTTTTCCTTAATTTCACAGAATAAAACAGAATTTGCAGGATCTGGTGTATATCCTTTTGTATACAGTGGAATCTCTAAGCTGCATAAGCTATTGACTTCTTTGAGTGTCTGTATGCTCTGGATTTTGTATTTCTAAATCCAATCGAGAATCAAAACTGCACAAAGTGTCTTTTGTGTCTGGCACACAGCAGATCAGGTTCTGATCACTTCTGCTCTCTGTGACAGGTACCAGCACTTCCACATCAGCAGCCCCAGATAAAATAGCCAGAATTAAAGGAGATACAGAGGAAAATGAGTGATAAAACACACAGAGCTCAGCATTTAGCAATCTTCTATGGCTCTGCTTCTCAGGCAGGCTGAGAGAGACATCAGCAGTTTTCACCTGACAGTAATGTTATGCCAAGTGAAAACAAAAGATTAAAGATACTGCCTAATGTAGAATAGGGGTAAGGGTGTCGTTATGGTGCTTAAGTTTTAAGTTCTTGCTACGTTAGGAGACACATAATGGGATACTTTCATGTTTAATGATTTATCAAAATCTCAAGGGATATTTCCTTCAGTAAATGCAGCATTGGAAATACCTTCCAATGTCTAGCAATAACTGTCATTGGAGACACTAACATCAGGAACTCTAACTACAGGCAACATTAAAACCAAACTGGATGCCTCTTACTCACAGGGCATTTGAATAAGGGGAACAGTAGATGTAACAGCACAACTTTCTTTGAGGTGTAAATGTGTTTAGAGAAAAAGGACACTGCTGAAAGTGTCAAAGCATGAAGTTATGGCAAGGTAAACAGTCATCATGAAATAAAAAGTCTCAGTAGAGCTTTTTGCACCAACAGTGCAAGTGTACACATTCAGAATGTAGGCAAGTAAGGGTGTGAGCACAAAAGAGCACTCTTCATCCAAAGGGGGATCCCTACATGTTGGAGCCAGAGTGTTTCAGTTCTCCAAAGCCACAGTTAGGGCCAAGTACTCTAAAGCGTTCAGAGCTTTTGAGCTCATGCTTGAAGCCCTTCAAAGTCTGAATGTGCCTGAAAGTACGTCTTGGTACCTGGAGGTAGAAGTTTATGTACATGAAGAATTATGGTACTGCTCATATTAGATTTCTCTATGTGTTAATTAAAGGAAGATAACAGACATCGTTTCTTAACAGTGTTGTTGTCACCTGAAAGACAAGTTTGTGGAGCTGAGTTACCAAGAGATTAAAGCAAGACTAGTCTAATTAAATGGCTCCCCTATTTAAATTGGTTTCCAATTTTGTATGGAAATGTAGACCACTGGTGACTTAAGACCTATATACCGTATTCCTTTGATGTGCATTTTGCAGCTAAACTCCCCTGAATGTTGAAATTGGGGCATTTGCTTTTTAACTAGAATAGGACTACATTGCTCCGTTTGCATACCACAATACGAAAACAATAGGAAACAGCAGGACAAATCTGGATTTAAAGGACATCATCTGGAGAAAGACCTTATTTTAGTAGAAATGCAGATAGCAGAGAGAATTTTCAAACAAGCATCTTGTGCTACTCTGGTCATGCAGTGCTTCTGTATGCACTATCCTACTCTTCTAAAATACCCCTCATCACAACACTTCAAGGTCATCTGCTGGGTGTGATGAAGAAATATGGTGCATCACTATTTTAAAGAGAGACATTCCTGCCAAATGAGCTAGAAATCCCACAACAAACCCTCCATCATCTCTTTTCTTTACAACAAGCAGTCTCATTAGAAAGACTGACCCACCGTTTGGAGCCCTTCACTCTGTTTGTACCTGTGCTCCATTCTAAAAGAGCACTGCTCAACTATCCTCTGTACTGCTGATGTCTCATATGAAAAGCTGTATTTATTGATCACTACAGATTTTCAAACACACACAGTACAAAGGAATATACACCTGATATAGTCCGCAACAAAGATGTTGCAGAGAAATCAAGCAACTGCAGGCATTAACACTTTCAGGATACCCAACAAGTCCTTTTTTCATGACATAAATTTGCCCACTCATTAATCCCAAAAGTCATTAAACATTTTGAGGATTTTATGGTATGGTACAGCGAAGTATTTGAACATCATGTTAACAGCTGCAGTCAGTTTTCCACCCTCATTTCCAGGGCATCACTGAAATCTGACATCTCTTTATGGCATGGAGCTCTCACCATGATGAATGATTCCATTTTCCAATAGCGCCTGTCCCAGGTTGACCCCTTCCTCTGGTTTGCTTATCTCTCCAATCTCTGTGAGCCATGATACAAACTCACTGCAAAGGGAAGCAGAACAGAAACAATTAGCTTTTTCGCTCTGAATATAAGCAGATACATGCCTCTGCAAGTCATCAGCCAACCACAGGAGACTTTCTCCTTAAAGAAAGTGTGAAAATTGTCTGATGAGACAATACTCTATTAGGTGGCTCAATTTCCTTAATTTCTGGAGGAAATGCTCTGCAGAAGATCCATATCTCCTACCCGTGACTTTTCCCACCATTCCCCTAGCTCATCATAATTAGCATACACAAAAAAGGAAAGAATTGGCTGGATCTACAAAGATGCTGCAAATCCTTATTTTATTGAGCAATCCCGACATCCAAGGGGGAAAAGCAAAGCAAGATTAACTGATGGCCTTAAAACCAAGTTGGACAGTAGAGAAAACAGCTACATCTATCCCTCCAAGCAGTGTTTGTGGTCTGGCTTAGTTACATATGCTTACCTTTCTTCACTGGGTCTGGTTTCTGTGTCGCCCCCCCCCCCCCCCCCAGTGGTGTAATTGCATTGGCTTTAATGGAATCACAGTAGGACTTAAGACAGAAGATTCAACCTAATGAATTCAAGCACACAGCAGTAAGAGCACAAGTCCCACTGACAGGTTAATTTAAGGTCATTTACTGGAGTTGGTGCCTGGCAGATACGTAAGTGATACTTCTAATTTATAGACAAAAGGTGCTAAGTCTGCCTGCTCACGCAGCACAAAACAAAATCTCTCTCTGGTGAGGGGCAGAGCTGCACATATGGGCAGAATAAAAGCCAAAAATGGATAGATATGTAGGATGTTACTCAATTAGAAACAGTAAGTACAGAAAAACGGACATTGCAAGCCTGACGAATAGAGCACTGCCAAAGCCCTAGGGGGCTGAGCTGTTTGCCAGGTTAATTAGTGATTATACTAGAAATGTGTTAAATTCATAGGGAAGAACAAAAGGAATATATGAAAGCAGAGTGACATATGGGAAACCTGAATTCAATAAACTACTTGGGTGCTTGCCAACATGCAGAGGTTTGCTGCTTATCAACACCAGTATCCATGCCTCCACTTGTGGGTTCAAAATGAAGTATTTTTAGTCTCTTCATGTTTATCAGAGCTGACTCATCTAAGCTGTAGGTAGTATTTGATTTTGCCTTTAGAATAACAACAGTGTCAGTGCTGAAAACTTCAGTTTGCTGAGGGGCTACTCTGTAACTGTCATAATGTAGAAAAAGCAGGAGAATCTATTCAAGTATGCCAGGGGAATCCCATGGAAACCAGTAGAGTTTTGTAAAACTCCTAAAGCCAGAGTACTGTAGTGATGAGTCAGACTCTCTATCTCCTAAGGAGAGCTCATTCTTAATTTCCCAGTGATTCTCAACTGTTTCTAAAAGTATTTAAAAGCTGAAACAGAATATAAACTGCAGAGGGAGGAAAAGTAAGAATGATCCTCCACACTCATTACTGAGAATACAAGACACACTCTGTGGAGTGCCCCATCACAGACATGCAGGCCAATGGCTCTAATCATGTTAAGTACCCAGGGTAGATGCCCAGCTGCTATACATTTTTCCATCAAGCACAATGGGTCTATGGCAGTTTACAGCACTTAAACAGTTGCCCAAAACTTCAGGGGAACACTGCTACCCTGGTAGCTTTCCTGCTGCTTTTATTTGGAACTGTGTCCCTGGAGTTTATTTGGATTGTAAAGGTAAGGCAGTCTTCTGAAAATTTGAAATTGCAAGCTGAAAAAGGAAAATAACTGAACGCTACTCTCACAGCCCTGAAACTTCAGAACCATGGGATGGTTTTCTTAAGAGCTACTTTAAGACTTCTGTGGCATTTGATTCATAAGCAAAATCAGTTATCATTTGCTCTGAAGGCTTTATAAGCACTGAAAGTGCATGATCCAGAAACATTCCAAGAGGTTTTTTAGGTATATGCTGGACTGTTGTTAAAAAAGCATCAACCCAAAAAGTGGATGACAAAGCTTGATTTGTTTCCTCATCTTGTCCTAAGCAGTTCTCCAGTACAACTGCGCTGCCATGCTCAGTTCTCATCTGGCATGCAAGTCAGGACACCATCTCCCAACTATACCTCTGAAATTAAGGGACTTAGAACAGCTGGGTTTCTACTCAAGAAATACACAGGAAAATCCAGCCCATCTAGGTTTGTGCAATCTGATCAGATATGTTTGGAGTCTACTGAGGTTAATAGATCCTCTCTATTACAAGTTCAATACAGTTCAAGGTTTTGCAATCAATTTAGTGCAACGCTGAAAAGAAGCATGGCAAGCGTAACAGTTACACATACTGGCACCAACACACATCTTTCCCACTGTATCACTAGTCACATGCCTAAATGCCAGTACACCTGAGGAGTGGTTAGCAAAATGGATTTGCACTCAAGCAAGTCAGTTGCTGAAGTTAAGTTCAATAAACAGTCTTATAAATAAATGCATGTGATTTCTGAAGATATTAGGATTAATTCATGCTTTTTTTTTCTGCAAACACATTTTATCTCTTGAATTATTAGATGTTATCTGATATCCAAAGACCAAGAGAAAAATTATTTTTTGTGGCCTTAGTGTTACTCTTAGCTGCATGTAGCAGAAAACCACTAAGTACATGTCAGCACAGTTATTAGTGACTCCCTTAGGCAGGAATATCTGAAAAAATGAATACGTCACAGCTAATATGCATTATTCAGGGGAAGCCCCAGGAATGATACCAAAAGTCTGCAAGCCATGACTGGATTGTACTGATTGAATTGCACTCAACTGAGTTGCCCAGGACTGGACCAACAAGTGACTGTTGAAAACGTATCAGCAGTTATTTTCTATGGGGAAGGCTGGAACATTAGCAGAAATAATGCTTTTGTTAGAGATCAGGATACCTGTAGGTATCTCAGTCTGGGCTCAGTTACCCGTTGGCAAAGTTAGGTCAAGTCCTCACTACTGGAGCGTCAGGTGGCTGTCAAGCAAACTAAGGGCAATGAGCAGGAAAGATTGTGGAGCATGTAAGAAAACAGACATTTTAGAAGAAAAAGGAGTAGCAGGAAATCCCAGGAAACACTTGAGACTAAGCAAAATATCAGGGAATCCACAACAGACTCATGTATATCAGCACCGGAAGAACATAAGTTTCTGATCTGGTACTTCTTGTTGCATGGAAAACAGGAAATGCCATATCATGCCTCCAAAATCAGAGCTTGAAGGTTTCAATTTGAATCCAGCAAGATAACTGGGGGGGGTGGGTGGGTGAAGAAGAAAAAAGTAACCAAATCTTCAAAAATCAAGAATTTTTTTAATAGCTGAAATATTGCCAGCCTATGCTACCAGATTACCTTCTGTCAGGCAGAAAGACAATGCATCATTTCCACACCCTGTACGCAAGGAATGCTGCCTGCAAACTGCTGTTACAAAGACCAGGGGGAGGGAAGGGAAATGAATGGATAATCTGCCTTTCAGAACTTTTTTTCCTCCCACAGCTGATCATTTGAATCATAAACAGCTGAGGTGGAAAAGTCTTCTCAGGTCAACTAATATGTCTCCCTGTATGCCATGCAGGACATTTCCCTACAACAGCCCCACTGCTACCATACCTCATCTCTGATGTGATTTGTCCAAGGGGTCTCTCTTCTACTGCTTCATACATGTCATTCTTACGAAATATTTTGTAATACCTAGCCTGAGTGAAAGAGTTTTTTTCCAGCCAATAAAGCCCTATACTTCTAACAAATGCATCAGGTCTCCTGATGCACAAAATTTCATTTGTGTCTGTTGACAAACAGGAAAATTCTAATTCAATCCTGAGACTTGGACAGTTCTGCTGGATTTAAACATCACCTGGTAAGCATTTGCTTGTATACAAAAGAGGATACAGGTTAGGCCACCAACAGCCCTGAGCTTGTGGGAGTTAAGGTATTCTTTCTTATTCCTTTTGCTGATTTGAAACAGCTGTTATGAGTTACTGTACAACAGAATGAGCTGTCACTGTACAGCCTGCACATGGCATAAAATAGAAATCAATGATTAATTTTAATAAATCACAACTATAATAGGGGTTATGGCCTTTTCAATTAAGTGGCATCAAAACACATCTGATCTGACCTCACAATGCCATCCACAGAAAATCCACAGTCCATCCTTTTAATTGGTATGAAAGGGCCTTTTCAATTCAAATGCCACTTACTTGCCAAGAAAGCACTTGGGAACAGTACTTAATTTTCTCCTCCTGTCTTTGATAAGGTTCACTTTCTTGCTCATCATCATTTGGTACAGCTTCTCTCCTTTCTCTGCAATCATGACATATGCATCCCTCTCCATTCCCAGTTTCAAACCTGGAATACAAAGCAGAAATTCCCTCAGATCCTTAACATCAGATAAAGTATTTGCTGAAAGTCAAAAGCTGAGGCCAAACAGAAAAAAAATGGTAGAAACACAAAATTTAACTGACTTCTTTTCCAAAAAAGAGGGAAATTGGGTCATTTATTTATCTGAGTAAAAAACTGTCATTGGTGAGTTTAGCACCACCGAGATGCTTGCAGCTTTTCTTCTCCATTTTAAAAAGTAGCTTTAAACTTATGGTTACATCACATCACACAAAGTAGAATGATTTACAGAACACAGAGAAGTTCCAAAACAAGATAAAACATATACCTTCTGAAACTGATTTCCTGTTGTAATTTCACTTTTGACCCTGAAATAACTGCTGGCATAAGACTTGTTCGAGGCAGCTGAATGCTTGACAGAGCAGATGACTTTTTGAGTGTTCTATTACTTGAAGCCAAAAATACAAAACTGCTGAAATCAAATTCACATCCTTAAATAAATCAAAACTAGACAGGAACGTTATTTTCTCACCCTTTCTTAATTAGCCTATTTACTAATACCCCGAGGCTAAAAATACAGTTTGACAATCACATTATCCAGTCAATGAAAAAAATACTGAATGATTTAAGGAATGATAGATAATTGGATATAGAGAAAATTTCACATCCACTTTGTATGAGTTTCCACATCTCTCATGTTTACTTGAAAATTGCTACAGTCAGGAGGATGATCTCTGAAAACAATAGGTGTCTATGTTACAACTATCGTCATAACTGGCATTTTCTGGCACTCTTCCCTTTAGATTTGCAAATTGCTTGAGGAGGACAGCATATGAGAAAAGCTGTTTTTGTTGTGTAGATGTTTTGTCTCTTCTAGCCTGAACAAATCATTTTGTTTTCTGGCTATGTTATTCTAGAACTTGCAAATCTAGACAACTCTGCAGTCCAAAAGAGAGGCACAGATTTGAGACATCTCTAGGCTTAGCTTTAAAACAGGGAGCCTGAATTGGTCCTGTACTTACATGCCTAATTTTTACAGAGATTGACATTAGGCAGAATTTAAGTGATCAGTGTTAAGGCTAGAAAATGAAACCCGTACATTCTTTGGGAAGAGCAGTTCACCCTCACTGTACATAAATCCTGTTGCTTTATGGTAAGATACTGAAATGAATTAATAGTCTTCTGTGTCATCAGAGCTGCTTTCTAGCTTTTTGTAAATGTTTAATGCATTTGTTTTAGAGGCTTGAAATGCACATTCCAGAAATTAGTCTTGCACAACATTTTGTCTTTCAAATACAGTATTTCTTTCATGTGTCCAATATCTGGCTAAAGGTTTTGGCTCCACAAAACCCCTGGCTTATTGCCGTTATTCTTCCATCTTCTTATTTCTCCAATACTGTGATCCAATCCAATGCAAACGCTGACACGTGTAGCTGAGGCTAATTTGCAATGTGAACTCGTGATAGAAAACAGCCTGTGTAATAGTATACATGTTTCCTGCTAGTCTTACATCACTGAATTCCCCAGGCTCTGATGTAAATGACAGGCTGGAATGCACATTCTACCCAACTCATCCTACAGAATTGGGAATCTCACCAAGCTTTCTAATCCAAACACTGATATCTCTGTGACTTTGTAAGTACTCTGATCCAAAGGAGATTTTCCAGTAAGGCCTGGAATGTCTGCCAGAATATCCATGCTTACCCTGAGTGCCTGTCATCAGCTGCCACAACATAAAACTATATGACAAAAAGATTCAGAGAAAACCCCACTCTTACTAGACAATGCTGCATGGAAAACTTTGAGAAACTTTCTATTAAGGAATAGTTCTTTTCCCTTCCTAATATTTATTTCCGTCACCTCCCCATATTCTCAAGCTCCCTGTTTATATATGGCCTGTTTTTCTAGTCCTGTCTTTTTCCTTCTTATTGAACCTTCTCTCTCCTCACACATTTTACCCTATGCACAGGAAATTCCGCAGAGCACTAGTGACCTCACAAAGGGAAAACTCACTATGAAATGGAAACTCACTGGATCTTTTAGAGATATGATTTAGAACTCTGAGGGTAAAAGTAAGAGCCAAGAAATGTATTTTATTAAAAAAATACATCATGTGGAAGATCAGGACCCTTACAGTAGAGTGGGATGCAGAACTGACCAATGAGCAAAAATCAAAACTGATTCTCCCTCATGCCTTCAGGTAGTTCTTTTGAATTTACACCATGCCTGATCTACATTTTGAAGGCTGTATCCTTGCTATTATCAAAAGTGTATTGGAGTTTATATATGATACAGTATGTTATATTCTATGGTAACAAATAACACTGCAATGTGCATTGTGCTTAGCAGATTAGATGCAAAGTATTGTAACATAAAAACTAAGGTTTGGATTTCAAAGGACATTAAAGGATTTAGGTTCTCTGCTTTCATTAAACTTCAGTGACAGATCTGTAACTTTCTTAAAATACTTTACAAATCTAAAGCATTATTGCATAGCAAGTACAAGTTCTGAAAACCCACTACTAAAAAAGGGTTTCGGACTGCCCTCTTTCAATATTAGCATAAATGAGCAATTACATCTTTAATGGAGTTGCATGTGCAGAGAGGGAAACGACTTCTAAAAGGCACAGAATGTTTTAAAGTAAGTGTCATTTTCTCTGGCAATGATCTATTATTGTTCCCATTGAGCAAACAGGGAAGCAAGTTAACTTGTGAAAGATAGTTCCAACTTCTAAAGGAACTCAGAGCTTTTATCACCTACCCTGATCCACGGCTTTGTGAGCTTGCTTCTGTTGTACAATACCATTTCAAGATAAGCTTAGCTTTTGTTTCATTCCACAAGAAAAGATAAAAGTGACAAGCATCTGCATACATCTGACACTGTTCTAAGTGTAATATTTCTAGAATTCTTCTCCATGAGCTGTTCTGTTTATTTCAAGATCATGGAGGCCGAGTTTGTGAGAACAAGTTTGTGTCACTGCCTCTGGAAAAAGGTTGCAAGCTGGATTTTCTTCTTTGTTTTTACCAATAAATACAATAAAATTTTATCTTATTTACAAATAAAAGACCAACAAATGAAACTGATTAAATGTAATTTTTTTTTTCACAGTAATTCAATGCATCAAAGAAACTGACTCTGGTCAGTTATTTATTTAATAAATATACTGACACAAGTCCATAAAAACCCCAAGGCACCCATTCAGAAATATTTGTTTTCAACCACTTGATTTTCCTTGTCATTAAGGATAGATTTTAATTCTGCCCATGGAGGAAAAACTGCAACCTTTTCTTTTTCTCTCGGATACTTATACATGCCTATACATTTCTCCTTTGTACACAAGTTCATTCAGTGCATTGGAAAATACATTATCCACTTACTCTCTCTCTGCTCCCTTTCCTTGATTATAGCATCCAGCCATTTCTGTTTGTCCTCTGCAGTCTTGGCCATACAAACAAACCATTTGTTTTTGGCTGTGTTGTGTATCTTCCAGCCATTTGTCACAGTGTAGCCGTTGCTGTGGTAATCTGCTGTAAAAACCCAAAGCACAATACACACAGTGAATAGAAGGCCTGCTACTTTAATCAAATCAGTGTGGGACACCTTAATTAAAATTTTCTTCTTTGAAGAGCTTGATTTCTGGAGATGTTCCTCATGCATCAGTCTTACTGACTGTCTAATGTGACTGTTTTCTTACTTACCACTCTGGAAGTACAAATATTAATAGAAGTATCCATGGCTAGGCTGTTCAAACTGACTGAATGTTTCAGTCCTAAGAGTGACACTTTGTAATTTCACCTCAGAAGAAGAACTAAAATATTTTAAATACAATGACATCAGTGAAAAAGTCTATGATGTTTGTTTAGGTTATTTGTTCTGAACTTTTGGAGACATGCTAACTTCTTGCACTGTAAGGATTTTTGTCCACAGGACATGGGAACTCTTTAAGTGTCAACTGTTTAAAGGGCATAATATTAATTCCCGACTTATTACAATAGGAGCAGGGGCTGGTGTGGCCTTTGTGGATGAAATTAGAAACCCATCCTTCTTCCTGCCTGTGTCAGAACACAAAAATCGTAACACAGCTGCCATTCCCATATTTCATTCACGGCCACATTCCATGCTACTGATTTGATGCTAAGACTAATATTTGGTAGTATTCTAAATGAGAAGAAGATCCAGAAGTTCTGTTATTATAGCTGTAATGGCTTAAGATGTAAGAAAATAAAGGATGGAAAGAAGATAAAATATCTTTTACTAAATTAACTTGGATTAGGATAAAAAATAGACAAGCTTCTGGGTACACAAACTCTTCGTAAGGTCATTTCAGAATGAAGGACAAGTGCCTAAAAGCATGTCCAGTCTTTCAATTATATAAGTTCATCTAATAACAAATGCATCATAAGTTACATAGCTTACTTAAGATTTCATTAAAGGAGATGGACGAGTACTTTTGTACCAACTTCCAACATAAGATCTGGACTTGCTGTGTTGTTAAAAGACAGTATTTGGTCTCTTACCTGTTCCATCTTCTACATTCTCCACCTCCATGACTTCTGTATTTATTCGGCCCCTGAAGATATAAAGGGACCCATTGATTGACTTTGTCCGTTTAGATGGCTTTTTTCCAGTAACTCTGCAATTTGGATTTAGACTGTTAGCAACACATAAGCAAACAGCGTAACACACATATGCATAAATCAATCTGATATGACCATTAAAAAAGGATTCCAATGTAGTGTTTTGTGGTATTTGACCATGTCTCTGATTTTAAATAATTGGAATACTCAGTCAGCTCACAAAGATAATCATACAACAGTGTCAGTACAGCGATAAAGAGTTTATTTTGCAAGATTATGTGAAGATTGGGATGCCTTCAAGATTTACATTCTTGATGAGTAACTGATTGAAATGCCAGTACAACTGAACTGCGTGTGGCTTTGGGATGAAAACTGCAGTATCACCTGATACAATGTTAGATTTGCTTCCTTTGCCTAAAACTTTGATAAATTTGTTCTATGTGTACCAAGTTTCAAATATGAAATGAAACATGTAAATAGGCTAGTGTCACATGGTCTGTCATATGTGTGTTAAATGTCATTGTATGTGGCATTTGTGAAAGTGCTGCTGCGGTGATTTTGCACCAAAGTTTACCTCCTTATCCGTAAGCTTTATAGTGTCTCTGTTGAAATGTCTTCTAAAACATTTCAGGAAAGCACTTTTTATTGCTAGTTATGTTCTGATTTTTATGTCTAGAATAGGTTTAAAACCATCCAACTGACACCTGCTGAGCTTTAATATCTAAGAACAACCCTGCTATGTGAATGAAAACACAACCGGTCAAATGATCATCATTTGAGATGGCAGGTGTCCAAACTCTGTACAGTGAAGGGATTGCTGTGGCAACTTGCCAGGAGCTCATAAGATTCAAAGAATATTGCAATAAAAACAGCTGGGGAAAAAATTTCTGTCAAAGTAAAATAGCTATGATAAACTGAGGTGAGAGGAGAATCACCAAGTTTTTCTGAACAATGTTTCCTTTTACAGCTAGCTTTAGTGACAAATAGACATTTAGTGATGACCCTATATTTACATCCAATCAGACTGACAGGGACTGAGATCTTGGAGCTATTAGATCATTTCCTAAAGACGACTGTTGGAGTCAAAAGAAAAACTGTCCTGGCAGCCTTACTGAAACCCTTTAAATACTCAGCCCATTTCCCCACATGAAACATATTGTTCCTGACATCAGGATTTAATTTAAACAGCAGTCTATGATCCTGCTAAAAACACAAAACAATACTCAGCCCTGAAAATCTATGTCATCAGTTTGTCAGACTTCTCTAAGCTTCTGCGAAAGACGAGATTGCAGTCTTAGCCCTAAAATCACAGATCTAATTCTGATTCTAAACACATCTTAAATTGGTCTCAACAACGCTACTCCTAATTTACGCTATTGTGAAAAGATATGATGCCCAAATTCAAATGGCTGCATTGTTGACTACTTATCAAAGACTGAGGCCTGAATTCTGGTTGCACTTTTCAATCAAGAAAAACTCCAGTGATTTCTACAAAATAGGCATAGTGTAAGTAAGATGAGAACCAAGTCATTCAATTTCAAATTAGGAACAGACACAGGCAGTTTTTTGGTGGGGTTTTTTTTCAAAATTTGTGTTCCACTAACATGTCAGTTGTTTGTCAAGCAGCTGGCCAAATGATCACACCAGCACAACTGGATAGACATTAATTTCCACCCTGGACTAATTATAAATAGCAACTAGACAGGAGAAATATCCAAAATTAAAGTTGCTTAGCGATCCCTAAATATATCTTTTACATTAGGCAATTCCCAGCAGACTTAATAAAATATTCTATTTTTTAATGGAAATCAGATTCTTGACATTTCATCAGTTCAAGCTACATTATTAGACAAACAATATCGATCCTTTGGGAAAAACAAAGTGTTACAGCAGCCTCCTCCAAAATCAAGCCAAACTACAGAGTAGCTCTGTAATTATCTCCTGTACAAAAACCAGAGAGTTGCTTAAAAGGCAGTAGAACATTTTGTTTTCTAAACCTTGGTATTCCAGGAAAAATGCCTGGACAGTGTGGGAGGGGCTAGGCTAACCTGAACTACAAAAAAAGGATTAGAAAACCAGTTTCTAATAGCTCTGAAGAAGTAAAAGATTAGATATCAAATTGATTTTTTTTTTTTAAAGGAATAGTTTTCTGTTAGAAGACACACAATTTCTGAACTCTGTTTTATATGGAAGTTTGGATTTTGACAAATCTGGTAAAGCGTCAAAATGAAATGTTTCATCTTTCTTGCTTAATTTCAGCACAGTCAGAATGCTTCAGTTAGATAATATTAAAAGCCATATAAGATTGAATTCTGTAAATTTTTTTAAATTTAATTTAAAAGTTTATATCACATTCTAATAATTTCTAATGTAGACTTCACCTAATAATTTGTATTTATGTTGTATAGTTTCAGCATTATCCACACAAAAAGTCTGAACATTCCCAGCTTAATGGTTCCAAAATTCCCACTGAACAAAAAACTGGGAAATAAACCCAAATTCTGAGATACAAGAATTTTCTTTGGAGAGAACACTCTGGGTCTTGAGAACTTCTAATTGGGTTGGCCACTCTACTTGGCCATCACCAGTAAAGAAGTATAACTTGAAGACGGGGGAGGATATTACAGGAAAGGAAGGAGGAGGAGAATCTGGACTGTAGAGAATGCATTTTAAATTTAGAAGAGACCAAGACATGAGAATGAGACTGGAGCTGTGAAGATGAAAAACTTAAGAATTGAAATACAGTATAATTGCTGCAGAAGGAAATTGTCTTCCACACTGCCAATGCTATTCCAACAATAAGCAGCAGGTGTTAATAATGCTTAAGTTTTATAAGGTGGAATGATGCAAAAATTGTTACTAGGATAAGGAAGACAAGGCACAGAACACAGGGGCTGCAAATGCTGAACAGCAACTTGCTAATCTTCATCTCTTCCTCACTCCTCTGTGCCCTGCATCTATTTAATGTTTTCTTAGCCTTCTACCTTCCCCTTTCTCGGCTTTATATCATTTTTCACGTCACCCTCTTCTGCTTGGAAAAACCTCACAATGAAAGTTGGCAAGGCCACCTTCTTCACATCACTCCTGGAGACCCATCTGCTCTGGGAAGCCTTCCATCTGTAAGAACTCACTCTGTGTTTTTTCTGCACTGTATCGACTTCTGTCTTGGGACTGTGCACTTCGCAGGGTGGGGACCCCATTACTGTCTGGCATATTTATCCTACCATATAGTGAATTCTTTCTCATATAGTCTAAGTAATAGCAATAGTCAAGAACAGAGGAAAGTCACATCTGTGACTCAGCCCTACAGAGCAACAGGGAATACAGCGAATGATCAGTAATTGATCATACTTTCAACTTAAAAAAATTCTGAATGGTCCCATTATAAAACTGTAAAGACAGAGGGACTCACCTGGATTTCCTCTTGCAATAAACCAGTAGATTATCAAACAGAAAGAACATTCTCTCCTGGATGTTTCCTGCTGAGATTTTTAACAAAGTCCCTTGGAGCAAGAGCTGTGTGCAGATATCTGTCAGATTTGACCCCTGAAACATCAAAAAGAGATATTGTTTATTTTTAACTTCTTTTGTGTGTGAGCAATGAAGGATTTTTACTAGAACACTGCATGTTATTAAACTGTGAAATAACTGATGCACTCATAAGGAGGAAGTCCTCAATTTCTTAATGTGGCTGAACACAACATGTTTTCTCTGGATTACAAATTTTTTTTTGGAGTCCTCATACACTACAATAAATCTGCCCTATTAAACTCCAGGAGACTTTTTCCCGAAGATATCTTTCACTCTCAAAGCAGCTGTATGGTGAGTCTCTCAAGACCATTAGTCTTCTTTTCATACTCTGAGCTATCATTGCAAATATCACAACTGATAGCTTTAGGAATGCTTTATAAAACAATAATGGTATTTCCCTAACATTGTAGCTCTGATACCAACATACGACGCTATTAACCATCTCTCTGCAAAATCATCTCAGTGGTGATATGTCTCTCCAACTCTTTTTGTTAGAAGTATATGCAGGTGCTCTCCTTTCCGGAGTTCTAACAAACACATGCAAGTTAGAAACATAGCCATGAAAATCAGAGGTTTGGTCCCAGACACTGTGCTAGCTGCTATGTACAAGCCATTATATGCACTAGACAGCCATAGAGATAACTGAGTTTCCTGTTCAAGACACTTTAGCCTATGAGGATGCCCAGAAGCTGCAAACCACAGAAGATCACTCTAAAACATTCACTCCCCAAACTGCTACTCAGATTATGCCTAGGAAAAGTGATCATACAGTCCTTTAAATGGGGCCCTTTAGGACAAAAGCAGTTGGGCTCAAATGAAAAACAACTATAGGGCTTTCCCAGGTTGCTCTCAGGACAGGCAAACTCCAAGTGACCTCACATTCTGAATGCATACAGCTGAGAATCTGCTCCTCAACTGCTCCATTGACTAAACAAGATGGTTTGGCTAAACCTTAGGCACTAGCCTTTAATTCCTTGATCTAGTATTACTTCAAAGGTACAAGAGCATCCTATCAATAAAGGTTCCTTTTCAGAAAAACACTCTGAGGCCTTGGAAACATTTACCACCCAGTTCTGGATCACTCATTAGTTTTTAGATTTCTCTTTGAGTTGGGAGGAAGCACATCTTAGGGTAACAGTAACTTCCTTCCACAGTCAGCATGCAGATAAGGAAGTAAATTAGACGGTATGACCCACTGCCTTGAGTCTTACTGGAAAAGAGAACTGACTTTGGATTTCAAGACATTTATTATCAACAAAACTGCTTGATTTCCAAAGGTCCCTTAACCCTATATTCACAAATAATAGAAAAATTTTGTAAAACACAATTCATCCCACTTAAACTGAAGACATCTCTGTGCATAGGCATGAAATCCATCTCCATCTATAAAGTCATCCCAGAAAGATCTGTTTGATTGATTTTAGACATTGCATGAGTGATTTTTTGGGGGGGGGGTTGTGGGTTTTTTTTGAGGAAGGCACAGTCTGATGCCATCAAGCTATTCAGGGAAAGTCACTGAATTGAAATCAGCCTTTCTAAATGCAATGCAGTCACTCTAAAGGTGTGAATGAAGCTCTGTTTACATGATTTTTCTAAACCAAATCTTGCCAGCTGTGCTGTCCATGTCTTGCTTTTAGTTAACAAGGAAGCAGCTATTCTTTAAAGGCTGCCAAGTATGCAATACCAATTTGTGTGTTTCACATGTGTTTCTATACATTCTGGATAGAATGATGCAAGAACTAGCTAGATGCAATAGTTACATCTACTGTGCCAATATGTTTTTATTTTCTTAATCATTCCATAGAAAGAGTTAATACATGTCCAGAAATGAGCACTTGTTATTTTGAAAATGACCTGTTGACCATTACTATCTCCAGGAGAAATCACTGTATCTCAGAATTACAACCCCAGAGGCATACTAACAAATACACAAATAGGAACAGATACAAACTGACTGTACAACATAAAAGCATGCTCCTCATGTGGTTTGCCCATGCAAAAACCTGGACTTCAGAGCACCTCAACATCAAGTACTTAGTTTTCTGAAAGATACCCAAAGACAGCAAAAGTAATGAACACAGTGACATCAGTAATTGGAGTCAATCTTTTACTGACACAAGAATTACTGGGTAAAATTATCTGGCCTATTTTGTGCAGGAAGTGAAAGCAAATGATTGCAACGGTTGCTTCTCGCCTTAAGAATCTAAGAATCTTTATTTTTCCATCAGGCCCATCATGATGGTATCTAAACGCTGTTGATGCATTTCCTGTTTGCTGTTGACCTAGCTACTTCTAATACTATTTATACCCATTTGAGAGGTTTTTTCAATAGTAAGAAACAGAGTAAGAAAGAATATTTATTTCATATTTTCAGAGTCAACACAGTATTTCTCACCTTTCCAAGTGGGACCAAGCTGCAGGGAAAAAAAAAAAAAAACAAACTCAAAGAAAAAGAAAGCGTCATAGCTAGTAGAATTGCAAATTACCGCCAATTATAAAATGATTGATCTGCCTAAGCACTAACATATATCTTACAAGTCATGCTGTTCTGTGATGGGGGTTTTGCTTTCCTATGCATTTCAGACTGGGAGAATTTGAGGATATGTAGCAATTGCTCACTAAAAATAATTCACAAGGACTCGTGAGGAGGAGCTCTCCCCACAGAAAAATCAATATATAATTAACAGAAACAGCATATTAACTTGTTCTTCACTAAGCAAACAAAAAGATTGTATACAAAAGTTGGTCTTCTCATGCATCCTCTACTTTTCTTTCCCCCTTTTTTAAACTAATCTTTGTTTCCCAGAAGGATTAACCAGAATCAAACCGCCTTGCCTGAGACTAATCCACAACATATATCTACAAGGATTCTGTGCATTCCAAAAGAATGAATCTGAGCAGAGTTCATTTTGATGAACAGATCTCTGATTAAACTGCAGGCCTTCAGCAGCTTCCCAGATTTGGCCTACTGTAACACATCCTCTCATAATCTGTCTCAGAAAGACACTGACAGGACGATGCCAATATATGCTCAGTATATGACAGTGACAGCGACAGTTGTATTAGAGAGGGAGATGCGGATTGGTGGGTGGAGATGTTGAAGAAAAAATGTTGAAGTGAGGAAATATCTCTAAAAAACAACTATTGCTCTTAGTGAAGTTACAGATGACTCTCAAGCACAAGCAGAAGAGACTGCAAAAGCAAAATGATGTTACGTTGTTCTTCATGTTGGAAATATTGAGGGTGGCACTGATGGCGATAGGATGAAGATCAGACCAGGGATGGTCCATTGGGACAGTTGGAAGGAAGTGCAAAGTCATAGAAACCAGTGAAACTGCTGGTCTGGTTAAACAGAAACATTAGACAAGGTGGAGCCTGTTCCAAATTATGTGAACAAATTAATGCCAAACTTCATGCTGGGCTGCTTGCATACTCCCCCGATTCAGGCTACATCCCTTATAATCGTAAAATACTTGGTCATAAGTAAGCTGATCTTCACTTCTTTTTGACAATTTAGATGCCTTGGATTAAAACAGTTGGAAGCTGTAGGCCTTGTCGAATTAGTATGTGTAGTATATAACCGTACATACAGGGCACCAGTGTTTCAGAATCCATATCCATGCTAACAGCAAAGGGAAATTTTCTATTTCATAGGAGAGACTGCCATCAGGTAAACTAAAAACAGGCATAAATTTGCCTTATAGACTTCCTCCTCCTACAGCCAGCTCTGTGGCTTATAGCACTGCATTGTTAAGCTAAAAATTTCTTTAATTCAGCAATTTCAGCTTTCCATAGAGAGACGTTAGGAGCCCTTCTCATTAGGAATAAACTGTGAAATACATCTGAAAGAACTAAAAACAGTTAAATAGCACTTTGCTCTAGAGTCATAATTTGTAAGACCCCTAGCACTGTGAAGACAGTAAACTGTCAGTTTCAAATTTCTTTACATGTACAGAAGAAAAAAAAAATGCCATCATGTTGAGCATTGGCCTGTATCTGTGATGTATAAAGCTAGTTTTCCTCCTTTTAATGTGCCACTAGAATAATTTAGAGATGTTCTACAGCTTACTGGGATGGAAAAACACTTCTTCCTTTTTGAAATTTTGAGCTGAGTGACCTATGAGACTTTGTTACAAAACAGTGTATATAAAAAAATCTGAAAGGGTTTTCAGTCCCAGAATGTTGTTGTAGATAAGTTAAACCCTAATAAAAAAGGAATAAGTGTGAATACCACTTTATTTATGACATCATGGACACTTTAATAGTCATGCTTCAGGCTCCAGAGTTCAAATCATACCTCTTGCCTAGATGACCCATGAGTTGCATTGATCTGAAATAGATTTAACTACTTCTAGAAGTCTTGCTGTACAGAACATTATATGACTTTGTTTGCTGAGCTTGCTATCCAAAAATTACACAGCTGCGTATCTGGGTTGTTCTCACATCTTTAGCTGGATGCCAAGAACATCCTTCAGGGAAAAAACAAGCAAGGTTTAAAAGATACACGAAAGATAAAAAACAACCCAGAAGAGAGTCATGGAGAGCACCCAAGAGTCCGAACATGAGCAAGTTTACGTGACCTCTAACAAAATGTCCTCAGCTAAGACATCCTCAGCTGGCAATGATCAGCCTTGACATTTTAAATGTCAGTCTCACTAAACGCCGACGCCAATCTCTCCATGAGACCATTTAACACCACTGACTCCCTATAGTGCACCTCCCAGATGCTTCCAACTCCACTGATTCAAGGGCCTCAACTAAATTCATCACAAGATAACCTGCCAACCCTTTGCACACCATCCTGACTTCCCAGTATTTCTACTGAGTGGCTCTTTTTCCAGACTTCCTCTTCCCCCAAACTTCATGTCCTAGTTTTCTCCCTCTCTTATTTTTCTCCCTTCCATAGTAAATGCTTCTACCTACACAGATCCACCTACTGACAAACACATCACTAGAAACAGATCCACGAGTAACTTAACTGGAGCAAACACAAATATACCACTTGCTTTCTAATCTAATCCTTGCTAACCTAACCTTTATCTTTTATACAGGAAATATGTATGAAGTTAAGTGAGCTAACTTTCAAAGCTCCCGGAAAAACTAAAGGCTTGTAGGAATGTAAAGAGAAACTTGTCATTTAGACCAGTCCTGATTTCATCTTCTAGACCTATTTGTCTTTCAAATGAGATCTGTCCATTTGAAAATTCAGTCCACTTTAGCTGTAACACCTTCCTTCCTTTCATAATCCGTTTGTTCTGCTACAATTTAGCAGCAGCCTGCACACCCAAAATAAACACTAAATTCTAAACTTGTCAGAGTGATGCCACCCACACCTTCAAGAGCATTTACACATCACATAAGAAACAGAAATCCCTGTACACAGTATGGGTCACTAAACTTCAGCCCATTAAACTTCATAGCAAACTGCCTCCAGGGAGCTTGCTAGTCCTACATCATACCTCCCATCCTTCAATGTGGGACTGCAACTGTTCAAGGGCTTCCAGTTTCTCCATCTGTCTCTTGGTCTCGTTGATATTTGTGCAGACTGTCTTCATTGCCTGCAATGCATTCTGGACAGCTGGGTGATCAGGATGCTTAGAGGGAGTCCTCTTAGCTAACTCCTTTGAAAAAAAAGAAAAGAAAACATGCAATGTGAACTTAGAAGTGGCTCATGGAAAGGCACAAGCATTAGTGTGCAATCCCACAGGAAAATGCCAGAACCACTGCAAAATTAAAGACAAGTTGTGGGCATGTTACTGTAGATGCTGTTCTCTGTTCTTCATCCGTGCAAGGCTGCTGTTTTATATGAATGCTGCTATATAAATGAAGCTATTACTCACGTTAAATATGCCAAATGAAAAGAGCTCAAGCGAAGTATGTTTTGCTGTGTCACATGTGTTTGCTTCTAGTGTGAACCAAGGCCAAATAAATTAAAAGATTACATAAAAAACACACTGTCTACTTCAAAGACACGAGATGGACTGTTAACCTAGCCATTGTCTAGATGCTATACCAGCCCCAGTGATGTGCATTCAGTATTTCAGTGATGTTGGATCAGGCCCCTTTGATCAAATAAAAATTCTGCCTATAACAGGTCTTATCAGGAACCACTAGAGCTATGGATGTGGGGTTCTCCATGAACTATGGCCTTACAGGAATACTGCTACGCTGTATACCCCACCCACAGTACTTAAGGAAACGATCAGGTGTAGATTAATCACAACCCACATGAAGCTTTAGGACCGAGGTTGTTTAGATCTATAACCAGCAGAGAAACGCAACCAAAGTGCAAATCAGATTTACCAAAGAGTGGAACTGCCCTCATGAGAAGCCTGTCTCTTTCCACTGACCAAAGAGGGATTCCAGTGAAACACCTCTCCTAACTCAGATGCCTCAGTGTAGCAGGTGTCTGTACCCCAGCGCTGGCAGGGGGGAGCTGCAGGGGCCTCTGTGAGGAGAGGTGAGGGGCTGCCCTGCGCCGCTTCCAGCCGGCTCCACAGCAGACCCGCAGCAGGACCCGGCTGAGCCCATCGGAGAAGCCAGCGGCGCCTCTGTGAAAATGTGTTTAAGAAAGGGCAAAATGCAGCAGGGCAGAGAGGAAAAATGTGTGAGAAACAGCCCCATGAGCACCAAAGCCTGAGAGGGCAGGGAAGAGGTGCTCCAGGCGCCAGAGCAGAGATTTCCCTGCAGCACCTGGAGAGACCAGGCTGGAGCAGGTATCTCCCTGCAACCCATGGAGAGGGCCATGACAGAGCAGATATCCACGCTGCAGCCCGTGGAGGACCACATGCTGCAGCAGGTGTTTATTCCCTGGAGGACCACATGCCGCAGCAGGTGTTTATTCCCTGAAGGAACTGTGGCAGGTGGATAGTCCATGCCCAAGCAGGTTCTCCTGACAAGAACTGCAGCCCATATAGGACCCATGCAGGACAAGGCTTATTCTGAAGAACAGCAGCCCACGGAGAGCTCATGCTGGAGCAGAGAAAAGCATGAGGATGAAGAAGCAGCAGAGAGGAAATGTTACATACCGACCACAATCCCCCATTCCCCATATCTCCTGCGCTGCTCAGGGCTGGGTGAAAGTAGAGGAGTTGCAAATGCAGGAGTGAAGTTGAGTCTGGGGAAAAAAGTGGGGGCTGTGAGGAAGGCGGTTTTGTTTCTCACTACCTAAATACATTTTAATTGGCAATAAATCAAGTCAAGTCTGTTTTGCCTGTGATGGTAAATTACTGAGTCATCTCCCCATCTTTATCTCAATTCACAAGCATTTTTTCATCTTATTTTCTCCTCCACGCTGTCAAATAGTGAGACAGAGAGCGGCTGGGTGGGCAGCCAGCAGCTCGCCAAGGTCAACCCATCACATGCGGATAAGCACCTACAGCTCTGTACATGATGAGTCTGTGTATCCAGAAATTGCAGGGAAATTCACTAACCAGAGCTCTCCCATGCTTTTATGTGTCAGGAAGTATAATAATCATTTTATGAAGCAGGAAATTCATTTATAGAAGAGTAACTTGTCCAATGGCAAGTCACTTGCAGAACAAAGACTTTCTGGCACTCGGTTCAGTGTTCTAACCTCCAAGACAGGCCCATGGCAAGTGGAGAGGGCTCCCCAAAAGGCAAAGTGGGAAAAAGTGCTGAACTGGGAAAGAGAGAGGCCAAGAGAGCAGCAGGAGTTTAGCAGGGACTCTTCCCCATATTATGGGGCACATGTTTTGACTTCAGAAATTAACACAGTGACGAACAACATCTCTGCTCTGAAGGGGTTCCTAAGAGACTCTGCTTCACTTGATTCAATGCACAACAGCCCAGTTTAACACCGCCCACTGAAAAACAGCAGTGGGAAAACTTGGGACCTGACAATATTAACCAGTTTGGCAAAAGGGGTAACCACTGTCAACTCACAATCAATCATTTTTTAGACCAATACTATTTTATAGTCAGCCACAATTAGATAAAAATACATTAAAGAAAACTTAACTAAGTCTGGTAATTTCATCTCGATACATAATATGGTGTTTGAGACCCACATTTTTAGATTATCTGGAATATTTAACTTTCTCGCTATGTTCTGTTTTGCCTCAACATGTTATTTGGTTGTTTAAAAGTCCTGTGTCTAAATGGCAAACTGCTGCTGAATTGCATCATTTTGCATGAGACACAAGTATAGAGTTTGAATATAGTCTGAGAGCCTGCACAGCACTGTGGCTGAACACAGCTAAATTGCTTCAATCCATAGTTCCCACAGCTAAGGGCAAAGACAGCCTGTTGCAGTTGTTCATCCAAGATAAGTGATTACAATCCCCAAATGCCTGTCACGGGCTCCAACTAGGCTTAATCTGTGGTCTGATTTGTCTTTTGCTTCTCCACATCAGCACGTTAACCTCAGCAAGTGTCTCTTCACCACACAAAATTTTGCCATATTGGCATTAATTTTAAGATCTTTGTGCCATGCTGTCTTGCTCGGCACTGACATACTCTGATTTCAGGTATGACCCCGAGTATTACTGGGGCTTGCCTTGCCTGAGTTAGTTGCACAACCTGTAATACAAGCACTGCTCCTAAACTGAATTATGTCCATACACAACCTCTAGATCAAATTAACTGGTACTTTTAGGCTCTAGTTACATGGCCTGTCAGAGAGTGGAGGGATGTGGGCTGAAGTCCAAGTTCTGCTGAAGCTTGCATTAATTTATAGGGAGTATACTAGCTGCTAATCCAACCATTTTGCTAATCCAGACACTCTGAGCTACTAAATCAAGGATCTTTCTCTGTCCTAGTGTTGATTCATAGATCTGCTCTACAAAATTCTTTAGACAGAAGTCACCTTTAGCATGTGACAGGTTTGTGCATACCTAACTGTACTTTTCTACTAGCAGGAGTAACTGTAGAATAAATAATTAGACTGTGAGGTGCTCAGATACCAGCAAAATTGGAAGGCATATTTGAAAGGAGGAAGCTAGAGTTAATAGTACAGATTCGTTTCTGCCTTTGCACAGACCCTTTCAGTGCTTCCTCTCTGCTTCCTCACACTGGCTGGAGCAAGACTTAATTCACTAGCACTAGTAACTACCTTGAGACCCAGCATTACAGAAGTGCAAAATCTGCATCTTGAGATTAAACTACTTGGCCACTGAGACTCCTTTAAGTAATGCAAGAGACAGGTCTCATGAGAATCAAAATATGGCAATGGGAGGTGCTCTCATTCCCACATAGACAGATCCTGGAGACAGAAAGGCCCAAATGAAGGGATGGGAATGTCAGTGTTTGTCCAATGAAATGTAACTATTCAGTTCTTTGCACAGATTTGGTATTTTGAGAATTTACTCATAGCTACAATTTCTTTTTTCAGAAAATTATAAATGGAGATTGACAATGACTCTTGTCAGATGGATGACAGAGGAGACAGGTAATGTGCTGACAGTTGGGAATCCCATTAAGAGAGAAGAGTTAATGATCTTAAACTCTTGGTTGATTTACAGAGTGAGTAACACATCCACAGGAAAAAGAGGTTGGCTGCTACAGTTGATATCACAAATGAAATTACCTATGGAAGTTTTTACTCTACTTCTGCTGAAGAGAAGGCCAGGGAAAGTAAGTGTTCAAAAAGAAAAGGCAGGAGGGAGCTGTTGCACTTTGGTGACACTAGCCTCTACTCCATGCTTCCAAAACAGAGTGCAGAATTTTTGCTACATGACTCTCATTAAAAATCAATGAAGTTCTGCAGCTCAAGTGTCACCCACACTGCTTTGGAAACAGATACGTATACACTAGAACTGTCTAAACATCCCTTTCTGAAATATCACCAAGACAGAGAAAGAACTCTTCATTCACAGCAGGCCTCTGCTGCAATGAACACAGCATCTTCCCCACTCCTGGTAGCTGCCTGCAGTTCTGCCCAAGGAGCAGGAGAGGAGGCTGGAAAAGGCAGGGAGGGTGCTGGCTGGGGCAGTCAGTTGCCTCAACAGCACAAGCAACATAGGCAGCCAGAGAACTTGTCCTACCACTGCCTAGTCTTAAGCCATCTGAGGAAGAGCCATGCTGCTCTGACACTGCCATTCCCCAAAAGAGCATAGCCTAGCATTTCTGAAATACAGTCAGGGAGCTCTGGGCACTTATTTATTTTAGTGACAGACTTATGATGTGTAAACTCTGAGTGCATTCAATGACATTTTGAAAGGCAGCTGAGAGACAGAGCAGATGGCAAACCTTGCGTATGACTGTCTTGTCCTCCATAAAGCTCATATATATTGTTGTCTGCAATTACTATCTTATGTATTGCAACTTGTGCACTAATAGGGCCAGGAAATGAGGTTGCTGCCACCTGCAGAAAACTATTCCTTGCAAAGTGTTTCTTAAAATAATTCATAAAACACATCTACTTTCTAGCTACAGACTTGTTAATTCTTCAGACTAACCAGCAGTGGAGAACAGAAAAGCTGGTATTTTTCACAGCCTCTATCATCTTCACCATTATCCTTTGACTTTTCTCTTTTTTTTTTTTTTTTTTGGGGGGGGGGGGGGCGGGGGGGAGTGGGAAGGTATTCCATATCATAAGCGGGGGGGGGGAATTATCTCTGTTCTTTAAAGAACTAAGACAGAAATGGGAACTGTGTCATGTCCTCTGGGCACAGAATTTTCCTTTTATTTCATGCCTCTTTCATAGCTGCAAAGACTGAGGTTGTGACACTCGTAACACCTCCACACAGAACACAACTCACTTTACAAAGAGAGTGACAGAGTACTTGAAGACATCTACATCCAGCTGTAATGTCCTCCTGAACAGCATACAGAAGGGAAGGACATCTACATCTGACTACTCAGAAATACCAGTTTTTGATTATGCAATGTAGTAAAAGGATTTCCAACTTAAGTATTTCAGTCTCAGATGCAGCTTTAAATAGCTTAAGGCTAAAAGAGTTCTAAACATGATAGAATATAAGAACAAAATCACATAAGAAGTAAGACATATCAGCTGCTTATATATGGGGTTTGTGCTTAACCCCCCAAAAACCAACCAACCAACCAAAAAAACCTACGAGGAGAGAACTCAGCAAAAGAACATTACACAGGAAGATGCAAAGAGGTGGCAGGAGGGGTGATGAGTGAACAATGAAGGCAGGCAGAGGAAACTAGAGGTTTTTTAAATGTAAACACAATCTTAATATTTCCTAGAAAAAAGGATGTTATTCTGCTTAACTGATCTTTTTTAAAAAAGAAGTCTGTCATCTTTCCCCATGTCCTCCCTTGCCACACAAAAACAACTGTTCGTGTACTTAAAACTGACAACTGAAAACATGTTTTGCAGCTGAAATTTACAAGTCTCTATATTTTAAAAATTCCTTCTTCCTATCTTTACACTCCTGAGGACGCTCAGGCACAGCTTAACATGGATTTTGTGCAATGAATGTTAACGCTGTGCACTGACTGGTGCAAATCATTGCTTGCCAGGTTGTCTTGCTTTGCACTACAAACCAGTGCATACATAAAATACAGTTTGAGAGATACATCCGTTGGTTACCTACTGAACATCTCAGGGTTACAGAGATAACAAAGACAACATATTTCTTTGCTTATCAGTTCAAAAAGTTGTGTTCAGCTCCAAAACGTGCTTTTTTAAAAAATAAAAAGGACTCAAACCCCCACCAAAACCCCACCTTTTTGTGAATATAAATGTTTCCAGGAGTTTTAGATTTGTATTTTACAGTTTTTAATATTTGCTTGTATTAAAATTTATTTTCCACTTAAACTAACCAGAAAATAAATGTTACACCAGGCTCTATCTGTGTACCTGCCAATCATAGCAGGTTTTTTTATTCTGTGTATTTTTAAAATTTGTAATTTATGTTAATGTTTCTGCAGGGTAAAGACTAGACAAGCAACGGTAAATCAGTAAAACAGATTATATTCAATGTGCCATCAAATCTACAACATATGCTAAATTAAAATATAAAAAAAATGTTTCCAATTTTATAAATATTACCAGTTATTTGTGATTATATATAAAAAGTGTGGAAGACAGAAATATGATTTATAAATTGGCAGTGTTCCTTACAACTCTGTAGGGTATATATAATTTTTAATGTTGTGCTACATAGAGTTGGATTTCAACCAGGCAATGTCATGAATCTAAGAGCAAAACCACTTTTCTTGGGGGGAAAAAGGAAGGGGAAAAGAAACCCCAAAATAAAACAACAAAAAAACAAACCCCCAAAGATTAAATATATTCAATCACAGCCAATTGGAAGGTTCTATTCCTTAAACAGCTCTGACAAGAATGGAGAGGGAAAAGAGGGAAACAGTGAGTTAACCTTTCTTCATCTTGTTCTGTATCCGCATCACTGGCTTCCCATCTTTCCCTTTCCAAGTCCAGGCACTGCATTTATTAAGGTCTGTGTGTGCCTCACTGTCAGGCTTTCCCTTTCAAGAGGATTCTGAACCTGGTCACTCAGCCTTTTGCATCCAGGTTTTTCTTTCCCTCCTAGGGCCAATGAGTCTTCCATCACATGAAGCAATACATAATTACTGCCCTAAATCGTTCATGGAGTTGTGTGCATTATGAGATATTTTTAAAGGATCAGAGGTGGAATGTGCATTTCTGGCTGAGTCTGAGCAACTCCTTAAGAGAATAGACATCAAACAAGAAACAACCCCTGTGACATGCACTGGGCTATCAGGAACCCGTAGGGGTGCGGCTATCATGTGCTGTACATTCCTCATGCGCTGGGAGGAAGGAGACAGAAAGGACTGCTCCTAATCCACACCCCCAATGGTGTGATTAACTCATGATCACCACTCCCCTAGGGTTTTCTTCTTGCTGACATAAATGCTCTTTATTAAGGGAAAAAGGCTGTTTTTGTTCAGAGACTGGTTTACACAACAGCTGCTTCTACTCTTAAGTAGTATGGTTCACACTAATTAATACAGAGTCATACAATTATTATCAGTGAGACACAAGCTGCAGAGCTGCCTTAATCCAAAACGTTCTGCTAGAAATATTTACTTGGCAAGCTTTCCAGTGTACCTACACACACTGGAGTTTTAAGTCACACACACAGTATATGCTCTCAAGGTCTGTGCCTCTGTTTGCCTTTGCTTCTTCTTACCAAATCATAATGCCCATCACAGCAAGCCCAGTTTTGTTTTGTTTGAGCCTAGTCCAAGCCCCTTTCTCACTTTTAGGGAAATTTTATAATGAACCTCATTGCTAACAGATATTCAGAACTCTTACATCCTTCCCCAAACAGATTTCAAATCATTTGCTGAAGTTTCACAGCAAGAAAAAGAAGTGAAAGTCACATTAGAGAGGTTTTGGACTGGGGATAAAACTAATTTACTGACCAACAAATTCCATACTAATTTTCTTGCATGCTGCCTGAAGCAGACAAAAACAGTATTAGGGACAAAAATATTAATATTATTACTTCTCTATTTGCACAGAGATTATGAACACCATGGCTAGGTTTGGGTCCTACCCTTCAAACCATATGTAAGGCTAGTAAATTAGACAGAAAGAAAGCAATCAAAATTTTACAACTAAAAAAAACCCCAAACCAACCAATCAAACAAAACAAAACAAACAAACAAAAAACCCCCAAACCCCACTAAACCTGTTTAGAGTCAGCCACTCCAAAGCTGCAGTTTGGTTCACAAAAAATGGAAAATATAAATAAAATTGAAATGTATCAATCACCATAATTTGAATCATTGTTTTGTCTCCATCATTTGTTAGTTCAAAAAACCAAACAGCTTCATCAAAGGATAAGAAAACATAAGATCACCAATTGCAGGATGCCATACTTTATTTTGTATATTGGAAATTATTGGTACTATATGCTTAAAGTGTATCTCACTTGGAGATACTCCAGTATATTACTCCTAATTAAGTAACCCAAATTAACCCCATGCTAGATGCTATGATTCTGAAGAATACTCACATACAGTATTAATAAAAAATAGTTATAGTATCTTAAATATGTGCCTTACCCTAATATTTAGGTTGACTTTCAAACACAGACAAGTCTGAATAACTTTGTTCATACTATCTTTATCAAACCTAACCACTTAGCTATACTAAGTACTTATGCTATAACAAGGTCATATCAAAGTTACCAGAAAATCTGGATGTTCACTAACTCTTGCTAAAAACAAAGCAAAAGAGGAAAGTAGGATAGCTCTGGTCTACAACTTCTCTAATCAGTTGGAATACAGTAGTATCTGTTTGCCCTGGGAATTAGATAAAATAAGATCCAATCCCCATGAATACAAAACAGTTATTTCAGGAGCAATAACTGCAGTTCACTAGCAAAGGGAGAGCAAACACTTAATTTGAGGGTTGTGTTATTTTTAAATCTACTTTTTTTTTTTTTTAACTTGCTTGGAGAGTTGCATTTTCCTGGTCAGCACTAACAGAATCAGCCTGTATTTTCCCTTAGCTGTTCTCATGTCTGAAACATTTGTGTCCACTCTGGTAATTTCATGCTAGCAAGTATCAAACAAGTCTTGAATGGGATACAATTTATTCACTATGAATCCACTACCTTTGAGAATCGGCATCTACACTTTCTAATGGTCACAGATATTTCCTCAGCTGGACAACCCCTAGTAATGGTATTACCTCACTGACTGAGGCAGATTAGTTGCCTAACCAAAACAAAATTCCCCTCACCTTTTTCTTAAAACTTTTATTTCCTGTCCAGGAAATTTCAAGTACTGAACAGTGTACAATTTATATCAGCCTGTATACAAAGAAAAATCCATAAAAAATGGAATGCAACATCACAAGATGCCTCATCACAGTGCTTCCCATTCACTCCCTTCATGGCTATTTGCTCGACAAGTATGCATGGGTCTGGGTCAACCGCACCAGAGCCAAACACCAGAGTCCCCACCCAGAAGGTAGGCACAGTGTTGGCGTCAGAGGACAAATTTATCTTTATTCTACCCCACTGTGGCTTGAAGGCAAGCAACAGTTTCAGTCTTAGCCTTGCTGGTCTTTCAAAGAAGGGAGGTTTGTGCCACCAGGCCTTTTGACATAAACAACTGCACATGCGTGAGAAAGTGGAAACCACTAGTTTATTTCCACAGGCCAATATTTGATCCCCAGAGCCCAATGACTTCAGCTGCCATTGAACTTGGAAAATTTGAATTACTGTTTAGAAAAATTTATTTTGTCCTAGTCTTTTGTTTACTAGCCCCTTGCAAAACAAATTCTTAAAGAAGAGCAAGATAAACTGGTCCATTCGTAGCTCTTCAGATACCTGATACAGAATCCCATACTTTCTGAAAGACCTGTCCTAGAATGATACAGAGGAACGGGAAAATTTAAGATGAGGAATACCAAAATGTCATTGCATTGATGATGCCACTACCTTGTAATCAAAGGCGTGTGTTTCTTTTAGGTGTGTTTCCGTAGCCAGCATCCTCGTGGCATTTGAGTAGAAGCCCCGAGATTTCAGGAAAATTTGTAGTATTGGCAGGTTCTGCCATTCTAATATTTTGAAGAGCTTTTAAAACAGAATAGAGATTATAATTTGCAAGTCAAGCTTCTGTCAGTAGATAAAAAGCCGACATTATCCAAACTCATAGACTCCTACCACTCATAATCACCTTTTCCAAAAAGTTTAGAAATTAAGCAGGTCTAATTAGCAATGGGTGATTCAGCAACAAAGTCATACTAAAAAGAGAAAAAGAAGAGGCACTGAAGTACAGAAGAAATGTAGGGAGTTCTCTAAGACAGCCATGTGCATGGCTTAGAGCTGAGATTGCCAAACTGTGCTTGAGAGATGACTGGTGGTCGACATACTGAGTGGTCAGATCTGATACATGAAACCGCACTGACTTCACAGCTACTTCAGGCTTATCAATGACACAGAGCGAAATATAAGAAATATGGAGTACTAACAGTGATCTTTTGGTCCAAAAAGTTTGGAAAATGTTGGGATAAAACTGGTTAAAGATCACTTCTAGATAAGCATAGCAAGGGTACACCAGATATTGACCACTCTGGCTGGATTAAGATGTCTCCAGCATGGAATAAACAGATGAAGGAACCTGATCTTCAGGTTCTATACCCATTAATGACTCCCTTGATACATCTTTTAGTAACAACACAAATGTAGAGATCAGTTCAAATTTAAGAACCCAGCTACTATTTCCTCTGGTTGAAGTTTCTTGGAAAATAGAAAAGGGATCTCTGTAAGGAATCAAAACAATCTCTGATTTTCAGTCTTGAACACACAGCTAGATAACAGTCACAGAACATACCACAGAGTGAAAACAAGAAAACAAACACTGTCAAAATACTTGGTCAGGAATGCACATTTTAAGGTCCCCACATCCCCTGGTCTGTTTACCACACTGGATGCCATAGGAACTCCCTTTCTGTGCACACACATGTTGCTCACATTCATCATGCAGATCCACAGACTGAACAGGCACCAAATTCTCTCCACACAAATCCCAAATAAATACAGTGGACTTAAACTGAGGCATCATTAGGTTTTCAATTACCTCTACATAACCAGTCCTCTCTGAAGATAAATCCAAGCTGGAGCCACTTACATGCTTTCCTGATCTAGGCATCCTTGCCCTGTCTTGACTGGTACTAATACTGTGGAAGAAATGTTTGTAGCAGTCTCACACATTAGCTTCTCCTGCTATGTGCCTAAATTGCATGTGCTTTTGTTTGTTCAAACTGTAAGTGGAGTTGTGGATAGATTGACTGGATTGAAAATCTGGCTGTATACACATAAATCCCAGTCGCTAGGTCCATAAGGAACAGTGCATGAGTGTCTGCTGTAAGATGGGTCTGTGCACAGCTGCATAGACAACAGAATGATGCCACCTTTAAGAAAGACATATTTTGAAAATTTGGCTCTGAAAACTCCAAGTGGATGGAAAGAAAGAATTTAACCATTTATCAGATGAAACAAACAATTTTAAATGGAACAAAAGATCAGTATTGAGCTAACCAGCTTGTACCTGTGAAAACCCTTAATCATGCTGAATGCATGGACACAGCACTGCAATAGCTTTACATGACATACAGTTGATTCATGTGGTCAGCCTGTGACCAAAAGCACCAGCTCATCACAGAATTCTTACTTTCTTCCACAACTCAGGAAGGGACCTTTCTTTCAAAATATGAGGCAATTTCTTCTTACATTTTTTATTAATTAATCTTCTTTTAGTAAATGTAATGTTACTCTGATTGAGAAAGAGACTGACATCACTGAAGACTGATGACTGTTAGCCACAGAGTAGCTACAAGGCCACCAGTGATGCAAGCTCTCCCAGAAACTGCTTTTTCCTTTTCCCTCTTCTTGTCCCCACTAGGCGCGTGACTCAGCCCTGACCCGGAGAAATGACAGTCAAGTTAGCTCTTTTCAGGTCTTTAGCTCCTACAGTAAAGAATACTAGCAAGGGAGCCAATTAGTGCCAACTGCAGTAGTCATTTCTGGAATGACACTCATCCGTTGGGAACTCATCTGAGACAACCAGTTTTCAAACAGGCCGCCAAAACAGCTGTCAGATGATACAGGGTTTTGATCATTACTGACCTGAACACACTCAAACTAGAGACCTTGTGATGAAAGATGTATCCCATTTAGAGTCCCCAGAGCCATCCAGTCCCTCAGAACACTGATACAATTCTATCTGAACACAGCTTTTCAGGAAGTGGCTAAAATAGCACTCAAGCCTTAGTAAACATCTGATGAGAACTGAAGTCAAAAGCCATTAGTTAGTCGGTAAGTTACCCTGTCTGGTCCACCCACACCATTACAAATTTTAGCAGCCTGTCAGCATCAGCCGGCTTTTTGACTGTTCCCATAAAAAGCCATTTTCTTCAGAGAGGATCCAACTTTTAGAAGTGCAAAGCAGGAAGGTAGTACTGACAACAAAAGTCAGGGCTAAAAAAATGCAGAATCACTCCAAGAATAAAACAACCATCTGGAGAAATACTTTCTTTGGTTTACCTTAAGCAGAAGTGGATATTTGCAAATTCTCTGAATTGGAGTCAGCAGATAACCCTCTAGTGGAATGTCTGTCGTCTTTCTGCCTCCCAAAAGCATGCAGCCCTATAATCAAAAAAGGAAACGAATGTTACCTCAAACACAAAGCTTTCAGGTGCTCTTGACGTGATTTTGTATTCCTATAACACGTATTACAGTCAGAAAGCTCTTTGCCACACCTAAGATACAGGAAATGGGACTTCATTCACCACTGAAATACAGCCATCAAGCCTGCAAAGTTCTTTGTGCATCAGCAAAAGAAAACGTGCTGTGGATAACAGTGGCTATGTAGAAAGGTATCTTCCCAGAGAAATATTATACAGCTGGTAACTCAAAAAATGCCATAACAATACGATGACACTCAGCTAACCTAGATGCACCATTATCTAAAACAATCCAGCCTACCCCCACAATTGATACAGCCATTTGTCTTCGTTCACTATGCAAAATTTGCGCTGTTGGTCCAGAAAACTCTTGAAGGCTAAAATAAAGCCTACTAACTGGTAATCATGTAACTAACTCTAATCTGATCCTTATGTCTGAAGGAAATCAAAGTGGAATTGAAATAAATGAGTCATCTGCATCACATCCACCAATTCTCTGGCAAAACATTATGTCTAAGCACAGCTGGACAAACAGCATGGGCGCACTGGTTGGCTAACCAGTAGACACGTAGCTCTCAGCCAATCACAGCACATGTTGCTGCTTGCCCAGCAAAAAAAGCTATGGGACATGCAGGCAAGGCTACCTTGCAGGTAGGAGGTACAAGAGGCAATGAAATTTAAGGAAATCAGGTTTCATTAATTCTGATGCTCTTTAAAAAAAAAAAAAAAAAAAGGTGGGGGGGCCTCAGCATTAATTTTGTGAAGCTCTGTGACTTCCAAATAGAAAGAAGGTGACAGGCATTTCTCTACCTAGAAAAACTACTACTCTCCCAGTATTGTTTAAACACAGTAAGGAAGGGAACAAGTATTGGACCAATACACCAAAGAAATCCAAGTCCAAACAGATTTTAGGTTGAGGAACAGAAGCAGCAACTTATCAACACTTGCAACACTCACACAATGACTTCACACAAATTTGGGGGGGGGCGGGCTGCATTTCAGAAGAATAATTTCACAGATAAATTTGCGCACACTAGCTCAAAACAAGTGATGCTCAACTTCTCAGTAGATCATGGAAATTAATTTCTCAGGATTGACATGGAAGGGGAGTATAAGAATTGGGTATGTCATCAAAAAAAAAAAAAAAACTACAGTCCTTGACCTGTCCTTATTTTGTCACAATAATCTGTAATCTCTGTGATAAACAAATACTGACCTACTGTAAGCTTTTTATACATTTCCCTGAAGACTCTGTTATTGGCTGCTGCCAGACACAGGTAGTGGACTCAGAAGGACTTCAAATCTATTTCAGATAAACTAGTCTACATTCCTATGTTTGACCATGAATCTGGACAACTTTGCTTCAAAATCACCCCAGTTACAAACCTGTCCTGTTAACAGAAGCTGAAGTTTAAATTCAGTTCAGCCAAGATGTGCTTGCTTTGGGGCATCACTGATAACATTTTCCCCTGTGAAATGTGTGCTGTGGCTCAGACACAATGATATTTAGTGGGTTTTTGGCTGTAGTTCAACAATCCTCCTCTTAAAGGAATGTTCACAGACATCATACATAAATCTCATTAGTCCTAACTGGTATTTTTACAGACAATCATCTGTAAAATAACCCTTCCCCAGGCTATTCTAGATCTGTGGCGTTGGCTACCAGCTCACAATACTCCCTGTCCAATTTTCCAAGTCTCGAGTGATTCAGTCCTTCCCATCTCTTCTTTCAGCCCTCTCTCTAGCTCTCGGCTCAAAACTGCCCTTTAACACTTACTGATTTTTCAAACACATTCCCACATTCTATATTTCAGCAGCTGTGAGGGGGCAATCAGGCCAAATCTATCCTCACAAGCAAAGCTTTGTATTTTAATGCAGCTTTCTCTGCATGGTGGCATTATAGCATTGGCTTTAGGAGGCAGTGGAGAAGAGAAGGGAGGCCTGGAAGAAATTACAGCAGCCACAACAAAGTAGATACTTCAGTGTAGCCTCTCCTCCCATATTTACTATTTTAAGAGTCTCTTGGATTCAGGTGCTGTACCAAGCCACAGCAGGCAGTGTGACATCTTTTACGTGCCTTGTAATCAGTTTGCCAGCTGCTGCCGGTAACACAGGCAGGAGGCTTTTGCCAATCCAGTGGAAGTCGAGAACACTCTGAATGTTGGGAAAGATGGTGTTTACATGCACTTTTGTCTCTCCTCTTTCTCATTAGTTTCCCTCAACAGAAGCACCCAGAGGAACTCACAAACAAGGAAAGGGTCATTTGGTGACTCAAACTAATGGTTTAACAAGGTTCATTAAAACTCAGACATGACAAAGAGATTCTGACTACCCAATAGCATGAGTGCTTGTCCCTGCTGCTCCCTCCAAGGCCTATATTTTGTGGCTAAAAGAATGTTCTGGCCCTGTTTGTGACAGACAGTTATGCAGAAGTTTTCTTTTGCTGTACTATATTGGGAAAGAGCAGACCTTTGGCAGAAAAGAAGAGCAGAAAGAAGAACAGAAGGAAGGGCAGGTCCTTTGCAAAAAGACGGCCTTTCTTTTACCTCATAGCATTTACTAAGGAAAAAAGCTAATGTGCTGAACTAGTCCCTCACCTACATGCCAGCCCCATTCCAAATGCCATGCATCCATGGCCAGGGAAACAAGACATCCAAAAATCAAGCAGAATTGAGGTGAAGGCTAAGTGGAGAAACATCCAAGAAAAGAAAGAAAAATAAGGAAAGTTGGGCAGAAGGCACTGTCTACTGGTTGTTTATCCTCCCAGCCCTGCCTCTATAGAGGCATTTGAAGGCTGTATGCCACCACCCCTCCCAACATGGATGCTAATACAACATGGATTGGATAGGGAGTTAGATCATTTTTGATACAAGCAGCAATGACACAGTCAAAACAGTTAATCCAGACTACATTTCTTGCCCACAACTGGACTCATGGGAAAGCGGGTGTCAGAAGCGGGCCACATTTTTCTGGTGGGTCTGCAGATGGTGAATTGGTCAGAGAACTGAGCAGGGAATCAGGTCCACTGGGAACTAGTCACAGCCCTGCTGCTGACTTATTGCATTACTCCTTTCACAATCTTTGCTCAAATTTTCTGTTGCTTCTTTTGGGGAGAAAAAAAAAAATCTTCCCTGTTTCCACTGAAATTACTCATACCAGAGCTGTGCTTAGTTCTGTGCCTGAACTCATCAGTGATTTCAATAACTATCCATCCTGAGTGCTGCATACCTGGAATGGGTAATGTCTGCAAAATGCCTGGCATTCCTGGGATGCCATGGGTTATTATGAGTACAGTGCAAAGTCAGATCATTAAGTCAAGAGTGCTAGAGAAGGTACTTACCAGGAGGAATGTTCTCACTGTTGGGATCTTGTTCAATTCCATCAGCAGTCTAAGTGCTTTCTCGTGGTTGCTACAGTACTCCTCGTACACAAAGAATTTGTCTTTCTGCAAGGAAAAACAAAGTAACTTATTGACTCAGACAAAACTGGAGTGACTATTTTGTCACAGTCTGATACCAAATTCTTTACAAAGGGGTGTGTACTCAGAGTGGCATTAGGGTTGCAGTATACATGAAGTGCATGACACACTAATGTGAATAATGTAAAGAAGTGTTCCACTAATTCCTGACTTACTCTATTGCAAGTTAACATCAGCTTTCTGAGCACAGAGACTTCCAGCACTTTTCCTCTTAATGCATTGTTGAAATAATATATTCTTTGCTGAAAGAATGGATTTTGCTATTTCAGGGACACTTGCACGTGTGTCAGAATATTCCAGCAGAGTAGCCAGAAGCAGACTAAAGCCAGGAGCAAGGGGGCTGACATTTCTGAGCTGTACTGACCACTCCTGCAGGAGGAAGGAACAGAGGTGGCTGGGAAGAACCAAGGCCTGGAAGAAACTCAGAGATCTGGAGGGGAACTGTAACACAAAGCAACCAGCTGGAAATCCCCTGCCTTTCAGGGCTGAGGGGGAACCCCAGTGAGTTGGCTGGTTCGCTTTGTGTTCTGAAACAGCAGACTTCACTATTTCAATGCAACACTGAACAGTGGGTCAGCTGTCCATAACAGTTTCCCTAAATGGAAGAATTTCATCAAATACACACAAAATAACCAACGTATTACAGAAATTAAAGGAAGGGAAAGGCAGCTTCACAACTAGATAGAGGTACTTGCACTGGAACATGTCACACCCACCAGCACATGCAGTGGAATGAAATCCCCCGTTAAGAAACAAGGGTCAGCTGGCAGCACCAAGTTCTGCTTTACTGATCTCCAGAACCAAAGACAGTGCAACTTCTAACTAAAATGATCAGAGATGCTGAACCCATTGCAAACATCAGACATCTGGAAACACTGAAAAGATTCACAAAAGCAGCAGTAACAACTATTTCCATGCCTGAGCAGATCAGGCAAGGAGCAAGTTGATACTTTCAAGGCTGTTGGGAAGGGCTGAACTTCCAGCAGCTATGTTATGAGATGCCAGTATTGCACTCACTGCAATAAAAGTGGGGTTGAGAGACTGTATTAGGCTTTAGTCAGGTTAAATGATTCAGAAGCCAAAAAGACTCATCATTTTTTGGGTGCTTCTCACAATAGTAGTTTCTTTCCTGGTTCAGGTCAGCTTCTATGCCACAATGCAGTGCCATGCAGAGGTACTCTGACAAGCTACTTTGCGTATCAAAAGTAATTTAGATGCATTAGCGTGGCACTCTGCCAGAGGTAATATGCAAGGCCTTCCAGAGCTGGCATCTCAGGGCACCATGCCATGTAGACAACGCTCTCCAGAGTCTGTTGTGGCATTCACATCATTCATTTTCTGTTTAGGATCCTGGCCTGAAAACATTCTATCTGAACCTTTTCATCTCCCCAGAACTAGGAAGTTAACTTTGAGTTTTGATGGGACTTCTAGCACTCTTCAGAAATGTAGAGCTTCCTGTGTTAGCTGAAGATATCTGCAGCATCTAGCTACTTTCAAGACAGCTCATAGTGATCCAGACAAAAAATTACTGCCAACTGAAGGAGTTAAGTAACATGAATCCATGGGAATACAGCTGCACTCACTGGGCATTCCCTTCATTATTGTCACATGGAAAAGAAATTGTGTTAATATTAGTTTAGGAGAATTTGACATTCTGGTCAGATGCTCAATGACTAGATGTACATGCTCAGAGACTGTAAAATGCTTCTGGGTTTGGTTTATCACTAATCTGATGAAATTTTTTTCCCTCCTTGTACTTCCAAAGGAAGAGTTGAAAATAAATAGATGGATGTCCAAACACAACAATGGTACAAAGCAAATAAAACAGCCACCAAGAGTATGGTGCAAAGAGCTGGAATGCACGTTTGAGACTTTTATCCTTCATCTACAGCTGTTCATTTTAGTATTGGAGTTTAATACTGGGAAGCTGAAAAGAAACAAAGGCTTCTGACCACCAGATGCAGGAAAAGGCAGGGCTGGGTGCACAGCACAATAGAAAAAAGACAATTGAGAGGCATGGGATTGTTTGCAACCATAAAAACTGGAGAGTTACAGAACGAGAAGACATCTCCTCCTCTCACCTCTCCTCAACTCCCTGGATGCACACAAGCAGCATGCTTGAAACTAAAAATAGTAACCATTAACACAACAGCATCCGTTACATCAATGCACACAAAATGTCATTGCTCAGGTTTCTGACTGCAGCTTTGAGTGCCTGGAGTTTTGGGAGGTTATATTTAGATCACGACAAAATCCCTTTGCTAAAGCTCAAGTCAGTACAATAATTATACACACACCAGAGTGCTTTCATCAAGTCTTTTCCAGCTGTCCCTCATGCATGAGACCCACAAATATGAGAACTATGCTTTAAATTACTCAGTGTCTGAAGTGTTTAATTTCCTTTCTGGGTGACATTCAGTCCTGGACTCTCCCATCCCCTGGTGAGGAAATTATCAGTTACATAATTACAGATGTTAGCCCAGGGATTCTGAACCTGCAGTTACTCTATATTAAAGTGCAATTATGGTCAGAGATATGACCACATAAAAATGGCACCTTCTTACTCAGCAAATCTGCTGGATACACAGCTAGACCTTCTGATTTTGGTGACAGAAATAAGTCTATACTGTTCTTAGTTTGGTTAAAATAAATCTTTAACCAATAGTTTATTCTCCAAATATGTTATTTTGGTTCCATTACAACTGCCCACAAATTAGTGCAAATTTGAAAATAGTTTTGACTAGAAAAAGCAAATAAGACATTTGGAAAATTGTAACAATTTTATTTGGACATATTTTTAACAAGGCATGGCATTTTCTTGTTTCAAAGCAGGCTGAAACCAATTTTGTCAACATGAAAAACCTAAACAAAACAGAAGATGTAATTCTCAACAAAACAAGATCCCTGATGACTTAGACACTAAAACTGATCACTCATCAGTGATGAGTGAGTCCTAAAAATGAGAAGAAAACTTGTTTCCCTTGAACAAGTTTCTAGCTATTACATCACCAAACCTCTAGCAATATGGCAATATCAGAAATGAAGCATCTGTCAATTCTCTGCCCTTCTGCTCTGCAGGCAGCCATACATTTTCATGATCTGCGCAAAAGAGCCTACGCTGATGAGGTGTGATTATTCCAGGTTTGGTGTATATGCTCTCTTTGATGTTAAAGACTTGTTCTACATGCCATTTTGTTTAAGGCTGCAGATTCAATTTTGAATGCATGTTTAAGTATGTTCTTTACTGTCTGTTATGGTCATACTGAACTACAATTTAAGAACAAATTCTAGCACCTTGCCTTGGACAATGAACTTCTCATGATCATCTGATCAAATGGAGTACACTAGGGCAAACAATGTCTGTCTGAAGTAAAACAATTTTTCACACCTGAATATCAGAGCAAGTACATTTCATCATCTGTTAAAATACTTCAAAAAATCAACGTGCAATGATTGCTCTTTTGGAACCCTTGCAAAATCTGCTTGCTTGCTTCAGTTGTTACTCAAGATCTGAATCCTCCTGAGCTGGAGATCCAGGGGAGAATGCCCTAGCATTATTATAAATTGATCAACTCTTATCCTAGAGGCTCATAACAACTAAAAGTGGTGCCTTGTTTCTGAAGATTGGTGGACTGTTGTTAAGTGAGGCTCTTCTAGGCCAAGGTGAACCAGGAAAAGAGTAAGGCCTACATAGATCAGAGGAAATTTAGGATACGCAGATCTCATGAACAGAACCGAAACACTGCAGTCTGGTGGAACTCCACATGGGGAATCTGAGGATCTCTATCAAGGATATATGATTCAAGGAAACTTAGAGAAAACATGCACCACTAAGAAATGCAGTGTCTGGAAAAATCAGTGCTTCAAGAATTCTCAAGCTATTCACCAAATTTATGAGTATTTTTAACATTGAGTTTCTGAAGAAAAGCACCTGTGCTAACATCTGGCTGCTGACAAGGACTAGGTTCATAATCAGGACTAAGAATGACCTCGCCAGGTGATCATGATAGCAGATACACTGATACATTCAAGATTCGCAGGCCTTATGTCACTTCCCCCCTGAGGATACACCGTGGCTTGATGATAATGAAAAAGCAGCACTGAGGGTGTTCTTCCTAGCACTTTGTCTAAGAGCATTGCAAAACCAAGAGAACCTTACCCAAAATGAAAGACTAAAGAAATACGTTTCCCATGTTTTTCCTAGGTAAACTGGCTAACAACATGCACTCTGAAAAAAGCTCTTCAGCCATGTTGCAGGAGTGCATGACTGGAAGAGAACAGCTCACTTTTTCTCTGGGAAACCTCAAGTGTGCTGCAAGGGCTTCTTGTGGTGCCAAAATACTGTACACCATTTAAAAAAAACCTGCTTTCAGCACCATGGAAACACCTTTAGGAGTACTGTTTCTGAGGCACAGGGTTTTTTATGAATGCCTCTGCTTCATCAGAATAGTCCCGATTAGGGAAATGGAGCTTTGGAAGCCTGAGCAGAAAGGAACCGAAGACTCACTCTGAACCACAGTTACCACTGGCATCTCCCTGTCACTTGATGGATACTCACTATGGAAGCCTTTACTGTGACAGAGCGCAAATCACAAATTCCTCGCCCCCAAATACCCATAGTGAAGCTTGTCTTCTAAAACCTAGGCACAATCTGCCTGCAAGGACAGATTATTTCCTCCTCTCTTGATAGTCTTCTGTTGACTGTTGCTTACTCAGACTTGAGGTACCACAATGCTCCTAATGGTATTCCTACATTTCCTTACGGTAATCATGGATGAGACCAGCTTTTTCTATATATTCTGAATCGAATATATGTTTTACCTCCTTCTGCATAAACTGCTTTTTCCCTAGGGGATAATGAAACAGTTGATGTACACATTATTTGCAATGCACTCCACAGACAGCAATGTAAGCTGCTCTCTGTCAAACTGCCTCTATCAGAAGACAAATTCTCACCAGCACTCATCCCTTTGCATTACAGTTTCATAATTCCTGTATTGTTGCATACTTGATAAATAACGAACATTACATAATTATTAAATTTAACAGTAATAAAGTTACAAAATCATATGTTCATATACTAGAAAACACTACCAATGACTACATATACGAGGCTTGAATTCGGTCAGATAACAGGATGTTAACATTTCTGGTTATTCAGCGCCACTCTGAAACACAGTAGACAAATTGACAGCATCACTCAAAAACCCTCTAATTTTGATACCCTTGCTAATGAATACTAATATATTAAGCACATCTTGTTGGTAGGCAATGATTCTAGTGGGTATTCAAGGCTTTAACTAAGTTCATCAGTATGTTTTTCAGCAGCTGACAGGCAGTCCTCACATCTGATACAATTTTTGGGCATGGTCTCAATATAACATTTAGCAACACTATTTTAATAATTGTCACAGCATAAATAAAAATTAAAAAAGGGGGGTAATTGGTAAAACTCTATGAGTAATGAATGGCTGTATAATTTCTGTGCACTCAAACCTGATGAACTGTGAAAGCATGAATCTTGATTATGAAAGCATAATAGAACATTTTTTGATAGGAAGTTGGCCTGCGGCTTAATGCAGTTAATAAGAATTTGAAGAAATGGCTATTATGGACATGCTTTCTAATATTCAAACATCTCAGGAGGGCTTCTCCAACTGAAAAAAATGTGCAACTTCAAATTATTATACATGTAAATTAGGTAACTTTGCATTTAAATTAGTCCAGCTTGTAACTAGGTGTATAGAATAACTGATCTTGCATATACAGTATGCTCTATATACATATTAGTCGAGGATGGCACACATACATGACTGAAAATCAGGCCAAGTTAAAAACAAAACAAAAATCTAGCATGAGAAGAATTTCACAGTACAAGAAACAAATTACAATGAGAGAAGCAATGGTAGGATCGTAAGCTGCAATTGCGCAATCCTTAGTACGCATCTGTGCTTTCCTGGATCACCCAGCAATACCAATCTGACTGGATCAGACTGGCACATATCATATTATGGATGTAGTAGGAGAACAAATAATACAGCTATCAGGCATAAAGTCAGATGACACAAAAGTAATTTGTCAAAATGTTCTAAACAACTTGGAACTGGCGGAGTGAATTTGTATCATGACTACCTCGCATTTTGTATCTCTGGCATTCTTGAGCTAGCATTATGAGTCCAAAAGCCAAGTTTTATTTACTTTTGAGCTACAGAATGCAGGTACTTGTTTATTTCACGGTAAAAGGCTGCGTGTTGTAACTTGTGCTGCATTTCAGCAAGATAAGCCATCTCCCACTACCTTTCATTTACTGAAGGATAAACACATGCAGACACTAACTACTGTAAATGATGTATTGTCCTTTGTTTTAAACTTTTATCTTTGATCTTTGTGGGTAAAATTTTTTTTAAATTTTAAAATACACACACAAATTATTCATTTACTTGAAATTGTGCTGCTTTTTTGAAACATTTGGAACCAAAGCAGACAAATTCTCAGCAATAAAATGTGATCAGCTGGGTGAGAAAAAAAGGAAAAAAAATATTCAATGGGAAAAGGAAGAGTTTCTAAAAATACCTTGTTGTTTAGCTGAGTTTGATGTGGTTTGCATTGTTCTAACCTCATTCACAAGTTTTTTCCCACCCTACCTACAACTTTCATACAAGACGCACATTGTCATAGTATTGCCACAAGCCTTAGAGATTAGGGCTACCTAATGGCATGGGAGCTTACGACAGGAAGCTGCATTTTCAGATAGCGTTAAGTCATTGTACTTACAAATTTTAAGAAAACATTTCCTAGTTCATGCTGAGACTGAGGTTCTGGTTGTAAACAAAATTCCAGGGCAGCCAGGAACTCCTTGTGAACACCAAGAATGTCTTCAATGTTAGAAAATAAAATCTGAAATATAAAGAGAAAAACATTGCTAGCTGTTAATATATCTGAGGGTGTTTTGTTAAAATATAAAATATTGTCGCTCTAGACTTACCCTGATAGGATCTAAACCACAGACAGAATGAATTACATTGTATTTGCCCCCTTCCTGGCCCCCTATGGAAATCTTTATTGCTACTGTAGTACCTGCTGTAAATGAAGGTTATCTTTCCAGATACCTGAGCATGATGAATGTGAGCAACTTCTTTCAAGTCCAGAGAAGACTTCCTATTAGACCAAGCAGGTGAATGGAATCACAAGGACCAAACTCAATTTGCAGGAGATAGAAGGAGGAAGTTTGCCTTTCGTTCCCATGCGTTAGAAATCACTTTCTGGAAGAAAGGGACTTGAAGCTATCACACACAAAGATGTACCTGTAAATGAGACCAAATCCCTGCCACATGGGATTTAGCATTTCACTGACAGGAGAACAGAATAGTGTAAAATGCTTGCAAACCACAAGAGCAGCATATTAGAGTTCCCCTTCACCAAGCTCAGTGGTTCTAAAAGGCGTATGTAATGGGATAGAAGTCCCTAGTTTAGACGTGTACTAAAAGGTAATTGTGCAACCTCACAGCTAAATGATCCCTAGTGATTTGAATTATACATGTGCTAAGGGGAATAAACTGCCAGGGCGATAGCTGCTATAAACACATAAGTCTTAATCATTTTCATACAAAATATGAGAAGAAAGTGTGAATACACATATAGGAGATGGAATGCTACCTACACAGGGGTAGAAGTCCTGATGCCTGGTGACACAGCCATCAGCATTGACAGCCACTGAAGGAAAGCCTGAATGGACAGAGTAAATCCTGGAGTCTGCAGTGACATACATATTGCAGACAACATTTTCTATCACTTTGCTTTAACCATGCAACTTGCAAAGAGGAGATCTGCAGTGCAGTCAAACCAGCTTTCACATTGGAAGCAGCCTCCCAGGTCTTGCACAGTGAGTGGGAGACACTCCTCTGAACCCCAAAGCGTGCAGCATGACAGAGCCAGCCTTCATCTTCCTGGCGTTCGGTGTGAGAAGTGATCGAGCCTAACATCTTCCAACACTTCCCAAAGGACCTTATCATAACACTAAGCTTTTCAACTTCATGCAGTGGAATTTATTCACCAGATGAGACACTGATTCAGCCTGGCGGCTGGTGATGTGGCAGTAATTCAGAAAAACAATAATCTGTAAATTAAGTCTAATCATTAAAAATAGGAATGAAACCTGAATTCCTGGTTTAAAACCAGTTTCTCTCTGGTTTTGCAGGGGTAGACAAGATCAGGAATTCAAGGAGCCTTCCTCTCTGCATGTACCCAGGTTCAACTTTATACCTTCTGTTATTGAAGGATGGGCAGAGTATTTCTCTCAAACAACTCCTGCAAGCTGGCTGCATGTGCAGAGCAGAGCCTGTTGCATCTTCCTTGTCTTTGCTCCCTTCTCACTTCAGCAATATTGAGATACGGTAGTATGCACCATCATTAATGCATACTTGTGCCTCATAGCTCCTTTCTAGCTCTGAATAAACTAAAAGATTCCAACACATTGAATTTGCACTGATGGGCTCTGAACCAAAATAAAGGACAGGGAGCTAGGACCATTTGATTGCTTCCAGAAAACTTCCCATGCTAATTCCAGCAGAGCCTACAATGGTTCTGTCACATGGCTGAAACTGATGTGATGACACAGTAGCCTCTGTCTTTGCCAGAAGCTGTGCCAAAAGGGGATTAACAAGGAAGAGGAAAACATCTGTCAGGGATGATTTTATCCTTCAGGAGCAGTCTTTGGGGGGTATTTTTTCATCCAAGGAATATCTGTGTCATCTAATGAATTCCGTGGTGGTCAGTAGAGCTCTGCTTGCAGCAGAATTCGCAGATAAGAAGAGTCACTTGAAAATCAAGGCAGCAGAGAGCTTAACTGCATGTGCTTCTGTATCTAATACACAGTTACCACTTATAAACCTCACGTGAGGATCTATGTCTGGCAGCTTCCGTACACCCTCAAGTTGTACTGCCTTCAATCTACTGTATCAGTAAAATGACATCAGTGCCCTGCTGTGAATGTAGCATAATACTAACATATCAATAGTTATTCCCACATGAGGCAGCAAATAAACGAAAAACATTTTTTTATGATGTTGCTGCAGCTGTTAGTCACTGGAGTACTTGTAAAATCTGTGCCTGGCACAGGACTCAATGTAGCCTTTCTGGAAGGGGATACAGTGGCCAAAGATTACTGAAATCTCCAGTGCTTAGCACCAGCTGTAGGAGAAACCTGTAAAAATAATACTGGGAGCAATAACCCAAATTATCCTAAAAAGCTCTTTCTCCTTTTGCTCAGAGGTGAGTGTCTGCCAGAATACCCTGTATTTTCCTACAGACATTTCTGCTGCATGAAGAGAAGAGGAGACAGGCTTCTCCTTACATAAGCTGCCAAACCATTTATACAGTCTCTGCTACCATCTTTGCTGCTGCCAGCTACCTAAGAGCTCTCAGATGATTCAAGATACATAACATTAGCAGGCAGAGTTATCAGAAGTCCCAACACCACCTTGCTTGTCCTGCCTCTACCAGCAAGGAGGGAAAAAGGAGAGGGAAAGAAAGAACAAATATCTTTCCACTGCAGGAAAGACAACGACATTATTTGAGATAGGGGGAAAGGGGGGGCAGGAGGGGGAGATAATATTGACTGTGACCAGGAAAACTGTGCCTTTGTGATTCTACTTTCTACTTCACCAGCAATAGGCGGTAGGCCCTTTATTACTGAAGAGAAGCTCTGTTATTGTAATAATAAGAATAAATGAGGTCTCACAGTGGCCCCAGAAAGACCCCCCAGGCGCTTCAAAATGACATAAAAATGAAGTGGTACTTCCCCAGAGGAGTGTGATGAAACTTCAAATACAAATACATTTAAATCAGCAGAGAAAATACAGATTCTTCTGCACAGGCTTTGTGGGCACTGCATCTGATTACAGAATCATAGAACAGTTTGGGTTGGAAAGGACCTTAAAGATATCAAGTTCCAACTCCCCTGCCACAGGCAGGGACACCTTCCATGAGCCCACGTTGCTCAAAGCCCCATCCAACCTGGCCTTGAACACTTCCAGGGAGGGGGCGCCCACACCTTCTCTGGGCAACCTGTTCCAGTGTCTCACCACCCTCACAGTAAAGAATTTTTTCCTAACATCTAATCTAAATTTACACTCTTTCAGTTTAAAACTGTTACCCCTCATCCTATCACTACACTCACTCCCTGATAAAGAGTCCCTCCCCATCTTTCCTGTAGGCCCCCTTTAGGTACTGGAAGGCTGCTATAAGGTCTCCCTGGAGCCTTCTCTTCTCCAGGCTGAAGAACCCCTACTCTCTCATAGGAGAGGTGCTCCAGCCCTCTGATCACCTTGGTGTGCCTCCTCTGGACTCACTCCAACAGGTCCTTCTTATGTTGGGGGCCCCAGAGTTGAACACAGTACAGCAGGTGGGGTCTCACGAGAGCGGAGTATAGGGGGACAATCACCTTCTTCAACCTGCTGGTTATGCTTCTTTTGATATAGCCCAGGATGCAGCTGGCTTTCTGGGCTGCTAGTGCACATTGCTGGCTCATATTCCATTTTTCATCCACTAATAACCCCAAGTTCTTCTCCTCATGGCTGCTCTCAATCCACTCATCACCCAGCCTGTATTTGTGCTTGGGATTGCCCCGACCAATGTGCAGGACCTTGCACTTGGCCTCGTTGAACTTCATGAGGTTCGCACAGGCCCACCTCTCAAGCCTGTCACAGTCCCCCTGGATGGCATCCCTTCCCTCCAGCATGTCGACCACACCACACAGCTTGGTGTCGTCGGCAAACTTGCTGAGGGTGCACTCAATCCCACTGTCCATGTCGCTGACAAAGATGTTAAACAGCACCAGTCCCCATACCAACCTCTGAGGAACACCACTCGTCGCTGGTCTCCACTTGGACATCGAGCCATTGACCGCAACTCTTTCAGTGCAACCATCCAGCCAATTCTATATCCACTGAGTGGTCCACACATCAAATCCGTACCTCTCCAATTTAGAGACAAGGATGTTGTGCAGGACAGTGTCAAATGCTTTGCACAAGTCCAGGTAGATGATGTCTGTTGCTCTTCCCTTATCCACCAACGTTGTAACCCCGTCGTAGAAAGCCGCCAAATTTGTCAGGCACAATTTGCCCTTAGTGAAGCCATGTTGGCTGTCACCAATCACCTCCTTAGTTTCCACGTGCCCTAGCACAGTGTCCTGGTTTCAGCTGGGATAGAGTTAACTGTCTTCCTAGTAGCTGGTACAGTGCTATGTTTTGAGTTCAGAGCGAAGAATGTTGATAACACTGATGTTTTCAGTTGTTGCTCAGTAGTGTTTAGACTAATGTCAAGGATTTTTCAGCTTCTCATGCCCAGCCAGTGAGAAAGCTGGAAGGGCACAAGAAGTTGGCACAGGACACAGCCAGGGCACCTGACCCAAAGTGGCCAACGGGGTATTCCATACCATGTGACGTCCCATCCAGTATAGGAACGGGGAAGTGGGGGGCAGGGATTCGCCGCTCGGGGACTGGCTGGGTGTCAGTCGGCAGGTGGTGAGCAATTGCACTGTGCATCATTTGTACATTCCAATCCTTTCATTATTGCTGTTGTCATTTTATTAGTGTTATCATTATCATTATTAGTTTCTTCTTTTCTGTTCTATTAAACCGTTCTTATCTCAACCCACGGGTTTTGCTTCTTTTCCCGATTTTCTCCCCCATCCCACTGGGTGGGGGGGAGTGAGTGAGCGGCTGCGTGGTGTTTAGTTGCTGGCTGGGGTTAAACCACGACACACAGTTTCCAGGAGAATCCACTCCATGATCTTGCCAGGCACAGAGGTGAGACTGACTGGCCTGTAGTTCCCTGGGTCTTCCTTTTATCCCTGTTTAAAAGTCTCTGCCTTTGCCTTCTGCGACTTGGGCAGTATGGCTGGAGCACTTGCTGGTGAAGACTGAGGCAAAAAAGTTGCTGAGTACCTCAGCCTTCTCCATATCCCAGGTAACCAAGTCTCCTGTGTCCTTCCAGAGAGGGCCCACATTTTCCCTAGTCTTCCTTTTATCACCGACATACCTACAGAAGCTTTTCTTGTTGCCCCTGACGTCCCTGGCCAGATTTAATTCTATCAGGGTTTTAGCTTTCCTAACCTGATCCCTGGCTGCTTGTACAATTTCTCTGTATTCCTCCCAGGCTACCTGTCCTTGCTTCCACCCTCTGTAGGCTTTCTTTTTGTGTTTGAGTTTGACCAGGAGCTCCTTGTTCATCCATGCAGGCCTCCTGGCATTTTTGCCTGACTTCCTCTTTGTTGGGATGCATTGCTCCTGAGCTTGGAGGAGGTGATCCTTGAATATTAACCAGCTTTCTTAGACTTCCTCTTCCGTCCAGGGCTGTATCCCATGGTACTCTACCAAGCAGACCCCTGAAGAGGCCAAAGTCTGCTCTCCTGAAGTCCAGGGTAGTGAGCTTGCTGTGCACCCTCCTCGTTGCCCTAAGGATCTTGAACTCCACCATTTCATGGTCACTGCAGCCAAGGCTGTCCTTGAGCTTCACATTCCCACCAGCCCCTCCTTGTTGGTGAGAACAAGGTCCAGCATAGCACCTCTCCTCATTGGCTCCTCCATCACTTGGAGAAGGAAGTTGTCATCAACACATTCCAGGAACGTCCTGGATTGCTTATGCCCTGCTGTGCTGTCCCTCCAACAGATATTGGGGGGGTTGAAGTCCCCCATGAGGACCCGGGCTTGTGAACATGAGGCTGCTCCTATCTGTCTACAGAGGGCCTCATCTGCTCAGTTTTCCTGATTGGGTGGCCTGTAGCAGACCCCTACTATAATGTCACCTGTCCCTGCCCTCCCTTTAATCGTGACCCATAGGCTCTTGGTTGGCTCCTCATCCATCCCCAAGCAGAGCTCCATGCACTCCAGCTGCTCACTGACATAGAGGGCGGCACTCCGTCCTCATCTCCCCTGCCTGTCCTTCCTAAAGAGCCTGTATCCTTCCATGCCAACACTCCAGTCATAAGAGCCATCCCACCACGTCTCTGTGACGCCAATAAGATCATAGCCCTGCAAGCATGCACAAACCTCTAACTCCTCCTGTTTATTCCCCATGCTACATGCGTTTGCATAGAGGCATTTAAGTTGGGCCCCTGATGAAGTTGATTTACTGGCTGGAATATCTTTGTGCTGCTCTTCAGGTGCTCTCCTGCTGACTTATGATCCCTCTCCAGGCTCTGGGCATCTGTTGCTGGCACTGGCATCAAACTGGTAGGAGTGAGATGGATTGAGGTTCCCCTCCCCCAGCCACTTTAGTTTATGTGGCAGTCATAATTAATATTCATTTTGATGATATATGAATAATGATAGAATAATAACTTTCATCAACATCTACAGCTGTTCATCAAATTGGCAAATAGTTGCATAGGTTTACTTCTCATGCAGAGCTTACTTTTTGCACACAAGATCTATTGTCACTAATCACTTGTCTACTTTTTCTTCAGCCACACCCAAACTTACTTCAGACTCTAGATAGTGAGTTTTTGAGGAGCGAGGACTCGCAAAATTGAAGACAGCAAGAGGCTTAGCTCCACAAAGCTGCCAAGCAGTCTAGCTATCAGCCCCTTCTGATGACAGTCAGTCAAAACTACAGTATTGCTAGCCTGTAGAATGAATAGCAAAAATGGTGGCTGGAGCCCTGCTAGGATCTCTACACATTCACATACTACTAGAATGTGAAATGGAGTAACCAGCCCTGGGGAAACACATGCCAGCTGCAGTAGTGCTGGCTGGTGTGATATACGTATTATTGCTAGGCCCTGCTCCCACAGGTGTAAAGGGCAAACTTTCTGCTGATTTAGGAGCTACAGTACCAAACACAAGCCCAATAAGTAAGCTTCTAATGGCAAACAAACTGCACTGCCAAATTACTATAAGAAAATGTTGCTTGTATTTATGGAAATAATGAACAAGGTCTCCTGTGACCATAGGCACTAGAGAAGTTAGTACCTCACAGCTCTGTGTTCTATGTCCCTTATCTCTTTCCAGTGCAAAATTCATTCAGAAACCTCCTCATGCAAGGGTCTTGTGTTACTTAGTGCTCCCACAAGAACCCAAATTCCTTCCCACTAGAACATAAAGGAATATTCCTGCCTCCTTCTCATAAGCCCTATCAACTTTAGATTTGTAAAAGACAGCAGATGCAAATTGGCTAACTGAATACTGTCAAGCAAAATAGACAAGGGCTGTGCATTCCCTGCCTTTCCTCTCAAAAACACTGAAAAGGCCTCTCTATCCTCTACCCACCATTTCACAAATCTTGCCAAAAGTTATTACCTCTGACAACACTGTTGTCAAATTTTACTGAAATTAGCCCGTGGGATGAAAAATTGCTGCAAGATGACAGCTAGATGAATGGGCAAACAGATTGACAGATAAACTGTCAACATGAGCCTCTTTTCCTTAGGGAACCAGTTTAATAATAAGCATCAATATGACATGAGGATATTTGATATTTGTATCCCTGAATCTAGCCTTTCATTACATATTTTCCCTACCAAGAAAATGAGAAAGATAGAAGAAATACCTTAATGTTCTCCTCTGTTATGTACTTCTCAGCTTTGTCCACAGCATTCTGGCGGATCCGGTGAAGAAATGCCTGCAGAGATAAAAAAAGATTATGTTCAAATGGCTTGATACAGTTTGATTTCAGTCTCTTATATCCTCTAGGTTCCCATCAACACAGTGCGGCTGATTACCTTTAAGACTGAAAGAATGTAAACATTTACCAAATCACTACCACAGTTCTTAGACTCAGGGCTGCATTCAGGGCAACACAAAAGACATTTCCTACAATGTTGTTGGGCTTTGCCTGGCAATAAATGTCTTCCCTCTGTTGAAACTTTTAGACTTAATTATCTGTTACTACCAATAGACCACAGCGAGGGTCTGTTTGTTTTTTCTTTGAAGGTTTCCCCTCTCTCTAAGATGCAGCTGTTTTGACTTCTGGAAGCAGCATGCCTGACGCACATCAAGATGTATGTCAGCAAAAAGGACTGCAAAGAACGACAAAAGGACATTCATGTTGCTGGAGCTGAGGCATGTCAGAGCTATGAGCTAGGGTTATGGACAAGTTCAACAGACTCAATACATGGGGAAGGGAAAAGGAAATTGCCAGACAGTGCTTGGGACACATTATCCTGTTCACTGTATTTCATCTGGTTAAAACCAGACAAAACAATGCTGGAACTTTTCACTTAGGCCAGGTTTCCCCTTCCCTCAGCTCTGCACAACTTTGGCTTTAACAGGCAAATCAATAAAAAGCTCCAGGCCAGATACAAATGGACAGTGTTCTGAATATCAGCCTTCAAAGCATAACTCTGACTACTGGAAGTCAGGACCTACTTGCATTTGCACTGAACATACCCACAACATACTTGATTCAGTGGGAAGTGTTTAGTAAAGCACACTATGGGATTCCTCCCTCAAGTCGTCACTGTTTTAGCAACTATTGGTTAAAGGGCACTTCTGAACTGAGAGCAAGGAATTTTGCGTTCCACAGGCATCAGCAGAGAGATGCAAATACCCACAGGTGAGACTTAAGAGAAGCCAGTGAGGACAGAATCTGCTGTGATAAACTACATGACCCATGAACAGAAGGGTAGAGGGCTTTCCTCTCTGTTCTTGTTAGTGGTTTCTAACTTGCCACCCACACAAAGGAGTGAGCCCTGGGGAGTGCTGTGAACAAGGAAGAAAGAAACTTCTTACCCACCTGAGACAGAGAGGGGAAGCAGGTCATTTCTTTGTATTTATGGTACAAAGCAGCTTTGTTACAGCTTGAAAATAAAAGGCTTTTAGAAGTCGAACTATTCCTGAGCAATGCCCATGTCAGCTGATGCACACTCAGCTTTTTCTTTTTTCCTTTTGCCTGTTGGGATTGGCAGCAGCTTACAACCTGATAAGAAGCAATGTCACTGAACCAAACTTAGAGTTTATGGAATGCCTTCACCTCTGGTATTTTGGTTGGAAGACAGTGAACATGTCCCTCTGTCTGACTTCCAGCACTAAAAGCGGCAAATCTCTGTTTCTGCTTAGCCATGGCTTTCTGTCACTTGTCAGTCATTAACACTTTACAAGACAGGCACCAATAAAAAAAGAGATTAATTAATGAAGCACACAGACCCTACATTTGTTTTCAGCCCTGGATTCTCAACCTGCTTTTGAACAAATTTCAAGGACTATAACCACATTGCCCTTCTTGTATTGCTAAACAGGAAGGAGATCCTGGCTAGATTCCAGCTAGATATGGAGAGCTTGGAGCACGTTGTGTGCACTGCAAAGTTTGAAGAACAGATTCCTGCATTAAAGGGACAGGACATGTGTGACAGTGGTGGGAAAGGCATTTTTTAAGAACCAACCAGTCCACCTAGCCAATCATCTGGCCAGGAACTGCTCCAATGTTAATGTACTGCCCAGCACCTTGGCAACAGTCAGGGAACTGTCTCAGATGAAGTGTTCAGCATGATGACTAATGGCAGGAAGATTGACAGGAATAGCTGTTGCCCTCCCACTTCAGTGTTGGGTGTGATATCTGAGCATTAATAATCAGGCATCTGATTTATATAAGGTAGTACATCATATTAAAGTCACTCATTCTCAAAAGATAAGCCAGGCAGAGACTTTTCCTTGCTTTAATCACATCTCTGTTTGGAGACAACAAATCCACTTGGAATGATTAATTAATCTACACAATTAGCAGCTCCACTGGTGACTAATAGTTACCTGCATATTAGTCCCAGTATGGTGGGTCTAATAATAGAAAGTTGGTAAACAGAAGTGCAAATCACATTAGCTATTACAGGCTAGTCAATAAAAAAGCAGTCTGTGTTAATCTAAAAAACAGCTTTTCTGTGATGCTTGTCTGAAAAGATCATTTAATGTGAGTGTGAGAAAGGGAGAAAAGGAGAGAGAAAAATCAAACAAAAAATGAGAAAGGCATACAAGCAGGGAGAGAGTAGAAACAATGAAAGACACAAGAGGGAAAGAAGCAGTCAACTTCGTAGATAGTTTGCCGAATCTCCTGCATCGCCTCTGATTTGTCTTGATGTGCATGAACAGCAGTCGCTCCACTAATAATAAAACAAGACAGTTACAAGAGGTTTTGGTCCTAGAAATTTAGTAGTCTACTTTCCAAAACGCAATCCCCCCTGCCAAAATCACAACTTAGTGGATGCAGAACTATTTGTTCCCCAGTTGTCCATACCTTCTCATGTGCAAACAGAATCTCTTGCAACAGTCATTCAAATTGAAAAGCATGATAAACACAAGATATTAAAACAGCAGCTCATAAAGCTAATGTTGCATACCCTGTTCACATGACAACACCACTTTCCTTCCAAATCACTTCTAGCTTGGAAAAAGCAGCCCTTTTCCCAGCGATGTTTGGACATTCAGGTCAGTGTTTTCCAAACTTCTCAAGTGATTTTTTTTGTGCTACCGGTTTTACTAGGCTCTAAGCATATCTGTATCAACACCATCCCTCTATTCATTCACCTGGTTACACAGACTCTAAGACCCATTACACAAGTAGTATGCAACTCTCTTTAGCAAACATAGCTATAGGTAGTGGTATGATCTTTTATTAGATCTATTGATTTATCTGGAAAATCAGAGAGGTATTTGGGCCAGGACATGACAAAGGTGATGAAAAAAGAGTGAGTGTGGTGGTAGTGAATATTAGAAAACTTGCCGTGCCCACATTTTATTTATATTCCAAAACATATTGTTATTAAAGAGGAAGTAGTTGAAAGGGTAAAGGCTTTTCTGGCCACCTAAAAAGTTCCTGAGACAAATGCTTAATCTGGCTGCTCCAAACTCTTCACACTCTACACAACTCATATATTAATTCAAGGGCTCTAGTCCTTGACATTTTCCATGAGGAACTTTCAGGGACCCCTCAGTATAACCCTCTTCATCCACCACACTTTCAATCTGTGCAAAAATGAACTCACTATCATCCAGGGATATGTGGAAGCATAGGGGTCAGCTTTCTTGGGAGCTCTTGAAAAACACTCCTAAGACTTAGGGACTCTGAAAATCATTCCTAGGACACAACAGGACGATCACAATCACCTCTCCGCCGCAAACAAAAGCGGAACTCTCTACTGTGGCGTGCTGTTTGTTTCCTACACTTACAAACTATCAAGTATTCAGGGAAGGAGAACAGCTTATGATACACACTGTACTGAAACATCAAACAACAGATCAGTAAGACACTGTTGAAGACCTAGAAAGAGATGAACAGGCAACAAAAGTAGACTCTGCTCCCTTCTATCTGCTTGTTGTACGCTGGTCAGGACTGATATAAGGTTAAAAATTTAATGAAAAACAGATAAGAAAACGGCAGATAACGTGACATCTTCTTATCCCCACAGATGCTGCATTTGCTCTCTTGCCATTTGTAGTGTTCTGCAGTGCTCACACTGGGACAGGTCTCTGAGCAAGCCAAGCTGTATGGTGGACTACTTTCACAACAGAACAGGGGAGAAGGACTGGTAGGGCCCACAGGTCCAGAACAAAAACAGGTCATGGCACAATGTAGGGAAAAAAATGGGAAACCAGGCTGATAAATTTTCATTCTCCTGAAAAAGGTCTGTGAAGGTCTCATCTTCCATGCACATGCGCTAATCATTAGGAGAACAGCCCACAGAGGATTTGTTTTTGTTTAAAATTCTGCTGCTGCATCAACATAACATTTATTTGTGCACTGTGACTTGTTGCCCTAGAGGTCTGACACTTCCAAACTCAGCAGGCCATGTCTGATGCTCCTCATGTCATGCATAAACACAGTTTATATTTTGTCTTACAGTACAAATGCCTTGCAGGATGCAAGCAAATCTATGACAAATTAGAATGAGCAAAGTGAAATGCTTCCTTTCTGCACCATGTCATGTTGGGTAAGTTCCTTCCAATAAATACTAATACAAACACATTAGAAATCTAGAATGTAATTTAGGTATAAAAGTTCATTTCAGTAAATAAGTATTTTTTAAAGGTGTTTTGTTCTTCCGTTCACTATCCTTACAACCTACTGTTGCAATGAAACCTTGTTGCTTTGAGTGTCTTTGCTGCACCTCTGAACCACAAAAGCACAAAGCATACTTTAAGGACAGAATCTGCTGATTGTGAGTTGTTCTCACATGAAACAGGCTGAAGCAACTGGGACTTCTCTCAAATGCTTTTCAAATGGCCCTTGTTGAACTTTGACTTGTAGCCTTAACTTCATTAGGGAAAATTAGTGTTTACCACCTTCTATGTAGCATAAGTAGCATATGGCAAATACTAGGGACGAGGCAGTGATAGTTTGCTCGTGTCCCTTCTCAAAATTCATGTCTAAGGCAGATACTTCCTCAAATGTTCAGAAATAGCAAGAGATTTCTGATTAAGCAGCAAGGCAGGCAAACTGTGCATAACCCTGAGGGAAATGAAAGGCAGAACAGAAACAGACAAACGAGGCAACTGGCTACCATATCCAGAAGGAGCAGTATCTGAAAGCACAATCCTGTGAAACCTGTTTTCTGAACAGGTGACTGGAATTTCATATTGCTCTTAAGAGACAAGTGAGACAATTTTGTTAAACTCATCAGTAATCAGGACTGATTCAGAACAACACAGGGATCTAGATAAGCTTAATATTTTCAGTGTTAAAATAAATATATTTCTTTACACTTGTGCAATCAAGTTGTTTAAAGTTTCTTGCAAGTGCAGACATTTCGATTCCAAGAAAACGTGCTCACAGTGAAAAAATGAAGTGGTGGCATGGACAATGATTTTTATCATTTGACCATCACTAGCATCTTCACCTTGCAACTACAGCATACAGGCTATGAAGTAATCTGTCTCTGACAATACAGAGTGAAATTTGTCATAAAGATTTGAACAAGAACTTGCAAGTGTAATTTTTTTTTTCCAGCAGTTGAATAAGTGTTGCCACTAAATGTGGCTGTTAGATAAGCCTTTGCCTCCATTGCAGTACAAGCAAGATACCAAAAAACTCCATTGCCTTTAGCAAAGCGGCTTGAGAGTCCTGTGGGAACAGGGCTCTACTGAAATAGTCTGAAGATTTAAAATGAATGTTTGCTAAAGTATGGGTTTTAAGAGCAGGTGCATCCTTGCTCATGTTAGTCAATTGTTAGCTTTGAACCTTGTCGTCCTGATCGTGTTCTTTTGCTTTCTATCAGATACGCAGTTTATAAGCTAAAGCTTTACACAAACAACAGGAAACATAAATATCCTGCATCCTACATGTGAACTGCAGTTCTCACCTGCACTGAAGTCTGAAAGACAATGCAATAAATAATCTCAAAATAACGTAACAATGACTGCACAGGGCTATTTATACAAAATAAATCACATCACGACATTTTTTTTCTCTTCATAACAACTAAGTGTGCATTTCTATGGAAAACTAAGTCTTTCAGCATTTCCCTTTAAGCATGTTGTAAATGCCTAAATGCAGATCTTTCCCTGAACGCTAGCACAGCTTTGGGTTACCAACCAATTGGGAATCAAGTCACTTCAATCGGAGGTGAACCTACTTCAGTTCTGTTGTTCCTAGAGCGGTGTGCGGTACTGTGCACTGTTAACCAAGATCTACTGACTTCCATCCTAGAGACGGCTGGATTTTAAAGACAGATGAAGTCATTCTTGTGTAAATTCAGACAATTGGGTTTCAAACATCTCCTACCTTTCTGGACAAAAGCCAGCATATACATGTACAATACTGGGCCTGATTCAGGTTTTTCAGTTGTGCAATTTCAGTTAAAATATTGGAAATCAGAAGCAACTCCTTTGACATCACTAGCATTACACATGTAAAATGGAGCAAGATTGAAGCAACTCTACTATTTTTAAAGAGTATATTACTGTACCTCTTACACTGTAAACTAGCAACCCCGTATTCACTCATTGCTCAATTACTGACTGCTATATTAAGATTTCTACAAAAACATATTTTAAATTATCAGTGTCTGGTAAAGGAAGAAAGAACTTAAGCATCAGATGAGTGCATGATACTGAAATTCCTGCACAGAGTATTCCACCTATGAAGAATATTTTTCTCTAGATCCTCTTAAAACAATAAAAAGCCACAGCTGTGAGACAGAGCAACTCTGCAAAAAGTAGCTCAGATCTACAGCCAAATTAATTCATCAGCAAACAGCTGAACAGGGACTTGCCTTGTAGGCAGAGGTGTTTAGTAAGAGGAAATAGCATCAGACATATCTTTTATTGCCCTAATTTCAGGCTTCCTGTGTATCAAATTGGCTTTAAAGCCACACAAAGCTTATTGGTACATATTTATCTTTTTCTATATCCTCTGAAGAGGAACTAAACTATTAGCTAACCAAGATGATTTGAGAAAAAAAAAAAAAAAAAAAAAGTCATGTACATTACAGAATATCAAACACATTCTCTGCAAAGAGTTCAGGCAGTCTGAGCTGAGCTGTAAGCTTGCATCATTGCCTACTGCTAAGCAGAAGGTCAAATAGACTGTACGGTACAGTTTTTAAAATGACATGTCTTTTCCAAAGGTTACAGCCCTTACATAATCTTAGGCTATGTTAGACATGAAATGAGGTGAACTACTTTTACTGATCACCTATGCTCTATGATACTCATTTCACTATTTTTGCAAGCAAACATGAAGATCTCTGTCTTCAGAACTATTACTCCCATATCCCTGGGGACAATGTCTTTCTTGCTCACACGCCCCAACTCCACCCCCCACAACCACAGTTCCTTAAGATTTTTTTTTTCATTCCAGTGTTGTCATTTAGAATAACAATCCTTTCACACACACAAAAGCATGGATGTTACAGCATCAATCATCTCTTCCCACAGAAGACTGCATGACCATTTGCAAAAAAAGTAGACTCCATCTCAGGTGAAACAGCAAAGACCATCAGAAAACAAATGCAGCTTCAGTTGAAAAATCCAGATGTATCACAGGGGAAAGATCTTTTTATCTGAAGCATGAATTCAACAGGGTTTTTTTATAATTGTATAGATATATAAGCAATAAATACATTTATACATATTACAAAACCTCCACTGATACTTACAATTTAACAATCATTAACTAAGCACTGATCATGGCAATTTGAAACCTCTTCCCCGTTTCTTAGTGTGACATATGGTGAATCCTGATAAATACCAAATGAAATACAGGGAAGCATTCAGAAACTCAGCTGTTTAAAATTATGTAAGTGTATGTATGAATAAAATGCTTGAATAAATAAATGATTATTTCTTTATACACTACATAAGAGAAATAGCCACTGCTTATGTAAGCTATGTGCCTATTTCCAAAAATCAAACTGATTTGTCCTTAACCAATCCTGCATTTTAAGGCTCATGCAGTTATGACCACACTTGACTGATTTATCTTACATCTGCCTTGCCATTGAGTGTTATACTGTCTATAACATCAAAGTTAATGAAAAACAGTTGCAAAATACTGCCATTGCATAGCACTGGGATTTTCAATGGTGCTGGAGAGATTCCAATCGCTTTTTACTTACTTTGACTCCCTTGCCATGGGTCCACCACAAAATGGCTTCCGTCAACAAATCACTGTGGCTAGGATTCACCTCATCTAATTGCACCCACCTAAAAGTTGGAGCCTACCCTAAGTTAGTGATACAGGTTCCCTCTACAACAGAAAGCAATGGGCAAGCAACTTCAGAGGATGAGTCACTGCACTCGAGGACTGATGTTTAAGAAGAAAGGCTGAATTACCCTCTAGAAATGCCTTTCTCCTTCCATCAAGAGAGAGCCTGGGTGACAAGTTTAGATTAGACCACCCTACTTGCCTGTACCAGTTTCACAGCATCTGCAAATACAAAGTTCCAGGGCAGTAACTGTTACTGAATCATTTCTAAAAGTGAACCAGTGACTGTGTCTCTCAGCATGGATGCTACGAACATGGGGGCACTGCAAGTTGACACATGCAAAATTAATGTGCACAGACATTCTCAGCATGGTAGTATTCTGGGACTCATCACAAATGAATTGATCTAGCAACACTTCCCAGAAAAAGTAATTCACAAAGAAAGCTCCAAAAAGATCCTGGACTATGTATTTCCAGGGTTCTGATGTTTACTCTGGAATTCTGCAGCAAAAAAATGTCAGACCAAATACATTCATGCATTGACTGATGAAGGAAGGTGAAACCAAAGGGAAGTGAGAGCGAAATATATTGCAGTGTTTCTCACTCCAAAGAGAGATCCCTTTCCTAAGGAGGGCTTGTTTTCATTTGAATTACAAAAAACTTTTTGTGAAGTGAAAGAGAGGCTGGTGCTGCAGAGGGGTCCATTGTCTCTTCTCTACCATTGCCCTGACCTCTGCTATCCCCTCCTCCCCTCAGTCACTAACATTTGCATCCTCAGGCAGGTCAGAAGATCCCAATTCATTTCAAGGCCCAACAAAAGCTACATTTTTCACCTTCGAAATCCTTCAGGACTCATTTCTACTAACTTCTTTGTATCTCCCATACCCTGTCTCTCTTGACTGCTCTTCATGCTCTCCCTCCTCTCCAACGCTACCCTCAAATCACTTTAAATATTCTCATTATTGTAGATTTTTAAAAACCCCTCTTCTCTTTTGCAGACCCACAGCTTAAGCATGCCCTTCTGTGAATATCTATCCCTGTACGACTCCAGCCCATTTTTAGTATCAACAGAAAATGTATTTGTTTGGATTTTCGAAGGAACTTAAGAAAGTTATATGCCTAATTCTCTCAAGACTTTGGAATATTCTCCCTTTTATTGGCCTCTTCATGTCTTTCTCCCTGTTCTACAATCATGAGATGATTTTGATCATCCTACTGCACTGTGGAACTTTTCAAAATGCTTTCAGGACGTCGTTTGTTTGAATAGTGTGTTTTACCTCATTCCTCTTTTACGTAGAGGAATAAATCCTGACAAGTCTGTGTCTGCTTAGTGTTTATGTTACTTTAACAAAAGTTTGCTTCAGGAGTAAGGGCCAAGTAAACAACATATAGATACTTCAGGATTTGACCCATATTACTTACATTCACTATGTCCGTAATGGAGAGAAGCCTGCAGACTGCAACCAGTTCTAGATTAAGTGATGCCTCCAATACTAAGATCCTATCAGTACCAGGTAATGTTTAATCAGGTTTCAGGCTCTACACAGCTACTCCTTTTTCGAGAAGGAGGTAGAAGCATCAGAGTGACTAGAAACATCAAGTGGTCCCCAAAAATAGTAAAGTCCAGATGTTGAATGTAATTGTAGCAAAAATTGAAATTTCTTCAATTAATATTTCAAGGTTCCAATCTAAGCTAAAGAACTTTGATATCAGAAGGATTAATCTCTCCCTTTTCTACTCCTTCTCTTTCCAGTGATGGTTTCTTAATACATTAAACAGTAAATAGACAAAACAGAAAAAAACTTTAAAATGAAATCTAGTATCATTAAAGTCTATGGATTTTTTTACATTAGTTGCAACATAGGCTAGGACTTAACCAGTGTTATCCCCTCAGCAGGTAAGGATCATCGTGAATACATAAAAGCTGAATATGTGTAATGAGCTGATCATTTCAGAGCCACAAAGTTAACAATTTTATTTCAAATGAATGGTCAGGCAAACAGAACTGCCAAAATGTGCAGAGGTGTAAATCCACATAACTTCACTGATTTGCACGTGCATAGACTCACCTGACAACCTGGCCCTTAGTCTTCCAACTGAGTTTATGTGATGATATTGAATGATAACAATTTCAAGCTTAGATTGAATCTCTGAGTTAGACCAGTTCAGCTTACTGCCATCAGGTTCACTGACACTTGGTCTAAATTACGTTCTGAATCTACACTGGGCCCAAGTACCATGATCTGGGGTAACCCACAAACTTGATCTACATTGCAAACATGTAACAAAATCCCAGAATCCTTTTTCACTAGGAACATTTTGTCTATGCCCAGCTGATATGTACTTACAGTCTCATAAGCCAGTTTAGCATCAGACTTTGGATCTAAATATTGAGATTGCTTCTATGGGTATCTTCTCAAGGAGATGTCTACCTGATCTCAATTCATGTGTATATAAGTGGCTAACAAGCTGAACAAACAGTACTCCACGCACTGACTTACACATGATGGATTTCTATCAGGTTGTGTATCAAATCATACTCTCAAATGCATGTAGAATGTATAAATATTTGTGCTTGAGTCTTAAGTTTAAAAGGACACAAGAGGACAAGCTGACTGAACAGAATTGTACCTTCTCAACTGATAAAATTCAGAGCTACAAAAGAACCAATCAAAATTTCAAAACTAGACATTTCACCTTAGAGAGGTCCTCAGAAGTATTTCCATCAGATCTGTTCAGCACTCACAGGTTTCCTATTGATCAGTCTTCATAGCTGAGACAAAATGGGAAGCACTGAAATCTGTAGGTGCCTCATCTAGAAAACTAGTATTGGAATTGGCAGCAACTACTAGAAATCCAGGTGAAACTGTCCTGATTTCCTGATTTCAGGCATATTGGCCATCAGGTTTTAGGCAGCAAGTAGTAATAAGTGCATTTGAGAATCTCCATGCAGGTATACTAGACACAGGTGCAGTCATGGGTCAAAGGACTTAAATTCCAAAGTTATTTCTAGTTTAGGAGACTGGTATCTGCCTGTGCAGCAACTGCAGTCACCTCCTCTCAGGCTCCTTACAAGCAGCAGTGTCTGTATAGGGTCCCTGGCTGGGGCTGTAAATTCTTATGGAACTTTTCCTCCTTCATAACCAGCAACTGGGGCTCTGGTGCAGCATACAAGCGTTAGCATTCCTGGCCTTTGGAGCTTGAAATTTCCTGCTGGGAGAAATCTGCTTAAGTGCCTGTGGTGTGACAATGGGGAACGCAGCTTTCCGTGGAGGCAGTACAAACTCCACAAAAGGCTGTGACATTCTGGGATTCTCACCACTGGAGCCTAAGGAGAGCGGCTGTTTCTCTGTAGCCTGTGAAAGGTTTCCAAGAACTTCAAATGCATGGAAAAATACGTGATTTGGTGAAAAGAAGTAGAATCCCAGAAGGGGAAGGGGGAGGAGGGGGGGAAAGAAAGAGGGAACTCTGACTGCCCCAAGCCTTTTCTGTTAAAGGCAGGATGGGCTGATGTTCATGGAATCAGTTCTCTCCCTGTCCTACCGGAGCACACCAGATAATGTGTGGTTTGTGCAGCTTGGACTGCTTTCAAGAAGCAAACAGCATGTCAAGCTCTCCCTGCTATGAATTCTCCTACATCATAAAACCAGCAGTTAGGGTATGTTTGTTTGTGAGCTAAAGGATTAACCTTCTACAGGTAAATGGAAAGGAAAATGAATCTCAAGAAGGATGCTGATCTGAATTTTTGTCTTCCCCATGCAAAGGCCACAAGGTGATGTGACACATCACCCACCTTGAAATCAATGAAAGCAAAGTTTAGTCTCCAATTTATTGTCTTTATATAAACTGCTGGTTAGGCTATGCTATATGACTTCTGAAAAAAGAAAGTATCTGTTTACAGAGATATCCATTTCTATATTTTGACTACATAGTAAATATTTGTCTGTGTTACAATTTCATAATTCACTAAAGAATAATGCTGTAAATATGAATGAAAGGTCTCTGATCAGACCACCAACCTGTCTATAAGTAAGTACAGGGAATAAGTTTGCAGAAACTACCCAGCACTTAATGCACCTTTTCTACCCAAGCACTCAGGCTTTTTCACTCAACTTGGATTTAAAAAAAAAAAAAAAAAAAAAAAAAAAAAAAGAACAGGGAATTTTGTCTGGTTTCAGCTACACCATGATTTCTCCTCAGGAGAGGTATTTCCAGGCAACATGGCAGGAAATATTTCAACATCTGACTAAATCTACCTAGTCAAAAAAGCCGTTAGAGTTGGTTTTGGTTTTTTTGGTTTGTTTTTTTTTTTTTTGAAAGAAACACATTGCATTTATACTTCCTGCTACAGAAAGAAAAGAACACAGCTTCAGAGCTGCCGCTTTGCATGTGCTTTTACCCTCAGTCAGTGCTTACACACAACTGCTGGTTATGCTTGCATGCAGAGAAAGATGGGTTACACACAGCTGCACCTTGCAAAGTTTGCCTTGATGTATTTGCAATTATTTACACACAAAAAAGAGGAAAAAAAGAAAGAGCATCTTTCACATGTTAGTTTCAAAGAGGAATAAGAAAAATTAACCTCACACACACATTTTTCATTGCTAGCCCTGAGCAGGAGCAAACAGTTTAGCTGATGAAAAGCTGCATGCTGAAAGTACAGTAGCTGATCTGAGCTAGTTTTCCTAACTGAGCCCAATCTAACAACGTCTACACAGTTTTAAAGTGTCACCATCTGAATGCAGCTGTTCATGGCGATGGCACACAGTGTTTTCCAGCCATCTTTCCTATAATGCAATAAAGTAGTAACCAAAGGCTGACTGGACAAACGGGCAGGAGAAAATCCTCAATTAATTATGAAATATGATGCCAAAATTTTAACCAAACCAGAAATCTCCCTGAAGGCAAACAATGTCATTTATGGGCCTTGCTTTTTTTTCATCTCTTTCCCAAATAGCACTACACCCCTAACCTCTACAGAGAGGCACAAGCCCATTGCAGAGTGGTCTGGAGCTGACCTCTGTCCACAGAGCACCTCAGAAACATCCTCAGAGTGCTTATTCATGTCAGGGTTCCTGCCCAGTTTTACAGGCTTAAAATATTTGGGCTATTCAAAAAAGCACCAGTTTGGGGTGCCTAGCCAGGCCTAAATTATTCACTGTGTCCAATACTCAACAGTAACCTGTCCCATTCCTTCTCAGACAAGTAGAAAATTATGCCATTTTGCCAGGTCAAAGAGCTAGACAAGAGCACAGTCTAAAAATATCGCCTGTCCTACTGCCCCAAGCCAGCCAAAGAGCTGGGTTTCATAGTTCCCCTTCATGTACATTTATTTTGTTGTGACAGACTAAAGAAAAGCTCCCTCTCATTGTGGCATTTATTCTCTGCACACATGTTCTTGCAGAACACAATCATATCACACACAGTCTTAAACCCCAGCTTCCTCTGAATCAGAGCAAAGAATTAGACCATTATATTTTAAACATAAAGGGGAAGTTGAGAGAGAGTGAAGCCTGCTAGCAGACCCTGAACTGAATGGCTCCAGCAAGCAGACTGCCCTCCCCAGCATTCCCATGGCCTCTGACTCGTTTTGAACGTTTGCGAGGACGTCCTAGTACTGCCTGGGTATGTATGAGGATGGACAAGGCTCTCTTAATTATAGGCTATATTAAAAGGTCATCTTCATTTGGAGCTATTTAGAACTGACGGGCCAAATGTTTTGTGTTGTGTTAGATGGGCTGTGTTGAAAGTGTAGCTGTTGTTTCTAATTTATCTATATTCTAGAGCAAAACTAAAAATGTAGCTTTGGTATCCATTTGCTCTTTCTTTACAGAGGTGTGAATAGATGGAAAAACCTAAAAAGAATTACTAAAATTTTAATTTCACTGGAAGTGGCTTTGTGATCAAAACAGTTTGTTCAAAGTGTTCTGATGGTTTTAAATGAAAAGCAGCTAAAAATTGAGTTCCCTTCATCTGAAGTCAACCGAGTTACATTTCTGGGAGATGTGAAGCACATCTCTCCAATCCAACTTATGTTTCTGCAACCTGCCCTTTACTCAATAACGCCACGGGTTTCTCCCTTGCATTGCAAAATGAACAATTAAAGCAGCTTAGGCCTCTATGACCAGGGCAGTCCCCTGAAAATTCGAACAACTATTTTTAATGCAGGTACTTCATACCTGCAGACCTGGAGCTACGCTTAGATGTGTGTGGAAGATAACTTCTTGACACAGCTGGTGGGTGAGCCAACCAGGGGAGGAGCCTTGCTAGATCTGTTGTTTACGAACAGGGAAGGATTGGTGGGAGGTGTGATGGTTGGAGGCCGTCTTGGGCTTAGCGACCACGAAATGATAGAATTCTCAATTTTTGGTGAGGCAAAGGTGGTGGTCAGCAAAATCACCACTATGGACTTCCGGAGGGCAAACTTTGGCCTCTTCGAGGCACTGGTTGAGAGAGTCCCTTGGGAGATGGTCCTGAAGGGCAAAGGGGTCCAGGAGGGATGGACATTCTTTAAAAAGGAAATCTTAATGGCTCAGGACCAGGCTATTCCCATGTGCCGCAAGTCGAACCGCCGAGGAAAACGACCGGCCTGGCTGAATGGGGAGCTTTTGCTAGGACTTAAGAAAAAAAGGAGAGTTTATCATCTCTGGAGGAAAGGGCGGGCAACTTGGGAGGAGTACAGGGATCTTGTTAGATCATACACAGAGAAAATTAGAAAGGCAAAAGCTCAGCTAGAACTAAATCTGGCCACTATTGTAAGGGACAACAAAAAATGTTTTTACAAATATGTTAACAGTAAAAAGAATCCCAAGGAGAATATCTATCCTTTAATGGATACAAAAGGGAACGTAGCAACCAGTGATGAGGAAAAGGCCGAGGTACTTAATGCCTTCTTTGCCTCAGTCTTTAATAGTGAGTCCAGTCATCCTCAGGGTACTCCACCCCTTGAGCTGGAAGGTAAGGATGAAGAGCATAACATACCCCCCTTAATCCAGGAGGAATTAGTTAGGGACCTGCTACGCCATCTGGACGCTCACAAATCTATGGGACCTGATGGGATCCATCCAAGAGTACTGAGGGAACTGGCAGAGGTCCTTGCCAAGCCACTCTCTATCATCTATCAGTGTTCCTGGTCAACAGGGGAGGTCCCAGAGGACTGGAGGCTTGCCAATGTGACTCCCATTTATAAGAAGGGTCAGAGGGAGGATCCGGGGAACTACAGGCCTGTCAGCCTGACCTTGGTACCGGGGAAGATTATGGAATGGTTTGTCTTGAGAGCACTCATGTGGCAAGTCCAGGATAAGAGGGGGATCAGGCCCAGTCAGCATGGGTTTACGAAAGGCAGGTCCTGCTTGACCAACCTGATCTCCTTCTATGACCAGGTGACCCGCCTACTGGACGAGGGAAATGCTGTCGATGTTATTTTCCTAGACTTCAGCAAGGCCTTTGACACTGTCTCTCATGGCATACTCCTTGAGAAGCTGGCGTCTTGTGGCCTGGATAAGTGCACTATTCACTGGGTGAAAAACTGGCTGGATGGCCAAGCCCAGAGGGTTGTGGTGAATGGGGTGAAATTCAGCTGGCGGCGCGTCACAAGTGGTGTTCCCCAGGGCTCGGTGTTGGGCCCGATTCTGTTTAATATCTTTATTGATGATTTGGATGAGGGGATTGAGTGCACCCTCAGCAAGTTTGCAGACGACACCAAGTTGGGAGGCAGGTCAATCTGCTTGAGGGTAGGAAGGCTCTACAAAGAGATCTGGACAGGCTGGATCGATGGGCTGAGGCCAATCGTATGAAGTTTAACAAGGCCAAGTGCCGGGTCCTGCACTTCGGTCACAGCGACCCCACGCAGCGCTACAGGCTTGGGGAAGAGTGGCTGGAAAGCTGCCTGGCAGAGAAAGACCTGGGGGTGCTGGTTGACAGCCGGCTGAATATGAGCCGGCAGTGTGCCCAGGTGGCCAAGAAGGCCAATCGCATCCTGGCCTGTATCAGGAACAGTGTGGCCAGCAGGAACAGGGAGGTGATTGTTCCCCTGTACTCGGCACTGGTGAGGCTGCACCTCGAGTGCTGTGTTCAGTTTTGTGCCCCTCACTACAAGAAAGACATTGAGGTGCTGGAGCGTGTCCAGAGAAGGGCAACCAAGTTGGTGAGGGGCCTTGAGCACAAGTCTTATGAGGAGCAGCTGAGGGATCTGGGGTTGTTCAGTCTAGAAAAGAGGAGGCTGAGGGGAGACCTTATCACTCTCTACAACTACCTGAAAGGGGGTTGTAGTGAGGTGGGTGTTGGTCTCTTCTGTCAGGTGTCTGGAGATAGGACAAGAGGAAATGGCCTCAAGTTGAGGCAAGGGAGATTTAGGTTAGATATTAGGAAAAATTTTTTTACTGAGAGGGTTGTCAAACATTGGAATGGGCTGCCCAGGGAAGTGGTTGATTCACCATCCCTGGAGATATTCAAAAAGCGAGTGGACAGGGTACTCCAGGGCATGGTTTAGGGGGCATGGTTAATGGTTGGACTCGATGATCTTGAAGGTCTTTTCCAACCGAAATGATTCTATATAGCTTTGCCCACCACTTCCTTCCAGCTGTAGGAATTGTCCCTGCTAAGAAAAGGACATTGACCAAACCGCCTACGTGCCAGTGCACTGACTGGTGCATTTAGCAGTCCATTCATTCAGGCTGCCATTTTCTCTTCTCAAATATTTTCCCCTCAGCTGTCTTTTCATTAGAGGCTGAATAGTAGCACCTACTGTCTAGCCAAGAAATTCACACAAGGAGTTCCCTTTGGAGCTCATACTCCTGCCATTCATCCTATCTGTCAATGCAGCAGCTCCCCATCCAAGTCCATCGTCAGTCACCTCAGACACTGCTGGCACTACTTCCCCCAATGACCCATCTCTACCAGTCCGAAGAACAAACATCTAAATATGCTGCCAAAGCCCAGGTCCATGCTGGGCCAAAGCAAATAGCTTATTTAACACTTCATCCACCACGTTTACACACTGGATTGAATTTAGCCTTTGCAAGGGTCCTAACCGCATCTGTGAACCCAGCTGATTGCCAGTTACTGAGTGCTCACACATAGCAGGGCTTTTATTTGTAATAAAATATTTAGAGTGGAAAAATACCCCAGAATTTAATAAAAGCAACAGTCTCAGATTGCCAATGACTTGTGGTGCATCTATTCAGATGCTCGGAATTCCCTACATAAATAAAGCTGGACTTTCAAGTTGTGCCAATTAAATAAATGCCTGTTTTAACTCAGTTTTGTATTAAAACAGTAACCAATTTTACTTATACAAAATAAAGTGTGAGGTCCTCGATTGTAAATAGGCTCCATTTGTGGATGTATTTTCACACAGTTACTCTGCCTAAATAGCTGACTGTTCAGAGAAAAAACACATCCAATCTGCATACCTAAGCACAACAGCATAAGCCAACTTAAAGGCAAAACGCACAGACAAAATTGCATTTAGGTGTCTGACTTTTAAAGTGTTGGTCATTCCCATAGAAAATACAATAGATATAAAAGTTTCTTAGGAATAAGTGTTTATAAAAATTACCCTGAAAGCTTATAGAGGCAACATCTTTTCTAGAGAGTTTGTTTCAGCCTTCTTGTACAGTGAAGATCCCAAGAAAAGAATTCTGGATGCTCCATCAACAATCACCTCAATACAAGCTCCTTTATTGAAACGTTTCGTTTTTTTTTCTAATTTGAGTCATGTACCAAGTTAAGGAACTGTGTTTAAGTGCACTAGAGATGGTGGATAAAGCAGAGACAGGAGTAAAAGTGGGATTGCAACTCTTCCTTCTCTGCTAACAGCCCAAGCAGTGTTGTCTGCTCTTTGTACTCTGGGGAATGACTCTTCTCTGACCTGGAATGAGTCCACCTTCCTGTTTCAACCTATTGATGCTGAAAGCTGTCCTGTGGTTTTCTCCAGCCTAGGTATTAAAGCAGCAATACAAGATGGAAAAAAGGGTGTGATTCCACAGGCAATTACACCAACCAAAACCCCCTTTGCACCCAGTCCCTGTCTGCACATTCTTATCTTCTGCCTTGTACCAACATTGCTGCTTATACAATTAAGCAATTGCAGCCTGATTGCAGCTGGCTGAAGTAACTCAAACAGCCAAACACTAACCACACAAAAATCAAGTAATTCCCTTTCAGCCACCTCAGCTTCTGAACTGCCTCATCGCCCACTCACCTGAGCATTACTGCTAATACACATAAGCAAGTTAGACACAAATTAGAGCTGTTTAAGCTACTGCACCCACAGCTCTCTTCGTGCTAGTATCTTCCACTAGAACATACTAAGCTATTTGATTTAAACTGGGGAGACAGTGAGGATGGGGCTGCAATGCTCGGTCTAAACTGCAGTTTAGATTTACATCGTGCCTTTGAAGCCTAGTATAGGCCTGTAGAGCAGGACAGTTGACCATTCTGCATGCATCAAGCCCAAAGTGACAGGAGAACTTGCTACTCTAATCTATTATTGTGTACACTTTCGGACTATAAAGTAAATAACAGAGGCTTAAGGGTTTCACTGTAACATCCTGTGGCTAACACCCTGCTGGTGTGTGCATGGGCAGAAGCGTTAATTGAGTGGCAAGTACATGTAAAGTAACAACCATGGCTTGATATTCAGAGAGGGGGAGGGCACAAGGTTTTTCTTGAAAATTTTCAAAAGCAAAGACATGTGGCTTCAGTGTCAAGCCTTCTCCATCCATCCACTCAAGTACAGAGAGCTGCTTTCATTTCAACACTGTGGCTTTTTTCCTGTTAAAAGGGCAGCCTGCTTGTCCTTAAACTAAAACAAGTAACAGGCAGTTCAGCAGCGATGAAGTTACAAACAAAACATGGCATCTGCCTCTCAGCAATCTAAGGACCTTCCCTGTATTTAATAAACTTCCCCATTTTATTTTATACAGTGCCATCTGCTTCATTTTCCCTGTTGTTTTTTTTCCAACCAGTACACTAGGATTCTCGACTTTGGGACATGTCTGACTTTGGATCTGTTAAGCTGGAGCACAAAGCAGTGGGCAGAGCATCAACAACTCCTGATGCATGCTTCCTGCTTTCCACATTTAAGCACAGGAAAGACTTGGAGACGTAACCCACGTCTCACCTACACTGAGGGACTGGTTTTGGTCATGACCATCAATAGCCAGACCCATGTCATCCTTCTTGCTGTACCCTAATGTACACAGGACAAACTGCTGCAAGTTTCAGTTGGCACTGGAGCAGCTTACTCTGGTTTTGTTAGGGAAGCCAGTGCAGATAGGAACTTTTGTCACTGCAAAAGGTTTGCACTGGTGCAGCTTTGTGTTTGCCCAGCAATGGCTGTGAGCCAGGCAAAGTCATGGCCTTGGTGTGGCCAAGGCGTAACTTCTGCTGGATGTCTTGGGAGGAAAGCTCAGCCAGAGGGAAAATATTCCCTTCTAGTCTCCCAGATAGGAAGCAGGAGGGAAGCAAAACAAGAAATAACCAAAAAAAAATCTTCAGAGCACTTAACTGAATGTTGTAAAACCAATATACAGCTCTTACACCAACATTCCTGACAACATAAAATCAGCCATGCCAAAGAACAGTGGCTTGCTCTTGCTGTCAGCCACTCACTAAAGACAGAAAGTAGGTGATACAAAACACCCGTGCAAAACACTATCACACCAGGAAGTAATAAGCATAGGATATCACAAGAAGTCTTTATATTTATTTTACTTATTCTTTAATTCCTCTCCAAAAAACCTAAAACCTCCTTCAGGGCAATGCACATGCCTGCATGCTCTACTGAAAAAGCCTCACAACTGAAAACGCATCACCATTATAGCTAGGTGCCTGTGTACGATTTGATTCTGATGCTTGCTCTCTTTTCAGTTTTGATAGAAAATACGGTCTGTCATGCTATAAGTGCCTCTAGATTTGAGTGGAACCTGTAGAAAGTCAGCATTGCAATCCCTTTATATATACCTGGCAAGGTGGCTGCATTTTTTTCTTTTGACTTCCCCTTCCCCACCCAGTCACACAGTCCTCAAGGCCATGCAAGACACCTCAATGGGAAATGGCTGCTGCCTACTCTAATGCTTTTCCAGTGACTCCCGGCTCTCTCTAGCTAGGAATCCAAACATTTCTTGGCTTCACTTACTGCTCTGGAAAGCAACATAAGGTAAGATGTGATTACCCACAAAAGTCTAGATGCCATTTCTTGTGTTATGACTTCTAGCAACTGGAGCAGAAAACAGTAAAAGCAAAGCATTTTATTAATGCTTGCTAGATATAGAAACTGTATAGATTCTCTTTATTTATTAAAGACTACCATAAAGCTATGCATGACCATATAGTTTCAAAGGTCAGTGCAGGTGGACTGGTTCACCGGGGGATCTTCAGCAAGTATCTATCCCACAAGTTTGTGTCAGCTACAAACAAGAAAACTGGGTGACAAGAAGAACATGCTGTTACTTCTGCATAACTCCACCAGAACGGAAGAACTTCCTGAGAGAAAGACAAGGAGACGTCAATGTATTTGGTTTGCGTAGCAAGGTTTTGGTAGCGTGGGGCTAGAGGGGGGGCTTCTGTGAACAGCTGCTAGAAGCTTCCCCCATGTCCGACAGAGCCAATGCTAGCCAGCTCCAAGACAGACCTGCTGCTGGCCAAGGCCGAGCCCATCAGTGACAGTGGTAGTGCCTCTGGGATAACAGATTTAAGAAGGGCAAAAAAAAAAAAAAAACAAACCAAAACAGTGGTGGAACAGCAGTGGAGACAGAAGTGAGAATATGTGAGAGAAACAACTCTGCAGACACCAAGGTCAGTGAAGAAGGAGAGGGAGGAGATGTTCCAGGCACCGGAGCAGAGATTCCCCTGCAGCCCGTGGGGAGGACCACGGTGAGGCAGGCTGTCCCCCTGCAGCCCACAGAGGTCCACAGTGGAGCAGATATCCACCTGCAGCCCGTGGAGGACTCCACACCGGAGCAGGGGGATGCCCGAAGGAGGTTGTGACCCTGTGGGAAGCCCACACTGGCGCAGGTTTTCGGCAGGACTTGTGACCCCGTGGGGGACCCACGCTGGAGCAGTCGGTGCCTGAAGGACTGCAGCCCGTGGAAGGGACCCACGCTGGAGCAGTTCATGAAGAACTGCAGCCCATGGGAAGGACCCACGCCGGAGAGGTTCATGGAGGACTGCCTCCCATGGGAGGGACCCCACGCTGGAGCAGGGGAAGAGTGTGAGGAGTCCTGCCCCTGAGGAGGAATGAGCAGCAGCAACTGATGGCAACCCCCATTCCCCATCCTCCTGTACTGCTGCGGGGGAGGAGGTAGAGAAAATTGGGAGTGGAGTTAAGCCTGGGAAGAAGGGAGTGGGGGGAAGGTGTATTTAAGATTTGGTTTTATTTCTTATAACCCTACTCTGATTTGATTGGTAATAAGTTAAATTACTTTTCCGCAAGTCAAGACTGTTTTGCCTGTGACAGTAATTGCTGAGTGATCTCCCTGTCCTTATCTCAATCCACAAGCCTTTCATTGTATTTTTTCTCCCCTGTCCAGCTGAGGAGGGGAGTGACAAAGGGGCTTTGGTGGGCACCTGGCATCCAGCCAGGGTCAACCCACCACAGTCACCCATCATATTGATCAGAAGCGAGCACTCGCTTTCAAAGAAAGAATCTACGAATTCCTCAGCATGCCAGCACTGTATCTCAGCCATGCAGCTTGAGCCCTTCAGCACTACAAACAGATTACGAGGGCAGTGTACCACTTCCTACATGCGGATTTCTCTCCAATAACATAAAAACAAGGCTCAGCCTATGATGTACATGTTAGAGAGATCCTAAGACATTCTTAAGAGGAAGAGTCTTCCAGCTTCTCTCCCCTCTCCTTCCCCTTCTGGCTTACTTTCTCTCCCTGTTCTGACAAATGGCTTGGTGTTCTCCTAACTCTGCTGCATCTGAATGCCTGTAGCACAACAATACAAGTCTGAAATGCCATTTTGGCATGCAAAGATGTAACCATTTGTTAGTTCGAAAAGCTGCACTGGTCAGATGGAAGGACATATTAAGAGTAATTATAAATACAGATGCACAGAGTGAGACACCACAGACAACACGAATTACTCTATACTCTCTGTATTGACTCACACTTAATTCATTGCTTTTCCTTCCTTGGCACTATGTAATAAAGGAACAATCTGTTTCAAATGCACACGCTGATTGAACAGGCATAATTCTACAGAGTTAAGAAGTGTTGACCTCAGCCTTACAGGTGACAGGTCCTTTCCTACTGATGGGATTTCTGGCTCATTATCATAGCGCTAATTTACATAGCTTTCATCATATCACTCCTGATGCCTTGTCAATTACTGAATGTAGAGGCAGGCTGGTACCTCATCTTTATCTTACTCCTTGCCCTGGAGCTGCCAGCAATGCTTCTAATTACAGAAGAACTGTCACAAACCAAATTTTATCTTTAGGGCAGAACTCTTAAAGGAACAAACCATGCATGCAGGGATGCCAGAAATCTTCTGAGGTGTAACCCATGGCCCTGATCCAAGGTCCTCCTGTGCATTATAGTGCTGCTGGCACTTTATAGGGGAGGCAGGAAGCTAATGGCAATGACTGTTCAGAATCTAGACAATTAATTATAGTCCCATACTTACAAAACCTTCCCATTGTCCTAGCATTCCCTTCAAAATCCACTGCTTTTAATTAAATAACATAACTTTACTACTATAACAGATAATATTAAGCCTTTTTCCCCAAAGTAGAGCAGTTTCTAGGACATGCCTTTCTTCCATCATAGAAGATGCTGACGTTTTTTATTTTCTAAGTATTTAATTTAATAATCATTTCCATTTAATTCAAAGAATTAATTTTTGAGATCTGAATGCTGAAGCCACAAAATAACCACAGGGTTATTATAGGAAAATCTGTTTTAAGTGCTTCTCGGTTTTGTCATCTTTCCTACAAAAGCTTAATAAATCACCATTAATTTGCAAGGCAGGGATGGTGTGGTTCAAGCAAACTCTATGCAAAATATAAGAAAATTTCAAACCCCCTCTGTAAAACAGATAGAACATCGATCATATTAAAATAGGTAGAAACTAAGTCTTTTCAGGTAATTATGAGAGGAACTTTGATCAGAAACTGAATAACAAAGTAAAAAAAAAAGTCATAGTACAGCTAGGCATCAGCAAAGACATGTTACAGATAGTGAAGCCCACTGTTCTCATCAAAATAGCTTCATGATACCTATATATGTGTTTCACATTGAAATCGTGATTACCCAAAAGGGCTTGTTAAAAGGAGGTACAGCACAAGTGACAAGTTCCTTCCCAGAATTCAAACTTCTTTCCTTCAGCCTTTTCCAGAAACAGCAGAAGGAACAATAGAGAATATGGGTGAAGGAGAAAGGCAGACCTGTAAAGAAGTGAGGGAGGTGAACAGAAGGCCAACTTTTCCTTACAAAGTTTCATATACTGCCCTGGCGTAAGACAGCACTGGAGTGCAAACTAGTCTATGTCTCAGTGGAGTGACTTCAGAGAACCCCTGCTTAAAATTTAGAATGTGCCTAAATGTTGTCCCAGAAATTATTAATTAATTTTGACCTAAGCCAGAATTAAATGCTGTCTTTGACATGATAAAAAAAAGTTATGGTGGCAATATGAGCACTGCCCAGGAACATACTCACATATCTTGCCAAGATTTCTTTACTCCATTGTTTCTTATCTCGCTCTTTGATAATCCAGTTATAACATGCTTGCTTTTGGGTTTACAATATGCGATAGCACGTTTTGTTCTAGTTTAGTGGCAAGAGGAAAGCAAAAGCATCCCCTCTGTATCAGAAGATAGTTGGTCTCCAGATGGGACGGTCTCTTCCCAGGCCTCATGAGGACAGGGAACACAACCTATGCTGGCTCCATGTGGTCAGTTCATGGAGGTCTCTTTAAAGACAGCAGACACACTTGACTGCTCTATGTCTTTTGGTCCACATTACTCCAAGATATGCTCTTGGGTTTAAGATCTGGCAGGATCTGTTCCCTTGGTCTGGGTGCCTCTGCGTTCTCTGCATTTGGATCTCCAAATTTCATGCTAAGCACTCACCACCTACCTCTTTCTCAGAAAGACATTTAACATGGGAACTCCCTGTTGGTAAAACACCATGGGACATGGCTTGCTTGTCAGGCCACCAACGCAACTTACAACTGGTCAAAAAGGATTTTGATTTTATAAAACCAAAATACCTATGGCTAATACCAAGCCTTATGTTTTTTTGTATTAACAAGTACACACACACATATACATCTTCAGTTCCTCTAACCCTCTCAACACTTTCCCTGTCCTCAGTTGTCCAAGACTTGTTTGGGTAAAGAATTTCAGAGGAAGTATCAATAGAGTTTTTTCTCATTTGCTTCTCTCTTGAGAGTCCAGCTTATTCTTACCCTTTGTCTTTCTTGTGTATTGTTTCTAGAGACTTCAGCTTCTTAAATCAACATGACTAGCCCAACAGAAGAGAATTGCTTCATCCCCTGCCAGAATACACAGGATTGTTTAGAGAAAAATATGTTTGCATTGATGAAAAAGTCATTGTCTTTCAGTGTCAAGGGTTAATTTTTATTGTTCTCTAGTCACAATCTATTCAGTGTTGTTAAATCTAAACACAGAACAACAAACCAGCAATGACTGAATTTAAATCCCACCAATAAAACGTTGCCACTTATAACCTGGAATAAGCCACCTACAACCTGCAGTAAATCACTTCAACTTCTTCACTTGTATTTCCTCATTCGTAAAATGGAAACAGCATAATTTGTCTGCAACCTCACTGTGACAACATAAATATTATATAGATTGAGACAAAGCCTATCCATCCTCTCTCTTACAGTGGCAAGGAGCAGTTGCTTAACGAAGTAGTATAAGAGAGCAAGTACAAACTGCTCATTCCACCAGCATTAGTTTCTAATAGTTTCCAGAGATTACAATCACATCATAATCTTTAGTACTCACCAGGGCACCTCTTCTCCATGTACTTGACATCCAATTTTGGGGGAGTAGATCTTTCATGTGTGAAATATAGGTGAAATCCTATCAAGACCATGGGGCACTAGGTATGTCACTGAGATGAAAAGTTCACCCCTAAGAGAGCCTAAACTCTGACTAAGTCTCTGTTATTCTGTTTCCTTTACCCATGGCATCTATGACATGGTCCCCATTGGGGTTTTTACATGTTTTCTTTTCTAAAGAGTAATAGATTTCCATGAACTGGTTTCCATTTAGTGCACTACCATCTTGGTTTTCCACATTTGACCCATTTTGTATATATAAATATTAAAAGAACATATACTCGGATATATGCTTTTAAACTACGTCAAAGCTCTAGGAACTACACTAGACGGTAAGCTGAGAGTCATTAGAGAAACACAATATGAATAAGCTAAACCCTTCAGTGAAACCATTGTGACGAGAAACATCCTTGTGCAGAGCTGCCCTTAAATTATGATCAACAGAGAAACACAAACAGAGCAGAAGAGACACCAGACTTACGGCAAAATTTATACTGACTTGAACACAAGCCATGGCAGTGAACACCTGTGAAAACTGTGCACTAGCTATATAGGCTAGACAATTAAAAATGGAAGCAAGCTTGTCATGAAATGTAGGCCTCTGAGAGGATTACAAAGTCAAGCAAAAAACAAGCAGCAGGACTAGAATTAGGGTCCAGCCATTCTCATGACAGAGCCATTCCAGTCTCCAGTTAGTAGTTTTTGTTTTCAGTTACTTCTGTTCTTAAGGGACTGGTTTAAGATACAGATTTTGGAGTAGGTATAAATAGAAGTCCCTCTAGTTTTCATTTCTTCTGGCACCCTGGCATAAAAGAAACCCAGTAAGGGAACATGAAAAAATGATCCAAGAAGGAAGAATAAAAAACTCACACCCTAGCAATGGATAAAGCATCAGATTTTAGTTGGGGGTGGGGGTGGATCAAAAAAATGGGTTTCCAGGATAACATAAGGGAACCAAATCAAGGACAACACAGAGCTACTCTCAACTTCATGAATGGACACAAAAATATACATCTCCTATTAATGGAGCTGTCTTGCACATGAAATACCTTCTATTCATGACAGCTGCCATCAATTTTTCATGGAGTAGCTTAAGTACTCCTTATGAAAGCAGGTACCAGAAAGCTGCCTACTCACAATGTGGAAGTTGAGCTCTTCAATCAGCAAAAGATTAAAGTAATCAGCATACACCTTATGATATACCACTGAGGTATACCACAGAAACATCTAAAGACACTGACAAATATACTTAAATCCTTTCTCCTTACCATTCCACTCACCAAGAACAATTAAGTCTAACTTGCATTATTATTTTTCCATTGTAGTATCCTCAGGCTGGAAAGCAAAGCTCATGGAGATAAAAATGATATGACTGAACTACATAGCAATAGAAGCCAATATGGCTGAATTGCAAGGCAATAGAAGCTATCTGCCTAAAATGTGCAAGGCAATACTGCTTCCCTTAAGGGGAACCTTCTTTGCTGACTCTCACCTGGCATTCAAGAACTAAGAGCACAATCTATAAAAAAAAGCCTCTCCTGTGTGCCACTTCCTTTTGAGTCATCACACCAGTCACTGACACCCTTCAAATTCAGCAAAAAAGTAGTAATGGGGGAACAAGATTTTCCAACTGTTTTCCTTCAAAAATACTTCAAGTTAACAGATTTTAAAAGATTCATTCACATGTGCTAGTGTAGGCTAGCCTCTATCACATAAGCCATAGAATAAATGGTTAAAAGACATACTCTGCTGTCCAAAGGCTCATTATGGTGACCATTAACCATGGGAAGGTTTGTGCCAGGTAATACCAGCGAGTCATGCAAGGATGTTTTAAATGCTCAGACTCACCAGACAATTTTATCGTAGAACCTCTTGTCCCATCTAAGCGTGTTCAGAGACAGTTCTGTGACTAGCTGAATATCTCACAAGTTATTCTTTCCACATGCTGTATTCTATCATGTCATGGTTTTGATAGTTTTTGTAGGACATGCACTTACAGTTGGCTCTTGTAAACCATCTTTCAGGATTGACAGATTGGTTCTGAACTGGCTGCATGGACAGGGAAGTGGCTTTTTTTTTTGCAAAACACCCAAACCCTCTACACAATGTACACCAGAAATTATAAGCCTCTCAGAGAGATTTACAGCTTATTTGTATAAAGCAGGTGCTCTTAAAATCACTGGTTCTACAATATCCCTGGGTTCTTATTGATACCATCAACATGCTGGCTGCTAAAACTGCGAGCCAACTATATTGCTTTCTCCATGAAGCGTACCAGTGGTAGGATAATGTAGTATCAAACTCCATTCACATCTTGTTCTACTGTAATGAAGATGGAAATATCTTATCTATGATTTAGGTGGAGTACAGAAGAGATAAAAGCAGGTTATTACTCAGAGGTAATACCAGCTGCTGGAATGACTCTGTGCTTTGTATTGACACTTGGAGTACTTAAATTCCATGACAATGCAATAAAAAAAAAAAAAAGTTCCATTTCTTTTGACTCTGTCATCATAGGTACTCAAGGCATTTTATAAAAGCAGTGATCATGTTCTTACAGGCCCCAGCCCTCTGCGAAGGGATTTCAAAGCACAAACACAATAATAAAACCAAAATAATAACAATGGGTACATGTTGCTCTTCCAATAAGGTACAGAAAACTAAAATAGTTTGCCAAAATGAACCCAGTTAAGTCAATCACAGAGATCAGCTTGGACCCTATAAACCTGACAATTATAAAATGTGTAAGAGGAATAAAAGTGATATTCTTTCCCTATTTGGCCCTGTGTAGAAAACCAGTGAAACTGTTTTCTTTGTTAAGAACTCAGACCCTCTAGTCTGAATAGTTCCAAGACATTTTATTCACTGGCATATCACTGAGTTACCAGCTCTTCTGGGCTGCTACTTCTGTTATTCCACGTTCATGACTGTACTACAGGAGTTGGGGTTTTTGCTGCAAGTGGTTCCACACTTAACTTTGTAATGGGAAAACATAGGGCCTGCTCTCCAATGGTGAAATCTATCCTTGGTACAACATTCTGCAACACAATACTCTGGTATACCTGGGATTGCATGTTCATGTTAGGGGGAAGTGATTCTTCTAAAAGAGAGAGGTCTTTTGCTCCTCAATAAATTGGCAGAATCCTGATTTAGCATTTATTATAATTATTTACTATGCTAATAAATTTAGCATTTGTTATGAAGATTATGTAGATATCTGTATGAATTCTAGTCATCACCATCAGCCTCACAACTTACTAACATTTCCCTTTAAACCAACTATAGCAAAATGCTTAGTTATTTGACAAAACCAGAAAACCTCAAGGAGAGTATCAAACATCAGAGCCATTTCCCTTCCAACAGAAAGGGAGAGAAGGGAGTGAACATGAACTTCAGCATTTCCAGAATGAAGCAGAAGTAGCTGAAATCATTTGGTGAAAATTCTGCTCAGAGGAACGCATCTCTGGCAGGAAGATCTGACGGGAAGATAAAATTTCCAATAAATCTTCTGAATAGATGTTACTTTTTGAAAAGAAAGAAGAATCAAAGATAAAACGCAATTTTGCAACTTATACAATGTATTTTCCTCCAGCAGTGAATTTTCGTAACATCTTTGTGAATAAGATTTTAAAATAATAAAATTCCAGAAAAAATTACACTAATGACGCCAAAGAGGGACCAGCATAACAGTGAAGCCAGTTTTGTGAACAGCTGCACCTTCAACAAGCAGGTACAGGACAGCTTTCTCAGAAACCAAAAGTAGTGAAAGAATGACATTAAGGCCTGATGACCAAAAAAGTCACCAGACCTAATCTGGCAGATAGAGCCTGATAGATAGAGATCAACATTATTTTTTATTGCATGATGTTATTTTTTTCCCCTCTTTACTCCTTTAGTTCATCTATCTCTGAGCTCCAGTGCTGAAAATGTAAGTACAGAAAGATGGCAACATCACAAAAACCCAAATAATAATTCATGCCATTTCTAGTCAAATTTTGCAACTGAGAAAAGTGCAAAAAGGCTTTTAGATAGAAGCTACTGAACTCTTGAGTGCTTATTAAAATCCTAAACCTCCTTAGCTCATCCAGTGAATGTAAGGAATTATTTGTATGCAAGTCTGCACTGGTTTAATTAAATTAGTAAAAATCCTTCACCAAGCCAAAACTAGTGTTTCGCTGCTTGGGTTGCTGAGGAAGCTAAGGCTAATGCTTTGCAAAGGTTTAGATGTACAGATGCACTGGTCTGACTTTGACAAATACTGGACAATTGGCAGGAAAGAACATAGTTATCACTGAGGCCAGAAATGAGGCAGTTACAATAAGAAGAAGAAACCACTCAAATCTAGACTTTAAGTGACAACGAAGAAGTATCAGATTTTTCAAATGTGGAGAAATGACGGTATTTTGACCTTGTTGATCTAAAGGGATTTAATTAAGCAGGTGCAAACCTCTATGTAGACACTTTGATTGCTATTGAAGTATTTTACATCAGGTTAGTTTTAAACTGTTCCCAGTTGATCTAAGCTAAACTGCAAACAACCACTGCTAAAAGAGATTTGCACAAGAGTAGTGATTTGGTTTGAAATCACTTCTCGGGTTACATGAGCTCATCTGTTTGTGTAAACAAGGACCAAAGTGATAGTCTGCATGTAATGAGAAAGAGTGGCAGTGGAGTTGGGAGGAAACAATTCAAGGAAGAAATGAATACTTTTTCATGAAATAAAGTGAAAATAAAAATTAAGTCACAGTCCAGCTCTATCCATCCTTTCAATGTCTGCTTCAAGTCACAATGAAAGCACCAAAAAGTATGAGCCTTTGTCAGGCTGACATTTGCATAACATTGCCAACAGTTCCTTTGATTCAAGATTCAAGGCCCAGTTCCATAGCTTGAGGTAACCTATTTGTGTGTGCTGATTGCAATGATGCTGGCTCCTGAGGAGCTCCAATTCTAAAACGCCCCATAAACGTTCTATTTATGGGGTGAAATCTGGAAAGGCATTTTAAATAGGATATGTGATTTTACTGCTCAGGTATCAAGTGTGACGCTGATGTCACATAGCAACACAGGGATGGATCCAGCCCTCACTCTCACATAGCAACCATTATAATTGACACTAACTACAAACCCTCTCATAAAAAATACGGCTGTTTCCTCTTTATTCCAAAGCTCTTTTGTTATTCATTAAGGACTACATATTCAGATGGTGAAAAAGGATGTTGTTCTATTTCTAAAATGTGAAGATTCATGAAGTTCATGAAGCTCTCACTCCTGAATCTCCAGCATTCCCAGGATTTGGGACATTTAACTAAGAAAATGAAAGCATCAGACACGCCTGATTAGCTTTGGACATTTATCTGGAAGCAGAATGTACCAAAGTTAAGGTCTCATCAGTGTGCCTGGTAGTTCAGCCACTCTCCCTCCTGAGAGCTAGAGGAACAATGACACGATCAGACTGTAACTCCAGGATTCCCGAGAGCCTCCAAAGTTGTTGCCACATTAAACAGTGCTCTCTTCAGTATTCACCCACTAAGAGGAAATATGAGGAGCTGAAAGCCTCCCTCACAAGGAAAGATAGGCTCAGTTACCAAAGTGTCACATGGCAACATAAGCTGTCGCTGACCCAGAAGCATCAATTTTACATTGCAGTAACTACAATGAGGTAGTTACTGAGACTGAAGTAAGTCTCCCATTGCAAGTGATATTCCTAGTAGTATTTCTGCACACAGCAGACTTTTTCACTGATGGCTTACACTTCTCTATATTTCTGGTCTTATCAACAAAAATGCATTTTTAACTTCAGTACCCACAAAAGAAGCCACAGGAAATCTGACTATTAAATGCAAGCAAAATTACCAGTGCTTGGAGTACTTAAAAAGGAGAAGTGTACATGCTATTTAAATTTTGTTATAAATAAGACAAGCAACTGATCAGCACAGATGTCCCTAGAAAAATCAATTCTACTTTCAAGAAGCAGTGTTGTAGACTGTTCTGATAATCAAACTGAGACATGCAAAACAACCCAGGGATTTTTAATCATAATGTACATCAGATGACAGAACGTTAGTCAAATGCTCACAAATCCCTTAATTATTGCAGTACAGTGAATGTAAAAGAATCCTGAAATCAATATAAAATGTTACAGGCAACCAATACAAGAATGCAGAACTAGAATGATTAAGGTCTTTGTGTTCCTAAGGAAACGAGCCGCCTCTCACCCCCTTCCTTTCATTAACATCTCCCAGAGAAATGTCAGCTCCAAGTTCTTCCCAAAGCATTCAGTAACACTTGAATCTTGGAAACATGCCTAGAAAGTTGAATCCAGTTCTGATGTGAGGGGTCTCCTTCCCCAGAGATTTTAGATTTGCTCGTACTAAGGAATTCCAGTGCACTGTTAGTATATGGTACCAGAAGGAGAAGATTGGTGAAATTATAACACCCCTTTCCACAGTGGGCAAGAAGCAAAGTTCCTTTGACCCAGAGGGATGGTGTAATAACGAGACACTTTAGGCTTTCCCCTTAACACAACAATTCATTGTCCTGGACTGAGACCAGGCTTACATCGCATTGCTTGCTTCTCACATTCTGTTGTCCTAGTTACTACTACATAAGCTTTACAATGTACTAGCTCTGTGCATCAATTATCTGTAGCAATAACTCTGATTTTGCAAAACATAAATACTATGATTAAAAAAGAAACTATAGCCTAAACAGATATGGAATCATGTTGCAAAGCCTTAAGAGCTGTAGCTCCTGGACAGCCCCGACTCGTAAGCCTTCTCCACAATAAGCAACAGAAATGTTGATTCATCCTTCATGTTAGAACCCACTCTTCTCATAATTAGAGCTAGCCAACTAGTCCCGATTTGAGATGAGAGGACTTTCTGAAATATTAGAACGTATAAGAGGATCTATCTGAATTGCAGGATCTGAATTTCAACCAGGTCTGCATGTAGGATACTCAGTCTGCTTCATAGTAACACACTAGAATACATCTGAGAACTGTTGAGACACACACAAATTTCCACAGATGTAGGATTCTCAGTTGTATCCATTCATCTTGAAAATAAGATCTGACTTGTCAAGGCACAAAAATCTACTTATTCTTCCACCTAGTAGAAAAGACAAATTCTGGGGAAAAACAATTAAAAATATACGTAAGTAGCAGCCCTTAGGGTGAATGCATCCAAAGCTATATATTGCTACTGCACTTAAAAAGAAATTTGGATTAATTTATAATTGTGATCTGTGGTTCTATGAAGAGCTTTGCTTTGTATTGATGCTACTAATGACTGAGGTTCTTGTAATAAGCAAATGCAGCTGCCCTTGACAATGGACAAGTCTCTGGGGAAGAGATGAGGATTGCATAATGAAGTTAATGAGGTTAGCATAGAACAAAACTTGAATTCTGTAAAACAAGCAGTGGAGGACACAATGTTTTGTAGAGGATCTGCATGAAAGCACATACAGTCTCCCATCTCTCAGTAAATGCTATAGAATGCTTTCATAATTAAAAACATTGTCAGGCCCTAAAGTATATACATTACACAAGATAAATGTTTTTTAATAAATATGAAACTAGTACAGACTTTTCCATTATGTTTTTTTTTTTACTCTAAAAGGGTCTCCACTGGACAACAATAAGACTTCATTCTTCAATATATATATGTATTCACTATGCACTTGAGAAGTGAAAACTATTTTCAAGATGCAAACCTTGTTTTCATAATACCAAAAATATTGAATCAGTTTTAATGATGACCTGCAAATTTTATTCTTTAATACTCAAAGTTGTACTAATAGAGAAACAAATAATAACATAGAACCAAGGGTTTAGGCCAGCAGTTTCCAAAACAGAAAACTAACTTTCACTTGTTCCAATCAACTTCAGAAATCTATCGAATTTTCCAACATCCTGAGTATGCACTTGCTCAGTGACACCAGTGATACCTGCTGGACACCAAACTGCTGTGAAACTCAGGTAGCTACTTGAATAGATCTTGGATGTTTTTCCTTTCTAATATGGAACACCTTGTATGACGCTGCTTTCACTGAGCTGGGTTAATAATGGCTGTCCCCATTATCTACTGTGTCCTGAACAGCTGTGCTAGGGAGACTTTTGCTGGGACATGAGAAAACCAGTGCAAGACAATCAGCTGCCTTCACCTTCTACTGCCTTGGAAGCGAAAGCGTGTTTCTGTGAAAGGGCTATGTTGGAATACACCATCCAAATAACTGGACCACATTGTGTTTAGAAATAAGTGGTGGGATCTCCACATGTGATCTACTCATGGTACCAAGGAGATGCTGCTCACAGTAAACTCTGCAGGTAAGTCCTTCCCTTCTTTCACACCTCAGGAAAAGCGTTTACACAGTTGCCATTATCAACAGTGTGCTCACATTTACGGCAGCACTTAGATGTGTGACATAGTCCACATCCCCAGATCTACTCTTTCAGGCTCTCTGCAGACTCAGAAGTATGTCTACACTGCATTTAGCCACACCTATGCAAACTGAACTAACTAGTGCAATCAACAGCAGTCTAGTCACAACAGCTTATAGACTATTTTTTCTGCTATTCAATGAAGTTGATCATACCGTAGGCATACAGTACAGACATCTCTGAACCAGGTACTGTGATGTTCTTTTTCTTTTTAGTCATACAGAAGACAAGTTGTGGCTTATTTTTATACAGAATGGAAGCAGATGCTGTCTAGGACAGGACAGAATGGTGAGGACCGTGGTGAGATCCAGGCTCGCACAGCCAGTGCAGATTCATATGGCTCCATCCAATGCTACGTTAGTTCTCAAAAGGGCCCTGGGGTCTGACTGAGTAAAACTTCTTTCTTACTTTGCTTGACCTTTCTGTTCAGATGGCTCCGCTGGCTTAGAAGTCAAGGATCCATGCATTTCTCTTGATCTACTTCAGGTTCCTTAATTCACTGATTTAAACATACATATATTGAACATCTTTTTATATTTCTGTCATTTGTAGCTGTTAATTAAATTTTGTTTTATAGAAGTGGCTTTTGAATAACAGACCCATTGTTTCTAGCAAAGAATTGACCTCAGAATCTGTTCGTAAATATGACACCAAATCACCCTTTGAGGAAGACGGACATGCTTATGTCAATTTATCATTTTGCTTTGTTCACATTGTGCCTGTACAAAAGTTCCCATTCAAGTGGCCCCCTGCTGTGAGCATTCTCTCTGCTTTACTAAAATCCATCTTAGCTCATGGGAAATGACGTCCAGAGGAAATCGAAGAGGCCCAAAGATCCATAAAATGGATTCATCCTCATCTTACTATGTGCCTAATCACACATTTGCAAGGGCTGCACATACAGAACTGCTCAACCCGACTTCATACTCCTAAGTACATGAGACTTCTGTTCTCTTTAGTGGGGAGAAAAAACAAACAAACAAAAAAAATCCAGGTTATAAGGAAAAGGTAGGATGATGCCATGAGTTGCCTCAGTGAGGATTAGAATTCCACTAACACCATGGTCAAAATAATTTCAAGATTTTCCCATAAAACTGATGGCCTTGATACCTGAAAAGTGACATCTTTTCTCAATGCCTCTGCCGTGTTCTGGTAGCCGAGACAAGCAGCTTTGTACCAGAACAATCAGCTGATCACCTTGGCATTATCCAAGTACAGCAAACCTTCCATGATATTTTGTAGCATGATTTGTCCACCATTTTACTTTGATCTCCCTACTCCTTTTGGAATAGGGACTCTTCTGTAATTTGGTTATTTACCATCTCAGCAGCAAGGCAGTTGTAATTCTCACCTGGGGCAAGACACATGTGAATAGAATACACAAGCTGATACATCCTGTTACTGTATAGCTGTTAAACCAATTACAATACAGGGAAGAGAAGACTGGGTCTTCAGGGGTTTGGAGCTGGTAAAGAATATTTAAAATACATTCATCTAAATATTTTTATATGATTATATAAAAATTTGGTCAAGTTGAATTTAGCTCACTCTAGTCACGCCCTAATATTTTTCTCATTTGGCAACTGTGTGAAAAAAGTTCTGTGGGTCACAAATTAGTTATTCCAAAACCACCACTGCTGTAGGCACTCATCTGCAATCTTATTGGTGGTATAAATAGAAATTTAACTTGCCTTTCAAACACAGACTAGGTGTACTGCACTGAAGGCTAAAGTGTGCTGCTACCACCTGTGTTTGCCCTGCTGCAACAGAAGGCCTCAGTCTCAAAAAGTGTCAAGCCCATCAGCCTTACCAAACTGCATGGAAGTGAAAGAAGTAAGATACAATGTCTGATTGGGGATATATTTTTCAGACACATCTAAAACATTACTATGGAAAGAAGTGAGGGAGAGTTACTATCTACCTGACTTATTAAGTCCTGTACAATTCCTAATGGCATCACAATTAATGTTGTGTTTGCTTTCCAGCCTTATGCAAGCAGCCATGTGAAGCTCAAGCTTCATGATGCTGTAGAGGTTAACTTCTTGGCTAGAATTACAGTATTTTGTGGAATTTAACACTTCAGGAGAAGATGACTCTAGTGATGCCTGTAAAAACCAAGCCAGATGTTCAGCCTGTAATGCATCACAGCCCTAAATGCATTAGCAGGGAACAGTGAGTCTAAAGGCCTGCCAAAATGAGTAACATCCATGCGCTCACTGCAACACACCTCAACTTTCTTCACTGCAGCCACAATCATTCCTCTGAACCAAGACAGACAGGGAGTATTTCAGTTTTCACATAATATTCAGAAAATCACTAGGCCTGATTCTTCTTTATGTCACTCCATTCTGCCCATGGGGTCTTCAAGGATCCCAGAGGAGTTACACAGGAAAAAAGCATGGTCTATCCTGCCCGCCGCCTGTGTATCTGCTAGCACAGACACAAACAAGTGGCAGCCATGTCAGCTTCTCTTTTGCCCAAGTACAGAACAGAATAATAACCTGGATTTGCCCCAACAGAGAAAAGATCAAATCTCTCCGAGCAAAACATTCTGAGCTAACTTCTGCTCTTGACTTCCCTGAGGATTTCTACCCAGTCAGTATAACTACTCTGCATTCTTCCGTAACACACTAGAAGAATTGATCTGGGTTCTTTAAAGTTTAGCTTCTTTTGCAAAAGGATACAGCATTGCTTGAGTCTGACTCCTTTCAAAGATGCCTGAGCTGTGCAGTCAGTTGTATGTCCCAGAAGTTAGCACTGTACTGTTCCTTTCATTCTCATAAAAGGAGATAATAGATACCTGTGATCTATAGCCCACTGATCAATGTCATCGAAATATTCCTCTTTTCCTCCTCCCTCAAACTGCTAAGTTACTTTGCACTTCATTTTCTCCAGTGTAACACATTAACCAGTACTGTTGGGGTTAAACAGGAAAGTACACATTATGAAATCTCTCCTTTCCCTATTCTTTCCACCCCTGGGAACAGCTTCAGAACCACACCTCTAGGGTTAGCTTCTCAGGATACTCCAGCATCACAACTCTTCTATTTATACCACAGTCTATGATGTGGCATTAAATATATGCATGTAGGTCTAAAGTGCTAGCTCTCTGAGGCCAGTTCCACCCAGTCAGCTGCTTCAGCAATCAGGCACTGTGATCTCTCTCCTACAGGATAACAGAAGGAAAAGGAGGCAAAGGTACCCAGCTGTCTGATGGGCAGTCCTTGTGCGCTCCCCCCAAATACCCTGACCTACCCCACCCACTGCTGAAGTGATGTAGAAGCCTCAATAGCAAATCTGCAATGCCAATGAAGTTATGAGTATCTACAAGGTCATTTGGATCTATCAGCAGAGGTGACACAGAGAGCTAGACTGCTAGACACTGCCTAGACACCATTTCAGAGATAGCATTGCTCCCTGTATGTAGAGACTGGCCAAGCTGTTAATAATTTCAAACAGAGCTCTGTGGGAGAGATTGTAGCACTTACCTGGTAGGTGTGGGGCCCCGGATTTCAGGCCTGTTTTCATTTTAAATGAGTTACTAGTTGCAAGAAATCACAAAGACAGACACCCCCAAGCACAGATGCAACACAAAGCAGTTAGTGAGAAATAATTTTTAACCCTTCAGGGTGAGAGGACTAGATTTACCACAGTAATTAGTCACACAAAACAGGAGGGAAGGGTGCAGGAAACCAATTCCAAAACTGTTGTGGCAACAGAAAACCTCCAGCTGACCAGTAGCTGGGGCAGCAGTTCCTGAGGGGATTGCCTGGAAAAGCCTTGCACTGTTTGATGCTGTAAGCCAGAAGTATTCAACCAGATGGACAGGTAGGCTGTCTATCTTCTTTCTGTGTTTGGAAGCATAGGATTTCCTTTTCAAAGCCAAACTGGAGTAGCATGCAAGAACCCATCACTTCCTGGAAAATACTGGCTATGCTGCATGTGTATGGAAAACCTGATGCTTCTAGGTAGCCACATTTCTTGGCTTGCATGTTAAGAAAGGGTAGTTCAGGAGAAAAGGCAAAAATAAGTAGGCCATGAGCAAAAGCCATGGCTGTGTGTATATGTATTCCCTTCAGCTCCATTTCTTTTCTGTCACTTCCACTATTCCTAATGGCGTGTATGAAAAAAAGAGAGTGTTCCCGGGCCATTTCCCACTTGTTCACCTTCTCTATTGCTTCATTCTTGACTTGCTTCTTCCTCCTAATGCCTCAGTGTAATTTCACCACCTATTCCAGCCCTTTGCAAGCATGCATCTGCGTTGCAGAGGAGAATATTGAGAGTCAGTCAGTACTACAAAGCAGGCCATTTGGTTACTCATGATGTGCTGAATTTTGCCTCAAGACTGCCACATGAAGCTCCTTCTAAAGGAATTATTTGCAGTATTCCTGGGAACTCCATCTGATCCAATGAAAGGAATACAGAAAAATGGGAAAAAATAAGCTTTTATCCAGAAATTATGAAACCCCAAGAGGTGCAAAATAATCTTTTCTGCACAGAAAAGTGATTCAAACTACAGCATCTCTTCAGATGCTCTTGCTGAACTACAGAGCACATGAAGTCCAGTTTCTTCTTTTGTTGTAGTAACTACAAGATCACATCCCCTTTCCACTAATAGCTCTCTGCTAAAGATCACAGATGAGAAGGGCCTATCTTTGTCCTTCTCCCTCTCTCCTGGCTACTAGGCTGCAAAGAACACATCTTACTCATCTCTAGCAGCAACGTACAGCAGTCAAAGCAAGTGCTGAACATCAACACACATGAAATCAAAGCTCTCCACAAAAACAGCCTGCAGGCCACAATATGATTTAGAATTCAAAACACCTTTTTTAATTCTGCCCCTGGAAACACATGGTTGATCCAGAAATTATTCTAGTAAGATACCTGAATGCAAGAAAAATGGATAAGGGAAGACTGAAGAAGGCTCCAAAATTTCTGTGGGCAGCATCCTATTTGTTTGATTTCATTTGACCCAGTGAAATGATGTTCACTGGAATTAATTCAATTGCAAGCAATAAAAATGTAGGATATAGGGGTTATATAATAAAGTGGCAATGATACAGGTTAGCTCTGTTTGCATATGTCAATGTTATCATTACAGTAAATATTTAGCACGTACACTGTCTTGGATGCAGAACAAGGGTGCAGATGTGAAACCATCCTCAAGCCCAAGTGACTACAAGAGAAAGTGGTACACCTGGGAATGTCAGTTAAAGGTGAGAGCCAGTCTGTTATTATACAAAATATCCCCCTCAGTATTAATAGCTGTTAGATGACATCTTTAGGTCACTGACTGGACTCATATGCAATATTCCTTTCATAGAAAGGGCCAATTATGAAATTACATTTAATTCAATAGTTGACAAAGCTTCTTCAGAAAGACTACTAAGCCAAAATGATCTTTTTTTTTTTTTTCCCACCAAAATAGCTGCTGGCAAGATTGTGGTACCTCATCAAAAAAACATACATATTAGCAAAGACAATACATAAGAAAATACTGAAACAACACATAGACACACATCCCACCTGTGATGTTTTTAGACCAGGATGTAACGTACATATCACCTTCAGACTTCCTATAGCTTTCCTTACAATCAGTGCCAAAACTTCCCGCTGATCTCACGCAGCAATGATGGTTAACTCTTTAGTTTTACCTTTCTTCTCTAGACTTAGATACTTCTTTAGACTTTAGATAGATAAATCCTGTGCACAGCCATGATTCAGTTCCAAACTCTGGGGTCTTGCTAAGTATTTTTTATTGTTTATCATTATCTTTGCAGACACAGCTTTAAACCTTGTAAATGCCGCATTAAACAACTACAAAAGGTCTTTAAGATGCAAGGAATATATCAGGATTTAAAAACTCCTCTGCATTATTCCTGAGCTCACTTTGATTTGGTGTCTGTAACAAGTAACTTAGGAGAAGGAAATGCAATCATTTTGAGCAGCTCCTCTGTGCAGTGGTCTCATCTGGGAGAACTTACTATCAGCCAGAACCATCTCCTGGAGATTTGCCCTCATTTTCTTCCTGTGAACTTGTATAAAACTGTCTCCACTCCACTGCCTCTGAATAATGTACAACAACAGATGAGCGACAGTGAGTGCCAAGGGAGCTCCAGCCAACAGCAGCTAAGTGAGCCCATTGCTGTGCTTCAGCTTTCAAAAGCATTATGGGGGCATCAGAACAACACAGATTTAGTTAAGAAAGATTCCGATTGTTAAAAAATACATGTGCTGCAAGAACAAAGAACACCTGATAGTTCACTCAGGACTGAAAATTACCAAATCACATTCTGCTCGCAGTTTTCCCAGCTAAAATCCAGGTGACTCCAGACATTATGAAGTGAAAGATTTGTTTTCTTGACCCGTTATATCCCAACCTACTGCCCTCAGTTACTTCATCCTTCGAGAAAACTGTTTGGCAACAGATTTCATAAGATGTTTTAAAATTTTTTTCTTTTTTTTTTTTTGAGATGATTCAAGTGTTGATAAAAAAGCAGCTGGATTCACACTTCAGAAAATTAAATCCATCAAAAGGGGAACACAAGACTCATTCCACTTATACTTGAGATCTCAAGACTGCCCAGCCAATACACAGCAGCCCTGAATTCTTCAGGCACAGAGAAAGATGGATGTATCTGCTCTCACAATAGCCTCAACTTTTTGTACAAATGCCAAGAGGACTACTAGTCAGGACCATTTTGAGGAATCACTGAAGAGGATCGCCTTTCTAGAAAGAATTGGCTTAAGGTGTTTCAGCTGGAAGATTTTATTCACACATTCCATATTGGTGAGGCTGGTCAGGTCTACATATACAAAAGGATGCAAACTCCCAGGAGAAAACAAGGGTCACAACAGTCATGAAACACAAAGAGTGCAGGAAAGACATAATGCACACCAGGGTGTGATATTACTAAGCTCCACTGAATCTGCACTTGAGCTATACACAAAGGCCATCATGTAACTTATTCCACCTCAGATATGCTGAGTTAGGATCCAGATGTGTCCCTTACTCCATGTGCCATGAACAGACAGCATTTCCTCTTTAACACTGCCCATCCTGGCTACAGGATACTCAGCCACACTAACTTCCAGTGCTGGATCTCTCTCCTTGTATACTATGACTGTGCTTTGGCCTCTGACAGAAATAGTTCCTTCCTGAAAAGCATGGGCCAGAATCATCTGTCTGCACTGAATCCAACAGAGAATTCAGCCAGTTTACAGTAGAGGACAATCTGTCTCCATTATATCACTTCACCCAACCCAACTCTGAGCTTGCCCTAGACTCCACCAAGATGTTGGCTGATACTAATCAGCTTTCCTTACCATCTTTTCTTACTTCCCCATTTAAACATGTACATGTGTATATGTTTTTAAAATGCTGGTGGTGTTACCAGGGGCATTTTGGCTGTTGCACCTGTTTGTATTCTGCACTACATTACGCAGAGTCCTGCTAACATACAATGCAAGTTGTTCCTGCGATACTTCTTTACACTGGGCTCTTACCAGCTTTATGGTCTACAGAGAAAAAGAAACATTACCCAAACCAAGAAAAAAACTCCTGTCTCCTTATTTTGAAATCCCAGTGAAACATGAATAAGAGTGGAAAGGGGCATCTGTTTACACTGGGGCAAAAAGAGTTATGAGAGTTCAATTGAAGGTGGGGACAGCTGGAGTTTGTCTGATGCATAACTCCCTTTACAGTGCTACCATATGGCTGTTGGTGCAGGACTGCAACAAAAGAGATCTTTGACACGTCAATTCAAGCTGCTAATGTGTAATCAATCTTGCTACGAACAAAAACGTTTTATTTCCTTTACCTGCCTTTGATTCCCACCTGAATCTAAAGTTTTGTACTTTTTCCCCATTGTTTGTCCTGTCCTCCCATGAATCCGTTGTCCATTTCCACCAGTCTCTTTCTGCTCAAGCAAAGAATCACAGGTTACATGCTGGCCAACTGGTCACAGTAACAGAACTAGGACTAGCCACTGGAATTGAGTGTTTCAAGAAACAGTCAAATGGCTGCCTGCCACAGGGCAATAATCCTTTCCAGGGATTTGGTTTAGGCAGCAAAGACAACTCATTCAGCAGCCTGAAAGACCTCATGAGATAAAACGTTCATGCCGGCAAAGCACAATGCAGCCCCCGTAGTTTGTGATTAAATCATGGAGATGACAGTGCAGAGTAAATTTATTCAACATTGTTTATTCCACATTTTTTCCATATGCTTGAAAACAGAGAGGAAAGAAATAAAAATTATAAACAGACACTTCTTCCCTTAGACAGGAATCTTTGCACAAAGGCCAAATCACCAAATTAGCCAGGAGTACTGAGAGCTGGAAATGATGGGAGAGATGAACTACTCTGAGTAAAATTCCCAGCAATGCTTTCCCTAACCATAAACAAAAGTTTGGGAGACACAAGCAGTCTAAATTTGGGGAGCTGCTTTATTTCACATTCCATCCAAGTCTGACAGTGATGATTACAAGCAGTAGGCATATATTGATAGCCTGTATTTAAGACACATCCTGTTCTGTGATTACCAACCCAGTTCTTCTGCTGACCTGAAATGTTCCATAGAACTTTTAGGGAGCTCCCCTAATACAAAGAAAATGTCATAACATGCTTAATACTGCATGTCATTCCAAGACTTCCAACCATTTCATGGTTTGTGATCAAAACAGTTGCTTATATTGATACAAGAGGTGAAATTTTCAATAGGTTTTCCCAGTCATGCCTGGGTGCACCTTGTTTGTGTGAGAGAGCATATTACATGGATAGCAAGGTGTGTTGGGCACAGAATCAGAAATTCACGCAAAGCTGGTCCCACCATACGTCTGTAATTACTAGGAATCTATATCTGATAGTGGGTAGTGCAGTTATGTTATCCAGTGCCCGTATACTTGACTGTGAGAAGTTATAAATGCAACAGAGAGTTAGTTAACAACTACATTTGCATTGTAGAGACAATTCGCAGACAGCTGGTATCAGGCAGCCAAATGTCTCCTTTACAACAATGCCTAATCCACACTGTACTGTAGTAACAAAAAGAACTACTAGCTTTGCATCAGCTTTCTGGATCTCTTCCCTGCCAAATGATAACAGGAAAAACTGCTTGTTGTCCCTTCCACAACAGCACCAACACAGGTCAGCCTCTCGAATCCAAACCTGTACATGTGAAAGAAAGAAAATAACCTTCTAAACAATTCCAAACAATAAAACAGACACTATCTTAGGAAGAGAAAAAAAGTTAAAAGGAACTGGCAGAATGTTATGACAGTACCAGTCAGAGAGGCTACCAAAATAACCACCCCATTCAAGGGCTTCCCTCAGCCTCATTTCATATGCTGAGGCAAATTGGTGTTGGAGTTATAATGCTACAGAGGAGTCAGAATGACCTACTTTCACTCTCTACAAGCTGGGACACATCCTAGTCTCTATTAATAATATACACACTTCAGTTTAAATTGTGCTATAATCTGAATATTGCTTTAGTCCTTAGAGTAATAAAAAACCCCAAAAACCTAGTTTACAGAAACATCTTTAATACATGAGCATTTCAGATGCTTGCCACAGATTCATGAGAAGACGTTTGAGAATGCATTCACTTTCTGTTGAGTCCTTATTGAAGTCAAATCTCCTTTACTTCAGTGAGTTTGGCAGATTATGGATTGCGAACCCCCATTCTGCTCTCTCAGGTTATGAATTTTGTAGATCAAATGTTGTTAAATTCAGCAAAGCATCCTTTGTGTTGCACTATGGTCTTCATAAACATTAAGAAAACCTTTTCCCATTCCAATACTCAAAAGGTATATGACAGGGGAATAAATGCGACAGCTTTATCCTATCCTGTCAAACCACTATCCGCCCCTGGTTCCCAGGCATCTCTCACACACACAGCATCTTTCCGCCTAAAGAATTCCAAAATGCTTTCAAAGCTTTAGCTGATGTTTCAACTACAAGAGTTTACCTTCTGGCCAGAAGCAAGAAGTAAAACTGACTTACAGGAATAAGTGGGGATTACCTCTCATCAGCCAGCAGAGGTTACTGGAAACACACAATTACGTGCAAACTGTCATTAGGAGAGTAGGTAAACTCTTACCCTGTAATGCAAAGGAAAACAAAAACACTTCAGAACCTTCTGGCCAGCCCACAGAGTAACAGTCCTGACTCCTTTTGGGTGTCTCCATACTGTAAAATAATCCAGGAATAACTGATCAGGCACAAGTAATTTTCCAAAACAAAACAGGAACCAGTTGAGGTTATCTAGGCAAAAGATAAGAAAAATTCAGGCAGCAAACAATGTACTTCCAAGCCAAACAACAATCGAGGTTCACAAAGCCTCTCTTGGCCCGGGGAAGAAACCCTTCGCTTAGTAGAAAGAGAGGCCTGTCGACTCAGCACCATGAAATTGAATAAAACCTCTCTTTGTGGCAGCATCCAGGGGAGAAGGACAAAGGGCCTCTGCCACTGCAGCGTTTCTGAATGACACAGGCCTCCAGCACCTCCAGCACTCCTCCCACCAGCAACAGAATCCCAGGAAACTGAGTGCTTATTCATGACTTGGGCTCTGTCCATTTTCTGAATTTCCCCCTGCATTCTCCAATGCTGATTATTTAACAATATCTTCTTTTAACTTGCCTCTTGTCTGCCACTTCCGCATTTAATTGCAAGTTCATGGGTATTAAGTGGCCTGCACAGCTGAACTAAGTCATCTTGATTTGAAGGCTCCCTTTCCTCATAAAAGAGGAAACAGTTCTTTTTCTGTTTTTCTGTCTGTCTGTCTCCATTTCCCTTTCCTTGGCCACCTCTCCCCTTCCCCCTCCCTCCTCTCCAATTTTTCTCTTTCCTGTTCCCTTTCCCATCCTACATTTCTTTCTCTGTCTCCCTATGAATCAAATTCACACTTCTCAGAGATGTTGATGTGTGCAGGGAAAGCAAAGCTCTCAAACACTGGCACCTGTTCTTAAAATGGCTCCCAGGCTTCCACAGGAATTTCTAGTCTGCATCAAAATCTGTGGCAGAACATAACAAAACAACCCACTGCTCGCTCTCATGCTAAATATGTGGGCACACTGCTTTGTGTTAACATACCTGAACAGCAGCTCACTGATAACTAAACTTTTGCAAAGGTGGGATATCCTTTGTGCTGTACAGCAAGTTTTGAAGGAAAATATGTAAACCAAAGTTTTAACTTCTGCAACAGGTAACTATGGAGAAGTAGCAGTAAGGATAAACAACGCATACTGATTTCCCCATTGTGACATGAATTCTGACTGCAGTGATGTCACCTTCTGCTCTCACTTACTGGAAAAGACTAGTTCATCAACACTGCCTGTAGTGTTAAAAAAAAAAAAGGAAGAGGAAATAGACATGGCAACAGGTGTCAGCTTGAAAGGACCTAGAGTCCACAGTAGACTTTTTTGACACTTGCTATGTCAAAAAGAGGAAAATCTGGTGCCAAAACCAAGAGCCATAGTAAAACAACCATTGCCCAGTGAAACCTGAGACACAAACCCCCAGAGTTAATTTGTTAATTGTGCCATATGTTAACCAAAATTTCACCTCTTTCTTCCATCTCCCCTCTTTCCAAGCTCTCCAGACACCTACAATGCTATGATTTTATGCAAAAATGGAAACATTTACTAAAGAATTCACCCAAAAATATCATAAAAGGCAAATTCATGGTGTACATACTTTTACTATTGTACTGCTCTTTTCTATTGTCATTCTGCTCATAATGATCCTTGTTCACTGCATCTCTGGCTCACAAAACTCACAACATTAATGTTAAAACTTACCCTCCTGCAGGACTTCCAAAGATATACTACGGAAAATAAATAAGTAGGGTTCATAACCACTCTGTACAATAGTTATTATCCTGTTTTACAGAAGAAGGCACAGAAGAGTAAACTGCCTAGCCCAATTCAACTACTGAACCACTGTGAGGGCAGGGAGAGAATCTGATCATGAATTTCATAGTCCACTAAGTCAGTGACAAAACTGCTTTTAACCTCTGTAAGATCAGGATGTGCAGCTCCCCCACCCTAGCTCTCAGCATCTGAAACGCTAACCCCCCCACCATTGTTGAGAGGACATTCAACTGCAGTCAGCCATTAGAAAGGGGTCCTAAATCATTACCTACCAGTGTAAGAGACAGCCACCTGACACAAGAGTTATGTCACAAATTTGGGATTAAATACTTCCCCACCAAAACCACTGATCTACTGAAGTTTAAAAATTCATCAGGAAAATGCTGTCTTCTACTCACAATATTCTTTCAACACAAAAAAATAAAAAACCAAACCTTTGCTTTGAACCAGAAGCCTGAAATTAAACTAATTCTGTTGTAGGAAATTCCTGGGTTTTGGCTGAAAATGTTCATATAGAAAAAGGAAAGTTATGATCTGCAGAAAAAAAATAACAACAACAATCAGGAAACATCTTCGTTTTCAAATCAGCTATACATATGATGCTAGGATGTTTCATTTCAAATACTTTACTTGGAAGGAGCAATTGAAGAATCTACTTTATGAGCATATGGATGAATATTTGCCCGAAAGAAAATTTAAAGGGGGTGGTGGGAGAAAGGAAGCAGACAAAAATTCATCCATTGTTTCTTTCAGGACCTTCAGAAAGTTTCCAAAAATATTAATGAAATCAAGACAACTTATTCTTTCAAATCAGTTAACACAGGGCAAACCAGGTACCCCTCTCTGACCTCCTTTCTTTCACAACCTCAGGACCCCAACAACTTAGCCCTTGCCCCAGCAGCTCAGTAAGAAAAGACTTGGTATGTGGAACTAGTTACAACTTCCTTGGTAATAACAACAAAAATCATAAACGCTATAAGCAAATCTGATCTGAGGACGTAACCAAAAAACCCCATTTTATTATTATATTTTATTCCAATTGGTTAAAAAGCAGTACAGAAGGGAGGAGGCCTTCTCAACAAGTGCTAGTACAATACTGAGCATTCTGCAGTGAGAAAACATAGTTGTCTATATTTTTAATGTGGCTGAGCCAATATTGACATGGAATTAGAAAACTCTCCCCAATTTTGGAGATCTATGTGGTTTAAAACAAACATTTACGAAGTTTGCTCAGCGGTACACTGCACAAGATACAAAGAAAGGACAAGTCTGTATTCTAACTAACCTGCCTCAGCACTCCACTAACATGAAGAGGACTTGGAGTAGTACAGACATCTCTGCAGAGCTGTAAAGAGTAACAAGGTAACACCAGAAAACAGCCTAATCAGGTTGCTTGTTTGTTTGTGTGTTCTCTCTGCTATACACTCATCTCTTCCAACTGGGAGTGTTCATGACATGCGTATGGCTCTTCACAACACTTCCAGAGGTGCACACAGAAGGGCAGTGACAAAAGCAAAGTCAAACTCCTCCAAGGAACAAATTTCAAGACTGCCCTCAGTTAACATTATTTTTTTGTCAGAAGGGTGAATTTTTAACAGTTTGTCACTGCCAAGATGGTGACCCTTGGTAAGACAGATGAGGCAGAAGTAACTCTTCTCCCAGTCCTACATACCAATTCTGCCAAATAATCAAGTGGTGGTCCACAAATTTCAGTTGTTTCTGGGGTCACAACTTCTTCCAGAGACTAGTCTTATTAACATGTTGTCTGAAGATACATGGATTGCTTCTGTGTTGGAAGGTTATGGAAACAGAAATATCAAAAAGCTGCAGTGCCAATGCAAGCCAAAAGAACAACTGCCCTTCTGCTGCAGGAGAGAGTTCCAGCCTCTCTTTTACCAAGCACTTAACACACTGTTGAGGTTTTATATCCATTGAAACAGAGAAGTCAAATTGCCGCAACAATTCTACATATCAAAGCATGTATCTGTTCAGTAGTTGTCAACAGCAGCTGGATGTCACCTGAAAGAGACTTTGGGTCACTATCCTACATGTTTTGTGCAGTATGGCACTAACACGCAAGAGCAGGTTTTGCTAAGTTCCCCTGACTGAATTTGTGGAAAGTGATGGTAAAACATTTCCATTTTGCAAGTCTTTTTCACAATGCAATCACTGTGATTTGAAAGCTCAAAAAAGCCATTTGCATTATTCCCCCCCCCCAGTCATTAGTTATTCAGTCTCCCCAAAGCCAGCTACTAATAGACTTAAATGTATGGACAAACCAGAGCTCCGTCCCATGAAGAGGCACAGTTCAGGCTTACCATGGAAGAACACAATGCCACCCATGCTCCTTCTGCTAAACTGCCAGCATGACTTCTACCTAGAAGAACAAGCAGCTGAATGTGTAAACTGATGATTACAGACCAACAAATGAACTACGTGACAAATGATACGGAGCAGAGGCCTACCAACCATAAGAGTTTAGCCGCCTTTAAAATCAAAAGGGGGTTTTGGTAGGGGTTCTTTGGGAGTGGGGGTTGGGGAGTGTGGTATTTTAATTCTTTGCCTTTCGAGTTCGGAGCCTTTCAGTGCTGGTACACTCTTATTCCACAAGCTGGTCTCAATTTGGCTGAAGCACAGACTTCACCATACTTCATTACACACCTCTGCTGTACAACTGTGGGTTTTTTTATTCTGCACTCCAGAAATACAACTTTGTAAAACTGAAGCTGTCAGAGACCTCCTCAAGGCCTTCTGTGATAATATGCATGCTTAGGAAAAAGTACTGAGGCACACTACACTCCAAAGATTTTTTTTTTTTTTTCAGTTTTGAGAACAAAGGAATGTAAGCACGTAAAGAGATAACAGAGGGAAAGAAAAGAAAAGGAGGCAATACAAATTGTATGAGATTAAGTCCACAAGAGAAACCAAGGAGAGCGTGCAAGCTGCAAGTGGTCTTGGGTGTCTTGGACACACCCAGTCAGCACATGTACCATTAAATGTGGCTGGCACTCTGCTACGCATTCTGAGAAACCACATCCCCTACTATAGCTAGAGCTACTGTCAAACGTCTCTTGATACAAAGCTAGTAATTATTACTAATGGTATCATTAATTGTCATTTTACTACATATCACAAAATAATATTTTGTTCTCATTAAGCTCAAAGAGCACAAAGTCTCTTGGAAACAATTATGACAAAATAACAATTAAGTCTAAGCAGCTTTTAGACACTGCCTGTGCTGCTGTGGCAAACAAAAGGATCCAATCCCACTGACTCAAGGCATTTAAGGAAGCACCACTTTGATACAGCAAAAATCACCAGGAGTCCTGAAAGCAGATCTCCTGAAAACAGCCCATCAGGCATATGCTCAGGCAGATCATATCTTGCAAACAGATTTCAGAAGCAGACTTTAGAAAACAGCACCATCTGGATCAAATTTGCAACTCTATCCATAAATAAGAAGGGACAGCTTATGGCATCACTGCAAGCATATTTATAAAGTGTGGGAATATCAGGCCGAGAAGCAAGAGTACTAAGGAGAAAATGCTGTCTACAGGAGTGAAAAATGCAGCTGTATCACTAAGGAAGTGGTGTGAGGAAGCCACTTCACAGCAAAACGAAACTAGCCAGGACAAAGATGACTGGAAATGAGGCAGCTGGATGCCAAGAACATTCAAAAAACGTGGAACCAGCCAGGTTCTGGAGCTAAATTGTAACTTATGAACAACAGGCAAAATTCTTTCATCTGCACAGCAAACATCCATTCTACTATGGTGCTCCTCTGTGCAGAGATAGCAGAGCCAGGCATGTAGAGAAAGCTAACAGGCAGCATCTACATCCCCCAGGAGAACCTAGAAAGAGAATTTCAATGTACAATTGAAAATGGTCCAGTGATTTATACCTTTGAGAATCCAGGCAATCAAAACATGCTGTTATTCTTTTGACCCAGCTGACTAGCCAGAAATATGGGGGAGTTGCACACTGTCCCAATTAGGAGAAAATTCTTAATTGTTAGGTGATTTTTTGTATCTACAAAAACACACAAAGAGGTGTAAAACAACTGTGTTCCTCATATGAGGGAGGATATTAGTATTCTGACAGTCATGTCACAAATCTATACTGTTGTCTTTTGGATGCTAAGATAGTTAAAATCCAGCTGATTTTTTTCAGGTAAGAATGAAATAGAAAAGGGAAGGACTTTTCTGAAACATTATGAATTTAAAGTATACAAACCAGCTCACTTAAAGAGACTGTGGCTAATTTTATAGAAGGTGAGAGCTTCCAAACATATATGGATTGCCACAAAATCTGAACAGGTCACCATATTTGCAGGACATATTTGAAACCAGAAAGAAAAGAAATTACCTGGCAAAAACGGAGGATCTAGGCAATAATTTTACATGATTAATCTCCCTCAAATGTGAAACACCCACCCAGTATCACAGGATGTCCCCCATGGTACCCCTTCCTACCATTGGTAACAGCATTGTAAAACTGGATTCAACACTCTGACTTTAGGAAAATTTGTAGCTCCAAAATTACTTTTGTTTCACTTGTTTCATTATTATTTTTCAAAAAAAGAATCCACACTTTTTATGTGTCTTTAGGGATTTGTTCTGTTTTTAAATATGCATGGCTTTTGGAGAAGTTAGGGTAACTTGTTTAGAGTGGCTTTCAAACCTAAGTCGCATATACTTTGCTAAGGACTAGGGTGATTTAGGACTTCACCACCCCTTCTACTTGGTTACTGCTTCGCTGCTGGAAGTTACTGTGCCTGCTCTCAGCCAGTTTATGTGAGCTACTCCTTTGCTTCAGCACAGTGTCAGCCAGCTTAGTTCGAGGCACCAAAGGACTACTTCGAGCTAAACTCCCTAACTTTTCGCTCAGATATATTAAAGAGCCCTCACAAATTTCAATGAGACCAAAAGGATAAGAGTTATGAATACATAAAGTAAGGTAAGAGGAAATAATCAGACAGGAAAGCTGCCTAAAAGCAATTAAGAAAGCCTTTGACTAATTCCTCTCCACTGTTTAAAATCAAAGAATGAAGAAAATCAGGAATATAAGAGATCAGAATGCCACCCTGTACACGAATGCAGGCGCACAGTATCTTTTACACTTATGTCAGCAGTCTGTCTCATTCATTCTCAACAAGAACTAGTTACAGACAATTCACAACATTCCCTTTATCTATTCCACTGCTTCATTATCCTGACTTTTTGAAAGCATCTCCTAATTTTCCTCAGTTGCTGCAATTTAAACCCATTACTTCTCGTCCTATCAACTATGGACACAGAAAAGAGTTTACTCGCTTCATCTCAGCAACTTTTTCAGCCTGAGCAATCCAAATTCATTCAAGTTTTGCTTTAGAACATCCCTGTTGTTCTTTTCTGGATACCAACAACTTGGGAAGCTTATATACAAAACTTGACATTGCCCTGTAAGCAAAGAACTTCAATAATAAAATGAATAATTTAAGAATCCTTCCAATTTTAGCTGTACAGGTGTAAGAATTTATTACTTCTGCCTGGTTTTTAACAGTATCAGATTAATTCAAAAGAGCTTTCCAGAATTCAGTCATTCTGGCTTTGTAACCCATTAATCTTTTTCCCATGTCCACACTGTCTCCCATAGCCTTCCTTGTCCTTGCATATGATGATTATGTCTGTCACTAATACAGATAAACAAAAACCAGACTATGGTATTCAGCTGTTTATCCAGTAAATGCTATGATCACCATGCTCATTTTCTAAGGAGCAGAGCCAAGGCTGCATATGCCAACTAGCACAGCATCCAAGCAGTACATTCTAGGTGGCAAATCTAGACAGGGAAACATGGATTGGCTCCCTGCTCTTGTATACAAACACTCAGAGTTTGCACACAGGAAAGGGCATGAAGTAGTATGTCAGACAAATGGCATTTCAGTTTCTTCTCATGCTAATGGCTCTTCGGGTGCTTTTTAAGGGAAAAGTAGATGTCAGTTTCTGAGTCTTCTGATTGGATTTTTTAGCCTTTTTCTTCTCTTTTCAAAAATCCGTTCTTTTAATTCTCTTCCAGGGGCGTACCTATGCCTCACTGTGCCTACCCTTGGGTCTGCTGTGAGCTCATCTGTTCTCCAACAAAGCAAGCTATTACCCAGAAACAAAGAGAAATGCTTTCTTGTTGCTCCCTCATACCCAGCCCTTGGAGCAATCATGTTATTCTGTCCGAGTTATTTCTGCCTCTGAAGAACTGCTGGCCTCAGTTTCCTCCACGTATTTGTATATCCCATTTTTTTCTCTTAAAATTCAGAGCAGCAGGGATTGAAGTTTCTACTGTTCCCACCACTGAAGTGAATCTATACCTCCCTGACATTTTATTTAATGAAAGATTTACATAATAGTATTTGAAAAAATAGCACATTTGTTGTTGTTCTTTTATTTTGATTTATTTTGTTGAAGAAACAGCCACTGCAGCTGGAGAATTTGAGACCTAGAAAGCAGATATGAGCTGTTGAAGAGCAACAGCATCATCTAATATTTAGCACCACACTCTTTATGCATGAATACCCTCCATAACTCACTCCAGACTATGCCAAGATTTCCAGCTCATGCATGCTTTAGCAGTTGGTACCACACATCAATAGGTTATGAATTTGGAGTTATGACTGCTATGTAAACTCATAAAGACTCCACTTGAATCAGTAATAGCCAAGAATTCACTACCAAGAAACAAGAATCCCATAATTCTGCTACAGTCTAGAAGGTACATCCCATTAATAAATGCGCAAAGTATATATGTGGTGTGGGAGAAACTATCCTGGCATAAGTAGAAACTAAAACCATAAAACACATAGAAAGCAGGAAACTGCCCCAAACTAGCAGCAATTTACTGCCAAACAAGATGTTTAGGTAGGATGGTGCCAGTATTCTAGCCAGGCCTCATCTTTTACTCTTCCTGGACAGTAAGCAGGGTGCAGTACCTTCCTGCTGCAGAGCGTGAAGACCACAGGCCCTTTGCAGGCAGGGACTTGCACACAACACCTCTTTTTGTGCGGGTACAAACCTAACTGAATGCCTTCCCTCTTCTGTTGTGTATTCACCACTTACTGCACAGAAAACCAGCGTCAGAGGTGTTTTAGAAATATTACCATTCCTGTTTTTGTAATACTGTTTGCAAAATTAAGTTTTTACATATATACGGACACTATAAATCCAGCTGAATCTGAAATATGTAAAATATATTATTTTTCTAACCTGTTCTCTTGCCATCTTCTTTACATCTTTGGGTATATACTTCCTTTATAAGCAAAATGACTGAGAACCTTTACATAAAGGAAAAAAAGATACTTTATTTCTCAGCAGTTCACAGCTTTCTGTTTATCACCTTGAAGGTTGAAATAAGTACTAGAGTCACTCTGAAAATAGTTATTTTATATTATAATCACTATAGGGGCAGCTCCAATTAGTGCTGGCAAATGAACAGTAAGGGCAGATGAATCCAGGAAAAAGCAGGGGTTTGTGCAAGTAACACCACAAATAACAAAAAAACCTGCCCCATGGCTCTGAAGATTAAATTAACAACTTTTCAGCATTCTCCCATAATCCTGAATAAGGAGACCTTTATACAATTACTTTCCTCACGTTCTGGACCCATGAAAACTTTCCTAGTTGATGGTATCTGAGATTAAAAACTTTTATATCTTTCTGTCTCATACTAACCATCCCCTGCCCACACCCATCTCTCTACAAGAATAGATAGAACACATGGAGAATTGGCATTTCATGATTACTCTCCACCTCTCTCCTGCAATATATTCTGCCTGACACCAATGAGAAATTCTTCATTGGGTATGAAATTCTGGTATGCACAACATGCACACCTCATGTAGATCTCATTTCAGTGCTGATTAAAGAAAGATGTGGAAAGAGAACTTGCTATAGGATTTCATTGCACATCAGAACTTCACATTTGAAACTAATCTGAGATTGATACACATCTTTTCCTTCTTCCTCACTCCTACAAACAGAATTAACTCCACCAACAAGGACAAAGTGCAATAAAAGGACCGCCTCATCGGGCACAAACAAAACCTCCATTTTCAGAAGAGTGCTGTTAAGGTGATCACAGAGTATCAAACCTTTTTCTTCCAGGTACTCCAAAGCAGATCACCCCTTTGGAGAGGCATCACAGAATCCTGACAGCACCACAGAGCCACATATGAAGAAGTATGTGCTGGAAATAATGCTGGGTGTCCCTAACTGGAGGGACGTTCCTGGTGGATGGCACCGTGCATCCTATCCAAAAGCTTCTAAAGGCAGCAGAGTTGCCCCAGAAAAACAGGAAAGTTGGTAACATGATACTCAGTTGTCAAAGACACATACCATACAGGGAGCTTTGTAACTAGTTCATGTCACTGTCTGGTATTTAGACTGCTGGAAAAGAGAGACACTTTTTTCTTTAAGAAAAGATTTATATAATGATGAGTGAAGACAGAAATTATTCATTTAGTCAAATTCCACTTAAATGCACATTAGAACGGACAGGTAATACATCTCTAAATAAGAAGCTTCGCAATGAAAAGATCATGAGAATTCTGTCACTAGTGCCGCAGCTGGTGTTATCATTACTCAGAAAAAAATACACTGAAGCCCAAATTACTCTCCACATACCAAAAAAAAAAAAAACCAAAAAAACCAAACCCCAAACCTAACCCTAGGGAATTTGTTTTCACTTCATCCAAAAGTCTCAACCCTTCTGACCAATTCCACCAGCTCAGCTGAAACTTGCTTACACAGCAAATATAAGAAAATACCATAAGCCTAGAAAACAGAAGCAGGCTAAGACAGCACATGTTTCTCTTCCTCCTTTGAAATTGTCACTCAAATATAATCTGTATTTAACATTTCTTGATTCCAAAAAGCAAGCTCTAGTCTTATGGTGGAGGTTCCTTGCAGATGACCTCAGTGACCAGCAAAGGGTTCGAAGAGCCATCGGAGCTCAGTCTAGATGCAAGAAGTCGTACAGCAAGGCCATGCCTGAGCTCTTCTACCCTCACAGCTACTGCCCTCACACAGTCCAAATAAAACCAATACCCATTGCGTACTGTCAGCCAGGCCAGGTATACATCATGAACTCAGACCTCCAACACAGGAGCTCTGGCAAATACTGTTTGAAAGCCCCCAGGCATCTTCCCCACCACTTTCCTAGGGTTTATTGTGTCTAAAGTATATGTGGCAAAACAGGCAAGTGCCTAATCCTCAGCCACTCCAGTTGCCATCCTATAGCTAACTATAAACTGTTAATTAACATGCATTTGGGCTAAAGACTGTGACTCTCATTTGCATACTTATTTAAATGAGATGGCTGAAGCAATTATTGTCCTCTACTCTCTGTTCCTTCCTCTCCTGAAGGTTACACCTCTGTCTCAGACAAGGCTGCACAGAAGGTGCATCTGTTGCTTACGCATTGTCCTCTACAACTCAACATTTAGGCATTTAAACAAATCACTGCAGCCTTTAATCTGCATTAGTATATTAAGCTGTAAACTATAGCAGCTGAGGATACAAACCACAGACATCCATTCATACCATGGGACTTCAACTTCTAGTAATGTGGCAGGGTAAACAGGCACAGTGATAACCCCACATGGTCACCCCACTTAAACATGCTTACAAACATAAATCAAAGCCCTAAGCAGTGATTCGGAGTGAAACTGGTGGGACTATCCTCTGGTTTGGTCTACTGTACTCTAAGATAATGATGTGAAATAGGGATTCCAGGATAATGGCATATCACATACACTGGCATTTCCAATTGTTTGCAATGGCCAGAAAGTACTGAAATTATGATCCCAAAAGTATCCACAATATTAATGTTGTGTTCTGCTCTGCACCAACCAGTCCCAGTGGACATTTGCATGTCCATCTCCTTTGAGCCATACAACAGTGTCACTTCCCTGCTCCGGCAGCAGGTATAAGGAAGCTGAAAACACTATGTTCTCTCCTCTCCTTCCCCTTGAACAAAGGTACCTGCACCTCACCTCATAAACTGCTGGAGTGGAGAAGAATAGAAATGTATGTGGGGACAATCAAGAATTTGTGATGTGGGAAACAAGACATGACAGGATGTTGTACTGGTGCAGGGATGCTGAACTGAGTGGAGAAAAACAGTCTAACACCATCTTGGGCTACAGTACCCAACATACCAGGTGTCTCAAACATAAGTCTTGGCTTTCTAGAAAGATTATATCAGCTGGAGCGAGAGAAAAGGAATGTTCCTACTAGGGCATTACTCCACCTTTCTCCAAACCACTCTCCCTCAAAATCTCACCAATCTCTTATTCAAAAGGTTCAATAATATCATGATTTGCAGAGATATGTTATGCTACTGTTTTTATTTTAGGCTAACTAACTGTGTTAGTTTGCACATGGCAGTAGTGACCTCTGACAGTCAGAGCTGGTGAACAACAGTCTTTTTGTGTGAAAATAAGGAGAATTAGGACAACACCCAACAAGGGTGCTGACTGAAGATGCATCTTCAAAATTAACGAAAAGGAGGCAGCTGAAGCCTTGTGTGTGCAGAGAGGTGCAAAACATACCAAAAATAAACCCTCCTGTCCTGAAGGATGGGTTTGTGCAATGAATTTCAGGACTCAACTACTTTAATTTGCCTTCAAACTTTAAGTCTGAACCTTGGAGTTAAAAAATTACAGAGAAAGAAACTTCCTTTCTGTGACATCTCTGAAGTTCCAGCTCCTCACCAAAAATCAAGAAGTGCAGGGAAGCCACGCAAGTGAAATGTTCTATATACTAACTTTCATAACTAAACTTTTTCCAAATCTCTCCTTGGATTCAGTTTGGCCTTAGACTGTTTTACTTTGCTGGAACAGACAGGCTTTTCCTAGTAAACACAGGGGCAGCACCAGCAGTACATTCAAACCACCAACATTTTCACTTCATTTCTGTCTTTTACACCCTCTGTGCTCAATGTGTGCTTGATTGCGGAACGCAGGCTTGAACTTACTGCTTTAAAAAGTACTTCTGCATAGTGTTGAGAAGAGTTAGTTTCACCAGCTAACACATAACACAAGCAGACTAGGCAAGTGTGAAACAACCAGATGTCTGAGTGTTTGCACTTGCACTTGCTGAGATTCTAGCATAAGCACAACTGTTCAGACAACTGCTACTGAGTAATTCTGAGACATAACATAGCTTCTTTATTTACATTTTTATTACTCACTGAGAGCAATGGCAAGCTGCTGACTGGCAATTCCTGAAGAGCCAAGACTTACATTCTACACTGTATGTTCAGATATGACTACAGTAGGAAAATTCTCCTAGCAGTCTCTTGCATCCAGCAGAGGTACTCCCAGAATGGAAAACTTAATGCCTTACATCCCCATTGATTCTTGGTCTGTGCACAGAGACTGTCAATACTGCTTCTGGTTATGCCTAACAGTCCCCCTGGAATTGAGCTAAGACCACCAGTTCATCAAGCACTAACTGCGAAGGATGTGTCAGCTGGTTGCCAGCAGACTGAATTAAAGAATTAAAATTTTTGTTGCACTTTTTCACAAAAAAAGATGTATAGCTTGTGCGACATCTTTTGCTCATTTTTTTCTCCTAAAAGAGGTAAGGAATGAAGACAAGATATTCAGTTTCAGTTGCCGGCTCTGTTATTACTTCCCCTGCAACCTTTGGACAAGTCATTTTGCCTTTCTGTGCCTCAGTTTCTCCACCTGCTAAATACTGGTTTTCTATTTTGAGATAATATAGCCAAAAAAGTGCTGCATAAACACAGACTAGTATCTTTATTCTTAATGCACTTCAAAGCAAAATTTTCCTCTTCGCTAAGTAAAATAACCTGAGACTTTTCTTCCAACTGGGTTAAGCTGGTTTTTGATACCATGCTGCCCCAACAGCTCACCCAGAACCACATTAAAACAGAACTTATGTCATGCAGCCTTGCCTCCAAACACACACCACCTGGACATAGCAACTGCTGCCACTGCAATTTAATTCTTGCTTGCTGATTGCAAATTTCAGTTCCTCTGGTTGTGTGCTGTAAAAATTTTGATTCATACTTTACTTTCCAAATATTGTGGCTTTTCTTGTGCAACTGCTTAAGAAAGATGCATTGGCCTCTATTGTGCAAAAGGATCTCTTATGACATGCATATGTACTGCGTACACAGTATAACAGAAAAAAACAACCAAAAGGCTGGCTGTTCTTTCTAGCTTTATTTTACATCAAGATGCATATTAAGCTGTTTTTAAATGGGGAAGGAAACAGAGGTCAGAGTGAAATTCCCAGAGGTACCTTGCTGTTCATGATGTTGATATTCTATACACAGAAAATGCTGATACTGCAAGGTGATAGGCACCTGCTAGAACAGGCTGAGCTTTTCCACCTCCTCCTGGCTTCAGCACCCCGCAGGATAAAGACCACAGAGATAGCAGAATCCTCAAAAGGTGCTCTACCAGACATAATGCAAAACAGAATATCATCCTAAGTAATCTTTCTTTTTAATTTTTCCTCTGCTACTCTGTGTAACTGCAGAAAACTTCCAGTACCCTTCACCAACAAATCCATCCATAAAGCAAAGCTTCATCAGCTTGATCTGTTAACCATGTTAAAATCAAGATGCAGCTGAGTACATTAAATATTTAAAGAAAGAGAGGCTTACCAGTCAAAAAAATAGGAAAACACACATTTCTTCAGGGACTGTTTTGCTGACTGAGTAAAGAGTAAGAAAGCTTTGCCCCATTTGGCAAACACATAAAATACCCAAACCCAACCAACAACGAAAACCAAAGCAAAGTAATAAAAACTGTGCACAATTCTTAATTTATAACAACAGGAACTGCCCACAGCTGATTTTTTCAGAGAACCGTCATAGTTGGTGAATAGTGAAAGACTATGTAATGATGTAATATGTCTGCAATCACCTTTCTAATTCCAGAAGTACTGATCTGTCCTGTTTGACTTCTTCCATTCATCTACAACCAATACTCTTTCCAGTTGCATTTAGTTCAAAAGCCTTGACTATACCTTAAATTTATTGGTCCATTTTTGTTTCTAAATGCTTTTTGTTCTTGCTCCCTAACTTCTAAGTGCAGTTACTCTAGCAAATACTACTTGTGAGTGCTGAACAGAGAGGGAGGAATGCACTGAAGTGAAAAAAACATGTGCAGTAAGATTATCCATCCTTGTGCAACAGCTTTGCAATCCACTGCAAGGGAAGGCAATGGTAAATGAAGAATGTGGGTGCGATGTGAAGGCCAGAGGACTGAATGCAGCAGAACTCTAGAAATTCAGTGGTGGCAAAGCTAGAGGTCTGACTCAGTAAAAAGCCCAGCAAAACAGATACTGCAACACTAAATGCACTGGATTTTGTGTGCCCTGTACCGTTTAATGACTAAGTTAAAAACTGAAGTGGTACTTTTGACTTGTATAAATAACTTAATTGGTAAATCTCACTTTTCAACTATACCTCCCCAAAAAATCATCTTTGGTCCATATAGCCTGAAAATCACTATTTATTTACTGACAAGTTTTCAGAACATGTTCTCCTCACATGTGAGCAAAACACTTGTGCCAGTGCAAAGAAGGAGACATGTATTTGCAACAGGGATAGTTTCCCATGTAAAGTTTTAAGAGCCAATGAAGGAGCCAAACTCTGGGAAAAGTGTCTTCCCAATATCCATCTCTCCTTCTCCTGTTGAGGGATCATGCCTCTGACAACTGACTACTCACAGCAAACACATTTCTGCAGCTCTCTTTGGAAATCTTCCCCCCGTTCTTCCCTTATTTTGTGTCTTGTCAACACCCTCTCCTCACAAACAGCTGCTTCCCATCTGAGCTGATTTCTGAGCACAAAGTCAGTAACACAACAGAGACAGAACCACCAGCACCCAGAGGGATATGAGCTAAAAAATTATATGCAAGTGTCCAGTGATTATCATTTGAAGCCTTTGATCTTCCACAATAAAAAGGGAAGTAAATAAAACAGATATGAGCAAGCAGCACTTCATGTGAAGGACCAAAGTGTTTTCAGTCTACAGTATCTCAGCTTACAACTGTTAGTAAGGACACTCAGAATTAGGTAATTAAAATCCAGTGCCTTTTCACACTGTCCTAAAGTAGTCCCCACCCATTCAAACTGTATTTCCTTTCTGTCTCCTCCACAGATCAAGAAAATAAAAGACCTCAAGTAATGACGACAACAAAGTCAGTAATGACAAAAATCTAAGGAAGGCTGACAAAACATATTTCCAACACTTCTGGCCTGGCACCTACAACTTTCACATAACAACAAAGCATCAGAAATAAACCCATCCACAGCAGTCACCAACACAGAAAAGCTAGCCCTGGGTCTGAGTGTCAGCTCTGCCATGGGCATCACTGTTCTACCAGAGTCCTATTTTAGGAAGATGTGCCACGTTCTGGGGTGGGACCTGTACTAGTAAGCTATCAGCGCCAGAACGTGGGCCTGAGCCTTGCAATTCTGTTAGAAAACTGTTAGAATATCTCCTGGCACCCTTTGGCCCAGGCCTACTAGCATTCTTCTAAACAATTCCCAGCCATGGTGCCAGGTTAGGATGGGCCAAGGACCATTCCCAATAGGCAGTTTAAATGCAGCCATCCTACTTCAAGACTCAGAGAGTTCAGTGGTACAAGACAAGACCAGCTCATGCCAGTTGGCCTCTGGGCCAGAGAATAAAGCCTGGCACTGTTTTGTTTACTACGTTTGTAGCCTAAGTCTCTTGCTTAATACAGGGCATTAACCACTGATCAGATCTAGCAAGACAGAAAAACTTTTGCCTCCATGCCTTCTCTGTGACCTACACATTAAATAGCACACAGCCTGCTCATATATACCTACATTAGGCTTGTCCATTGTTCCCACAACCACCCGGATTCTGTTTAAGAATCAAGTTTCAGAGTCCGAAACATTTTACCAAGTCAAAAGCTTTACAACCTTCTGTTATTGCCCCTTCAAACGCAATGAAAGGGGCTTCTTTAGCCACCTAGTGATGAGGTTAACAGCAAATGGCTCCCTGTGAGGTGATGAATTCAAAGCAGTTGTCAGATTATACAGAAAGTCCCACGGGACCAGAGACTTTGCTGTGTAGCTAAAACCCACCCACCTGTCTGAGATAAGAACTCACTAAAATGCAAATTCTTATCAGGAGTCTGTCCCCAAAGCAGGGCCCTCCACCAGTGACACAGGACACTTAGAATATCAGGGAACTCCTCTCATTGTCAGCTTCCTCAGCTTCCAAAATAATCCCCAAATGCAACCTTTTATGTTTTCCCCTCTTTCCTGACATGTATGCCCCTCATGTATCCCATGGCAGGTTGTTCCAAGTTATTCAAACCACACTAGGATGCCAGAAGCATGAGCAAGCAAAACTTTCAAGACAAAAGTGTTATCACTGAAGTGATTTACTGTAGATAAGAAAAAAAGTATAAAAAGATGTAGATGATGTTGTTAGGCTTTTTTAAATCTAAGCCATTCTATCATGTACAAAGGTAAACATCTGACAGCCATCCAGTAAAATGAGTCTCACAGGTTCAAAGCTGTTCCTTAATAAATTGCTCAGATCACAAAGACAAGCATCACTCCTTGGTGGCACCTCAGCAGTCAGGGTCACCAGTTGCAAAGGACTGTGCTAGCCTTTCTCTTTAAAAAGTGGTCCACTCAGGGAAGGGGTGAGCATCACAACCTTTCAGTGATCAATATTTGCTCATTCTGACACATTAGGGCAAGACACACTAGCAGAAAGAACGTGGGTTTGGTATCACTGGTAGTGACACTGGTTCACAATTAAACCCGCAGCCCAATTTGTGCAAGTCAAACTCCTAGCCCAATCACATCAAGTTTCACACCCAAAACATACAGCCAAGCAGTTCCTAATATATGCCTAAAGGAGCCCTGAAAATGTTGGCCCTAACTCTTAGACAGTGGCAACTAAACAACTGACAAATCCACAGGGAATATATAATCAGCACCCTGCATTTTAGATTGTTTGCTCCTTTTTTTTTTTTTTTAAACTGAAAGTGTATTACTGGACCAACTAAATGATGACTAGTCTGCAAAGATTTTTAATGACCACAACACAGTGCTTGTTAAAAAAAAAAAAAAAAAAAAGGTGTCCTCATTTTACATAAGCTAAGTGGTTTGGGAACCAACAAATTAACCTGTTGGCACAAGAACTGACCACAAGCAAATCAGAAGTACAAAACGAAAGTCGGGTTAAGAATGGTCACAAAATTTACTCTGTGAGTCATGAGACATCAGATAAGTTGCAGCAAGGTATTATTTATATGGCTGATATACGTCCATAAAAATAATTATAGCAATGGCAATAGCAGTGAGATTGACCCAATATCCTTACATGAACATAAATGTTCCTCTAACTCCATTCTACAGTCCCATCATCTCAGTAACCACCCTAATCTTTAAATAATCAAGGTGTAGAAATCTATTGCCCTCTCTGAAACTCAAAGATATATGACATAAAATTGCAGCTGTCTCCAGAGCTGTAGGAAGTCGCATTGCCAGCCAGCTTGTGACAAGTTCTTGTGCTAATAGCACCAGGTGAAAAAGCAGATGTGCTTACATAAGCATCATGATGCCCAGAATAGTCAATACCTGTCTTTCTGTCACTAGGTTTCAAGGGGCCTATCAGAGCTCCCATTCAGCTTTGGGCAATCACTATCTCATGGCTTGACATATGGCTATCAGCTGTGTAAGCAATGAGTTATTCTTCTAAGGAGGAGGGCTCATTAGAAAGAGCAAAGGAACTGTTTTCTTGCCATAGAGCCATTTTCTCTTACTCTGGTCTTGAGATCGGCAGTTCAAAGGGAGCCAAGGCTTCTTCAGATCAGTGGCTTCTACAGATGGGTAAAGGAGGCTGTATATGCAGGAGTCAGGCATTTTAGTCCCGATAACCACCCTGAGGTTCTCTCCCAGCATAGATCTGCAGTTCTGAATGTCCACTACAGTTTGACTCAACCATATGTGCAGAAGGCAGTGTTAAAGCTTTAATCAGGCTTGGCGAGGCAATCAGGTAGGAACCTTCATCTGCAGTAGTATTTAAATCCAAGACTTTGCTCAGGTCTTAGGCACACTGTTGGTGCAACCCCCAGTCCAAGCCTCAGTTTGTGATCTAACAGGGAAAAGTAGTAAAAGGTAGCATTCAGTCTTTATATGAGACGTGGCTTTGCATGAATTGCACTGCTCCACAATGAAATCTTTGTAGCTGATTAAGAAATGACGTTGCATATTTCAAATCTTTTTCTTGCCTCTAGCTGTTAAAGGCTGAGAATGCTGCAGTCATTCCCACTGCTAAATGGGAACTCTTCAAAATAGATAAGAAACATGATAAGATAGTGATGCTTCCAGTCCACCCTTCAAAGACACAGAACTGGTTGCTTCAACACAAGTTAAAAACAGAACGCAAAATACTGAGGCAGAAACAAAGAGGGGGGCAGGGCAGGAATGGATTGAAGCCACCCTAACAGAGGAGGAAAGAGCAGCCACCCTATGCCACAAGTCCAACCCTACTTTTTACATCCTTAATTCAAACAGCCTTCGTGCACTCTGAAATAGCATCACCTTTGATTGCACTAATCAAGGGATCACCTGTCAATTCAGAGTATTTAACAGAAATACTGCTGTGTAAATATGGATTAAGTATCCCACCACAACACAAAGACAATGGTAATAAGCAGCATTATTAGTGAACTACACATGCTTTCATGTCATCTAAAGCACAAAACAAAAGGGGCTGGCTGAAAGACGACTGCAAAGAAACCTTGCAATGTAGTCAGAGAAGAAGCCACGAGATACAACCATTCAGGACAATTTGAAAGATTTGATCCAAAACAGATTTCTGCAATCATGGCAATTGCTATTTGCAATGAAAAAAAAAACAAACAACTCTGCACAAACTAGATGAGTCCACAGAATATATTTCCTAATTTCAAGAGTACCTCAAAAAAGGAGATGAAGTGCAGGAGAGTTGAAAGTCTTTGCCACAGTAAAGGCCACAGTAAATCCCCATTTCATGCAAGAAAACTGATGGTAGTCTCTGCAGATAATGAAGGCCAAGGGGATAAGCAGATATATGTGGGTCAGTAGTACTCTCTCTGATGGCGACCAGTATCGACTGCCATTGCACAGTGATTTCAAGCATCACCAAAGTCAAAACATACATTACCATTTACATCCTAAAACACACTACAACAGTGCAAGGCCTTTACCAAGAAAACACCCATTGCAGGCTGAGAATCCATTTGAGGCTGGAAACAAAAACAACAGAAAAGAGATTCTACAGCTGGAAAGAAGAGGGAAATTCACACATAGTCCCTTATATTTTCTTGCAAGTGCCTAAAGGAAACAATAGGCAGGCAACAGAAATAAGTAATTTCTCAAAAGCTTCATCTGTCACAGACTCATGTGGATGCCTGCAGGCAGACACTGCACTTGGGAGATCCTGCTTTTTCAAGCCTCAGATACCCTCTCAGAGTGGGATGCCTCCGGGACTGCCAGGATCTGAACATAGGAAAGCTGGCTTGAAAACACATCATTCTCTTCCCCTTAAGGAGGGTTCAGTGTTGCCCTTCCAGGGTACACCCCAGAAGTCTAAATATTAGACTGCTCCCATAAATCCTCTATGCAGACACCCAGTCACGGTCACTGGTATAAGCAATGAGTTGTCCTCAAATACAGGTTCAAACTCAGATAAATCTTTCATAAGGCTCCTGTGCTATGATAATACTCCGGTGTAATGTACAAAAAATGTGAAATAATCCATTCCCTCACTCGGTACTGCTAAAACCTTGGCAGTGTCTTGTGCCTGTGTTTTGGGCGCTAGAGTTCAAGAAACACATAGATTAGAGAATCCAGATAATTATCACAGGTAAAATTAAATAGTTTTTGAGAAAAAAAGTTAAATAATTTGACAATTTAGTCTAGTCTGAAACAAAATGTGAAAACATCCATGGAACACTTGAGGGATTGACGCAAAGAGAAAGAGATCACCTCTGTGCTCACTGCAAAAAAAAGATTAGACATTATGTTAGGCATTAGGAAGACATTTCTAATAAGGACATCTAAACACCAGGATAAATCATCAGAAATGACCATCCTTTCAGATCAGAACATGATGGGATGGTTTGTCAAGATCCTCTCCAAGACTATTTTTCATGATTCTATCATATGATGTAAAATTGTAGAACCACATTTCCCACTCCTGCGAAGCAGTACTCCTGCCTATGGCACAAACACTGCGTGACCTGGGAAGGGGAAAATTAGCAAAGCTTTCAAACTTTTTCTCTTCCTATAGTTAGGGACAAACAAGGTCCGGTAATGGGTATCGGTCTGCTTCCTGCAAAAACCAGCCAAAAATTGTGTAAAATCAAATATGTATTCAGCTATGTGTAGAGCAACTCACTCAATTTCTGCTGTGATGCTTGTTTCGCTTTTTGATCCACATGCCCTTTCCTACCAAAGCCCAGGGTCTCTGTCCCTCCCTTATACTCACTCAGCTCCCAGACTGTTATTGCAAGTGAGTTTTGTTGCAGAGGCACCACCGTGGTGCTGGGAAAGCACAGGGCAGCCAACCTTCCTCCCCCCGCCCCAAGATCTTGACACATGTTCAGACAACAACTGGCATCCTTGAAGTGAGAGGGAGGGACAAATGGCAAAAGGACTGATTGATGGTATCACTGCAATTGATAGGAGAGAGAAACGTAGAGCCAGAGTCAGGTCAAACACCTTATTCTGAAGGGTGTAAAGAGACCAAAGTAGACCTGACATGAAGGGTAACAAGGGTCAGATGCACACCAAGCTGGAATGAGCTAAGGGAAGCAAAGAGAAAGGAGGGTTAGTTCTCACCTGTGTGGCAGTAAACTTATGAAACTGCATAGGGGATTTATTGACATTTTCTCATTGTGGACATTCTGTGAGAGTGCAAGAAGAACTAAACAGCTTTGTTCATACAAAAAATCTACTGTACTCCTATATATCTTTAATTCGTAAAGCCTCACTGCAAAAGGCATGGGCTGGTCACACAATTTTCCAAGTGAAAAATGAAGCTCGGACACGCATCTCGGAGCGGAAGAGAACCTGGGAATTCTGTATCCTCCATCCCTGCTCTTAGATCCCATGGCTTGTAAACTGGGCTCTGCAGACCACAGGCTCAGATGAATAAATATTTTCAGAGCTTTCCCTTTGCTTTGTTTTGCTTTTCTGTTTTTCACTTCTGCTTCACTTTCTACATCTAGACTGTTTTCTTCACATTCTCTCTTTGTATCCACAGCAAAAGAACCTTTTAATCTGTTTGCATTTCAGCCTTTAGCAGCTAATTTTGCACTACACTTAGTCTGAATAGAAAACTACTAGCAGAATTGCCAGCCCCAAAACTCAAGAGTCATAACGCAAGCCCCTAAAAAAAAAACACCTCATGAGCATTTATGTTTTGCAATGTTACCTCTTCAAACTTTGCTTTACAAGAAGGGCTACAAACATGCCATTTAAAAGGAAAGCTGCAATTTTCCTCAATTTATGTATGTCAGGAACCAGGCTTTTAAGAAAAATGTCCCACGTTGTTAAGACTCAGCAGTAGAAAATCTTGATCATTCACAATCGTAACAACTGGCTCTAGGGGACTGTATGTGACCAACTGACCAAAACAACAGAATAGCTAAGCTAATTTAGATCACTTCCAAACAAATTTCCTTTTCCATCTCCTTCCTCTCCCCAATTGCTCTTTTAGCTGTCTCATAATAAAGGAGCAACATTACCCAAACCATATGGTTCACCTTCCAGAATCAGAGTTTATCTCTACCTACTGAGGATGAAACAGGCAAAGAACAGGGTAGGACAGGAAACCACACCTCACAGCCGAGACAAATGGTCTGTTTGCTACTCCGTCTGAGCACCAGAGCCCTAATCTTGGATGCAAACAAGACTGTGAAATAGAAAAAAAAAAAAAACAAAAAAAAAAACCACAAACGCCTGTGATGCTTATCATATTTCAAGATGGGCGGAGAGCAAAAATCCAGAGATACTAGATCAATTGCAACTACAAAGCAAGCAAGAAAAGGGAGCATAACATAAATATTTTGAGTCTGTTGTAGGATGTGGGTTAATTTATCTGATGGCACATGTCCTAACATAACTTATTTATACAATTGATAAGATAGAAAAAAAGACGTCTAACCTTCATATAAAAATAAAGGATGGCATAATATTAAAACCTAAAAATAGTCCTGGTACAACTACTTACCCAACTTGATACCTGTCTGATAAGGACAGTTAACTTTCATACTATTTTCATGCCTGCACAGAACACACAGCAATTGCTCAAGCTAAAAGTACATCCTGTCATTCCGACATCAAAATTTACAAGTTGGTGGTTTGTTTGGAAAGATTAAAGAGCCATATTTATATACAATGTGGAGAACAATTTGGCTTTATATACTTGCAATTACCTAAGCTGTGGGAGCTGCATATGCAGGTTAGAGCTAAGTGTTCAGTGAAATTAAGGGGGGGGGGAGACACGTGTATGCAACAAAATACCTACCTTTGCAATCTAGTGTATGGATATTTACTGTTACTACACTTCCACATGTAATTCATGTGATTATATCTACAAACTGGTAAACCAAACCTTTAAATACTGACATCGAACTGTTGTGTACCCACTATTCAATCTATTTTTAGAATGATGGTCAATGAGTACATCTGAAATTGCTCAGGGCTCCTGTGTCTCCTTACTTGAAAGCTGGTCTTTAATTACTGCAATATTAGTATCACAGATTTGACTGGGATTCTGTGGAATGACCATGCAGCATTCAAACAAACCACAACCTTTCTTTTCTCAATGAATTGTCTGTGACTTTTTCATGCAGATTGACAACACAGGCAAGAACAGATACCTAGAGAACAGGCAAGCTTAAGGGCTGAAATGTGCGGACATCGCGCCTCAGCACCCAAAGACTCTGCTGTCAGCCACATACTTGTGCAAAACTGCACACCACCAGACAGATGCTTTGACATTTATCAAAACTAAATTATCACCTGGTTTAATTTTGTCACATAGAAAAGAAATATTTACAAGATCACATATAAAATGTAAACATTTCTGCATACATTACAGAGAGTTAAAAGAGGCCAAAGGGAGGCAAAAGATTAATTGAATCTTGAAGTCTGGAGACTGAAAATCCTTACGGTTTATGATCTCACCAGAGACTTAAAACAGAATTATCTGCCTTTATCTCTTTGAAGTTTATCTTGCTCCATCAGTAACTTTTAGTAAAGTTCCATTAGCTTCTGACAATTTTCCACTTTACCTCATATTTGATGAGTAGTTCTTTAATGACATTGGCAGCAGTATGTTTTCATCCATTGCCTGTAGTTCTCCCTGCTGTTTAAAAGGTTTGGCTGTGTAATGAGCCTTTATTAACTAAGTTAGTAACATATCTGCATAACTGCAGTATTATCTATTAATACTCCTGATTTGCACAGCATTTCTTCAAAGAGGATTCCATATCTTGCAACATCATACCCACCTAACAAAATGGCAGCTGAGACAGGACACAATACAGCACATGCATATTCATAATCAAATCTGTAACTTCATCAACTGTAAGCTGGTAGAAAAGAGTTTGCCCTCTCTCAGCATGGTAACTCCTCGTTTTGAGGCTTAATCTAGGAAAAGTAACACTATCAAAATCATTATATGCATATGAGTATCATATCTGTATTTATTACCATTTAATATAAAAACCAGACTCTGTTTAAAGAAAATAGCTATATCCCTTGGAATTATCATCTCATCTTGTGAGATCTAGAACAAACCACAGAGAAAAGCTACTGGGTTTCATTCTCTCCAAAGTTCTGATACATAATACTGTAACACGACCTATCAACAGGAGTACCAGAAACTAAACAGGAGCAAAAATGACTAGGAATGCCTTCTTGTGTCCAAAATTCAATGGAATAAAAATGTTACAAACAACATACAGTGAAAAATTAACTGGATGTATTAAACCTAACAGACTGAATAGCCTAATTTAGCTGTAGTGGCATGGGACATCTAAGTTAAATCTGCAGATATAACTCCATTTGTCAGAATTGCTTGAGGTATGAAATATAACAGATTCTAGAGACTAAATTTTATTTAAATAGGTAAACATCTGGAGCATTTTTATGAAATGAGTACAAAACTCACAGCAAAATGTTCTTCATGGTGACTAACACAATTTTTATTTTAAGAAAAGAGAACTCCATGTTCTGTAACTTTAATGATACCCACTTTATTAATCTATGGAAGCAAAATAAGGACCACAATCTCTTAGGCAAAGCAAATAAGGATTGAATCCTTATGCTTATAGCAAACCTACTTTCCCTGTAGCTTAGCAGTAAAAGGTTTCTAAGCATACAAAAAAGAAAAGAAAAAGGAAACCTTTCCTTTAACATGGTCATATATTAGCCTTCTAAAAAGGACCAAAATACTCTTAATATATCAAAGTTACTTTGATTTATTTCCAAGTCCATAGTAAGAGATTCTTTTACATTACCAGGGAACATAGGAAGCTACTGCTAGCAAGCAACCTTAGTGCTGTGAATAAACCCATAGAATTTAGTTGTTTCCTTTTTAAAACATTGTTTATTGAGAATACTTAATGAGGACTCCGGCTTCAATAGCAAATATTTAACAAAGAGCACAAATTTCCTCACCTAACCTTTTTCTAAAGCACCACTGTCCCATCCTACTTAGGGAAAACTCATTCTGATGATAGAAAGATATGAGATTTAGCCTTCGTTTATTTATCAAAGCTGTTAAAGTTTCTTAAGTAATGGAACCTGTAACCCATGTATCTCTCATCTCATGTTTGACAGGAGCAAGTTTCCATAAGATCTGGGAACTGCAGCTGTCCTGCACAGAGGAAGTGCAGTCTTTTCTCCACTACAGCCAAAATTGCTTCTGCAACATATGGAAGTATAATAAATTTCAGTACAATTCACACTATGAAAAAAAACCCTAACCTCACCCAACCACATTTGAGTGTTAACTAGGTGCATTACCCCAGAAAGTACAGTAGTTTATGTTTATTTTGCACTGGGTAAGTGCTACTCAGACAGAACATGAGATGGTAAGAAAGAGACCCATGGGGCAGAAGCAGCAGTTCCTATGCAGTAACGTCAGAGCACTCAAACTCACGAGAGTAAAGTGGACTTTATTTGTGAGGCCTAAGTAGATTTGAGAATACAGGGTCCCAGTGCTACAGCATTACTTTTAGTAGTGTCATAAGGCAAAACTTTTGCCTGTAATTCCAGTGATTAAATAGATTATATTATCCTTGCATGTCATGTCAGCTGCCCAATGTAGGAGGCAGGGCAGTATTCTTTCCTTTGCGTTATCTTGTTAGAAGGTATTAAGTTATGGCCATCCACCAAATTTATGCAGAAAATATTTCTCATTCCAAATTTTATTTTTAAAAATTTCATCCCACTACTGTTTTCTTTACCCTCACATACTGCTGTAGATCCTCATTCTCCTTTCCTTGGTGCCAACTCCATTCAACTATTTGAATGCAGTTGTACAGAGATTCAGCCCATAAGAACTAGGTCAATGACTGAAGAAACCATCATTATTTAGGACAGCACATGAACATTCAACACATGCTTAAAGCTAAGCCTGTGTGTGAATGCTGTTCTAAACCAAGGTCTAGAGATAGGAAAGACTCTATCCCTCAGGGCTTTATTAAAACATAATTACCAAAACACAAACTGCATAGGGGGGTAAAGCTGCACCATCAGAATCAATCCCCCAAGATAATACTACAGCCAATCTACACCTAGTAGCTAGTGAACTGTGAAGTGACTGTGAAGGGCTCTGACTGTCTGCAGTGCCATCCTGAGACCACAGCCAAGTATACTCTGTCCATATCTTCTCCTGCCAGTACCTAAGGCATATTACCCACTACTGTTCTCATGAAAACTGCCAAGTTAATGAATATAAATAAATAAAAGACTTGGTTTGGGTTTTAATATATGAAAATCCCATTAGTTAACACTGTGAATGCATTTAGCTGTAAGAACTGAAGCTAAAAATATATGCAGCTTGAATCTGTATTCCAGCCTGCAGCTGACAAAATCTCAAATTCAGTACTTAGGACAGAGGAGTTTTCTTAGGTTTTTTGTTTTGTTTTGTTCTGTCTGTAGGGTGGGGCACTTCTGCAACTTGCAGCTTTTTTAAGAATCTCCTCAGTGAGACAGAATCCCAGTTCTGAAGGAAGCTAACTGGCACTTCACTTGAAAGCTTTCTGAAATTAAAGACACTGAGTTCAACTATTTGAGAGAGAAAAGGAGGATTTAAGTAGAGACTAGTTCATAAAGCAACCACATCCTCTTCATTTATCTTTTATGTTAGACAGTTTGCCACTTGGGTGAATCTGAAAAACTCTGAAGGCAAACTGATTTTAAAAAACAAACAAACAACCTTGCCAGAAGGATAAGTAAAAAAGGGTCCAGGGTCTAAGCCCATTTAGATGAAATCAGGGTTTAGTACTTATCTAGCAAAACACCAGAAAGAATTTCTGCCCTGTCCAATCTTTTAGAAATCTCTGCAGAGACTTCCCTTGCTTTGATTCTTGATCTCTGTGTGATCAAATAGTTTATTCTTCTTTTTTTTTTTTTATGGTGTATCTGTTATCTAGTAACTTTTACTGCAGGCTCTTCTAGTTATTTGCAGGAATGTGGTGGTGTGCTGATGAATTTCACATCTAGAACCTATATCAGAAAAAGGAAATAGCCAGATAGAGTTTTACTTCTGAACTAATCTGTGGATAATTTCAGAGGCGGGCATAATTGTCTCCACATGCACAGACACACCCAGCCCAATCACATATTTATGCTTACCATTAAAGCAAAATACATATAATATTTATTTATAAATAACAGGCAAGGGTAGTTTCCAAGTGGGTGTTAACAGCAACTTCTGAACGACAACAACAACAAAAAGGATGAGGCATTCTGAAAAGCAGATTCATTTCTGGATCCGTCCCTGACACCCCCCAGCGAGGCAGAGACACCCGCGTGCTTCCCCCGGCCCAGCGGCCAGGGCACCGCCAGGATGCTGCGAGAGCCGGCACTTCCATCGCTCCGGCGGCAGGGTTTTTCCTCACCGGAGGAGGAGAAAACGCGGTTGCTGGCCGTCTTGCTCTGCCCACGCCGGACCCTCGCACACACCACCCCCACCCCCACCCCCCCCCAGCCTCTCTCGCACAAGAAACTCCCCCTCGGCGGAGCGGGCCTGGCCCCAGGCACTTCCCACAAGTTGTGCCAAGCGCCGCCGCGACGCTCTCACAGCCCCCGGCCCGCCCGGGGAGGAGCCGCTCCGCACCGGGCCGGGCCTCCCGCCCAGCCGCCCCGGTGCCCCTGAGGGGGCTTCCCCCGCCCGCGCCCCGCGGCGCCGCTTACCGACTGTAGGAAGTGGAGAGTCCCCACGTAGTCCCGCTCGGTGCTGAGGATCTCGTTGAGGACGCAGAGGCGGAGGCGCAGTTGGCGGTCGGTGTCCTTGGGGCAACCGGTGGGCTCCGCGGCGCTGGGGGCGCCGGGTGGCGGCGGCGGCGCCTCCTCCATGGTGGCGGCCGCGGGGCGAGGCGTTCCGCTTCCCCGCCGCTCTCCTCGGCCGCCTCAGGAGCCCCCCATGGCCGCGCGGTGCCCGGCGCGGCTGGGCAACGGCACCCCCTGCCGCTCCCGCGGCCCTGCCTCGCCCGTGGGTGGAGGCTCTACAAGGGCCGGTCGCTGAGGGGAGCCCGGCTGCGGGACATGCCGGGCTAGCGGCGCGGCGAGCGCTCAGCAGCGAGGCAGCGCTGAATGAGGAGAGAAGGGAAGCCCCAGCGGCGCGGGGGGGGGGAGCGAGAGGCGGGCGGGGAGGGCGGGACGGGGAGGGTGAAGGCGGCGGAGCCCGGCCCCTGGGGGCCTGGCCGGGCCAGCGGCGGGCAGCGGCCTGGCGGGGCGGCGAGGCGAAAGCGCGGGCGGGCCGGCCGGCCGGGCGGGGGGGGGGTCAGGGGGCGGGGTGGTGGCGCCGCGGAGCGCGGCCTTACACCCCCTCCCCCCCCCCGCTCACCTATACCCCCCCTCACACCCGCGCTTCCTCATCTCCTCACCCCACGCACACATATAAGCCTCACACCCCGCACTTCCTCACCCCCCCCACCTCACACACCCTGAGTTCCTCACACACCTCACACCCGCCTCACACCTGCACCCCCTCACCCCCCCACCTCACACCCCGCACTCCCTCACCCACCCACACACACACCCGCCTCACACCTGCACCCCCTCACCCCCCCACCTCACCCCTGCACTCCCTCACACCACGCACACACCCCTCACTCCTTCGCACTATAGACCTCACACCCTGCACTCACACATGCCTCACACGCACACCACACACCCTGTGCTTACATATCCCATTCCCACGCACTTCACATGCCATGCACTTGCAACCCCCCACACCACGCTCACACACCACACGCTACATTCACCCAGCACACCCAGACACTGGACTCACACACACCCCACACACCACATTAACACAGCACGGGGAGATAAGCACACCATGGCTACTTGTACGTACAGAGCATTGCACCGAAATCCACAGACACCCTTCCCCTGCACAGCGCTGAGGGGTGGACACACAAACACAACTCGCACACAGAAGTACATACAGCAATACGCACACCAGAATGTACGCAAGTATGCAGAAATAAGCTATCGCAGACTTCCATGCCAACAGAGAATATATACGACAAATGTAAGTGTTTCACTGTTGTGAATCAAAAATACGGGGTTTAAGTTGTAGTAGCTGCTTGTGCAAAGTGAGTGCAAGGCATAAGGTCGGGGGGTGAACAGGACAAATTGCAAACAAAAATAGACCAGGTCCTGCAGTTCAGTGCTGCTCCCACTGACTTCCAAAAAGCTAACTTGACTCATACCAGTGGAGATTCTCTCAAACATCTTCATTACACTATGAGAAAGTTGCCAGGCTTTTGTCAAACTACAAATATGTATTTATTGATTTTGAATTAAGAAAAAAGTTTCAAGAGGAAATTTTAAAAATGTTAATAATGTGAACTTTTAAGTGGCATAAGGATAGAGACACTTATCAAATCTATTACCTTAAACACTAACACAAATAATGTAATAAATCATCATCTTCCTCAGGCTAAAACGAAATACCTCTTTGGGTATTTTGCCTTAATAGTGACTTTTTTCTGTCTTGACTGATCTTCTTTATTATAGTCATCAAGTTTTCTATTCAGGAGAAAATGATGGCAGTCCAACACATACAACTGTCATCTTGAAGGCTTCATGGATATCATATTACATGAAATAAAAAACCAGCTCTTCAGTCAAGATATAGTTGCAGCAGGCTGCAGGTCTGCAATATAAAGAAAATATCCAAGATGCTTTCAGTCCTAGGTGTGGAAATTGCCTTTATCAAGTAACAATAATATATTACTTTGCCACGTCTCCTTATGGAGTAGCCTTGGGTCAAGGTGTGAAACGTGCACCTTCACAAAGGTGACTCTTGTGATCCGTTGTAATACCACTTTCTGCAACCTCATCAAGGAGAAATGTTTCCTTCACTCTAAGTCAGTCTGAAACACGATTGCTCAAATGGGAAGAAAAATGTGGGAATGCTCGTCTCCTTAAATGTAGGGGGTCTGGGGGAAAAGCACTGAGGGGAAGGGAATAGCAAGGGATAATTCTGGGGTTTATGCAGACCTCAGCTGTACTGAGGAGCGCTGTGGGAGTTGGAAGAGCACCACAGCTCAGGCCTGAAACAAGGACAGGGAAGCAAAGTCTTCAGAAGGTCAGATTAGACTCTAAATTCACTTGTTTTCTTTCAAGTTGTTTATGTTTAACCTTTTGTTTTCTTCTGAAAGTCACTGCAGCATTTTCATTTATTTACACAGTGTGTCTCCAGTTGAAGTCTTTTCAAAAATCATAAAATGTTTTTTCTGTTTGGGGCGAGTGGCAATACTGTCTTCTAAAAGATCCTAACTGTTTAAATAACAATACACTGTTAGGAAAAATCAGCATCCCCAAAGCTACGCCCCCACCCTGTGGCTGAATGAGAAAGTTGTTAATTTATAAACTGCCTCAAAAGTGTTACAATAATTTAATTTACGTAGCAAATGCTGAGACAGGAGACCATCACAGAATCAGTAGGGTGTTATCTGAGCAATGCCTGAACTACTGTGGTGTGCATGCCTTTTTGTTGACATTGTGTATGAGCTACTCTGCTTCATAATACTTCTCTAGCTTTATTGTCAGCATTAGAAGCATTACTATGTAAGGATTTTTAAAAGGATGTTACTTGGGACTGGGAAGATTAAAACGTTAAGAAAAAAGTTTACATTAAAATTAAAGGGAGATTTTTCACTCTTTTTAGAAATTGTTTTGTTTTAGCTGTAGGAAAATTCATTTTGGTAAAGTCCGAATTATCTCAGACATGCACATAATCCTTACTTTAGAACGGATATTTTATTAGTTGCTAGCATGTCTTTTAATTTTAAAAACAAAAATTTGTAATTAGCCAGTAAGCTCTTTTATTTTTAAAGGGGTATTGTATGTTAACTGAACAAAGCTTCAACTGAATATATGTTTCTTCTAGCTCATTTTCTTTTAGCTTTTTCATTTTTTAATATTTTTAAAAAGGAAGTAGTTTACAACTACTGTTCAGTTTTGAAGAGAGTTTTTACTGCCAATATTTTTTTCCAAGTAAGCACTTCAAAAGCAAACAAAAAATGCTGCTACTTTGTAAAACAGTCAGGGAGTCAATTATCAGGAGGCTGACATATCAATTACCATGAAATTCACCATCTTTCGTGAAGATGTAATTAATTTACATGTGCTTGTAAGTTGTTTGGAGCTGCTATATTTGTACATTGTCTACCACAGTAGCACCAAGGTAGTAAGGTCTCTACATGGTATCACAATACCAAGGAATATAATCATCAATTACGTATTTGTCTGCATACTGGCTGTATTCACTCCTGTAGGAGAAAACATTATTCACTATTGGCCCGCTGAAGGCTCTAGAAAAGTTCCCAGAAAGTTGTGTGGGATGTGATTGGGACCCTATTTGCTGTAGAATAAGATTTAGAAATCCAGAGTGATTGCAGAATTTTTTAGCTTACACTGATATACCCTTTAGCCTCAGCAAGGAGGATCTGATAAATCACCCACCTGCCTCTTCCACACTGTTTTTTTTTTTAATTCTCCTTTAACCGTTGTTATTCCCTTCTGAAAGGAGTATCTATCTGTTCATCAGCTTCCCAAAAGCATAGCGTTCTGAATTTTGGTGAAGTTAACAGATGTTCTTTCTGCTAACTTTAGGAAATCTTTAATCAAATCCCTATTTCTGGCTTATCAAAAAATTGCCACTCATGCTTAGCTTCAAAGTGACTTGATGACAAAGGCAGATGCTCAAGTGCATTACACATTCTGCATGACCCTTTGTCTGTGCACATATTGTATATATGATTTATATGAACCAATCCCATACATTTATTTATTTTTGTGGTGCTAAATAAACTCCAGCCTCACATGCTTTGATTTATGAAAATGTTTATACAGCTTTTCAGTGGAATTTAGTACACTGCAATTTCACAGTTTATTGTACCTCTCTGTGGTGAAAAGCATGTGGACAATAAAGAGTGTTGGGTACAGTGTGCACCTAAGAGACAAGGTATCTGAACATTACTTTCCTGTATTGATCTCCACTGAGTCTATATGTGTATGTTCTTATTGCTGTGTTAAAAGAGTCGATGAATTATAGGTTCCCGTATGTTAGTGTACAAGGTGGTTTGTCCGCTTCTCTTGGTGAATATGGGTCTCGAACAGTCCACATATGGCAAGCTAACTTTAAGAGAAGCTTAAAGCTTGGAGTGAGCTTTGTGTGGGAGCTGCATATGAGCTAGCAAGTGCTGCAGAAAGGGAGGCCATCATAAAGCTATTGCTCACATGATCACAGTTACACTGTTTCCAGATCTGGTACATGAGGTCCATGGGGCACTAAATTTACCTTATCAGTTCAGCATTTACTAATGCACAGCCCATTTCACTGAGCAGCATAGAAATACCCAAGGACTCGTGGGAAATCAATAGGTTCGTTGAAATGTGGTTCCCCAAAACAGTTTTGGCACTCAAGCCCTGTGTGTGACGTACCTAGCTCGAGGTGGTTTAAGGATTTCCTGAGCTAAAGGTTCTATCTGGACCATTGTTTTTAATAGTCACCAATGGGCCTATTTCCCAATGAATGCTCCTAAAGCCTTTTGCACACATTTAAACTTCTGGGTTTTCCAGGATCCTTTAGCAGTTGGTTCCACATTTAATGATGTACTGTATGAAAAAACATATTTCCTTTTGCTTCAGACCTGATAATTTCCTTGGTTGCACCTTAACTTTAGTATTGCAAGATCTAGAGATTAATCACTGTGCGTGCTTTACTCACCTTTTAAGATTTTGCAGACCTGTAGTATATTTCCCCTCAGTAGTCTCCACATCAAGTTAAAATGCCTTAATCTGTTAGACTCTCCTCATATTGAAGCCATTTTACATGGTTGACCATCTTTATTGCCCTTCTCTGTACCTATAGCAGTTCTACTATATCCTTTTAGAGATGGCAGTAATGCATTTCTGCAATGCATTAAAGACGTATGTGTGTCAGGGATTTGTTCAGTGGTACCGTGATGTTCTGTGTGCTGTTTCCGTATAGGTTCTAAAATGCGGCTTGCTTTTACGGCTGCTGCTGAGCAGAGAACAAACCCCAAGTCCAGGAACTGTTTATTGAATGGCAGTAGCTAATTTAAAACCCATCATTGTATCTGTAGATATGCAGAGTAATTCTAGAAACTTCAGTCAAAATAATGTAGTTGATAGAGATTTCCATCAGTGTAATTCAAATCAGATTCTGGTCTGTGTGTAGTGGACATGAATCACCTTTCACCTACCCCTATATAATTCATTGCAGCTTACTGATTTCACTAAAGCCACTGCTGATTTATTCTAGCTAAGAATTAATCCCTTTGATTTCTAGAAATTATTTATCTTCAAGCAAGATATATAGAGGTAATTTGCAGTGAACTTTACAGAAATAATTTCTCAGGTTCTCACTCTCTAGGAATGTAGACTGCCAGTGGAGCATTTGCATTTCCTTTTTTAACATCAGCAAAAAAATAATTTTAGAATAAAAACGCTCAGGTAACTTGACTACAGAGTGACTTGGAACAAGTAGAGAGAGTCTTAGAGTGAGCATGGAGAACAAAGAAACAGAATTGCTAGGCAGGGTTGGGTGGAATTTGCTTTGATTAGAGGATAATATTGTACACACATTCGGTTAAACTCTGAAAGCACTTAATTAGACTCACAGTGTGTGGCAGAAGGAGGTAAGTATTATTATGTCCATTTGAAAATGGGGAAACTGAGATACAGACAGCTGAAGTGGCTGCCCAAGAACACAGTGTCAATATGTGCAAAACTGGAATTCAGGAATTCACAGTTCCCAGCTTTGACTTACAGAGCCCACTCAAAGGGGCCCCCACGATGTCACACAAGTTTCCAGTCAGCAGCTCAGATTTTAACCACAGTGTTGTTCAGTCCATTAGGGAGTGTGATGAGACAGCAGTGCCTGAAGCTTGTGCTTCTTCATGGCATCCCCATGTACCTACTTATTTGATAACTCTAACATCCCAGAGAAAACTAAAGGTTAACACAACTTCATGACAAAAAGAATTCAGAATTTGAGAAGAAAGAGAGAGATACTATAAACTATATCATGGGACGTGCACACAACATTTTGTAAGATGTTGTATCAGAGTTTCACTTAGCAGAGGGACAGCACAATGTGAAAGGACAGTTGTTTCCATCATAAGGTCAGGTGAGATGGACAAAACTTTTTTAACATATTGCTGGTATTGAACTCCCTAATTAATTGGAAATGCAGCCTATTTCCTTTCCATAGACTTCAGCGAGCTTTGCATCAAATCCTAAATGCATATAATTGAGGAAGAAATATGTCTTATTTCATACATTCTATAATCAAGTCAAGACATCCAATTTTTGAAGACACTCTGGGAGGAGGTTGTATTTATTACTCACTTCTCTGATACCTCTTTTCTTTCCACTGCCTGATTCTCCTCTTTTATGATATTTTGCCTCTTTTGCTCTTCCCCAATCACACCCACCTACTTAAAACTAATCACGTACTAAAAAGTGCATAATTAGATTTTCACGATGCTCTTTCCTGATATAATTTTTGATTATGTAATTAAGGGTTCTCATTGGGCTCTTGAACGGAGAGAAGATTTTCAGTTTAATTAATCAAAAGGTCTTGCTCAATTCAGGATATTTTTAAGCAGTTTTGTTTTTAAGTAATGTGCAAAAAGCATTTCTATTATTCCTGACATATAATGTTATGTGGTATCCTCTCTACCCTCTAAAGTCAACAATAGAGAACCATTGTCTTGACAGCAGGCTTAGATACTTTTATCTAAAGCATCAGAACTAGGGGTGGGGAAAAGAAGATGCACAAAACTTCACCATGCTTGAAGTAGGATTTTTTTTTAATTATTTTGCAAATATATTTTTTTTATTTTGCAAATTGGAAGTTTGTCAGATTTTGATGAAATAGTCAGTTAAACTGGGGTTATTCCAAGTGATTTTTTTTTTCCCCATATGAAACCATTTACAAGTTTGCAATTCCTTACATTTTTTGCTGACAAATTAACATTCTTATGAAATTTATTGTTTTGGGGGAGTACTAAGAGAGGCTGTTGGAAGTTTTGCAGATTGTTTTGCAAGTATTTGCCCTGAGCTAATGCAACCAAGCAAAAGTCACTTCTTAAATTTTTTTTCACTATAAGTACAGGAGAAAAAATAACAAGAATGATGGTGCTTGGTTTTGTTTATAAATTACTTCTTCCTAACTGCATGTGTATTATTTTCAACCATCAGTACATCTTACAGGAAAAGCCACCTACCTTTGTGTCAGCACAACCAATGTGTATAAAAAAGTAATGAAGAGGTGGAGACTAGAAGTATGTAGCCACTTCTAAACTCGTGTGGTTTTCGTAACTAGAGCTGGAAAAAGAGTCTCCCTCACAGAACAGAGAATAGAAGATCAGAGAAAGAATGTTTTATGAAATACATGCTATCCAGCAGGCATCCATCCATCCGCTCTTCTTTTCTCCAGTTCTATTCTCTGGTTTCTCCCATGCGCCTCAGTGGTTTTGAAGATGTAGATCTTGATTTGGGGGTCTAAGGATTGCCAATAGCTCAGCAATCTGTCGTCTGCTGGCTTTCAACTACAACATGTGCTTAAGAGGTTTGATGGATCATTCACGTGCTCAAGTTCAGATCATGCTTAAGTGATCAACTCATTTGGGGCCTGCTCGCTGTGCTGGTGTAAGGGCAAGGAGCAAGACATCATATAATGTGATGCTGTATCAGCTGCTTCTTTGACACTCAGTGTTCCAAATGTATTTGAACAGAGATGTAATTTCTGGTTTTTATTGTCTGCACCTGCAATTTTGGTCAGAGAGAAAGTATCTTTTTTTTTTAATACTGGGGGACATGAATAACCTAATATGCATTTGTGAGATGATATGTGAACTCTTCTCCACTAAATACTAAGAGTAAGGGAGGTTTGCATTTGATAAACTAAAGATCTTTTACTAAGGATGGGCTGAACCAGTTAGATTTCACATTAGCACAAAATAGATAGCTTTGTCATAATACATAACTTTGCCATTTACAGTCTCCCTGGGCATCTTGTATTCAGGGTAAAACTCTCTGTGTGGTTATTGTAGTGCATGTATTTTATATCCATAGGGCTGAATTCATGTAATTGGGAAAAATTTAGTCCTATGTGTAGCTTAGACTGGGGTTTTATGGTTGGACTTGAGTCAATCTAAGTGTGAGCTACCCTTTTTCCCCTTTCTACATTGCTGCATGTTTTCATCACCTCCTTTGTGACACTGCAGTGAACAGGATCAGGAACCGATCAGCTGATCCAGCTGAAAATTAACCGGAAGGCAAACAAACAAAAGATCCTTTTTTAGTCAGATTTGCTCCCTGACTGGCTCAGTGTGCAATGCCTGAGAGCTACAGCTGGTATGAGAGGAGGAGTAAGGTCTTGTGGTTAGGGCAGGGCTGGGGGAAGGATGGGACTGCCTCCTTTGGCAGTAACTCACGTGCAGATCAGTTTGAAGCCATTTGTGAAACTGTAGCCTTACACTACTGCATGCATCAATGCTGGATGCAGTCCATGGAATTACAACTACTTACACAAGGTCAGTGCATGGGCTGTGAGCTTACAGTGTAGGAGTAGAAAGACATTCTGGGAAATCATCACCCAGCTCTAACAGAATACTAATTGACTACAGCAGTCCCACTAGAGAATGGGAATCAGACTTTTTTTGCCTTATTGATATTTTCAAAGGGGAGGTTTTTTTTCTCTTGCTGATTTTGTGCAGAAACATTAAAAGTAGGTGTAGCAATAAAAATGCCATTAAACTGACAGTATCGCTCATGAAATCACAAAACGCTTTCATTTGAATTACAGTGTAAGTGCTGTACAAGTCATAACAGGAAGCCAGTGATAGCAGATTAAAGTTGGGAGGAGGCCTACATGCTTTGCCACAGAAGATGGAACTTGGTGTCAACACTAATGGCCCAAAAGACAGCATGCAGAAGGTCTTAGACTGAGGATGGAAGGAAACGCAGCAGATCTGGGGTTTTTGCAGCTTTTCTTAACAACTAAATTGCTTTAACAACAGCAAACATGTCAGTTATAGCCCCTTTGCTTTCAGAAGCTCAGTACTTTTAAGAAATCCTCATTTTGGCCAAAACTTTCTAGTTTAAGTCCAGAAGTAAAAAATCTGAAGTTTTGTTCAGAATGCTTGACTGGAGTAGAAGTGAAAAAATACCCTTTCCTTTTTAAAACTGAAGAAAAACATCACCATGTAGACTAAATGCTATGCTGGAACTGCTTTTCAGGAAAAAAAAAAAGTTCATTTGAACTGAATGTAGCTAACATGCTACTGAATGCTCTGTTTAAACAAAATGTACTTACCAAAGTCTAAGGTGTTTGTCTTCAGCATACATGAGGTTTGGATTTTGTAGCTCATAGGTGCACCCTAGTGTTAAGTGACTATAAAGTGTAAAATGCTAATCAGGATTTTCTTTCCCTTTCTGAGGATGCTGACTTGAACTAGATTGTGCAGATGATTTTACAGCTTTACACCCATTGCTGATCTCCATGATGATTTATTACATAAACAGTCCCAAGCCTTGAAATGGACCTCCACAATTCAGACTTTTCTGGAAGTCCTTGCAGACTTCAGACAGCAGCCCTGAGCTCTGCCAGTCCCTGGGGAAGAAGACAAAATGCCTTTTACATTTGCTTTTTCCCAAGCATAAGGAGAGGGAACACCTCTTTAGAAGCAGGCAGACAAAGCCTTCTCTTTGAATGGCTGATGCTTTGGACATGGCTTGCACTAGAGCTGTATTTCCATTGTTCAAGCACCAAAATCCCTGCAGAGCCCCATCTTTCCTGTGCTTCTCTAGAGGGGTATAAGTCAGTGTTTTGTATGTGAAGTTTGGTCTTTGGCTAAATTTCTGTTTGGTATGCCCCAGGTTACAGCAACAAACAAAGCTTGTGCAAGGTAATCATACAAATAGGCCAGCTGAAGTCATTGACAATACCCATGTGCGTAAGGGTGGAGGGGGGTGGGTTCAGTAAATCTGAGTCTCCACATTTCATTTGAATGACCTGTGATATGGAAATTATTTTTCCACTCTACTGGCTGAACAAATTACAGAACATTTCAGTTCAGATTAAGCATGCTTCCTAATAACACCAAATGAGGACAGTTAATAGCTTCTTCCTTCTATGTCAGTACAACATATTGCAACTAAATTTTTGTATAGGAAGTTTCCTTAAAATAGTAGCTGGGATTTAAGTAACTAAGTACAGGGGTATAGGGAGAGACTAGAGCACTAAAATACTGGTTTTAAAAAGAAGGCCAAAAGAGCCAACATAATGATGAGATGGAGACATTCAAGAAGGTTGTGGAAAAGTTTCCAGTGACAACAGCATAGAAAAATCATTTTGCACTTTATAAATTGAACCAGTCTGGAGGGAGAGAGGAAGAATCAGTCCCGTACCCCCAATTTCTACACACACACTTCACTTTTGTTAATATGTTTCTTTTGTTCCAGTAATATTGAGCCTCATAAAGTATTTGGGAAACACTGAAAGGATAAAGAAAATGAAGCTGTATTGGTTTTGTGTGGCAAGGTTAAATAAAATTAGGGTGACTGGAGAGCTCACTAGACCTGTTGGGTTACACGTGTTAATTCTGGCCAGGTAGGCAGAAGATACAAGAGGCAAAACAGAACAAAGCTCCTTTTGTCTAAATTAAGATTCCTCTAAAGAATACCTAACAGCAAATCGAGAATAAATGAATACAGTAATGAGCAGAGAGAGGAAGCCTCTCCTGCTGAGAGGAAAGGAAACAAGTCTTCTTAAATCTGAATCAGGGAGCCAAGGAACTGTCTTGAACTGGCTTTGTGAAAAACATGAAGAGTTCTGCACATGCATGAATAAAATCTGTACTGTATGGTAAAACCCAGGGACATTTCTTGATGACTCTCTGAGTTTCTTATAAGAAATGATGAGATACAAAGATCAGATGAAAGGTCAGAGAGAAGGTCATTTATCAATTTAATTCCTGGTGCTACTAACAGCTCTCCTTGTGACTGAAGTCATCCCACTAGTAAGCACAATCAGGGCTGATGAACAGGCGTGTGTCAGAGGTAGAGAGCAATTGCTAAAACCCTATAAATCTGCAAACATTGTTCAACTCCTTTCGGTTTAAGAGATTCTGACAAGATTTTATTGTATCATAAATCAGGATCTTCAGTAGCTTAGTATTCTGTTTTCTTCATTTTTATTGAATACAAGGTTTCTGTCAACAAAATCTGAATAGTTACACTATTACCTATGTGAAAAGCAAAATACAATGCAAAACAGGCTTTTCTGTGCACAAGATAGAATGTGTATCAAGTCAGTCCTGTGGCATTCAGATACATGCAACTCTAACTAGCACTTGCTTGTTGTTGCTGGCAAATAAAGTCTCATTATCACCTCTCAGACAGGAAAAATTGGAAGTGAGTGATTATCCAGCCCTGGGTCTTCCACCTCTCAGACACTTCAGGGTGTGGGAGCTACTCAATTTCATTTGCATCTTTCCACTCAATTAGACTTCTCACTCTGCAGTCAAAAGTAGTGATCGGCAACAATATTTTTCCCATCTGCTCTCTCACTCTGGCTGCTATTTTTAAAAAATAAATACACTTTTTTTCTTAAAGACAAGTTGTTTCTAATGTTTCTATATATTTAGGTAATTGTGGGCTTTTCTAGCCTAGATATGGTTCTAAAGACTATAAAAGGAAAATAGTCTCAAATTTTCAATCCTGAGTATGTTAAACTTCTTAAAATGACTGTTTTTAGGGCTGCTACCCACCAGAAGCACACATTGATGTCAGTCAGTGGCAGTAAAATAGTTCAGTAAAATAGGCCAAGAAGATAATAATATTTGGATATGTGAACACTTTGATTTAAAATCTGATCTTCAGATTTTATTGCATCTCTGGTTGTCTAAACACTGTTATGTTCCTAACGGATCCTATTATTGTTACCTTTTATTTGTTATTATGACAGTGAACAGAAACTGCAGTTTAGGATCGAAGTGTCTTATCTGCTTCTGTACAGCACATCTGAAGATGTGGTTTACAGTACTAAGTCATATGAGTCTCGTATTCTACCTAACAGGTACCAGACTACTACTAATTTCAGTAAGGAGCGCCTTCTGCCAGGACTACTAAAAAATATCTCTAATTTGTTTTTGATTGAAATGTGGGATTTTAACAAAATTATTCTGTGGGAGAAGTGTCTGCTTTCTTTGGACATGTTGCTGATCCTTTGAAATGCGAAAAATATGAAAACTGCAGATTTTCTTTTAGCCAAAGTATTAGTTTTTCAGATTTTTTTATAAGAAAATCCAAGTTGTCTTGTAAGAGAGAGAGATGAAAATCTGATCAGTCCTCTTAGCTTTATAAGGAGAGAAGAATTTAATTTTTATTGACTTAAAATTGTGTAAATCTCATATATTCCATACATAGCTATTATCCTTTGTAGATTACTTCAAGGTAAAATATTGTGGTAAAAGGTAAAATATCAGCACTGTGCAGAAATAGTAACGTTAGTTTCAGAGGCCTGACTGTGGAGGTAGAAGGGTATTGTTGCATTAGTGGAGTGCTCTATGTGGACTAATTACAGAAACAGCCGGTCTAATTTGTCTGGCACAGCACTGTGTAAATACAGCTATATTGCCCCTCCCGTCAAATGTTTGGGGTTTTTTTTAATATCTTGACATTGCCCAGTGCTGTTTAGATATATTGTCAGTGTCCTTTTCTCAAATTACAGAGCTTTCCTGTGTAGGAATGCAAGTTCAGTGTGAGGCTGCTGGCAGTAAGTTGGTCAGAAAGATATGGAAGGTCTGAGATCTGGATTTGAAGAAAACAGTGGCAATGAAAGGGAGAGAATTGTATATAAACTTCATGATGAAATGTCTTGCTAATACCACCCAAATACTTGTATGAATAACCACTTAATAATCTGTTTTAGTAATCCTTCAGTTACCTCAATTATACTTTTAGCAATGGGAGAACTCTTTACCATCTGGATTTATTGATTTTAGGGCATGCAGTGTTGAACTGGAAAAAATTTAGAGAGCTGAGACAGTGAATCAAATGTGGAGTCCCCTGGGAAATCCACCAGTAAGTACATTACTGGACAGCAGGGAAAACAGCTAGAAGCCAAGCAGAATAAATAGAATCAGTCCCTATGGAGATGATTAAAAATGGGCAGCAGAAGGGAAAGAAGATCTACAAGGAATTTCTGCTAATGCTGGACTGGGAACTGAGTTACTGTACAGACCAGTGCTGTTTTCCCAAGAATTTTCCTGTCCATTCTGCATCTTTTTTTAGAGTGAGGTTTCCTTCCTAATGCAAAATACGTAGCAATATGCCAGTGGGGGAAGTGCGGTGAGGTTAGCCCTGTCAATCAGTGAGGAGCACCTGGCCCCTGGGCAGAAATCCAGAGAAGCTTCTTGCCAAGGAAGTAGCTTATACAAACTGTGAACTGTGTCCACCTGTTAGGCATTGTATGCTCTTGATTTATGTCTTGCACTACAGACATATTTGCTACAACTAGCTCTTTACATCAGTTTAATAGTAATCCTTGTAATTAGCACTGAATTTACTTGCAAACACATACATGCAGATACATGTATTCTTTCCCTGTTTATCTGCCTTCTGTTCCATTTGAAAGGCTTTCTTTCCTTGTATGCCTCCAACCATGAATGCACATCATGCAATTAAACTCTGTGTGCAGCACAGTGCTATATTCAGTAGCAATGTTGAGCTAGTCTATGTTGCTTTTGAATAAGCCAAATACCTCACATTCTCCCCTCAGAAAATCAGCTAATGTGATCTTAAAATATTTTGAGGAAAATAATTAAAAAACTTTGAAAATAGTTCTGAGAATGATATCAAACCCATTATTCTTTCACTGCAGTTAGTTGCACAATCTCATTTCAGTGTGATGAGAGCACTGTTTGCTGAGTGTGCCTAATTTGACATTAGAACTGTGTGTCTTGGGAGATTAAGACATTATGTAGGTTGGAAGACATTAAGACATTATGCCATGTGCTGGAAAGCCCAGGTGCATTTGGTGCTCAGGTGAAAGAAGCCCTCAGTGAGGCACTGTTTGAATGTAACGTAGACTAAAACTTTTTTTTTATGATACATCGAGCAGGTACAGACTTATCAGGAGGGCAAAGGGGCTCCACTAATATCATGTCAAACCATCAACCAAAAGCACCCCTAAACGTGTAAAGGGCAGAGCTCTTAGTCTCTTCCACTGTTATCATGTTGACGGCTATTCTTTCTTTGACAGGCCAACTTCATGGCCCCGTTTTTACATTTTTGCTTTTACTTTAGAAGACTGTAAAATAGACATACTACATTCATGTGCAAATGTATGTGTATCTACCATATTGACTGTGCTGTTCCTAGCAGTTTGATTACCTGGTTGCTAGCTACTAAGTTTGAAGTCTGTGTATTATTTCTTCCCTTTTTTGGGATAATAAATGGTTATTTGCAAAGAAGATTGATGTGTTACTTCCCTGTCCTGCTTGTTCTGAAGTTCCATAGAGGTTAACCGTGGGAATCATAATGTTGTCCTATCTGTCCTGGTCATTTAAAAAATAAATGTATTTCCTGTTTTCTCATCAAAGTGCAGAGATGTTAGAAGAGTGGAGGAAAAAGAGTATGTGATCACTTTTTTATGAGATCTCTGGATGAAATCATTCTAATTCAGTCTCCCTAGTCAGAGCTATTTTGAGTGACATTCTGGTTAGAAACAAGCAATTTCTAGGCTTGGCTTCACATATCCTGTCATTGAGGATATGCCACTACTGCTTTAGGAAAGTAGCCATGATTTGTGAGAGCATTTCTTTCATTTTCAAGTGGATGCATAGCTTTTGAGATTGGAGAGAAAATCTTAAAAACATGTATCCTTACAATCAGAAGGCTAACATACCATTTTTAAATTCTGTAAAATCTCATGCCTTTTAAGGCAATCTGATAGTATGGGAAGCTGTGTTCCTGCTTCACAAATGCTTGGATTTAGCACTGTAGAAAAAGCTAACCAGTGAACAAGGCTGCCAGGTTCTCACTGTAGAAAAGTACCTTCTTCAGCTACCACAGTAATCTTACCAGAACATGTTGACTCAATCTCGCATTGGTACAGAAAGCAAAAGTCTGGGACATATTTAATATTTGTCTTTGTATATTGTGCTTTCGTACTTTCATAACTTTCATATGCGTTACAATGTGAGAACAGGAAACAGATTCTGATCCTATTTTCTGCTTTCTGTATCTTTAAGACATTGAGTTGCTGGAGCATGTCCAGAGAAGGGCAACAAAGCTGGTGAAGGGCCTGGAGCACAAGTCTTATGAGGAGTGCCTGAGGGGACTGGGGTTGTTTAGCCTGGAGAAAAGGGGGCTGAGGGGAGACCTTATAGCTCTCTACAACTACCTGAAAGGAGGTTGTAGTGAGGTGGGTACTGGTCTCTTCTATCAAGTAAGTAGCGATAGGACGAGAGGAAATGGCCTCAAGTTGCGCCAGGAGAGGTTGAGATTGGATATTAGAAAAAATTTCCTTACTAAAAGGGTTGTCATACATTGGAACAGGCTGCCCAGGGAAGTGGTTGAGTCACCGTCCCTGGAGGTGTTAAAAAAATGGATAGACGAGGCACTTCAGGACATGGTTTAGTGGCCATGGTGGTGTTGGGTTGACAGTTGGACTTGATGATCTTAAAGATCTTTTCCAACCTAAATGATTCTATGATTCTAAATGAACCTCAACTTGCCATCTGCCGACAGAAGCTGGAGGTTGTTCTACACATAAATTACAGGTATGTGTTAGAGGAGAGGTCACGTAAGAGACCTGTATTTGTTCTCTGTTTCCTTCCTTAATTTGGAGTAAAATAGTTTGTAGACTGACATACCAGTGTAAGGTTGTGGCATATGGAAAACACACCCAAGCCACTAAGGGCTGAAACAGATATCTTACAGGCTGGGCATTGACATATAAGGATAAGCCATAATCAAAGTCATCCAAGCCATGTTATCAACAAATTCTGAGGTTTCAGCCAAAATATAAGCCGGATCTAAACCAGCCCTGGCCAACAAATTCTTTGGCACAAATCATTCTCCCATTCTGCCTCACTTCAAGCTCTTTCCATGGTTGAACAGAACTACAGTGTGTGCTGTATGCCGGCAGAGTCTAGAAATGGTTGTATTGGGCTGAGGCAAACTCACATTACATGGCAGTGGGTCCTTATTAACTCACAACCAGCTGTACTGTTCATTGTAGTTCTCTTTGGCTAGCTGGATTGCTAGCAAAATATTAGGTCTTGCAATTGGTGTAGGAGACAAAGCAGATTTGGGGGAATGCTAGTGAGATCCCCAGACTTCCGCTTTCTCAGCTTCTGAATGCATGCAACAAAATTACAGGGGATTTCACTGCTTATGAAACCAGTGTGCACATTATTTTCTTGTGACCGTGGATCTCTATGCTCAGACCTCACAGCTCTCTCTCTGAGTGATTAACGCTGTGACCTGGCTTGTGGCCTCTTCACAGAGCAGTGGCAATGCTCCATGCTTTCTGAGCATGTGAAAATGAGGTTACTCAAGGTCTTTGCCATCTGATTGACCATACTGAAAGGCATAATGCAATGAAGTTGTTTGTCTCCAAATGTGTTGGTTATGTTTTGGCCTTGTTTGAATTAGCTGGTGCAGAAAGGAAGTAATGCTTCTATTTTTTTTTTTTAAATCTCTTACTCCTTCTGCTTTTTTATTATTTATAGTAAAATATTACTTATCCATATGCCTGTACTACATGGATTTCTAAATTCCCGGTGCTGCATTTTAATATGACAAGCATACGAAGCCATTGCAAGCATTCGATATATTCCGTAAAGATAACACATAAAACATCATAGATACATAGTGGTCTGAAAGACGCGGGGACGAGACACCACCGAAAGTTAAGTGTCTGTCTGTTATTATGAGATCAAGTATCTGTTTATCTGGGAACTGTTAAAACTTTTAGAAACAGAAAGATATATTATATACTAAGAACAAGGCAGTGCTTTATCGTGCAGGAGTTTATGCATTTTACTGTAAGAAAGCAGCCATAATTACACTCATAAGGGATCACAGTTTTTGTTACACACATCTGTAATTGGAGGCAGAATCTGTGTTTTGTTGTATATTTCTATAGTGCCTGGCATGGAGCACAGTGTAATTTGGGTACACAGTTGCAACATTTTTATTTTTTCCAAGTCTGTCTTCTCTCCCCCAAGCGAGATACCTAACAGGCATTTGGTTCAGGTTTGGCATTCCCATGCCATTTGGTTAACAAATGTGTTACAAGCAGCCAGTGATGGTAAATTTTGATGATTTATGTGTGCTGCCTCCATAACCATGTATGCAAATCAGATATACACTCTTCTGAAAATCTTGTCTTTTTTCATATGTGCTGACATGAGTGACAATGAAAACAGCTCAGTTGGTTTAAAATTGCTGGGTAAATAAAAGTCACTGATCAATACTGGAGTTAAAAGGAATGTTGATTAGATGAACCCACAGTAGACAGGGTCCAGTATATTGCAGGTTTAAAGGAATGTAGCTGTCTCTCTGGCCTCATTTATTGCGGTGTGGTTTCTGTGTCATGTAACAGGGGCAAGGTTGTGCTTCTGCTTATGTTCCCCACTGTGATCAGTATCACAGACACAGCCACTGTTGACAGTGCTGTCCTAATTTCCCTGTGTGCAGTACAGGAGGACATGTTCATTGAGTATCTCATTTTTCTCTTCCCAGGAGACCCAAGACAGTTCAGAATCTTCAGATGATTTAGCTCATTCCCTTTCTTGCCACTTTCCCTTACAGTTTTTTTTCTTCATTATCCATAATCACAGACATTCTGGAAATGCTTTGCTTAGTAAAAAATGCAGACAAACCTCCCACCTGTCAAAGGGCATATAAGCACATTTAGAAGGGGCCTTCATGCTTCTCAGTTTTAACCGTTTTTGTGCTCCTAATCTCCTGCCAGCTTTCCATGTCCACTTCAGTGAAACCTGGGAATTCAGGTGACCACACAGAGCTCATTCTTTCATAGCTAGTGGGTGGGAAACTAGCTTCTATAAGACAAATTGCTTTTCTATAGACAGCCAGTAGGACGGGCAACTCAGTAAGCCCCACAATGAAGGAGCGAGACTTACTCTTTGAGATGCTCAGCTCACTGTTTGTGCTTGACTGCATGGGGACTTGAGCCATCTAGTTTTTAATAGCATAGATTAGTAGAAGGAGGGTCATCTGGGACATATGCCTGCCTTTAGCTCAGGAAGGGGAGCTGAAGTGCTATGATCAGTAGCAGAAGAATGTTAGCAATGAAATCAACTGAAAGGACCCACAGTTTATGGCAGCCCTTCATTCAGGCTCTGATTTTGCATGCATAATAATTAACACATCCTGTCTTGTTGCGTTGTCATTTATATAGTATTGCAAACAAAATCAAGCTACAGCTGAAAAATTCCAGGAGGACAGAGGGGTTTAAAATATCTGAACCCATGGCAGGAAGTAGTTTTCTAGCTCAAACAGACTGTAAATGTTTCAAATGAACTGCCAGATTATTCTTAAGCAGTAGTTGTATAAATAGTTACAGAACGTCATTAGAAACATTTAAACTACAACCCAGCACATCAGCATGACCAATATATTAGTCATATGTGATTTAGCTATGAAAAGTGGCTTTGCTTATGACATCAATGGAATATTGCTTTTGTTACTTCTTGAGTTTAGCTAGTACTTCACAGCTTGAATGACAATTCAATTGTGAAGAAGTGACAGAAAGTAGATGCTCTGCTTATAGATGAAAAAAAAAAAAAGACTACTGTGTAGATTAATGCCATAAAAAGCTTTTTGAAAAGGAGAAGCCAGAGGGAAGAGAAAGATAATCTGAAAGTGAACTCTTTAAGTGTGTGAGAGGACCAGATCTGCTGCTGAATTAAATATTAACTCCTGGAACTAAAACGAGCTGAACGGTAGCTATGAATTAGGACATGCGTGGATTGGGAGGGAAGAGGAGCACATCTGATTGAGGCAAATACAAACAAAATCTTCAGGTCCCTGTTTAGCTTACTGGGCTAACTCTGGCTTGTATCTATCTGCTCACCTGTGTGGAAGAGGTATTGATCACAGAGAAGCAGATAGGACACTTCTCCTGGATGAGCTGCTTCTGGTCATCTTCTGATCCAAGGCACGCAGCAGCACGTGGCCATCTGTTATGATCTGTATGACAATAGTTTCTTTCCATCTCTAGCACCCAAGATTTCATCATGTTAGTATATGTAACTAAAAATAATTATTTACACTGTAGTAATCCTCCTCCCCCCCCCTTTTTTTTTTTGGTCTTGTGATAATTCTGAGCAGTACTGCTTGCGAACTCAAGCAACTTTTCCGGAGCTAGGCCTTCAGCGCCCTCAAGTGAAGAAAACTGGTTTAAACAATTGCTAAAATTGTAAAAAGCATGAACCAACCTAAGCACACAATTCCGAAGGAGAACAATGGTATAACCGGAAACAGTGCATCTTACTCAGCATGGGCGTCTAGCTCTCTTGGCTTTTTCAAATTAGTAAGCCCGCTGCAGATGTGCTCCCAGGTACTAACAATACTTTGAATGCAACGGTACTTCAAAAGCTATGACATCTAACTATTAGGATAAATTCAAATAGCATTTATGACCACCTAAACAGGCTTGATTTTCAAAGAGCCAGTTAGTTGTAACCTTACACTGACATCAGTAGGAGCTATGAGCAAAGGTTAGCAAGTAAGTCAGAGGGAATGCTTTGCTCATGGGTGGTGCCTGTTTTTTCTTCCCATAGAATGCCCCCAAGTAGATGTGATTTTAGGCAGTCTTTCAAATTCTTGTATTTGTTTTCTGCAGGTTTGAGGGCTTGGTTTTCACTCCATGTATTGATTCCATAATGTGGGGGTTTTTTCTCTGTGGTGCCTGAAGAAGTGGGATTTATAAATGAAGCATGGTTTTCATGATGATACACTTGTGAGGGGAAAAAATATATATATTCTGTCAATAGATCATTTTCTATCTATCACTTTCTGTCATTGTCTCCATCTGACAATTGATGTTTGAAATTCAAGCTGATCATGTTAGCTGGTTATGTAAATGGCATGGAAATGTTTCTATTCCCTAGCTGGATGAATAGATTGCACTCAGCAGAAGTGGTTTGAAAACCCATAAGGGCAGTTCAGGCACGAGTAGCAAATAAAAAGGATGTAAAGTGTTTTAGAAAATGTGAAAGCTTTTCCTTTCTGCACTGTGCAATCCCTGTGGACCGTAGAGAATCAGGCCATGCTGTGGATTGTTGGCATGTCACAACGTTGAATGGAATTTATTCTCATTTCATATCCTTTGGTTCATTGCATTTTTGTAGCGTTACTTGCAAAGGTGCAGGCAGATCCCTCCCTGTACCAGTGAACTGCCTCTGTTGAAGCATTCTAGTCAAGAAGCTGTAGGGAAACTTTCTAGCTGTGTGAAGCAATGCTTTCTCCAATAAAATGCATACTAGTCCCAGCGTGAATACTGAAAAGGAGTTCTGAGTGTTTCGTGCAAATAAAACTAAATGGTTTAATCTGTGTCACCTCTGAATAGCAGCCACAAGACTGGCTGTGGCCTTCCATTTACATGGCAGTCTCACAACACCTGATCATAGATTGTTTAAGGACATATTAAACCACTCAGTGTGCCTGGGTAGCTCTAACCTGCACCATACCCTCCAGATGACTTTTGGATCAGTCCTGCTGACTTGCTGCAGTATGAACTGTTTTTTTGAAAGAAGACATGAAGTGCCCCATAAGATACAAACTAGAGACACCCATGGATTCCAGCTAGGCAAAGTAAAACTGTGTAAATATGTGAGCAAGAACTAGTTTCTTTAGCAATATGTGATACTTCAAACAAGCAGGGATGAGAAGAAAGATCTGAGCCTTTTGAAAGGCCAATGTTGCATGCAGACACCATTTTTTATTCAGTAGCAGTCTGGCTGTGTGAGCTCATTGTCTTAAATTTCCAACACTCTGACATGGTCCCACCCAGAACTGACCCATCTTTCTACAGCTCTTGTCCTTATATTAAGTGAGCATGGAAAATGCTTTGTGGGAATTAATTGTCTCCAGTTATGTGTGCCCAGAATATTACCCAGTGAGAGAAGACATCACCTCAGGGAACACCTCAGATTAATACCCAGCCTAACCTTTTTTGCTTGTGAATAATGGAAAAAGGTCATAATCTCTCATAAAGGCTGCATTCATGGGGTTGCACTTCCTTTTGAATTACAGATTTTTAAAAGAAGTATTCTCCACCTCTTCCACATTTTCTTTCTTGAATCCTCAAGCAGTCTTTGATCTGGTGAACTCATTAGTTTGGTACAAATGATTCAAGTATCCTTGGCCTCTATATCCAATTGCATGCTAACTCTTTAGGTGACTTATCAAGGAATGTGCTTGTATTTTAAAAATACTCAAATTTCTAGGAAAGAGGAAAAGAGAGAAAGAAACAAAGAGGAAGAGGGATCTATTTCAAGAAAACAGAAATGAGAGTAGTTCTGGGTTGTGGGTGGGAGTTCCTAGCATGTGATCCCTGTCACGTACAGTAGCAGACCTGTGAGAGCCCAAACAAGTGAGAGACAGGTCAATAATAAAATAGGAAAGCATATAAATAACAGACCTGCTATTCTTCGTCATGGACCCCAACCTAGGCAGAATATCATCATGGGGGTGAGTGCCTTGTTATGGCATAAATACTGGTATTTCTGAGTTACTTTTATTGTGGCTGAGGAAAGCCCTCTGCTGGAGACCTATCTTGTCCCCTAGGCTTTGTAAACTATGGTATTGCTGAAAGGGTTTAATCTACCTTTGAGTACTGCTGCAGATCACATTTCAGTTCCTCAAATTTCCTATTTTATTATATTCGTGAGAATAAGCTATAGATTCTTACCAGGTGTGCTGCTTTGGTGAGTAAACAGCACAGTAAGTTTTCTTAGGCCATTAAAAGTAATAGGGAAGCAAACTAGTGAGAAAATGGAACAGACTGAAGAGAAGTCAAGCAGAAAGAACAGGTCCCATAAAAAAACTGTATGCAACATACAGGATCCATTGTACTGTCCTGGGGCAAATCCAAAGAATTTGCTAGGGATGAAAGAATACCTAATATTTTTTATGCCTCTTTCTAGAAAAGAAATTTGCAAATCTGTTTCAGATGCCTAAATCTTCTATATAGTGATATTTCCAGCACACGGCATCCAGTGAGGAGTGGCATTTTTTTTTTTTTTTCAGATTATACTGCATGTGCAAAACTGTTTCCTGCAGCATGTTCCATTTGGCATGGATGACTGACTGTCTCTTTTGGTTTAAAATAATGATGATGTTGGTGCCTTGCATAATAGGAATTGCTAAACAGATGTGAGTCACCAAACTAATGTTTTGCGGACTTGTAACAGTTAACAACCTAAATTCAGGACTAAACTCAACTGTCCCTTGTAAGCTCTGGCTCTAACTATGTACAAAACTTTAAGACTCTCTTCATCTTCCAGCTCATGCACTAAATGCAGTTTCCTGAACATTTAAGAGATGACCTTACTGATATTTAAACTAAGCTCCATCCTCCTTGTTGATAACTCTAAGCTTAATTCACTTCCCTCGATGAGCCTGAACCCTAATCCTAATTCTACCTTGACCATAATTCTAATGCTAAGAAAAGACCTTTATCACCTCCAAAGATGAATGTAACTGGCAAGCCTTGGTGGTATGAGTACTACTGTGAACCCAGAGACCCATTATAAACTCTAGCCTAACCTCCCTTAAGGAGTCAGAACCCAAAGCTTAACCTGCATCCTAATCCTAAACATATTCTCGATTTTCTTGTTAACTTGAAGAAAGCAACCGCTTTCAGCCTGACAAACATATGTCTGTAGCCACTGATGATACCAGCCCTCAATTAATGCAAATTTGTCCTTGTAAAATAGGCCTACCAAAAACCCCAGTGAGTTTCAGTCCTAACGAGAATCCTGACCAAAACTCAAGTCTTGACAAAGTTCAAAACTAAATATACTTCAGTACCTATTGACATTTCCTGCCTTAAATTTAGACAAACAGATGCTTGGAGACCAGGTCTAACACGAGCTTTTCTCTCTTACAAGGGCCTAACCCTTTCCCTAACTCTGAACCTCAACTTATTATTAATACAAGGCACTATACTCAAGAGTGCCTTCTCCTCCAGATCTAACTTTAGCTCCACAACCCTAATCCTAATCACAGTAATGATTCTGTTGCAAATCACAAGGGGAGGTGAAAGTAGTCTGAAAACTAGACTCCATCTCCCAGTATGAGCACTTATTACTCAGTAAAAGTCCATAGATCACTGTTCTTTAACCTCAGTAAGTTTCAAACTCAAGCCTACCTATAAACCAAACTTTAAATAGGAGAGCCTGCCATTCACCAACTTCATGTTCTTCACATGCCACTAACAGTCAAAGAGCTCATTGTAACTGAAGCCTAGTATTGACTCTTGTTAAGTCCAAACCATAACATCAGTTGTAACTCTACACCTAGGAATTCAGATACTACTATATGATTTGAAAGACAAGTTTTCTGCTTGATATACAAGTTAAAATATCTCTGTAAAACTGTCTGTTCAATTTCCTAAAAACTAGCCTGTATCCATTTTGCTTCTCCCATGAACACTAATCCTGTTCCACAATAAAAATCCTAAAATCAGAACTGATAATTTGGCTGACAATACACGAAGAGCTTCTGCTTAATTAGTTCTACAAGCTGCTGACAGTAATTACAGCTTTTTTTGTGTCAATAACTAAGTCAGCACCCCTCAAAAAAGATTCAGGGCCTTATTTGCCTTTTAGTTATGTCACTTCTGCATCACTGTAATTTCACTGATAGCAGTAGAATTACCCTTGATTTACACTAATGTAAGTGAAAGAAGAATCAGATGTATAGACAGCAATAGCAAATGCAGGAAGTTCTTGGGGGATTGTTTTTGCAGTCACATTTCTGATTGTGAGCATATTTGAAAAATATGCATCTAAAAATACAAGCACGTGGAGGTGTAATGTATCAGTACAATAAAACAAACACTGGATGCCTACATAGCATTAAGCAGAATCCTGTAGAAACTACTCAGCTGGCTTCAGAACTTGTCTTTCTAACAGTCAGCAACTAAATTCCAGAGGAATACGCTTGCTCTTTACTGCAGATATTGGAGGTGAACGAACAAACAAATTTGTACAAGGGACACCAAACTACGTATCTAAGTTTACCTCAGCTGATGATCTGTTCCAGTTCCTTTAAAACAAAATGAAACAAAACAAAATAAAATAAAAGTAAATTCAATTAAATATACAGATGAATGAATTCTAGAAAACAGTTCGAGAACTGGAGGGGAATCAACTACTTAAATCTTTTAGCAGATAGGTCAATTATAAGAAAGCTCAAAATGGATCCCCTTGGGCTAAATTTGACTCTATTTCATATTGCTGTAAACGCAAAGTCCACTGAATTCAATTTACATTTATAATTTACAATGGGTAGGTCAGTGAAGATGTTATACAGGAGTCTTATTGTTAAATAGTTCAGGTCTATGCTTAACAAGAATTGCGATGAGGTACAATCTGTGATTAATATAGCTATGCTGGCAAAATTTCTTTTTGTGGTTAACATTATAAAGACAAAACCATACTTTGCTGTTAGCTAGAATGAATTGCCAGCAATGCAGTTCTAATGGTTCATCTAGGAATGCTTTGCTGGTACCACACGCATGTGAATTTATCAGGGAGGGGGATAATAGATACCTCATGTCATGGAGCTCTGTCTCTAAGCTGGTTGGGCAAACTTAGCAGATTCATTGCTTTAGACCTTCACCATTAACATCACTGCTAGAATTACCCCCATAGCATCCTGATATGTTTATACTGCCAAAGCACTTCGTGTATAGACTTGGCCCTGTGCTCAGCCAAGTACCATCTGAATTCCAACAGCTAGGAGGTAGGTTTGCTAAATTCCACTCACTTAAAAAGTCTGTTTATTAACTTGTCTTAGATTTGATATTTCAGTTAAATCATTCCAGCAGAGACTAAAAGTTTGTGGCCAAAACTAACAAAAAAGAATTATAACAAATTATGTTATGTAGTTATAATGCCTTAAATGATCTTTCCAACCTATTAATTTTCTTTCCGTTGTCATGTTGCTTATTACTATTTACATCTGTTTTGGTACATTTCATTGTTTTGCAATGTAATGATGTGCTGCTTGAGTTTCAAGTACTGAATGAGAAAATTTAGATTACTCCATTCTTTCCTCATCATTAGATTTTTAAAATTAGTTTAAAATTTATTTATTTATTTATTCATTAAATTAAAATAAGTTTTGAAATGTTATAGGATCATTTCCATGCCCATTACGTATGATAAAACCTAGAAAATAAAATAAGAACCCAAACCTGTACTTCACCCAGGAGTACCTCACTTCATCCCACCTATCACTAAGCACTTAATTGATATGCCTAAATGAGGAACCTATACTATTTTGAACTAGGATTTGGATTTAGGGGCTTCAGTCACTAAACTCCTGCATTTAGGTAAGATAAATCTGAACTCTGATAACAAAGGCTCCAACCGCGAGCATTTTAAAGGAGATAGAATCCAAAATTAATGTCTTACTCCTATATTTCCACTGTCTGCACATAGAGAGAAAGCTTCCTTAGCAGAACTGGATTGGTTTTGTTGAGACAGAAGTAGCATCTGAGTAAAACTGTGTGCGGGTGGGAGAACCTGGTCAGTTTACATCCCAGAGCACTAATTCTGGGGGTAAATGAAAAGCAAAACAAAAGGTTTTTTGAGGAGGTGTCCTGAGAATGATCTGGCTACTTGCACTGGCACATTTCAGAAAGGTCTCTTATCTGTTAATTCTCATATAATCTAGTCTTAGGCTACACAGCTTCCAATCAATTGTTGATGGGTTAACTATTTTGCTGGAAAAATATATTAGAAATATTGCTATCACGTATGCAAAACCAGTGAACAGGCAGTTCCAACATGATTAGAACTTCACATTTTGATGATAACAGCTGATTACTTCAGCCAAGAGAAACAGATCAGTGTGGTATGTTGAGCCCCACCACAGAAATTTGAACTCCAGGATATCAGTTTAATGCTGCTGGCCTGGAAATAAACTGTCCTGACGTTCACTGCTTCTCATATTAACCTTTCCATCCTTACATGAAGTCTTGCCCATCAGTGCCATTTACTGCCAATTGATAGACAAGAATTGGTATCATTGCACTTGGAGTGAGCCGAACATGCTGCAGCATCTCAAGTTATTGTGATCAAAGTGTATTTTGACCTTCTGGTAAAAGTCCTTGACTAGAGGCATTAAACACAGATGCATTGAGCTGCTGGCAATTCCTCAAGCCACTGGACCAGCCTGGAAAACTGAAAACTAAAAAAGCATTAAAAGCCCTTATTTCAGTTTCTATGGACTACCATGGACATATTTTTCTCTGTCATTCTCAAGGCCCATCTGCACCTTAGCATGATTCACAGAAAACATCTTAATAGGGCTTGGGTTTTCTTGTTTTCTCTTGTCTGAGAAAGATGGCTTTGGGGGGTTTTCTTGTTTTGTTTTCTCATGGATATTACATGCTGTGTCATCTTCCAAGACTCCATTGGTTTGGGGATATCAGGATATTTCTGAGTGGGCTGCACCTACAAGAAAGAAGGATCATGATTCGTTTCCAACTCCTGTCTCGTAACAAGACAAATGCCACAGGCAAGGTATTCCACTCTCTTTTTCTTCATAGATTTTGTACATTTACTGGTGTCCTTTCTGCCTGCTCACCCAAATGGAGCAGAGTATTGCTGTGTCCTGCCCTTCAACCTGTCCAAAAACTGCAGTGCATCATTACGTTTCAAGGACGTACAAAGGTCTCTCACCAGCATTTAGGGAAGGAGAAGAAAGATTCTGTCTGTATCCCAGACCACCTGGGCAGTGTGAGATCCTCAGTGTTGGCAAGGAGACAGTTTAGCATAGATGACAAGCTATCTGTTCACTGCATATGGATTACACATGATCATACAAAAATCAAAGACAAGCATTATGCCTATTCAAGGGAAAAAGTACATTTCTGCAAAAAAGGGTGAGCAATTGTAATGATCTGCCACTGTGCCTGGGACCCAGAGTTGATGAGGAAGGGAGGAGGCTGTTCCTTGGACAGCTTCTTCAGAAGCTAGTACTAGTGGATCAAGGAGCAGTCTATACCCAGTTAGCTCTGACAACATATCTTGCATATATGCGTTTCTCAGGCTGTGCTGAATAAACTCATATGTTTGAAACAACAGTGTGGTCAACTGTGGCAACTGTGCACACTTTGGTCTGTGCACAATCAGTCTGTGTCAGGAATCTGCTTCCTTTTGCCTCATTTATCCTATAATAATAAAAGGCAGGCAAGGCAAGGCCATCCTAGATGCTAACAAAGGTCTGCAGAGACTTACCTGAACATTGCCTGTAACAATAAAGGATGAGGTTCTTTGGGAGCTTCAGAGTATAAAAAGGACCTGCCTGTGAGAATGTAAATAATCATAATAGCCCTTAGTGTAAATGAAAATTAAAGCCCCCCCTCCCCCTTTTTGAATAAGCATCCCTTAATTCTTGGGCTTTCTGCTCCTTTTCTTATTCTAATAACCACACATTTTATCTTTTTATGGCTGAACTCATAGCTTTTCAAGAGATAGGTCTTATTTCCTTAACACTGCTACTTAGAATAAAAACTTAGTGGAAGCAATAACGTTCTGTCACCTTCCCAACACAACTATTTTGCACTCATGTCTGACTAGTGGTTAACCTTTATCAGCCAAATCTTCCCTTCTGACTCGGCCATCGTGTTCTCCAAGGCATATTCTTACCTATACCTAGACTGTAGATTTCATCACTGAAATGAAATGACTCTTGAGTCCAAGCACAATCAGTTTGTCTTTTGACTTCTGAGCTCTCCATGTCAGTACTTGACTCTGTGACAGGTGATCCTGTTCTCTCTTTTCTGTGTACTCTTTCTCCATCTCTCCCTTTCTAATAGACAGGCATTATTAGAGAGACATACTAAACCTTTTCTTATGTTGGATGTGCTAAATTAAACTTGCCAGAAGAAATTTGATATTGTTCCTTTTTGTCACTTTTTTGGTCAGTAATGAGGCTCTTAAGGTTTATACTGAATTTCTTGTCCTTCAGAACAGAGCAAATTAAATTAGATGTTGCCTAGTCAGTAAGACAGTTAGTGAGATACTCTGTGGAGAGGATTCAAGAGCCTGCGGTATAGCAGAGCTACAGTGGAGCTGGGAGTAGGAATTAAAGGAGGCAGCTGAGTCATGAGATGCACAGCAAGCCACCTTCCTAATTCCCTCCCAGAGACACACTGAATCAACATTAACCTGAAAAGCCTGTTTTTCAGACTTTGCCTTTTGGGAACAAGGTTTTGAAAACTACAATTAAACCCCATAAGACTATCTGTATTTTAGTCTTTAATGCAAATGAATTTAACCACCTGGCATGTAAACCATCTCTCAAGCCCCTGATACCCAAAGTGGTTTACTCAGAAATGGCACACTTAAGTGATCACAGGCATACAAAGATATACAAATAGGGTTTAAAACCTTAAGATATTCACAAGCCCAAAGGATATTATGAAATATCTCATGGAACTGGATATCCCCCACAAAATACTAGACCAAACACTTTTAGATGTGTAACATTCTTTGAAAATGAACAGCAAATATATAAAATGATTACACAGCTGATACTATTTAAAAATAGTAGCATACTGAATCCTGACAGCAAAACACCAGGAAAAAATATGGGCTACTTCAGCATTCTGAAATCAGCTGCATTTTTCTAAATATTTAATGGAGTTAGTTGCTACTAAAGAAGCATACATTACATAGTTTCACTATATTGTGCAATGAAATTAATACACAAAGTATCAGCACAAAGCTTGAGGATGAAATCTGCTCTTAGTGTAAAAACAGTTATGTCACTGAGGCTACAAGAAGAGTGAAGTCAGACATCTATATGTTAACAGGAATTAATGTCTTTTGTATAGGAGACTAGAAATTCAAACAAAATACAGGAAAAACCAGACTGTAAGACACTTTCAGTAGAAAACAAAAATGAAACTATAGTCACGATCTGGAAATGTCTTCATTAAAAAAAAAAACCCAAACATTTAATAACCTGATTTCTACATTATTTGTCTCTATTTTTCTGATATTCCCATTACCATGATAATAGAGACCTTCCATCTGCTAATGGATAGCAGTTAACATCCTGTCCTGGTTTCAGCTGGGATAGAGTTAATTGTCTTCCTAGTAGCTGGTACAGTGCTATGTTTTGAGTTCAGTATGAGAAGAATGTTGATGACACACTGATGTTTTCAGTTGTTGCTAAGTAGTGTTTAGTCTAAAGTCAAGGATTTTTCAGCTTCTCATGCCCAGCCAGCGAGAAAGCTGGAGGGGCACAAGAAGTTGGCACAAGATACAGCCAGGGCACCTGACCCAAACTGGCCAACAGGGTATTCCACACCATGTGATGCCACATCTAGTATAGAAACTGGGGGGAGTGGGGGCAGGGGATCGCCGCTCGGGGACTAACTGGGTGTCGATCGGCGGGTGGTGAGCAATTGCACTGCGCATCATTTGTACATTCCAATCCTTTTATTATTGCTGTTGTCATTTTATTAGTGTTATGATTATCATTATTAGTTTCTTCTTTTCTGTTCTATTAAACTGTTCTTATCTCAACCCACGAGTTGTACTTCTTTTCCCGATTTTCTCCCCCATCCCACTTGGGGGGGGGGGGGGAGTGAGTGAGCAGCTGTGTGCTGCTTAGTTGCTGGCTGGGATTAAACCACGACACATCCAGACCAGATATTAGGAAGAATTTCCTAACTGGATAGTTAGTGAAACACTGGGGGCAACTAACTGAAAAGCTGTTGAATCTCCTGTATTAGAGCTTTTCATGAAGAGGCAACATTCTGCCTTTGTGCTTGGAGATGGACTAAATGATCTATTGAAGTGCTTCCCAGCCTCCTATTTCTGTGATTCTGACTTGAAATAGCGATTCATTCTGAACGTACATTATTCACTTAATGTAGAGGAAAGTTCAAGTCAGTTGCCTGATGACAGCTTCAGCTGACACTCAGAAGGACTTTGAACCTTCCAACAGTGGTACATTTTCTGGTAGCAGAAAATGCAGAACATACTGTCAAGAGAACAGATATAACTAGCAGATTTTTGAGGCAGTTACACCCTGATAAGTTGTGATTTAATGGCGAGCCATGAAATCACACTCATATCACACCCATACTTGAACTACTGATCTCCAAGGAAAACCGAAGTCTTCAGGTACTAACAAACCTTAAAAATTGTTTCCAGACACAGGCCCTTCCCTGCTTCTTATCCAGCCTTGTTGTAACTTCTGATTTCCCATCCTCTAACTCATATTTTTCCATACAAGTGGAGTCTTCAGCTCTGTATGAACCAGTCCACATAAACCTCTGGGCAGTAGAGGTGATCACAAAGCACCTGTCCATTTTCCCTGTGAAATAATACTAAACTAATGCTTTGCACAGGTGTTTGGGTTTGGAGCATTTGTTAGTGGTTTCTAGGACAAACTTGACAACTTGACACTAAGGATTGATTAATGACATTTTAAAGAATTAGACTCCAGCTGCTTGGAGAATAAGGAAATAAAATTACAATCTTATGTGCCCCTGTATTCTCAGTTAGATGTGGTCATCTTAATTTGATTAAAAGTCCATTGTGGAACAACATAGAAGAGATGGCTGCGTCCCAGTGATGGTTGCCAGATTATGGTGGAGGGTGTCTATGGAATAAATTACCTCTACAGATTATTTCCAAAGATTATACTGGCTTTCAAAGAGTCCAGAATTTTATTTTGGGTGTAAGGTACCCTACTGCATAGGCCAAAGGGTGAAGGGAGAAGATGCAATTGGGCATAAGGTTATTAAAGGAGACTCAATTTCTGGGACGTGATATTCAATTTTTAGTGATTCTTAACGTACGACTTTGGGTCTTTTACACATGTACTTTCTTAGTGCCTCTTTATAGGACCCGTTCTGTGAAAGTTAATGGTGATAATGCAAATGTTGAGATGCTTAGATTAGAAGCATTATAAAAATGAGTATTATATTAACGTGACTTCCCTTTTGGTAATTATAACTTAATCAATACAGATAATTGCAGCAGTAACTGACTTTTAATTCTTACCGATACTGAAATTCGTACCCGAGACGCAACTGACTGATTGCCACTTAAGCATTTGGCATTACAGCGAGGAATTTAGTCGGGTTTTGCCCCCAGAAAATGCAGGGACAAGAAAAGGGGCCAATTTTTTTAAGACGCCGGGAGGAGCCCAGCGCGTTTCCCGGGGAAGCTGGTGATGCAGGGCAGGCCCCGCCCGCAGACACCCGCACACAGCAGCGTTTCCGACGCACACTGATGGCCCATAACTAGCTCAGCAGCTCGCCAGAAGCCCGAAGCTGCGGGGAGGTGGCGTTAATTTTATTTAGTTACAGGCAGTGGTTCGTTTTTCAGCAGCGAGGCGCGATGCCCCGGCCCCCTCTCGAGCCCCGCCCACCCCTGGCCTCCCGTCGCCGTCGGCACCGCGGAAGAGGTCGGAGGTCGTCGCGGGAAGGCGGGGTGGTAGCTCGAGTCACGTGACGGTGCCAATATGGCGGCGCCTTGGCGGTGGCGGGGGTGGCAGGCGCTGAGGGAGGTGCGTCTCTTCCGGATGGTGGGGTTGCGGCGCGGCCGCAGGCTCTGAGCGCCGGCCCCGGTGACCCCCTCCCTGCCCCGCGGCGGGGCCGCCCCGCCATGCAGCCCCCGGCTCGCGAGCAGGACGCCCGCACCAAGAGCATGTTTGTGTCGCGGGCCCTGGAGAAGATCCTGGCGGAGAAGGAGGCGAAGCGGCCCCCGCACGGACAGCTGCGGAGAGCCTGTCAGGTTGCGCTGGGTGAGTCCGCCCGGCCCGGCGCGGCCCGGCCCGGACCGCGGGACTCCCCCGCCTCCGCCGGGCTGGGAGCCGCCACCCCTCCTCGGCCTGGGGGGCGAATGACAGAGGGTCCCGCTGGCGGCGGGGGGGAAGGAATCCCTGCTCGCCCGGTGCGGCGGGGGCGGGAGGTGGTGTTACCCCCTCCCCCCCCGCCCCGCTCCGGCTGGTGTCCTCCGCCACGTTGGATCCCCGGCGGGGAGCGAGCGAGTCCCGGGCCCCCAGCTGGGAGGTTGCCGGCCGCGGCCCCGGCTGAGCTCGGGACTTTGGAGTGGGGAGAAAGTTCTCTCTCTAATACCTGACGAGCAAGTACGAGGGGAAAACCCCCAGATATCTCTTTTTATTAAGTTCTGGTCTCGGTATGAAGCAAAAGGGGATGGGGTTTGTCACTTTAGAACCAATTTTCAGAAAATTAATTGTAAACTTTTAAACTAGGAGACTGGCTGTTTAAGGCTGTCGACTTGTGGAGTCTCAGACCTTCCAGGACTAGCAATCTTCTGACATCTTATCTCCAGCTCGTGGTTGGACTGGCTAAAAACTGTTAGCAGTGTAGCCAAATACATACAATGCCTGTGGTGTCTTGCAGAACTGAAAATACTTTTTGTGAAGTTGGTGGACTGGTCCTGAAAACCCCTGCAAGTACAAATTGATGATATAGGTCTCTGTGTTAAAGTTCTGGGAGCATATGGTATATCATGAAGAGGAAAACAAATAAACCGGGTAAAGCTAAAGTATAGCTCTTACAGTTGGAGTTTTCTGTGGCCTTTCTGAATTTGCAAAAGTGACATACCGCTTACAGTTTTAGTTGCTTTGCACCAATATTTTTCCTTTAACTTGGGAACGTTTACTGTATCCAGAACAGAAAAAAAGGCAGGTTGAGTATGTAAGGAAACTAGGCAGATGCAAGTTCTGTCCAATGCACTGCGAAAGAAAGCTTGAAAAATAGCTGTCATTTTTACCTTCCTTCCCACAATCCTTACCTTCAAGAAATTTGTAGGAGCTAATTGTAGTGATAGTACATCCAGAGAAAGCTAACCAGATAGAAGGGTATTTTTTTGTTATTATTAAAAGTTGACATTGTGAGCAGTAGTATAACACGTGTGCCCCAGCAGTTAGAGACTACTTTTCCTACTTACTTCCTTTTGCTGATTTCTCCCCCAACATGCACCCAACCCATTTACAGGACTGGGAACCTGTTTTGTTGCTATGTAAATATATTTAAAGGGTGAGAAAGGGAACTTTCTTGAAAGATGACTAGTGAAGGTCTTTGTTTGCTAACACATCAAAGATTATGATTTTGGGAGAGGGGTATTGTGCAATAGCCACCTAATAGCATTTGCATATTGGATTATAACTATTCTATGTCTGCATATTTTAAGGTACAGTACATTTGAGGGTAGTTTAACGCTTGCGATGATGGACATTTTTTGCTAATCTTGCTCAGAAAAAAGAAGTCCGTGTGCTTTCCTGGACTAAAGCAGAGGTCAGCGTGAATAGATAACCTGTTGCCCAACCGTCCTGCTGTAGCAGGGCCTTGATTACTGTACTAAAGGATCTCTGTTGTATTTGGTGAATGTTGTATCATTTTAAGTTGTCAACCTGAATGAGGTTTCTTTTATTTACGTGTGATTTTTTTTTTTCCCAAACTTCATTCTGTTTAGGTTAAGCTCTTTTTTACTCAAATGAAAAAATCAGTTTTACTTACATACACTTAAGCTTAATTAAGCTTATACTTTATATTAACTAAGACTATGACTTCAGTTCCAAAAGTGTTAGCTCTAATTATCAAGCCCTGCGCAATAGTAAATATGCTAGGAAATGTGGGAAGAACATTACTTGCAGTCTGAGGAATTCAGGCCAGACTTTGTAATCTACACAAACTGTTATGGATGAAAGAAGCTTCCGTGTTTTGAGTAATAATAAAAAAGTCCAGTTAACTCTGAGTAAAATTAATTCAGTTTGAGAGAAAAGTGAAGTTAACTTTATGAAACTGGTAATTGTGTCAGCTGTTGTCTTCTTTTTTTCTTTTTTCCATGTCATACTTCAAATAATCTCTTTCTGCTTCTCACTAAATTCCATTTGCTGTGCTGTCTTATTTATACAATGGTCCTTTTAATGGAGTGTTGAGGTATTGTACCATTTATAAACCAGTCAACGCAGGCACGGGTCACGTGTAAATGATACCTGCTCTTGGTACTAGGGAAGTCTATGATGCATCTTTTTTCTAAATAGAGAGGAACTGGTCTATTCTACAACTACCTAATAAAAATTAACCTGCAACTATTTCTAAATTTCTGCTGTAGTGTTACTGCAGTAGTGTTTCTGCTAATTACATATGCTTTAAATTTTTTGTTTGGTGAGACAGAGAAATATATTTCTAACTGTGGGAATGATGCTCTTGTTTTATTTTACATGGGTTCTTTATTGTTTTGAATGTGTTCAACTCCTGAGAGCTTAAGTAAATTACTACTGAAAATTGTTGTCATTCCTATGTAGGAAGTATAGGTATTCTTTCATTCTAATTTTAATCTGTTCTAATTGTTTTAATCGTTCTAATTTTAAACTGTTCTTACCCTTTTTTATCTTCCTTTCCCAGTAATATACCTTTCACTGGACTAATACTGTGCAGTTTTGGACTGCAAAATATCTTCATGATTTTGTAGAAATAAGAAGTAACATAGGCTCAAATGGGACGTAAACACAAGAAGTGTTGAAGAAAACAAACAAAATCAGTTCCCAGTGGTGTTTTGGGGGGGTTTTTTTTGCTCTGTCCACCCCCTCCTTTGAAATACACAGAGTTTGAATAGATTCCTTCATTCAGTCTCTTGCTTCATCAGTAGGTGTAACGGTTGTATCCTGTACTCTTGGTGCCAGTAAGCCCCAGGAGAGATTGGGAGAAATTGAGGTTTTTAAACAGAGCAGCTGTTCTGCTCTGCTTTAGAAAACTGTTTTTAAGAAAACTTGTTTTCAACAGACAACCAGTGTATTGTATAAAAATAGTTGCTTAATAAGCATTCACATGGAGCTCTAGGCACACATGATTCTTAGTGAACCTACTGAAATAATCTCTGTTCTGAAAAATTTACAGTGGAACACAGGCAGTGTGTATCACAGCAGTTCATATTGGTCTAATGCTAATTGTGTGCCTGGATCTCTCATATAAACTATTACTCTTGCCCTGTTAGGACTGTTTTTAATGACATACTGTGCAGACAACCTGGTTATGTGACCTTCTTTGACCGCCACGTACATATCTTCGAGCTTTGTAAACAAAAGAATTTGTTTAGTTAGCTTGTTAATGAGTTTAATAAAATAATCTCTTAAACCATGCCTTCACTTAGGAATCTAATTGTGTGTTTAAGAAGTCTCTGGGTATAAATGACAGATGTCTAAAATAAGTTTGTGTTTCTTAGTTTAGTAGCCTCTTGGCTAGCATGTTTTGAGAACACTGGGGCAAAGAGGAGGTAGCGTTGCTTCATTGTGGCAGCCTTTTCTAAAGGGTTCTCTATAAATTGATAGAATCAATAAATGTGGGTGTTGGGTTTTTTTTTATTTAAGTTTAAGGCAGCCTGGAATTAGGCAATGCAGTAGACTTTACTGGTTTGGGGGAAGGGAAGCTTTTGCTGCTGCTCCATGTGTTTGTATTGGCACTGCTGTCTGGTGTTTTGACACACTATGGAAAGACATTGCATGTGTCCTTGCGCGAACACAAGCTATGCCATTTTCTGCACAGGAACTAGTTTGCTTCCACTGAGACAAACTTGATTGCACGTTAACATAGGATGCATCTAATTGCAGGCAGACAATTATTTCCTCCATTTTAATATATGGCTTTCAATATAAGCAAACTTAAACCATCCATCTAATGTAGAAAGGCAGTTAGTTTCAGCATGAGCTTCATCCTGCTTTTATTATGGCCAGAAACTCTGGAAGAGATTGCTGCAAGGCCTTTCTTGTTATTCCAGTTGTGTTGCCTGGTAGGAATGCTGAAAGGCTTGCATTGAGTGGGCAGCACACATAGTGCCCAGAGTTGAAGATGTTTCTGACTGAAGTAGATACCATGTGTGCCGATACATTCTGGCCTTGAAAGTAGCAGGTAGCTCTAGTACTGAAAACACCAAGTGAAGGGACAGTGTTGTGCTGTGATGACCAGACATTGGCCAAAATTCAGACTGTGTTCTGTAGCTGTGGAAGGGAATTCAGCTGTGCCCCTTAATCCTATGACTGGAAGAGGAGAGTGACAGTGGCAGTAGGTTTCTGGAAGCTGTCTGTGCCTGGTCAGGGCTTGGCAAGCTGATCATGGCAACAGACTTCATTTAGGCAACAATTTCTGTTTCACTCACTTTCAGTGGTCAGACCACCAAATGAGCACTTAAAATGTGGAGGCTTCCGAACTATTTTGATGCAATCAGTAGCAGAAGCATGCCTGTAACTTGCTTTTGTCCTTTCATTTATTCTTTTCTGCCAGCATTATCTGTTAAAATACTGTTGTGGTGCAGATATTTTTATATGGCTTTAGAAAAGCCTTTATTAAATAAAATTGTGGGGAACTTGGTCAAGCCTTGGTTAGATTTATTTATTTATTTATTAGTTTATGGAGTATTTCTGAGAGAGAAATTGTCATTGTTCGAATAAGGGATGCTATTCTTACATATTTTTCCAATGCAAGATCTCATATAACTATCGGTGAAGATGGGCACGATCATGTCTCCTTAAGGCTAAGACTCTTCAATATTTCTGTTGTCTATTCTTTTGTTGGCTGTACAGTGGATAATGTTCCTTCAGTTCTTGTTACATTGCTTATTGCTAACGGATGTCATACTGCTTCTTTCTTGACTGCTGACTGTGTTGGCTTTCATTAATGACTACGGCAGACAGAATAGCAAGTCCCAGTCCTGGATTTAGCTTATCACTCACAGCTTGCAGTTATACAGGTTTCCTCCACATTTTGCTTCCATTTTCTCTATAAAATAGGGGTAGTAATGTTACAAAATCGGCATACTCTGCAAGGATTAATTCTTGCAACATTCATTGAACAATAGGACAGTGCAAAAACCTGTAACGTGTTTGTTACAGTCCTTGTTTGTTAGTATGTTTTGTGTATTTATGGTTCTGAGACAGAAGAAATAATTGATGTTCACAGGCAGCACTGAAATCATCTGAACTCTGAACATCTAATCCCAAACAATGGTGCCTCTCCAGAGTTGTGGAGAACAAATATTGAGTGAATGATCAGTTTCTAATAACTTTGCAATTGCAACAAGTTTTGTAGGCATGATAATTTGCAGATGCATGAGATAGGGTGGGATGGACAGGATTCCACATGGTGTTACAAATGGTTGTAGCTGTGCAGCCTTACTGCATGTGCTGGTTTTGATATTTCTTGTCAGTTTTCACAGTATGCGCTTATGCCATGTCTGGTGTAGTGCAGTTCTGGTCTGTATTGTGCACCATGGTGACATTTTAGAAATCCTCAAAAAGCCACACTAGCATCTTTGGGATTTGCTACTGTATGCAATAGAAATGAGAAAGAAACACTTTTTTTTTTTTTTTTTTCTTTTCCTGTATTTAGTTTTATGAAAAGCTCCCTTTAAAAGTGTAATTTTAAAAAAAAAAAAAAAGCTCTGCTGGCAAAATGACACCATGCATTTAAGATTTCTTATCTCTTGGGAGTTTGTTCAGCTGATGTCATATTGTGAGGTTTAACAAAAGCAGGCTAACTAGCATTGTAGTTAACAGGAAGGTCTGATGCATTGAACTAATGGTTTATGCAGTGGCTTAGACTTCTGCAGACCTGAGCTCTCTGATGTAGACTTACTCTTGAATAAAAATTGCATACTATACCTGTTTTCTAAAGATATCTCTTGTTAAGAATGTTTGGAAAAATTAGCCTTTTCATGTAGAAGTTGAGAGATATGCCTTCCAATAAATGGTGTAACTGTCCATGATCGCTGAAGATGTTACAGGGAAGGAATAGCAAATACTGAAGCGTAAGACTTCTGGTTTGAAACAGCTTTGCTTTATTGCATTTTTCCTTATTTGTGTTATTGATAATGATAACTTATGTTGGGTGTTAAAATCCTTTGAATATTTTTTCTTTCTTCCAGATGAAATAAAAACGGAGCTGGAAAAGCAAAGGTAAATTATTAATTGCTGTAAACTATGCCATAAAACAGCAAGCAGAATAATTTGATAGTGGAAATGTAAGAGTGTATATACATTATGGCAATGAATTTGTGAATACCCAGTTACACACCTTTCTGCTGAAAACATGATATGGCCTGTGTGCTCCAATTACACAATGTTTGTGGGTGTGGGTACTCAAGCCATAACTGCCTCTGAATTTCACTACGAAAAAATTGCAAAACTTCTAAAAGATGCTAGTTTTTCACTTCCTTTTACTGGGCTTAATATAGCCTGATAGGAGATCATAAAGAGCAATAGGTGTCCTCTGTTTGACAGTATATGCTCTTAACTACCTAGATCAAGAATACCAATTTAAATATTACTTAAATCCAAATTTTAAAACACTTTTCCAGCACTCTGCTGTGATTTAAAATGAGCCTCCAATGTGTTTCTCTTTGCTTAGTAATCCTCATATGGTCCCTGTTTAATTCAGAATAACTTTGATAGATTTATCATTTAAGTTGTGTAGGAGTTCCCAGTATTTCAGGTAGCAGGACTGTGTTGGAGTGTAGTGAGGGAAGAGTTAAGTTTAAGAATATATGAAAAAGTTAAGATGTGATACTGATTTTTAAAGAAAGCTGAACTTTCTTTAAGAAAGTATGTGTGAGAGAAACTTGCATTACATTTGTATGCTGCTATGTACCATTCAGCTTTAAATTTAGAAAAGGAGGACGCATAGTTTGCTGTGATATACATGTTTAGAAGAATTAATAACCCTTCTTATCTGACCTAGAGAAGGCACTGCTGCTCCACCAAAAGCAAACTTCATTGAAGCAGATAAGTATTTCCTCCCGTTTGAACTGGCCTGCCAGTCAAAGTCTCCACGCATTGTCAGTACTTCACTGGATTGTTTACAGGTAACTGTTCTGTTTAAACTTGGACAGAGTGAAATGGAGAAACATGCAGTTACAAAAATCTTGTGTGATGTTGGCATTCTTAGAGTGAAGAAGTAATACTGTCCTGAGTACATACAGTGGTGAAGATACCCACTATGGCTACCTAGATGCATAAACCATGCAAAATAGGTTATTATCAGACTGGGCTGACAGCGCATCTTGTCAAAGTCAGAAACGTATGTGTGTTGTTTTATAGTGAACCAAGCCTTTATTGAAGCTCATGAATGCTTACATTATTCAGTAAAGATGTTTCATCTGTGGTGCTCTAAAAAGAATATTTACCATGGTGTTTCTTGTAGTGCTGATGTGATGGGAGGTCCGACTCTGGAGTCTTTCTACCTTGATCCTCCTTAGATTCTTACAGAAAAAACAAATTCGCCTTAAGGGCAGAATCTTTCTGTTGTTAATAGGTACAAAGTTTGACGTTAAAAAATTTTGTCTGGTTACAATAGGTCTGGGTGGAAAAAGCTTATGTATCACTTACTAAATTTGTTTTGTCTAGATGTGTGAACAGTCCAGGTATTTGGTAGCCAGACTATTGATGGTGTTAAATTTTTGTGTTAAAACCGGTTAAGTGAGGTATACTGTCTAAAACCCCCTTTTTATGATATACTTACTGTATTTTAGTTAACAGTATACAGTTGTCTAACCTGCATTCTTTCTACGCAGAAACTCATTGCGTATGGACATATCACTGGCAATGCTCCAGACAGTGGAGCTCCTGGAAAACGACTGATTGACCGAATAGTTGAAACCATTTGCAATTGCTTTCAGGGTCCTCAAACAGATGAAGGAGTACAGTTGCAGATAATTAAGGTATTTTATTTGGTTCAGTTTGGTGCAATGTTAATTTGCTTTCTCTGATTTTGTAACTGAAAAAAATTTAATGCGAAGCACTACTTAAGGCTCAGTTTCTCCATTTCTTACACTGTTAGATGTGCCATTGAATTTAGGGAGGCTGTCACCAGGTCAGACTTGGTATGTGAAATGTATTTCCTCTTGGTGAAGCAGAACATAAGGGAATAATTTATAAATGTTTGTCCTTCTTTCTGGGATGAGCCATGGCCTGGGTACTTTATCTTGCAGACAGCTGGGTGTTCATCTTCTAGGCTAGTAATGCCCACATTCATTAGGCCAATGAATTGCTATCAGCCTTCAGCTGAAGGCACTGTAACTCTGATGCAGTATCATGGCCTGCTGCTCTAGCCCATCTGCAGTATATGCTCTGAATGAAGCATAGTAGTCCCCGTGGTGTGTGTTCTGGTTCTGAAATCTACTTGGGCTACCAAAACCAAGGTTGGAAATTGGTGAACCTGCTAGTAATCTAATTTGATGGCGGTGTAGAGCAATTAGCCTTTTCACAGAAATTAAGCCATAGAATATAATGATAACTGTTTCATGTGGAGGTGGAATATCTCCCGTAGTGGAAAACTAGTTGTGATAAAACACTTGAACAACTCAGGAGAGAACAGAGATATGTGGAAGTTCTGTTAAACTTTCTTTGATTTGAAATCTTGTTTCAGAGAACTAGAAGTTCCTTACAAAGTCTTATAAACAGATACATGTGTTTCATAACAAACCCAGTGATTATTATGGAAGACCTGCATGAAGTGTATTGCTGCCTACTTGCTTAGATTTCATTTTTACTGTGTTATGGACTTTTTCAGGCTCTCCTCACTGCAGTAACATCTCCGTATATAGAAATCCATGAAGGAACAATTCTTCAGACTGTTAGAACCTGTTACAACATCTATCTGGCCAGTAAAAATCTTATTAATCAGACAACTGCTAAAGCTACCCTTACGCAGATGTTAAATGTCATTTTTACACGGATGGAAAATCAAGCTGTACGTAACTGTTACTTTTGCTCATCTCAAATGTTTAGGCTTGAAAAATGAACAGAAAACTTTTTTATAATTATTTTTAATGGGTCTGTCATTGTAGTTGGATATCTATTGATTTGTAATTTTAAAAAAATTGTCAAATCCTGCAATAAAGCATAATGAAGCATACTGACTGATTAAAATATGAAGCTTTTTGCTGATAACAAGGTTTCACACTGTACTTTCTGCCAAATGGCTTTGTATAAACAAGTGATGGGATGCTTTTAAAATAAGCATGAAGAGCATCTTTTTAATTTGACTGGCCAAGTGATGTCTTCACTGTTTCTTTCCTGTTAACACGTGAATTCACAAAGGAACATCAGTCATCAGAGATACCTGTTTTCCCTTATGTTTTGTGCCTTAGATTAACTTTTTCGTATTGGTTTTTCAAGATACAAGAATCCAGAGAAATAGAAAAAACAAATCAGCAAAAATCCCAGTCTCCCGCAATTCAAGTGGTGTCCAAGTCTCCGAAGATTGGTCAGTTAAAGCACGGCTATCAGGAAGGCAAACCCACTGTTCCTGTAAGTGTGGAATTAACAAACGGTGAGCCTGAGAGGGCAGAAAACGGAGAGGTGAAGTTGGAGCAGGATCTGACTCTTTCAGCATCAGGTGAACAAGAATAGGTTGTGTCTATTGCTTTCAGTTACAATGTTCCTATTGGAAAATGCTCTTTGTGGCTATTTGGGGGAGAACTGACTGGGGATATTGGCTCAACTCATGCTTGCGTTTTCTCAGTAGTTATTCAGAGTATACAGGCCATCCTTAGCTTGTCTACAACATTATAACCATTGAAGAAAGGCTCATGTTTTCCCTAGAATTCTAGTGCAACTATATATCGGTTTTGTATATAGAATTATAATGGGATTTGACTTGATTAGGTTGATAAAGGTGAAGGAAAGGAAGAGAATAATCACGGTACATGGGAAGTGACAGAATTGCTTTCAGGTAATTGAAGTCCTGTGGTAAAAATAATGTGTATTATGAAGACCTTATCATAAGCATATACTGTATCCAGATTAGGAACGTAGGGTATTCCAAAACTAAAAGTTCATAACAGTTGATAAATGCAAATGACAAAATCACTGTATTAAAAATATCAGTGTTTTATTATAAACAATGGAAATAATATCAATGAATGTTTTTGTATGACTTCTTGGAAATGGCTTTAGAGGAGAACTACTAAAGAAAATCTTTAATTTTTAAACCTTCTGCTTCTGTCATGTATCTCCTTTCCATCTTCTTCCTAAACAAAAGTACTAAATGGAAAATTATCTCTGTGTGTTTCATTAGAGGAAACAACTGATGGAGGAAATGAAATGGTTAAAGGCATCTTGGAAGATGTGGTCACGTCAGCTGTGAAAGGTAGCAAAATCTTCTAAAGTAAAATAGATGCATGTGTATTGCCAAACTTTTATTCCTGTGATTACAAAAGCATGGAAGTTCTTTTTGTTACTAAGTATCTTGTCAAGAACACCTACTAAGGCAGTAAGAACAGGTTTTTATTGTTTCAATATTCTTCTTTTGCTGGTAGCCAAGAAACTTTAGTTTACCAGTGCTGCTTCTGTTCCGCTTGGTTGTAGAGCTTCAAAGTCATGGGATAAAAAAGCTCAATGGGTGATTTTAATCGGTTTTACTTTTTCCCATTTAGTGGCGGAAGAAAAGCAAGTTACAGAAACAGTTAAGGCTCTACCTGCATTAGAGGCTGCTGATATTGCTCTTTCTGGCTCTAGTAATGAAAATGTACAAACAAACGGGATTCCAGATGACAGGCAATCTGTTTCCTCCACTGATAATCTGGTAAATAACTTCACTGGATGCTAATGTATATTTAGGAAAGGCGATATGTTTTTGTCATGCCAACTAATACAGTGGGATTTTGGGGAGGGAAGGAACAGAAGCTTTAATATATGTGTCCTGCTCAGCTTCAAAAAGGAAGCAGCAACTGCAATTTAAGTAGATATTGAAAACAACTGTTCCAAAATTGATTATGTTATTTGTATTTTAATACAGGGTAGGGGCGGAGGGGAAGAGTCTGTCAACATGTGTGAAAAGATCCACATCACTTGCAGGTTCAGGTTTAGTTTAAACTTTGCCAAATGTACAGTTTTTACTTAATCTGTAGCTAATTCTCAGAGGAGCTGTGGAATCTTCTTAATTGCTCTGTTCCTTTCTCTCACTGACGACCTAATGTGTTTCTTGCTCTCAAGGAAACAGATGTATCTGGACATCAAGCTGCTTCCAAATTTTCCCATGTTCTACAAAAGGATGCCTTCCTTGTGTTCAGGTCGTTGTGCAAGCTCTCAATGAAGCCACTTGGTGATGGACCACCAGATCCCAAGTAATGAGACTGTAGTTATTATACATTATCCTTTTCAGGTAGCTTTTGGAGACAGTTAAGTAGCTGCTGTATAGTAAAACAGGTATTCAAAATTCACCTGTCAGGCCCTTATTTCAATTAGTTTGATGAATCTAGGGTTGCAACTTGCTTCAAATTATTAAAAACTTAATACTTGAGAGTTGTGGGGTTTTTTTGTAACAGGCTTATTAATCTTATCAGTTGAAGTGGCCTTGACTATAGTATTTGTGAGTTTTTGATGGGGGAGTGGGAGAATGCGTCTCAGTAGCACTGAGTTGCATCTATTATCCTAGTCTAAGAAGTTAATACTCCTGGAAAATCTCCAAATTAAGATGGTAGATGTTGTCCAAAATCACTTGCAGGCTGATTTCCACCCCTCCTGTGCCCTGGCTTGAAATGAATTAAAAGAGCAGTCATTTCTTCTTGACATGGAAGAAATGCCATAGTGGTCATGCTGAATACAACTATGTATTCAGAAATGTAATAAAAATATATTTAATTTTGAATTTTTTCTAGATCCCATGAATTGCGTTCTAAGATAGTGTCTCTCCAGCTTCTTCTGTCAGTACTGCAGAATGCTGGTCCAGTTTTCAGGACACATGAAATGTTCATCAATGCAATCAAGCAATATCTTTGTGTAGCATTATCTAAAAATGGAGTCTCTTCTGTTCCTGATGTGTTTGAGCTCTCTCTTGCCATCTTTCTCACGCTGCTTTCGAATTTTAAGACCCATTTGAAAATGCAGATTGAGGTGAGAGACTTTTATCTAGCATTTGTATGATGCTCTAGTTCTCAAATAAAAATACTGTAATGATAAAATGCCAGCTGGAAGATAGAAGTCAATGTCTTAGTTTTGTTTGCTTACTAAACTGGTCTATTACTACTGTATTCAAATTCTAATATGCATGAGATGATACTCTTCAAGAGGAATTACTGAATAGAAAAGAATTTGTACATTTGGCATGGTTCTAATAAGTTTAGATCATCAAGTCCTTTACCTCATTTATTTTGCAGGTGTTCTTCAAAGAGATCTTCCTGAATATTCTAGAGACTTCTTCAAGCTCCTTTGAACACAAATGGATGGTGATTCAGACTTTAACTAGAATCTGTGCAGGTATTTCCATTGTTGTGAAAAGCAGTCACTTCCTCTGGCAGCAGATGAAAATTAATTTGAAGGCAAATGCCACGTGTAATGTTTAAGTGTGAAAAATTGAATTTGATCCTGTAGTGCTTGGGTTAAATGTCTGGATTCATCCCCACTGCCTGCTCCAACCGGCTGATTCCTTTTAAAAATGCTATTACACTGAATCCTAATACTTGCATTTTCTTTTATTTTCAAGATGCCCAGTGTGTAGTGGATATTTATGTTAACTATGATTGTGATTTAAACGCTGCTAATATATTTGAACGCCTTGTAAATGATTTGTCCAAAATCGCACAGGGACGAAGTGGGCATGAGTTGGGAATGACGCCTTTACAGGTAAGAAAAACACCTTTGAAGGTAAGGTACTTTTTTTTTCCATAAATGGTGCTGTCTCTGCATCATTATTGATATTTCCAGTGGTTCATGTTGTCCTTAATGTACTGATGTTGCTTCCTTTATTAGTTAACCAATTTTGCAACTGGATGCTGAAGCAGTACGATTAATTTACTTTGTGATTTTAATGTATATTTGCATTGTGACGCTAGGCTGGTTCTGGGCTCTCTTGTTGGTCTGCCATGGGAGAGAGAAGCAAATGAGCCTTTCTCTGCCTTACTCAAATGACTTCCCTTCTGGGGTTTATGAACCAGCAGTAGCTTCATCTTGTGTTTGCTTTGCACAAACATTTTGTGCTGTATCTACACCACAAGTATTTTATTTTTAAAATTATACTTTCCCAGTCATTAGAGGAAGGGTGGAGTATAGACTGCTTTCAGCAGGAGGAGTTATTTCTGGTATTGGCCTTGTCCTACAGCACTGTTTTTCTAGCCCAGCCTAATGGCTTTCAGGGCTGAAGTGAACTTAGTGCCAGTGTTGGTCTCGGAACTGCGTGCACCTCACACTTCTACCCCCTCCCCCATGGTCCTTTGACCAGAAAATGGAAGTAAAAACCAGGAGACCTTTGTTTCAGATTTTGAATAGAACTGTTTACTGTACAGCTAAGGTAGTAAGATGCTTGTCTTGCTTGTGGAGAGATCTGACACTATAGAGACTTACTGGATGGTCATAATCATTCATACAACAAAGGGGCTGCATGTAGGATTTGGTGTATATTGCTCGTTGGTTGTGCTCATCAGTTGTCAATAGACCATCTGCTTAAAGCAGCTGGAATGTGTGTGTCAGTCTGGTTATGGTTGCTTTTGGCCCGGATGTATCCAACCTAAATAGTCAAGGGGCAGAAACTTCCTATAACCAATAGATTCTCCCTAACTGATGAACTTTCTAAGGTTTGAATGGTGTGATGTAATGCCTTCTAAAAACTTGTGGACATATATGTATTGTTTTGGGTTTTTTGAGGGTTTTTGTTGTTGTTTTGTTTTTTTGTTTGGGTGATTTTTTTTTTAAATTTTTTTTTTTTTTGAAGGAACTAAGCCTGAGGAAAAAAGGACTTGAATGTTTGGTTTCTATTTTAAAATGTATGGTAGAATGGAGCAAAGACCTTTATGTGAACCCCAATCATCAGGCTAGCTTGGGTAAGATTGTTTCCTTATGGAGAGACTATTTTGTTTAATAAGTTTGTGCTTGTGTTTATTCAGTGTTTAGAAGCTACTCCAGAAGTGTGGATGCTATGTTTTTACATAATGATTTGTTTATACAAATGAAGTATTTTATAAACAATTGTAAATGCTGTTGCAGTAACCAACTGTCCAACTGTCTGGTTCAAATAACCAGGTTCTGTTTAAGAGCTTTAGCCAGGCCATTGTCTACACTATAAAAGTTGGCTTATGTAGAACAAGACATGTAACAAATCTTGCAGTTACTAAGTTGAAGCACAATTTCTCCATAGCAGCTGCTGCTGCTCTTCTCTGCCTTTCATTGGATTATTTTAGAATTGCATCAATATAGCATCTTCATGTAGTGTAGACTGCCAAAAAGTATACGTGATAAAATAAGAATATTGACTCATAAATTTCTACTAAAAAGTTTTGTAACTAAAAGCTTTTGACTGAACAGGATAACTTAAGTCTTGCCCTGTTTATAAATAGGTTCATATAAACAATCTGAACAGGAAATGGCTGAAGGTAAATGCCTTGAGAGTGGAGGGAGACGGAGTAGTGTCAGTTCCTTGGACTCCACTGTGTCATCAGGAGTTGGAAGTGTTGGTACCCAGACTGCTGTCCCAGATGATCCTGAGCAATTTGAAGTCATCAAGCAACAAAAGGAAATAATTGAACATGGGATAGAACTGTAAGTCCAGTATGACAGGAATATAAAAGTTCACTAATAAAAAAAACTGTGTGTACAACAATATTGTTTCTTATGGTCTTACACAGTCAAACCTGTAGGGACACTTACAAATTGATCTTAATGCTGAAGGCTCGTGCCTGCTGTTGTCAAAAGCTAACACTGGAGGCTATTGTAGTTAAAAGGAATTCAGTAAAATCTTGGGTGGAGTGGAGGGTGGTTTCACAGCTTTCCTTTGTGCTGGTTCAGCCACAGAAGAGAGGAAAGTGTGTGTATACCTAGGAAGAAATTGATTTGAGCAGGCAGGCTTAATGTTGTCTTACAGCTCTTACACCATTTGTTGTCTTTCATTGAGTTTGGAGAATTAAATCATTGTCGAGCTATGCCTTACTACTTTTTCATTAGTTTGAAGATCTTTATGTCTGTAAATGCTATAAGGAGGTCTTGAACAGCAACATTTTTAACATTTCATGGAAATTCTCTAATTTTTAATATTTCAAAAAGGTCAGTTTTTAAGTAAGTTTTCCAGCAATAACTTTTAAGCTTATCAGCAACTGAATGTACCTTATGAGATGTAGCCTATGGCGTGATATGTGCAACAAATGTAGTAACTATTCTTTGACTTTTTTCGAACTAGAAAAAAGAGATACAGAGCTACAGCACAGAATCTTTGGTTTAGAAGGGCTCTATAAAACTAAAATTTTATAGGCTGTGATGTTTTTCAGTTGTATGTCTCAATTTCCCCATGTTTTTGTCTGAATAGGTTTAATAAAAAACCAAAGAGAGGAATACAATATCTACAGGAGCAGGGAATGCTTGGCACTACAGCAGAGGACATTGCACAATTTTTGCACCAAGAAGAACGCCTCTGTTCTGTAAGATGACATGCAACATAAGATAATGAATACTTTTGCCCCTATCATCTTCTCCCCTGTCTTCTGATGTCTGTATGCGCTCACTCTTCAGTTCATATTTCATTAATAGATAACTGAAAGTGTAAGGGTTCTAATGAAGGTACTTAATACCAATGCTACTTTCTCTTTACTTGCTGTCCCAGGCTTTTTAGTAAAGTAGCTGTGTTTACAATAAGGCGCTGAAGGGATTCCCCATAAATGGGAACATGCATTTTATCTATATCTGCATTAGTGGTACCTTGCCAGCAAAGGAATATCATGTACTGCAGTGGCAGAGCATTCTCTTCTGCATATGAAATTGGGCACAAGTTCAGCTTTCCTTGGCTCTACAGTAATGCAGATCTTGCCTTGGGAAGTGAGGGAAGCAAGAATATGCAGACTAAAGGCATTTCTAATGACACTGGTTTCTTGTCATCCCTCTAACGGTTACTCTGCTTGCTCAGTGAAGTGTATCAGTCTTACAAAACTGACAGATGTGCAATTCTTGTACTATAAATTTTCTTGCAAAGCTGGCAGTTGGATTACACACTAATAACTGTCTCTTGTGTTTTTAGACTCAGGTAGGGGAATTTCTTGGGGAAAGCAACAAGTTTAACAAGGAAGTGATGTATGCTTATGTAGACCAGCTTGATTTCTGTGGAAAAGACTTTGTCTCTGCTCTGCGTATATTTCTGGAAGGTTTTCGTCTGCCAGGTGAAGCCCAGAAGATTGATAGATTAATGGAGAAGTTTGCTGCTAGATATATTGAATGCAACCAACGGTAATTCAAAACCTTTGTATTGGAGAAGTGCCTGAAGAATGGCTGCATTGTTTGTGGCCGTTAGGGGCAAGGTGCAGCTCGCACTAGGTCAGGAACTTCTACAGACTTGTGTGAGGAGCAGATCTTGTTGCTAATACTGGTGCTGACCCTCTTCAGCAGCTAGGCGAAATGGAAACTTTGGATAGAAAGTATCCTGGTGCTGGCCTTTCATTAAATCTGAAATACTTGCTAGAATGAATTATTGGAACAGGAATGCACTAAGTATGTTAAATTGTCTCTGTATAAGCTGTTCTGTTTTAAAACAAATGTAGATCACTCAAGTGTAAACAACAGTAATAAGTAGCAATTGATAAAATTCAAAATACATGGCATAAATAGCTAATAAGATGTTACACATGTTTTTGTTTGCCTGTTAGACGTTGAACAAAATGTATATATGTTAGTTGGCATCAAGAAGGCAGTGTTGCTATTGTTTCTAATGTAATAAACTAGCATTGAAGTTTAACTAGGTGTTCAGGCTTAATTGGTTCCTATTCCTCAGTCCAGTTGGTGCCTCACTGGGTTGGTTTTGTATAGTTCTTTATGAAACCCTGGGAGTGAAAAATAAGCTGTTCTTTACCTGTTGTAGGATTACCCAGAGAAGAATAATGTATAATCTTTTGGGAAGGTACTTGAAAATTCCAGTCATTGCTAGTTTTCAACATTGTAAAGAAGATGCTTTTATATTGTTTCCCTTTTTATTTGCATTTTAAAACATTTGGGGCTTCATGCATTTCTAAAGACTAATTTCAGGCTCTGTTAGCTCTTTGGTTGAATGCATAGCACTTCTGGGTGTTTTTTTTGCATGTAGAAATAGAGTTAATGGATTGAGGAATTAGGGCTCTAAAAACCTGTTTTGTTTTTTTTCCTCCCTTAGGCAAACACTATTTGCTAGTGCTGACACTGCCTATGTTTTGGCATACTCTATTATAATGCTGACTACAGACTTGCACAGTCCACAGGTAGAAATTAAAAAAGCAAACTTGTAGAGGTTCAAATTTCCCCTGCAACTTGCATTCAAAATCTGATATCCAACTTCCATTCTTTTTTACAGGTAAAGAATAAAATGACAAAGGAGCAATACATTAAAATGAATCGAGGAATCAATGACAGTAAAGACCTGCCAGTAGAGTATTTATCCACAATCTATGAAGAAATAGAAGGAAAGAAAATTGCAATGAAAGAGACAAAAGAATATGCAATTACAACCAAGTGTAGTAAACCAAGTAAGAAGGAACTAGAAACCGAAAGACCACAGTGCTCTTGAACTATTGCAGTAACTTTCAGGATGGTGTAGCGGGAGTTCAGATCCCTTTTTGAAAATGTGTTGTGCAGTACATAAATTTCTTTCAGAATGGCTAGTATAGATATTTGGAATGAAACCTGGCTCAGTTAAGTAACAATGCTGTGATGGAAACATAGCTGTGTAAGTGCATCTGGCACCATTGCAGAGAGGCACTGGAAACTAGATTTGGGGTTTTTTTGAAACGGAAGTGTGGGGGGAAGATGGTAGAATAACTGAGGGTGGCACTTACTTTGCAAGTTAACTTCTTTTTTTTATGTGCTAGACAACAGGTGGGATTTTGGTTTGTGTTGGGTTTTTTGTCTCCCTATCAGTAGCATGTCATAGTTCAGAGGCTGATAAGTGCCACAGTCCTTGTGATAATGTTTGAAAAAGAGAGAGATCAGAGAGTTTGTTATGGTCTGTTGTCACCTATCCTCATCTAGACCAAATGAGGACTTCTGTATGTAGTGTTCGCTAGAAACCAGGATCCCCAGCTGTACTCTGCTTTTACTCAGAATAACTGGTATTGATTTAATTCAAATCAGTGACTTCTGAGTCTTCAGCATAGTGGTTTTTTCAGTGTTTTCCATGCTATTTGCAAGTTTCCTAGATCAAAATAGCAATGAAATTGTTTTGCTTGAAAATGGAAGTTGCAACCATTACTATAAGGGTAAAGAAACACTAAGTTATTGATTTATTTATCAAGTTAGTGAGGGCTAGTTTTCTTTTGAGGATGTCAGGCTAAGAAGATGAAGGATCTTCCATCCATTTTTACAGGCAGAGTGACTTAATAGAGTATGCCTCTCTGACTTCCAATGATTAGGTCATAACATGTGGCATATAATAAAGGGCTGAATTAGTTATTTTGTATAGAATAAAGTCTTAAGTTTGGATGTGGGTTTTAGTGCTGGAGTTCTTTATTTGCAACCTATGACAGCCTCCTCAGTTCTAACATTCTGGAAGATTTTTATCTTTAGATTTCATTTGTAATACCTTTAACATTTTGTGATGCTCTATGTGAAGACATGGAACTTGATTTCACAAAAAAGAAACAAATGCACACTGTGTGGTGTTCCCCTTAGGTGTAGCTAATGAAAAGCAGCGGAGATTGTTGTACAACTTGGAGATGGAACAAATGGCTAAAACGGCTAAAGCCCTCATGGAGGCTGTAAGCCATGCAAAGGCTCCTTTTACTAGTGCCACTCATCTGGATCATGTCAGACCCATGTTCAAAGTGAGTGTGAAGTTCTGCTCTTATCTTCATTGCTAAGAGTTTTAAGCATGGGTAAAAGTGGAAAATTACTCTGAAGAGTTAGGTAATGCAACAGGTGGACTCTTTGGGTATATTTGGTTTCAGTTACCTAGTGTTTGGGTTAAAATCATAATAGACTTCTGAACTTAGTTTCTTTCTTTCTTTCTTTAGCTTGTGTGGACTCCATTGCTGGCAGCTTACAGTGTTGGCTTGCAGAATTGTGATGACACAGAAGTTGCATCCCTTTGTTTGGAAGGAATACGCTGTGCAATTAGAATAGCCTGTATCTTTGGAATGCAGGTTTGTATAGGACTTTAGCATGGGGCTTGCGAAGGGCAGTGTAGGCTCTGGGAAGGAGATGAAGAATTACAAACAACTTACACATAGAAAATGAAGCATCTGGTCTACTGTCTTGAAATGGTAAAATAAAATACTATTGTCTCGTTTTAGTTTGTTTTAAGATCTTGATATTGTCAAGCTTTTCAACTCTGCTTTTCTCTTATTGCTGAGTCTTCTATTAAGAGCATTTACTAACTTGCCTCCCACTCCTCTTCAGCTGGAAAGTGCTCTAATAGTGCCAGCTGTACATAGAAGGGCAATTGTGTAGGCATGCTGGACAAGTAGCTTTCTCTAGCTCTTCAGGGACTTGATTATGGTGCTTGTTTCTCTGTCTTGTAGCTCGAACGAGATGCTTATGTACAGGCCCTTGCTCGTTTTTCCTTGTTGACCGCCAGTTCCAGTATTACAGAAATGAAACAGAAGAACATAGATACCATTAAGACACTTATTACAGTCGCTCACACAGATGGCAACTATCTTGGGAACTCTTGGCATGAGGTAAAAACTTGATTAGTTTAAATAGTGCAACTGTGCTGTCCTCTGAAAACTTGCAGGATTTTGTTCTTCTACTACTTTCATTCTTTAGTAACTGCATTAGCTCCCAGCATGTGTCAGAACACTGTTTAAAATGTGGATTCAAGTGCACTATTATATTAGTGGTTTATATATATGTGTGTGTGTTTGTACGTATATGTAAAAAAATGCATTGCATTTTTCTGGCAGACCCTATAGACACTGTGGGACCAATATTGTAATTTTTGTAGGTGCTTTTGATATGGAATTAAAACCATATTAAAATCTCATTTGACTTCAGAAAATTCTGCACAGAAACTATTGTTTACGTGAACAAGAATGCAAAAATATACTAGCTCACAGGTCCAGACTGTCTGTGCAGTGTTTGGCAACATTTATACCATGATCACATGAAAAACTAGGGCTAAAATAACTTGCTGGGGGATAGGTAAGGATAGGCTGTCAGGATCATATGTATTTTCTTACAGCATATTTTCCAGGAGCTCTTTAATCAGATCTAAATCTGTGCTGCTGCTAAAAGGGGCATTCCTGCTGCATTCTGTTCTTTGGCACTAGTCTTTGGCTACATGATAATATGACCCAAATATTCTCTTGCTGACAAATTACTTGGACCTGGCTTACAGCATACCCTCACAAATGCTTGTGCCAGTCCAAAGGATGTTGCAGTGGGGGAGTAAGAAGGAAGAGATAGTAAATTTTGTGCTGATGGCAAGGCACAACTTTGGCATTTTCACTGTCTATGTTGAAACATCATTACTCAAACTGGTAGCTGCAAAAATTCAGTCTTTTCATCTCTCTGGGACAATGAACTCTCTAGAAGATCAACTCCCAAGTTGTTTATAGTTTTGAAGTTTGATGCTGTAAGAAGTAATAAAAAGGTTTCCTCTAGTAGTTAGAGGTCCAAGTTAGATTTTTGGGTACTGTTTATTTTGTCTCATATTGGAATGATTGGTGGCAGCTGGTGCTCTTGAATGAATCACTCAACTTTATCTCCAGTTGTATTGGTAATGTTTCAGTTAGGTCAAAACTGTTACCATTGTCAAAGTTGTTTTAAAGGTTAGAGAACCTGGGAAGGTTATAAATATTAAATATAAATATAAAATAGTTAAGAATAAAAATATAATGGTGTCAAGAAACACAATGTTTAAATATCTTTTGTTTTTAGATCTTGAAATGTATTAGCCAGCTGGAACTAGCACAACTTATAGGAACTGGAGTGAAAACTCGTTATTTATCTGGCTCTGGGCGTGAAAGGGAAGGAAGCATTAAAGGCTATGCATCTGGAGGGGAAGAGTTTATGGGCCTGGGATTAGGTGAGATTAATAATCTTGGACTTCACAAAGATGCACATATAAGCGAACTATGATGGCTAAGAAAGCTCAATGTTATAAGATATTAAAATATATTTACTTGCTTCCAGGGGAAGCTATATTGGATTAATGAAACTTAAAAAAATGGAACCGTATATTTCAAGATGTATTAGTAATTACCAAATATGTTCTAACTTTGTAATTGGGTTAAGCAATTTAACAAAACTCCTCCAGATTTATTTGCTGGAACATGTTGTTGTCAAAACTGTTTTACCATACTTACTAAGTCATGGTTTTGTTACCGTTATTATCAGTTCTTTCTTTTTTATGCTCTGTTTTTAATAGTAAAAACATCAGCCATTTATTTTTAGGAACTAATAGATGTTTCAATGATTGATAATTGGTTTTCCAAATGAATTTCTTATCTCTGCATGTTGGTCTTGCTGTTCCAGTTTCTATTGTTCCTGCATTATGTACAAGAAACAAACCTTAGTTTTTAAGCTTTAAATTAGAGGGATGAGGCAAGTTGCTGCAATCTTTGGAAAACCATCAAGGAAACATTTTAATTTGAAAATACTCTGGAGTTAGTGCTATACACAGTGATGATGCTAAATATAACAGAACTGTGCCTGGCATTAACTACTTGTATCTGACTTACAGTTAATATTTTAAAATCATATTTTATCATTTCCAATTTTTATTAACAGCATTGCATCTGTTAATAAACATGATGGTCGAAACACAATGCCCTAAGGAGAAAAAACCCATACTTCTTACTGGATGTTTAATTTTGTAATAATCTGGCACAGATCTGGCATCTTCTCCGTATAAATTACAAGCTAATTGGAAGCAGTAGTCACTTGTCTTTGTCTACTTGTGTAAAGTTGGGGTTAATATAAGTCACGATTTCAGGATCCTAAATACTGTTTTTTAATGGCTTTTATTGAAGGTAACCTCGTTGGAAGTGGAGCTGATAAACGGCATATGGCAAGCATTCAAGAGTCTGTGGGAGAGACCAGTTCGCAGAGCGTAGTGGTAGCAGTAGACAGGTACTGAGAATATAATCTCTTTCTGGGGAAAACATGACTTGAAGTTACTGACCATTTTCACTTTATTTACAGACTCTTGACAGGGACTTTTGTTCTTGAAGCCTATTTCTGTTGTGAGAAAGATGCTGATAGTTAGGTGCTTTCTCTGGACCCAATAAGTATATCTCTTTAGGCATGTAATAGTCACAAAACAAAAGACTGTCATTAAATAACAGTATAACTAAGGTAGTGTATTGTGAGAAGGGGCACTGTGTGTATTCATGTGTTTTTATGCCTTTTCTTTGGAGTAAGCCAGTGAAGAGCAGAATTAGGTTGGTATTACAGTATTCAGCTATTTTTGTTTTACAAATCTGTCTGATAACTGTCTCTAACTTACATGTATATATTCTGTGTATTTCGGGTTTTTTTGGGGTTTTGTTTTTTTTTTTAAAATTTAGGCTGAACAGGACAGGTATCTGAAATTAATAAATGGCCTTATTCTAGTAAATTATGGAATTTTCTTTGGTCTTGTAAATGTCAGTATTTTGGTATTTCTTTAGTTGCTGTTCTTCAGCTCTTTATTCGTTAGTTGCTGCATTCGTGTCTAAATTGTTATCTTTCTCATCTGTCCTTCTAAAATGTTGTCTAAAGAGATGCTTCTATCATAAACCATGTGTTGGAAGGGGACTTTTCTATCATTATTGAAAATATTGGGCAAGTCTGTAGAATCATACATTCAGACTTGTAGTGTTTATTGTAACATAAATGTCTGTTACCATGTCAAAGTCTAAAAGACGTGGGAACATTCTCCGCTTACTGGTGTTCTATATGAACCACGATCAGTGGTCTGAACTCCCCTCAAGACTCAAGAAGGGAAAACGGTGCATCCATAGTCTTTCTGCTGTCTGTTTTGATGGCCACAACTTAGAGTATTCTTGAACTATGTAAAGATCAAGCAGGTGGCTGGCATCCAGTAAAGTCTTGCAGCAAATCTTTCTTCATGTCTTTTTATTCTCCCTATGAAATTTAACACACTGTCATCCAAATGACTGTTCCAGCACTACTTGTCCTGGATAAAATTGTGAGCCTGCACCTGTTTCCTGCAGTGGGGCAGGAGCATAGTAGACTGTGACTTGCAGCAGGGAAGAGAATGCTTAGACTAGGAGAAGGACATGAACTGCTGCCAAGGAGTAAGAATAAAGCAGTCGCAGAGTTCATGGCATGGAGGATTGTAAAGTACCTCCAGGAGATGTGCTGACACTTGCCTACAGCACTAAGATGTGATTGACTCTTGTGGATGCGCAGCTAAAACTGCAACTCATTTATTTGTTCCATAGGATATTTACAGGATCAACTAGGCTGGATGGAAATGCAATAGGTATGTATGCTGACCATTTGCTGGGTTACAGGAACTCTTGTGATGTAACATCCTGAACTTACAGTAGTGTGTTTTAATGTTCAGTTGATTTTGTCCGATGGCTGTGTGCTGTTTCCATGGATGAGCTGGCTTCCCCACACCATCCACGCATGTTCAGCCTGCAGAAGATAGTGGAGATATCATATTACAACATGAATCGCATTAGGCTGCAGTGGTCAAGGATTTGGCACGTGATTGGAGATCACTTCAATAAGGTATTTTTAAAAATCAAGTTACAGAACATACGTGAATAGCAGGACTTCTTTAATCAGCTTTTTCCTTTTGTGTTCTTAGTGGTGTAGGTTGTGATATTAAAAAAAAAAAAAAAATCCAGTAAAGGCACCTAAAGGAACCACCTATTTAAAAATCTAAAGTGTATAAATAGAAATGGAACTGTTTATGGGAATGATTTTTAATCACTTCATTATATGATTTTGTACTTGTAATTTTTCTTTATGTCTTTGTCTCATCCTTCTGATCAAATGCCAAGTTAGTTTTCCTCTAAAATATATACAGGTGATCCTGGAACAACAGTTATTTTCTTTAGGAAACTGGACCATGTTTGGGCGGGGATTTTTTAACCTAAGATTTTTTTTTTTTCTTAGCATCTAGCTCGCTATAATAGTTCTGCATTTGTTGCATACAAAATCCATGGGTCTGTTTAGTTGGATCAAATGCCTGAGAAAGCCCTCTCCGAAAGTAACCCCCTATTTTCTAAATATCTGAAAACTAGAACGTGCTAGCAATTTTTAATGGACTGACACGAAACTTGAATGATGAATTTGTTACTCATATAAGTAATATGTTAGGCGGTAAGTGTTTGAAAATATGCTTTTCTTCTAGGTTGGATGCAACCCTAATGAAGATGTCGCCATCTTTGCGGTAGACTCGTTAAGGCAGCTGTCAATGAAATTTCTTGAGAAGGGAGAGTTAGCCAACTTTCGCTTCCAGAAAGACTTCCTAAGGCCTTTTGAGCATATTATGAAGAAAAACAGGTGTGATGCAGTGCAATGTCTGTGTTAGCTTGCTTTACTCCTACTTAAAGATATTACTTGGTGTGGGTTAGATTGTCACGTACATGGAAGCGGCACAGTTACTTTGTGCCAGTGTAAAATTGTGCCACTTGTGAAATTCTTACTTTTCATTTTTTTTAAGATCTCCAACTATTCGAGACATGGTAATACGCTGTATTGCTCAGATGGTGAACTCTCAAGCTGGTAATATTCGTTCAGGCTGGAAGAATATCTTTGCAGTCTTTCATCAAGCAGCGTCAGACCATGATGGGAATATTGTGGAGCTGGCCTTTCAAACTACAGCACACATAGTTAGTAAGTAATGCTTGACAGATGAGAGTACCAAAATTAGCTTAGCTGCTGTGATTCTGGTTTAAAAGGCCCATCTGAATAAGACTTTCGTATTTCCAGATAAATAAACACAAGATCTTGCAGCCAGACTGTTCAAACTCTGCAGCTAGGTCTTACCTGTTAAGTCTCCTGATTTGCTATGGACAGGAAAAACTACATATACATATCCTGCTACAGAACTTTGGATGTTTGGAATAGATTTAGTAAACTTGTATGTTGCTCCATCTGTCACAGTAGGTTGTTCTGGATTTAGGAACACATTTCACGAACTTCTATGCCAATTCAGTATCATATGGTGGGAATCATAAACCTTGTGACTCTGATATGTGACTGCTTGTAGAGTTTAGTTTGTACAGGTTACCTGCTCTAAAAGTCTATTTGAGCAACATACTGCTGCCACTGTCAAAGAAATACAATCACTCAAATATTCTTGAAATGGACCTTCAGTATTGATCATAGCTTTCTTGCATGTCCTGAAACTGCCCTCTTCCCATTAAATAATGTGGGGGGAAAAAGAGCTATGGACAGTATTAATACATGCAAATAGTGACAAAACTTTTTTTGCTAACTTGAATTGCATAGATCTTGGGAGTTGTAGTTTGTTCAAAAGCTTGTACACATTGGATTTGTTTTGTATTTAGTCTGGCCCTTAAGTCTGAAATCTAACTACTTTTTCCTCTCTTGCTACAGAATAGGTAACTGGGGTAAATTTAGGTAACTTCATTCCCAGCAGAGAAGATAACATCAAGCTTTACTGCTATTATTTCTCAACATATTTTAAGAATTTTGGGTTGCATATGCTGTGAGAGGAAACTGAACCATATAAGAAGCCATAAAATAATCCTAGATTATAAAATTGGTAATTACCCAACCTGAGAAAATGAGATGCTGACAAATTTGGGTGGTGGGGTGGGATGGGAAAGAATGCAAGGGAATGCAGAGAACCGTATTTAATCCAGAAGACCTGGTCCTTTCATGTTTGTCCATTTGGTAGTGGTATACCATGGCTGACATCTGTAGATCAATGCCAGTTTATCTATGGATTTCAATATCAGTAAATTTTATGAAGTGTATTTGTTTGTTCTTTGCAGCAAATATTTTTCAACAGCACTTTCCAGCAGCAATTGACTCATTCCAGGATGCAGTAAAATGTCTTTCTGAGTTTGCCTGTAATGTTGCATTTCCGGACACCAGCATGGAAGCTATTAGACTTATTCGGTATTGTGCTAAATATGTTTCAGAAAGGCCACAGGTATTTTCTTTTAATTTTTACCCTTGTGTATTCTTACACTATCTTCTACTGTTAAACTGAGACTAATCTTGTAACTAAGAGAGAGCTTTCAGACTCAAAACTTCAGTCTCCCAGCAGGAGGTGTTTGTATTAAAAACTTACTCAGAATTAGCAGTCATTTTGGTATTATGTAAGCAGTAAACTAGGACTAATTACAAAATTTTAAGTCTCATCAGTCCAAATTGGAAATAACTGAATGAAATAGTCCCTTTTTTTTTTTTTAATGATGTTAGGATGACCTGGAAAACAATACTTCTTGTTCTGTCACCCTAATTATATCTAGTTAAATTGGTTACAAACATGCATATTTTTCTACATTGGTCTATTGTGTGACTTAATATAATAATCACTTTGCTGAAAAGAGCCTGGAGTAAGATTGCATTCATATGTTACCATTGCAAGACATGTATGCTGTATCTAATATGCCAGCGAAGTGTAGACTGGTTTATGCCAAACTTAGATTTCCTTATTACCTATATTTATATAATTGTTGCCTGCCACTGTTAAACTTGCTTCCTAAAGTTCAGACCTCTGCAACTTGTAAAGCCTTTAGCAGAAATTGAGTACAACGGGTTTAACTGCTTATTTTTCATGTTTTTCTTCCCAACATTTTCACAAGTAAATATGCCTCAGATTTATATTTACATTTTACAGGATTTGAGTGTTACAGTAGAAACTAAGCTAACTTTTTAAGTCTGTCTGTGCCACTAGTAGTATCTAAATCTGTCAGAATTAAAGATTTTTTGAGAATTTTTTTTTTAATCTTTTTTTTTTTTTCTTGCCCATCTCCAAGGTATTAAGAGAATACACGAGTGATGACATGAATGTTGCTCCCGGGGACAGAGTATGGGTCAGAGGATGGTTTCCCATTTTATTTGAACTTTCTTGTATCATCAATCGTTGCAAATTAGATGTTCGAACAAGGTAATAAAGCTTTTTTTTTTTAACTCAGTTAGTGAAAAGATCACAGGTACACATTTTAACATCTTTTCCTCCTTTTCTTTGGGTTTGTTTATAGAGGCTTAACAGTGATGTTTGAAATAATGAAGAGTTATGGCCATACCTTTGAAAAGCACTGGTGGCAAGATCTGTTCAGAATTGTGTTTCGAATTTTTGATAATATGAAACTGCCTGAACAACAAACAGAGGTAAAAACAAAACAACAACAACAAAAAAAAACCCAAAAAACCAAAAGCAGGCAAGCATTAGAGTTTGTTTTTAAGAACTCAGACAATCAAGGCAGCAGTTTGTGTTATCTTGTCAGTATATTTCTACCCCATACTGCTCCAAACGTAAGGATACGTTGTATTCTGCTGTATTCTGTGGTATGTATGAAACTTGTCATAGTATCCAGTGACTTATCTGTCTGTTCTGGCTGCATATTTTCATGGAGAATATTCACACTTTGTTGTGAAACTGTATAGTTTTCTGAACAATATTCATGTGGCCAACTAAATGCTTCCAACAAGGTGTCTGCAGTAGTGAGGCTTTTTAGTTTTATCTAAATTCTACTCCTCGGAGGCCACGTCCTTTGTTGAATAGCCATGTATAAGCCAAGTGCTATCATCATAGAAGAACCCACATAAAAATAAGGACTTTTCATTTTTTCTCATAGAAATCTGAATGGATGACCACTACATGCAACCATGCACTTTATGCCATTTGTGATGTATTTACGCAATTTTATGAAGCTTTAAATGAGATCCTTCTTCCTGACATACTTGCACAGTTACACTGGTGTGTAAAACAAGGTAGCTTATTTACTTATATCTTTTGATTAATGTATTTTTTAAATGCTCATTACTTGAGAAGAGGAAAGTTAACTGAATTTTGGAAGAGTAAAAACTACCATTAGGATAATATGTTATGTAATAGATGGATGCAGTATCTTAAATATTGGAGGATCATTCTATTTAATTGGTTAGACAGCTCTTCTGTTAATGTATTTATGGTGCTATTGTGACAGAGCAAAAACTTTTAAAGAGTTGTGTTTAATCTTCTACTGACAACCTTTCTCCATTTCACTGCATGAATAAAAAACCTTATTTATTGGCAGATATATATACATGTATGAGTTATGATTTTTTTTTTCTTCCCCCTGCCAACCATCTAGTACTTTTAAATATGACTTTCTAAAGAATGTGTTTTATTTTGAGCTCCAACTCTTATGCCTGAAATCCTGTGTATTGCTAGCATGAAATGTGGGGTAACTACCTTGCAGGAAATCATAAGTTTCTAATTGGTGCTTTTCCTTCCTTTGTCTCACTGTATGCTTTTTTTCTGCTTCTCTCCTGTCCTTTGTCTTCACTGTTTGGATTTCAATCTCATCAAGTCTATTTTTAAACACTATTTTTAATTCAGTAGGTTCCTAAGCTTGATATTATTGTAATATACTTGATAAGTAGGCTTTAAGCTAAGACACCATGTGTTTCACAATATTGGTAAAAATGTTTAATGGAGCAGTAATAGACAATGCTTATTTTTTCATTGATATTGTAGAAGTTGATAAATATGGAACATTTCTTTCACAGATAATGAGCAGTTGGCTCGATCAGGTACAAACTGCCTAGAAAACCTGGTAATATTAAATGGACAGAAATTCAGCCCTGAAGTCTGGGGCCAAACATGCAATTGTATGCTAGAAATCTTCAAAACTACTATTCCTCATGTGTAAGTTCATAAATTTAATTCTCGTACTAATACCTGATTCCAGAGCAACAATACTTACCTTTTTTTTTTTTTTTTTTTTTTACTTTGTGAAGCTTGCTAACATGGAGGCCTGTGGGAATGGAGGAAGATTCAGCTGAAAAACACTTGGTAAGAGTTAATTCAGTGCAACAAACTAACTTGAAGGGTTTCGTGTTAAGTTAGCTTTTGAAATATTTTATTGTAGTAAATACACTTGACCACAAATACTGGAATTGACATTAGCCTGTATTTGGTGTCATTGTAAAATAAAATATAAAGAATGGATGCAGGAAGCCTTTGAATCTAAGATTAGTGAAGTAATCTGAAAACTGATAGCTGGTTGGTAGTTAGTGTTTTGGATTGCTAGAATTGTTCTGCATTTTCTTCTAGGATTTAGACCTAGATCACCAGTCTTTAAGCAGCATGGATAAAAATGCTTCAGAAAGAGGACAAAGTCAGTTTTCAAATCCAACAGATGAGAGCTGGAAAGGTGGTCCTTATACAAGTAAGGAAAACATGCAAGTTTATTAAATGACCTTTTATAGCCACCCTTGGTCCACTTCTGTAGTTCTGTAGAGAAAGTTTTTAGGTGCTTAAACTTGGGGTACATCTTTACAACTTGTGTTTATGCCTTGCAGAGAAATTTTCTCTTTGTAAGATAATTCACAGCATCACTAAATATCACTAAAAATGCTGATGGTAATGTAGTGTTTTGCTAGTCTGTTGTAAGTGAATTGTCATAAGTTGCTTCTGAAACTTGTGTTACTCCATTTCATTAGACCAGAAACTATTTGCTGGCCTCCTTATAAAGTGTGTGGTACAGCTGGAACTGATACAGACCATTGATAACATAGTGTTTTATCCAGCAACAAGCAAGAAGGAAGATGCTGAACACATGGCTGCAGCTCAGGTACCATCAGACTTATTTATAATCTTGTTGTGGCAGTAAAGTACAAAGACTATCAAATAGTCTGAAGTGTGTTTACAAAATAGAGCATATAGTCTCTTCCTTTTTCTCTCAGTGCTACCCTGAATGTGTGTGTCATTACTCTAAGATGTGATTTTTTTTTTTGACTGCCTCCAGTGTTTCCTGGCAGTCTGCCTGTTGGATTATTATATTATCATTATTTTTATTATCAATATAATATATTACCATTGTTTTTATAACTAATACATAGTCATCAAGAATGTTTTTTGTTTGTTTGGGGGAGAGCATTCTTTTCTGTTGTTTAGCCTGAGTGTCTTCATTTAGCCACAGTTGACCCTTTGTTCAACCTCTAGGTGTTTATGCAGGAGGAGATGCAGAAGTTGAACTTTAGTAAGGTTAATGGTCAAGGTTTAACTCATTACCTGCATCGTAGAGGTCCTTGTCCCTGAAAAATCTGATTCTAGGGAACAGTGCAAGGTAGTTCTTGCTTGGTGATATTGTGAAGGCCCTAAGCTAGAAGTTTGGGCTAGTGCATTCAGGTAGTGTTTTGGGGATGGTATAGTTAAATTCCTAATGAAATTAGCTAAAAATGTTGAGCAATTTTCATGAAATGTGACATTAGCCAAAGATGGGGAATTTCTACACTACGCAACACTTAAAGTTGCGCTATTTTTGTGGTTCATTTTGATGTTTTTCAGAATTCAGCAGACCTACTCAGCTCCTGGAGGAGAGGAAATGTTCTGTATTGTATTGCTATGACTTTTTAATGCCTTGATAAGGGAGGTTCTTACCTTGTTGCTCTTGAATTTTTTTTTTTTTTTTCTTATCAATAACTAGGATAGATCATAATTGCTCTCTTTTAAAATATCCTACTGAAAGGAGTACAACCCTGGTATTTGACAGGACCATTCTGCTGTGTTGTATTGCACTACTATTTCACTTGTACCTAAAAATGGAATCTGGAGTTAGTGGTATATGGTCTGTGAAATATCAAAGTCTCTTTAAGTTTATATAAAAAGAATGTTATTGACGTGCCTCTCTTGCGCACATGCACTCTCTCTCTCTCCGCTCCCCCCCTTTAGCGAGATGCATTGGATGCAGACATCCGCATTGACACAGAAGACCAAGGAATGTATAAATATATGTCTTCACATCACCTCTTTAAGTTACTAGATTGTCTGCAAGAGTCTCATTCATTTTCAAAAGCCTTTAATTCAAATTATGAACAGCGAACTGTGTTATGGAGAGCAGGTGAGGCTTATTTTTAGTTTGATAAAAATACTGAGCTCCACTTATAGCTTTAGCTGTAGAGATACAAACGTGTATCATTGCAATAATCTGCAGTTAATGTGACAGTGTTGCATGCTTTTATTACTTGTCTCCTTCCTGATGACTTGAATAATTGTTTGCTAAATTACCTGCTTTTTTGATTAAAGTAGAGCTACACAGTTGGTACTACTGTAGTTAAATATCTTTACAAATAGATGAGGTCTCAAATCAAAATCAAGGAGGAAGAGATACTATCTGGACAAGAAATCATTACTGTTCACTAGTGGAGGTATTGTTGATAAACTTTACCTCTTGGCTAGTAACTACAAATGTGATTGTTCCCTCTCTCCCTATGTGTAACTGATTTCTAGGGTTCAAGGGTAAATCAAAACCCAATCTCTTAAAACAAGAGACCAGCAGCTTGGCTTGTTGCTTGAGAATACTCTTTCGAATGTATGTGGATGAAAACCGCCAAGAGTCCTGGGATGCTATACAACAACGACTGCTTAGGTAAAAGTATCAGCCTGGTTCTGATGTGTTCTGTTTTCAGCCAGTATGGTGCACCCCTGGATACAAATGTTTGAAGTTGCTGAGCAGAGTGTGACAAGTATATGGAGAGATGGGGGGGTGGAGGGTGGGGGGGTGTGTGTGTGTGTATATATATATATATGACCATTCTTCATTAAAAGTTAATTTAGCAATAAGGAAGCAACCTACTTGGAATAAATGAAGCACCTTCTTGCCTGAGATAAGCGCTTTTTTTACAAAAGTGGTGGTGTATGAATACTTTTCACATCTGAATACATGATGATATTTAGAGGTATAATAGGATACAGTAATCTAAACAGAGTGCAGTATAAGCTGCTGTATACCTGGAACTTAGGTAAATGTAGAAAATTATGTTGAATATAAAAAGGTAGTGGTGTCCCCTTTATTTGAAAAGTGAGTTGTTGGTACATGGAAGTTCAGAGTACTAATCTCTAATCAAATGTGAAGAACTCTTAAGCTTGCTGTTGGCACTAAAGCAGTGGATTTCAGTAGCAATCTGATTTATCAGCATCTATGGACGTAGTAATCTTTTTAGTGTGCAAAAGGGGAGGTTCTATTCCTTCTTTAATTAAAATAGTGCCCCAAAAAAAGCCTTATTAAGTGGTACAGTTTGTACCTTGTGTTGACAGTCTACAGCAAGGACCAAAAATTTATTAATACAATAGTAATTCCTCTTTAATCTGTGATGCTGAGCTCTGCAGATCTTCATTAAAGCAGTCTGGATTTGGAGGGAGAACTCTTTCATGTTGCTGTTGCCTAAGCTGTCCCAGTGTAAGGATCAGGAAATAATGTTTGCAGGTTGAAGGTGACAACACTTTAATCACAGAATGTTTATGAGGAAAATCAGACTCTTCTGCCTCTGACTCCATGTTTCTTTGTTGACAACACGAAAACTATTTCAGTTCAGTTATCTGTAACAACTACTCTAACAGAAAAATCGAGACAAGTTTGTGTAATTAAAGTTGTTGCATTTGATTGAAATCTTTCCCATGGGAATGCATCTTGTTTGAAAACAAAATACACTGAGAGGACAAACAGTGCCTGTTATAAAAACTTTTAATGGGTTTTCTTTATGGTTTGTCCAAACTGTGTCATCTCTTCAGTGTATGCAGTGAAGCCCTGGCGTATTTTATTACTGTGAACTCAGAAAGCCACAGAGAAGCTTGGACCAATCTCCTGCTGTTGCTTTTAACAAAAACACTAAAAATCAGTGATGAAAAGGTAAGAACAGGCTGGAAGTCATGTCTGTTTGCATTCAGGTATCTTTTCATTTCTGCTTCTGTTGAATTCAGTCTTTACTATCATCAGTATTGCAAGGTGGCTAGTTTGCTTACTCACATAGTGTGTACTCTCCTTGACATACAGTGATCGTTACACCTCCGTTTTTTTTGCAAGCATTCTACATTGTAAAAATCAGACTGTGTCCAAGAAATTCACAGCTGTATAGAAATATTGATAGAATTACTGCAGAGCTTTCACATAAAAGCACAAATATTGTGCAATAAAGGATGGGCTTGTGCTGTTATTACAGCTGCACGAGAATGGTAGAGGTAAATTTCACCACTACAAAATTGGAATTCTGGTTCCTTGACAGTGATGGCAAAAAATAATTTTGAGGATCTTGGCTGTCTTGAGAAAAAGGTGAATGCAAATATTCACTATGTTAGGACATACAGAGAAACTTCTGGAAGTTGCTTACCTTTTTTTTTGTTTTTTTTTTTAACTTCATCTTCTTCTGAAGTGTATGTTTTCCTGGTGTAGTTTTTTTTCTGTATTGTAAAGTGTGTAATTTCACTTCGCTCTTGTGTAGTTTGGAATGTTTTATTGCAATTTACCAATATTTTAAGAAATTGGTAGTAGTGGTGGCTTGGCTGCTCCATGTAGCAGCAATTCAGTAATGTCCCTGTGGTTATGGTGTGTTGTGAGAATAGTCTTAACTCTCTAGATAAAATGGCAACTTGGCCATTCCTTAGTACACAATCCCACTATCTTTTTATTGTAAAAGTTCTGTGGAGAAAGTGTTCCATTAACTTTCCCTATAACTGATACTGAGCAAAGGAATAGAGGACAAAACATATTTCCTGTTGTGTAAATTCATGATAGATTTGAATCTTGAATCCTGTTTGCAGTTCTGATCCCCCATATTGGAAGGGGTGTAATGGAGCTGGAAAAGAGTTGGGAGAGTGTAACAGGAATAAGGGATATGGACTGGCTCCCATACATGGAACTGTATGTAGGTTAGACTTTTATTCAGTTATTTTTATCCAGAAAAGAAATAAAAATGAGAGCTGCATAAAGTCATTAGCACAAAGAGAGGGAAAGGACTGAATCATTATACTGTAAGAGATGGTGAATGAGAGTTTTGGAGATGGCAAGTCACTGCGGGGGGGCGGGGGGGAACCAAACACACACATAATGGAGATACTTTTTCACACACCAGTTCAGCTGTGTAAGGCTTCATTATGTATTGTGGATGGTATTTTAAAAAGGCTGGAGAAGCAAGCGGACAAATTCACACCAGAGGGCAGTGTTTCTGCATGTTGTCCCTAATACTACCTCTAGCCTGAGAAACCCGAGGCACAAAATAGTCTCTTATTTTAGGGAAGTAATGTCAAATGCATGCTCTGTGTGTGGTTTCCTGTAGGCATCTGCTAAGGCTGCTGCAGAAAACAGACACTGAGCTTGACAGCCCTTTGGCCATCCAGGAGGGCCTTTGAGTGAGAC